>NC_134540.1:46662500-47287500 GCF_050624435.1 Tenrec ecaudatus | reverse complement strand
ACAAGACAGAGGAAAACCAAGCAACAAAAGAAAAGAAAACAATAATAACAAAAAGCCAGTGACCAAAAAAAGAACCAGTACAACAACAAAAAATAAAAGCGTGTAGTTAGTTCAAGGACTGTTTGTTGGCCTTTAGGAGTGTTTTCCGGTTGAGTCTGATGGGGTGCCAGGCCCTGGCCCCAACGTCTATTTTTGGTATCCCCTGGGGGCTCCATTGCTCTGTTTCCCTTGCTGTTCTGTTGCACGTCCTTAGTGTTTTGCCTTGGTGTGGTGGGATCAGATTGGGCACAATTCCCACACTGTGTCTTCAGTTGATGTCCCCCATAGGGCTATGGGCCAGTGAGGGATGTCGTGTCTCATAGTGGGGCCGGACATATGGTTTTCTCTCACAATGAATGTATTTTCATACTTTGCAAATTGCTGGAGGATATTACAGTGACTGGCTGAGATCAAGTTCCCAAATATAAACCGTGTGTTTTCAAATATAGCAAAACTCATTAATTGTCACCAAAACCAAACAAAAGCACCCAATCCCCCAAATAGCAATAAAACCCACTGCAACATTTTCGTGCTTACAGCAATTTTTTGTTATGGTTTTTATTATTATATTTTATTCTGGCAGCCCTTCCTTATGGAATAAAAAATGTTCATTTCCTTTGTGGTTAGCTGTTAGTAGATGTCCCTTTGTAATTGACCCGAAGAGAGTTTACATTAAGCTTACCGTCGGATGGTCTATAGACTGTTTGATATCCATTTATCAAAGTTTCTTCTGTAGTCATTCATAACACTACTGATAAAATGTCCCGATGTATTTTTATTTTATATGCAAAGATGATCGTACTGACCACCCTGTGTATAAGCCTACCAGTCTTCCTTCTTAGTGGTTGTATGCATTGCAAGAGAAAACTTGCTAGGAGTACCCTCAACTTGAAGTAGTAGAAGTGTCTAAGCTAAATCAATCCAAGCTGTAAGTACCCACATGTGCGTGATGTGGTTGGAGATTTGTACAATACTGCCTGTCTTTGTATAGACTTTTACTGTATAGTGTTCCTGTGTCAGACTTAGCTTGGTCTCTCTCAGGAACTGTTTCCAAATTGGAAAATTAAAGTTGTTTGGCTTCATAGTTCTGATTAGAGAATATGAGTTTGGGTTATTCTGGGACTTTAATGGATTCTTCCTTTCTATTTTGCTTTAAAAAAAACTTCTTTTGAAATGATGTTTGTTGAAATTGTACACCAGATTTCTTTTCTTTTTGTATTTAGGCCTTAAATTAGCGAATATAACACCATTTTTTGCTTCTTAGATACTCAATACTTTGAAATTCACACAGTTACTAGCAATTATTTTTCTCATTAGTGTTAGCAATTATAATTCACCTTAAAGCCCTCATTTTATAGCCAGGAAAGTAGGACCAAAAAGAAAGGGGCCACAATACTAATTGCTAGCAAAGCACAGGTTTTCTATTCAGGGGGCATTCCTTTTAAAGCAGCTTTGGATACCTAGTTTTTTTTTTTTTTAACAGTTGACATATAATTCACGTGTCCTACAATTCAGTGACTTAAGTGGATTTCAAAATGTGCAATCAGAAGCATAATCAGTTTTAGAACATTTTCTTCATTAAAATTAACAAAAATCATTTTATTGGGGGCTCGTACACCTTGTATCCCCATCCATACATCCATTCCTTGTGTCAAGCACATGTGTACATATGTTGCCATCGTCATTCTCAAAACATTTTCTTTCTACTTGAGCCCTTGGTATCAGCGCCTCATTTCCCCCCACTCTCCCCCCTCCCTCATGAACCCTTTATAATTTATAAATTATTATTTTGTCATGTCTTACACTGTCCGACTTCTCCCTTCACCCACTTTTCTGTTGTCCATCCCCCAGGGAGGAGGTCACATGTAGATCCTTGTAATCAATTTCCCCTTTCTACCCCACCTTGCCATCACCTCCATTAAAAAAAATCTTAAATAACATTTCTATTGTTTTTTATCAGGTGTCATTATTTATTTTAAATAATTTTATTGGGAACTCTAACAGATATTATAATAATTCAATTAGATCAAGCAAAATTGTATAATTACTGCCACCATCTTTTTAAAAACATTTTCTTTCTTCTTAAACTCTTGATAGCAGCTTCCCTTTATTCCCTCATTTCCCTACCCTATCCCCCAGGAACCCTTGTTCTTACAGCTATTGTAATTATTATTTTTCCCTATCTTGCACTGTCCACTCTATCTGTCCCCTACAATTCTGATATTTGTTCCCCTCGAGTGGGGTTATATAGTCACCTTTGCTGCTGGTTCCCTGCCTCCCTTGACCTTATTCTTAGCTCCCCATTTCTCTGCCATCGCCCCTGTGCTAACAAGAAATTATTAATCCAGTTATTAGTGCAGCAGATTTACCTATCCTAGATTTCATATAGGAGCCCTGGTGGCATAATGGTTACGCATTGGGCTATTAACCACAAGGGCAGTAGTTTGAGACCACCAGCTGTTCCATGGGAGAAAGATGAGACTTTCTGCTCCCGTAAAGGGCTACAGTCTTGGAAACCCCCAGACACAGTTCTTCCTTGTCTGATAGGGTCTTATGAACCAGAATGGACTCAATGGCAGTGAGCTTGGTTTTGGTTTGGATTTCATATAATGCAAATCATACGAACACACACACAAACAAAAACCTCCCAGACACCCCAACTAGAGTAAAATAAAACACAGAAAATCTTCACTCCTAAAGAAAGCATAATAAGCTAATAAAAACTAGAACAAATTAAATTTGGCTCAAAAGGGAAAACACGATTAGATGTTTAGCTGTATCTGCCGTAGGAGGCCTGGTGGCATAGTCCATCAAGTGCTTGGCTGCCAACTGCAGGGTCAACAGCTCAAATCCACCAACGGTTCCTTGGGAGGAAGATGAGGCCACACATTTCCACAAAGCCTCATAGAGTCATATACTTGGGGACCCGAAGGGACAGCTCAGCTCCGCCCTACAAGCCTCTGTGACTGATGGCAGTGAGTTTGAGTTTGATATCGGCAGTAACTTACTCTCCAATACACTCTGCCTGAGGGCAAAGTTATCCTATCCTGGTCAGTTCTCTGAGGGAGCTCAGTGGAGGCTTAATCTGCACGGGGGCTCTGCAAATGGATTGTGGGCTTTCACTGGTAGCCATAGCTCAGAATTTAAGTTCGAATGCAATTTCTTCCTCTGATGTGTGACATTTAAATTTATATTCCTTGGATTACCCAGGCTAATGTGCTCCTGTGTGGATTCAGCTGACGCTTCATTTGGATGGCTGTCTGTTTAATAGACGCCTTTAAGACCCCAGATGCCCTTCTTTCTAAGTTAGATGACGCCAAGAATCATCCAGTTTATTCACGACACTTTAGCCTCATATCATTAGCGATCACTTTTAGAGGGCAAGTATGGAGTAGGGCCACGTTATAAGAACTAACTGCTCTTAGATTAGAGTTTATAATCAATTATGTTCTTAGATCAGAGTTTATTTATGATCATTCATGTATTTAAGGTCTCTATATATCTCTGGTCTACTCTAGCGCATCCTGAGCATTATCAGCGTCCTGAGAAATAATATACTTAGACTTAATTTTCTATTCAGTCTTGATTTTCATTAGAATAAATTCTGGTCTAGAATGAAGAATGGTATGAAATTTATTGAGTTAGTTGCATGGAAGTGCAATTTTGCTCTCCATTTATCAAAGTGATTATTCAGAGCACTGCAAATCATTGATTTCTTGGTAACGAAGATGTAAATCATAGTGTTGCAATATGAAACCTGAGATTTATATGTAATATCTATTGTAGTTGATTTGGTAGAGATCCTGGTAACTGATAATGAAATCTTCTGCAGTGAAAGTCTATAACTAAATAAAAAACTGCACAAAAGTAGTGTCTCATCAAAGCAAACTGTCTGATGGAGTTAATGCCTACTTGTCACTTCCCATTTCTAGGACTTGGGCTTCACAGTATTGGGCACGGCACGACGACTTTCCAGCGCCTACACTCAGCCCAGCACAGGCACATTATAGATTGATCAGGGGAGGGCCCTTTAGTTTTTCTGTCATCTAGGTCTCCTCACCTCCTGCCTCAATGATGAAAACTTCCACTTACTGGCTAATGCCCTTGTCTCTGACCTACTAGTGTTGAAGTGGGTAACTTTGGACCCTTTTGTGTGAAAACCTAATCCCAAGTTTAGACAAAATCGACAGTATTTGAAAGGAGATTCTTTGATGTTTTTGGTGTTTGAAGTTAAAGCTATAGCTTTGTATCAAAGATGGCATTTCCCCCTTGGGAGGTTATGCCCGGGCTTGGCCGTCTACAGAGATGATCTCACTGATATTTTGGAGGCCTTACCTCATCCTTGTTGCAGGCAGTGGACCAATTAGATGTGAGCTTATGTAAAGTTTAGGGGATACACCAAACTCTTACCCAAGCAATTGGGGCCCACCAAGATTTTCCACAAGAATTGCAACCTTGGTGCTATGAAAATGGCTAGCTAGCTGGACCATAAAGTCAACAGAATTGAGGGTTAAAAAAATTTTTTTCCGAAGAGGAGAAATTTTGTCTTTTAAGAGTTTTAAGAAATTTGTCCAAGTCCTAGATGACAGAAGAGCATGGACAAACACTGACTTTTGTATAAATGCAGTTGATGCAGGACCATCCCTGCAGTCCTTGCTACTTTCAGTGGCCCCAGGGACCGAGGTTGTGGAAAAGGCTCTTGGGAGGCGTCACCTCCATTTCCCTGACTTAGCAGAGTTTGAAGAAAAGCTGAGAAGGAAACCTCCCGAGTCTGAAGATCTGCCTCATTGCAAAAATTGCTTTTTATTCCAAGAGATTTTATTGTGAGAAAAGGATAGCCTTTGTGGGTTTAAAAAAAATTTTTTTAAATAAGTGTTTTGAGGAATAGAACTCTCAAATGGAAAACAAAAAGCGATTTGAACCAACCTAGCAGTGACCTCCGGGAGCGATGAGACTTTCTACAGTCCTGAAGAGTGCCGTCCTCGGAAACACACAGAGGCTGCCCTTGCAGGGTCCCTGGCTCCGTTGAGTCAGAAGTGACTCGGTGGCAGCGAGTGAGAGAAGGG
Organism: Tenrec ecaudatus; assembly: GCF_050624435.1. Taxonomy (NCBI): domain Eukaryota; kingdom Metazoa; phylum Chordata; class Mammalia; order Afrosoricida; family Tenrecidae; genus Tenrec; species Tenrec ecaudatus. The sequence goes on along the minus strand of NC_134540.1, from coordinate 47,282,395 downwards.
ATCCCTAGCCCGTCTAGAGCAAGCTTTATCTGAGGCCGAATTCCTGGCTTCAGTGTAAGCGCTCAGTTGCTTAATTAAGATAGCTTACATTTCATTGTTGTCTGTTTTATTTAATTGCTCCAGCTACTTTCTGCTACTTGGAGTGCTCTTTCGTGTTATTGAAGCTTTGGAGCCATGTGCAGTAGGCGCTGGGTTGTTAAATGCAAGGGCGGGCGTGCAGGGGAGTCCTGGGAGAAAGACGTCATTGGCCACTCCTAGAATGATTGACAGTCTCGAAACTCCCCCTGGCCTAGGGAGCAGAATCAAGCCTGTGGCCACCGGTTTCTTGTTTTGCTTTAATAACATGTTTATAACCGGACAACAAAACAACCAAAACAAACCACTGAAAAAGAACAGAACAAAACAGTTCACAAGAGAAAAGCTTGTAGTTAGTTCAGGGATCTTTGCTGGCCCTTAGGAGCGTTTTCCAGTCCAGTCTGTTGGGGCACCACGCCCTGGCCCCAAAGTCCACTTTCAGCATTCCCTGGGGACCTTGCCACTCCATTCCCTTGCTGTTCCGCTGCACTCCCCCAGTGCATTGCCTCGGTGTGGTGGGATCAGGTCAGGTGCAATTCCCACACTGTGTCTCCGGTGCTGTCCCCTGTATCGCCCTTAGTCACTGAGGGGCATCATGTCTCATAGTAGGGCCAGCCATGTTGTTCTCTCTGTGGACTGGCTGCTCTACTCAGGAACATCATCATCACGGCCTGGTGGGCCAGGCTGTGCTCCACTCTCTCCTCCTGCCCCTTCATCTGCTCCCGTGTGCTCTGGTCAAATATGACCATCTCCCATAGCTGCAGGGTCAATGTCGTCCTTTGGAACAAGTTCTTTTCGGGGGAGGGGCAGGAATCCACTTAATTTATGGTGCTGGGGCCTGCCTCCCAGACCTCTCCACCGGTTCCGTCCTCCACGCCGGGATACTGCATTCACACCTTGCGACACTGGGTTGAAGTCTGGTCCCACTTTCCCTGTGGAGATATAAACAATACCCTCCCCTTGGGTGGATTAATGCCCCATTTCTGTCATGCTGATTGTACTTACCTCAGGGGACTCATGTTGTACCTGTCCCTTTGGGACTGGCTTACCTCGCTTAGCATAATTCCTTCCAGCTCTTCCCATGAAATAACGTGTTTCATGTGCTCATCGGTGCTTTTCAATGCTGCATAATACTCCATTGTGTGTATGTGCCAAAGTTTGCTAATCCACTCGTCTATCGATGGAAACTTAGGCTGTTTCCAAGTCTTTGCTATTGTGAATTGTGCCGCAATAAACATTGGAGCGCATATGACTGGTCGTGTTTTATTTGCTGCTTCAACCGGGTATATGCCCAGTAGAGGGATGGCTGGGTCGTAAGGTAGATCGATTTCCATTTTCTTTAGGTATCGCCAGATTGCTTTCCACAGTGTCTGTACAAATCTGCACGACCACCAGCAGTGGAGGAGGGTTCCTTTTCTCTTGTGAACTGTTTTGTTCTGTTCTTTTTCAGTGGTTTGTTTTGGTTGTTTTGTTTTCCGGTTATATACTGTTGCTTTGTGTTCCTCTGTCTAGTTTTCGTGCATGTTAGTGACTCCACAGGTCTGTCTGAATAGGACAGGCTGGATGAACTATCTGGAGGAAAAACAACGGGACCGACAGTTCCGGGGGGACTTGGGGTGGGGGGTAGGGGGGGTAAGGAAGTGGTGTTAACAAACCCAGGGACAAGGGAAAAACATGGGACCCCAAAGGGTAGAGAAGGGGGAGTGGCAGGCCTGGTGGGAAATGATCAAGGGTAAGGTTGCTTAGAGAAGAGGTATACTCTAGCCCAGGTGGCAATGAAGCATGGTAGTAGGGCAGGAGGAAGGTCAAGGGAGATGGAGGAAAGAGCTAGGAGTCAAAGGGCATTCATGGAGGTCTAGACAAAGACAAGTACATGCAAATATATATAGGAGGTTGGGGAAATAGATCTTTGTGTCTATATTTATAGGTCAAGTATTAAGGTGGCGGAAGGACCTTGGGCCTCTACTCAAACACCCCCTCTATGCATGAATACCTTCTTTTATTAAATTGGAACTCTATGATGCTCACTCTCCCGACACAACAGCTGGAGCCAACATGGGTGAACAAGTAAATGTGGTGAAGAAAGCTGATGGTGCCCGGCTATCAAAAGAGATAGTGACTGGGGTCTTAAAGGCTTGAAGATAAACAAGCGGCCATCTAGCTCAGAAGCAACAAAGTCCACATGGAAGAACACACCAGCCTGTGTGATCGAGTGGTCCCAAAGGGATCAGTTACCAGGCATCAAAGAACAAAAAATCATATCATTGACTGCACACCTCCATGATAGGATCGCTGAAGACAAATGGGTGCATAAGCAAATGTGGTGAAGAAAGCTGATGGTGCCCGGCTATCAAAAGAGATAGTGTCTGGGGTCTTAAAGGCTTGAAGGTGAACAAGCGGCCATCTCGCTCAGAAACAAATAAGCCCACATGGAAGAAGCACACCGGCCAGTGCGATCACGAGGTGCCCAAGGGACCAGATATAAGGCATCATGCAAAAAAAAAAAAAAAAAAAGATATAAGTGTGTGTATGTATGTGTATTTATGTGTATATGTATATATGTATGTGTATATATATATTATATTAAATGAAGGGGGAAGTGCAGAGTGGAGACCCAAGGCCCAAGTGTCAGCCAATGGAGATCCCCTCATAGAGGGGCTTAGGAGAGGAGATGGGTTAATTAGGGTGTGAGGTAGTATCGATGAAGAACACAGCTTTCCCCCAGATCCTGGATGCTTCCTCCCCCCAACTACCATGATCCGAATTCTACCTTGCAGGGCTGGATAGGACAGAGGCTGTACACTGGTACATAGGAGGGTTGGAGATACAGGGAATCCAGGGTGGATGATACCTCCAGGACCAAGGGAGTGAGGGACGATGCTGGGAGAGTAGAGGGTGAGTGGGTTGGAAAGGGGAAACTGATTACAAGGAGCCACATGTGACCTCTTCCCTGGGAGAGGGACAGCAGAGAAGGGGGGAAGGGAGACCCCGATTAGGGCAAGATATGACAAAATAACGAGGTATAAATTACCAAGGGCATATGAGGGAGGGGGGAAAAGGGAGGGAGGGGGGGAAAAAAGGAGGACCTGATGCAAGGGGCTTAGGTGAAGAGCAAATGCCTTGAGAGTGATTGGGACAGGGAGTGTATGGGTGTGCTTTGTACAATTGATGTATGTATATGTATGGATTGTGGTAAGAGTTGTTGGAGTCCCTAATAAAATGTAAAAGAAGAAAAAAAAAAAAAAGAAAATGATTAGGGCAAAATATGTACAGATGTGCTTTAAACAATTGATGTATGTCTATGTATGGATTGTGATAAGTGTTGTATGAGCCCCTAATACAATGTTTAAAAAAAAAAAATAACATGTTTAAATGGGGAAACGAGTTCAAGTAGTAAAACTTTATTTAAGAATTATATTTGTAATGTCTTCATAACAGATATGATAGGACTTTTAAAAATTTATGGGGAAAATGGAATTAAAATATGGAATTTTCCCACAAACTGTTTGAAGCTTCTCATAATAGTTAAGGATTGATATCCTTTATGTGGATAAGAAAACTCCCATGATCTAATAGAAAACTGGCGAAGGGTTTAAAAATGGCCAATAAGTATCTGAACATACGTTCTAACCGTAGTTAATAGTCGTTGCTCTGTATTGTCAAGTTGATTCTGAATCTTTCACTGCGTCGAGTCGATTCTGACTCACAGAGACTCGGTATGACCTGGTTGAATTCCCCTGTGGGCTTCCGAGTGCGGCATTTTAAGGAAGAAGAAACCGTCATCTTTCTCCCTTGGAGTGGCAGCTGGTGGTTGGAAACTGCGGACCTGTGGCTAGCAGCCCGACTCATCGCCAGTATGCCCCCAGGGCTCCTTTATGACCCAGAGCGCGCCTAAATGACAGACTAGAACGGCACCATTCGCGTTTCCTGGGCTGCAACCACTAAGGGAAGGAACCGTGGTGGTGCTGGCTGGCATTGGGCTGGTAACCACAAGGACAGTGGTTCAAACCCACCAGCCTCTCTGCAGGAGAAAAATGAGGCTGTCTGCCTCCAGAAAAAATGTACAGTTTTAGAAACTCTAGATAGGGTTGTTATGAATTGGAAAAAGAACGCCGGTAATGCTGTCGGGAAGCCTGGGCTGCTGGCCTCAAGCTCCGGGGAGCCAGCTCCGAGGGAGGAAGACGAGGCTGTCTGTTCCCATAAGTATTTACAGGCTTGGAAACCATATATGGGGTTGCAATGAGTTGGGATCAACTGGATGAAAGTGAGTTATAAATTGGGATTAACTCGATGGCATTTGGTTTGGGTTTTGTTGTTAATTATTAAGGGAGTAGAAACCCAAATCCCCTCTCCCAGGTAGCGCTCGTGGGTTCCAGCCACTGACCTTTTGGTTAGCAGCCAAGCACGTCACCACCGTGCCACCAGGGCTTCATGCTTCACCGTTAAGGAGACACGCAGTGTTCAGGAAGGTTCCATTTCTCACTCATCATCTGGGTTTGGAATGTAGCACGGGGTGAAAGTGTGAAAATGCCTTATGAGGTTGCCGGGAAATGGGCATTGCCATACATTGCTGGAAAAATCCCCCCACCCTCAGGCCATGGAGTTGATTCTGACTTATATGCCCTATAAGGCAGACTAGAATTCTCCCCTAGATTCCAAGGCAGTAGTGAATTTATGGGAGTAGACAACCAAATGATAACTATTAAAATAAAATACACATGCATTTTAGTGTAGGAATTTCTTTTGTACGTCCTAGGAGCTCTGGTGGGTTTGAGGTTGGGTTGCTACAACTGCAAGGTCAGCAGTTTGAAGACACCAGGTGCTCTGCAGGAGAACGATAGGCTTTCTGTACCCACAGAGGGTTGTAATCTTGGAAACCCACAGGGGCAGTTCTACAATGTCCCATATGATTGCTATGAGTTAGAATCGACTCAATGGCAGTGAGTTTGGTCTGGACCTATTTAAGAGAAAAAAAATCAGTATAAAAGAATAGTATATGCATACATAGTGTAACATTTTGGTGTTTTTAGTAGTATCAAAACTAGAACTAATATGAATTCATTAGAAAGAAAGGATTGGATGCCTTATAATACACCTATTTTGTGGTATCTTCAGCCATTATTCACAATTATTTCCAATGAATTCAATTTTTACCTATGAACCTTTAAGTAAAAAGATTAATAGAGTGGGGTTGAGTTGGAAGAGAATGCGAGAAGAGACCAGCCATTTATTTATTTTTACATAGTTTAGATTTTCCTTTGTTTTAGAACACATGTGTTAGACTTGTATTGTCAACAAAAACCATTAATATGTAAAACTATGTTTCAAATAAAAATTCATTAAAATAAGTAGCACATCCAATTTATACATTATTAAGGACTTGTCCTGTGATCTGACTCAAAATAATAAATGACTGAAAATAAAAAGCTCATGATTTATGTTTATAGAGTTCTGACTCATTTGGTATGATCTGAAAAATTCTCGGAAAGATGCTTTCAGTAAATTACCACCATTTAACTGCAGCCTTAAAGATAAGCTCTTTTGGAGTTTGAGTTGAAAATTGCTTCTTGCATATTAAATTATGCTCAAGTGCTCAGTCAGTCTCAAGTGCTCAGCTCAGAGTGCTTATTAATGAAAATAAGTGACTACAGCTTTCAGTTAGGATTCCACCTCAGAGAATACAAAAATTGTCACGACAGGACCAATGAGAAAGCAACATCTTTATAAATGATGAAGAAATGAAGTTGTGAATTACTTTTTCTTGGCTCCCCAATCAATGCCCATGGAAGCAGCAGTCAAGGAATCAAATGACATATCATTGCAACATGCAAATTTGCTGCAAAAGAGATCTCAAAAGTGTTGAAAAACAAGAAGATCACTTTGAGGACGAGGGTAAACCTCACCTACTGAAAAACCAAATGAGCCTGGTCTACCAAATGCACCCAAAACGACATGTACCACCCTCGAGATGATTCTGCAATTCCATGGTCTCATGCATTTTTTCTTTCTTTCTTTCTTTTTTTTTTAACAATTTATTGGGGCTCATACAATTCTTATCACAGTTCATACATATACATACATCAATTGTATAAAGCACTTCTGTACAGTCTTTGCCCTAATCATTTTTTTCTCCTCTTTTCTTTTTTTACATTTTATTAGGGACTCATACAACTCTTACCACAATCCATACATATACATACATCAATTGTATAAAGCACATCCATACATTCCCTGCCCCAATCATTCTCAAGGCATTTGCTCTCCACTTAAGCCCCTCGCATCAGGTCCTCTTTTTTTTCCCCCTCCCTCCCCTTTCCCCCCTCCCTCATGTGCCCTTGGTAATTTATACATCGTTATTTTGTCATCCGCCACTAAGTAAGGAATGTTGGAAAGGAATGATGCATTTGCACTCTGGTGCTGGTCAAGAGTATTGGAATTACAAATCTGTCTCGGGAGAAATCCAGCCAGGCTGCTCCTACAAGTGAGTATGGTGAGACTTGCTGTCACGGGGTTGGTCAGGTCTTCCGGGGGGTGTAGTGTATGGAAAAGGACACTGCTTGGGCAGGGTCGATGACAAAGCATCTCCTTCCTACAGTGGGCTCAAACATAGCAGTGATTGTGAGGATTGTACTGAATTGGTGATATTTTGTTCTTATTGCAAAAACGAAACATGATCAATGAAGAAAACTTGGAAAACATTGAAAAAGGTAAAGCTCAAATATTCCATTATCTTTATGATACACAGCACTTTTAATTATGTAACATTTTAATCTTTTAAAGAACTGTGTTACTAGCTGTAATTTACATTAACTAGCTTGCACATCTGTGGTGTATGACTTCACACCGTTGTAAAAGTCACAGTTGAAATAATGATCAAACAAATCCGGCACCCCTGCAAGTTTACCTGTGCTCCTTTATGGTGCTCTCTCTGGGCGCTTGACCCCTGGGACCAATTACCTGCATTCTGACCCCACAAACTTATTTGGAATTTTTATCATCTTATATAAATATAATCATATAATATGTAGTCTCTTTAGATGTTATAGTAATATGTAGTCTCTTTAGATGTTGTTCAACTTCTTTCAGTCCGCGTAATTGTTTTGAGATTCTTTCATGTTGCATGTGTTAATTAGTTTATTCTTTTTGTATTGTGGAGTATTCCGTTAGCAGCCCTGCTGGCCTGTTGAGAAAGCGCTTGGCTGCTGCTAACAGTGGTCGGAACTCAGCAGAGAAAGATGTGGCAGTCTGCTACCAAGAAGACTCACAAGTTTGGAAACCCTATGAGCCAGCTCTACCCAATCCCATGGGGCTGCTCTGAATTGGGAGTTGTTGCAATCTGGGTTGGTTTGGTTTCAGCAGGTCTGTGTAGGATGTGATTCAGTTTGTGTATTTATTCACTTATTCATGGGATATTTGGATTGGTACCACGTTGGGGCTGTTACAAATAAACCCCCTATGAATATTCATGTATATCTGACTTTTGGTTTCTTTTGTATAAATACCTAGGAGTGGAAGCCCTGAATCCTATGGTAGATGTATATTTAACTTTTTAAGAAACTGCTGTCCTGTTTTCCGAAGACGTTTTCTCATCTTACATTTCTGCCTTCAATACATAAGAACCTAATGCCTCCACATTCGTGCTAGCCTTTGTTGCAGTCAGTCTCTCTCATTTTGGCCACTCTACTAAGTATGTAGTGGCTTGATTTTGCATTTCCTTGTGACAAATGATGTCCAGCTTCTACTTATGTACTTTCTTACCATTTGCTTGTCTTTTTGGATGTGTCTGCTTATACCTTTTGTACCTCCTCCCCCCGAAATGTTTGTTTTCTTATGTAAGTGTTGAAATTACTTGATAGATTCCAGATATAATAATGTCACAGATATCTTCTTCCTATCTATAGCTGTCTTACTCTCTTTAAGAGTAAAATTCACTTTGTCAGTTTTTAACCTTTATGAATTTTGCTTTTGTTAAGGTCACAAAGAAGTTCTTCTTTAGTTCTGTGCTTAGAGTTTTCTTGCCTGTCAATTCATGTTTATGTTTCACGTGCATTTTAAGTTATTTTTTGTATTTAGTACAAAGTATGAATCAAAGTTACTTTGTTGCATACACTTGTGTCTAATTTTTCCAGCACAGTTTGTTGAAAAGATGATCCTTTCACGGAATTAAAAAAAATCAATGTCTATATGCTCATGGAAATGGTAGTCAAGAGATCAAATGACACATTGCATTGGGTAAATCTGGTGGACAAGGCTTCTTTAAAAAAGTTGAAAAGCAAGGAGGTTACATTGAGGACTAAGTTGTACCTGACTCAAGCCATCATATTTTCAGTCGTCTCATATGCATGTGGAAGTTGGACCTGGAATGAGGAAGATCGAAGAAGAGTCAATGCATTTGAATTATGGTGCTGGCAAAGAATATTGAAAATGCCATGGACTGCCAAAAGGACCAACAAATCTGTCTTGGAAGAAGTGCAGCCAGCGTGCTCCTTAGAAAGTAGGATGGCGAGACTTCATGTCATATACTCTGGCTGTGCTATCAGGAGACCAGTTCCTGAAGGAGGACGTCATGCTTACTGAAGTGTAAGGTCAGCACTCGAGCTGAGTGAGATGGATTGAAGCAATGGCTGCAACAACGACTCAGACCCAAGAACAGTGGTGAGGATGGTACTGCTGGACATGGGGTCGCAATTAGACGGAACCGACTCCACAGGAACCGACTCCACAGCCAGCGCGAGGTGTATCGAGCTCTATTTCTAGACTCCTTCTCTTTCATGGGTTTATCTGTTTATCCTGATGTGAACCGCTGTACTATTGAATGCTTTACAATTGGTCTTGTAAGTAGGCAATGTTAGTCCCTCATTTTGTAATTTTACAAGAGAGTTTCCCTATTCTGAACCCTTTGTATTTCTACATGAATTTCAGAGCCAACATGTCAATTTCTACAAAAAAATGTATCCTGAGATTTTGAATGAAATTCCATCGGATTTTTACAGTGAATTTGGGGCTAATTGGTATCTTACTGATACAGACACGTCTGCCCTAAAAACAATGTATCCCTGCTTCTCTGCTTATTTAGGTCTTCTTTAAATTTCTCTCAGCAATTCATTGTGTAGATATTGTATGTACTTTATCTTTCTCCTTTGAGTAGTTCTTATTTTTTGATGTTATCGTAAATGGCTGTTGAACTTCCAATATAGAAGCACAACTGATTTTTGTATATTAAAATTTTATCCTGCCATCTTACTAAACTCACTTATCAATTCTAAAGCTTGATTTTACAATATCCCAGTTTCTGTATGGACGATCATATAGGAATAAAGCAATTCTTATTTTTTCTTTATCATCTGCATGTTTCTTACTTCCTGTATGTTTTCCGTTTTTGCACTCACTAATGCTTCACGGATACTGCTGAACAGAAGTGGTGAGAGAGGGACATTCTCGTCTTCTTTCTGACCCTGGAGGCGAGCTTGTCGTCTTTCAACGTTAAGTATGCTGTTAGGTGTAAGTTTCCCTGTGCTTTGCCTCTTCGGGTTGAGGACATCTCCTTCTATTCCTAATTTGCTGGGAGTTCATAATTAGGAAAGGATGTTGGGCTTTGTCAAGTGCTTTTCCATGTGCATTGGTCTGATCATGTGGCTTTTAGTCTGCTAATGTGGTACATTGATTTTCAGATATCACACTAACTTTGCATTCTTGGCATCAGCCCCATTTGGTCATGATGCGATTTTCACAATGTATATTCGTGGTTTCTTTTGTAGAATTTTGCCATGTAGATGTATGCGAGAAGTCTGTTGTAGTGCGCGTGTAGGTTTTAGTAGCAGGGTATGCTGGCCTTGTAGAATGAATCGGGAAGGATTTTTATCCCCTTCGGTTTTCTGGTTGAGTTTCTATAAAGCTGGTCTTTCCCCTTAAATACTAGGGGACCCTAATAAAATGTAAAAAAAGAAAAGAGGAGAAAAAATGATTAGGGCAAAAACTGTACAGATGTGCTTTATACAATTGATGTATGTATATGTATGAACTGTGATAAGAATTGTATGAGCCCCAATAAATTGTTAAACAAACAAAAACCAAAACAAAACAAAAAAAATAAAATAAAGGGCAAAAAAAATAAAATTTAAAAATAATAAAAAATATTAAAAAAAATACTAGGGGAAATTCAGCAGTGACACCATCTTGGCCTGGGGGTTTTCTTTGTGAGAAGGTTTTTAACGACAAATTCCCTTTCTTTCATACGTGTAGTGTTATTCACCTTATCCCTTTTCTTTTTAGGTCAACTCAAGAAAAGCTGATTCATATGTTTAAAGGAATTTGTCAATTTCATCTAATGCAATATGGATTGGCATGAAATTGAGCAGAGTATTCTCATATTCTGTTATTATCTGTAATATCTTTAGTTAGGTCATTTCTTTCATTCCTGTTTTGGGTAATTTTTGCCTTCTCTGATTCTCCTGGCTAGAGTTTTCTCAATGATACTGTTCTTAAAAAAAAAAACACAGCTTTAAAAAAAATATTCTCCATTTCATTGATTTAAACTCTGATCTATATCATTTCTTATTTTGGGGTTTCATTAAGTCTTTTTTTCTAATTTCTTAAGACAGAAGCTTATCTACTGATCAGATCAGGTGGAATTCAGAACTGTGGCCCCTTGTTACACTTCAGGTCTGGAAATGAATTCACTCCTGTGTTAGAATAGCCAACTACTTGCGCTCACAGGGGCAGCTTTTACACAGAGTTCAGAGACTTAGGAAAGTAGGACTGAAAACAGGAAACACAGGGAGGAAGTGGGATAAGTTATGGTACATTAGGGGATTACAGTAATGAGTTAAAACAACGTATGTTATACATTGTTGAATATAAAACTGATGATCTGCTTTGTAAGCCTCCACCCAATTCACAATTAATTTTAAAAAAAGAAGCCATCCATTTGAAACCATTTTTCCCTCCCTAATATAGGTGCTTCATCAGTAGTGGGATTCCAATAATTTAACAACTGGTTTACTGTCCTAATGACTGTTTTAAGGATATATAAGTGGGCAGAATAGAAATTGGATCCATAAAACTGGGTGGATAAAAGCATGAAGTGGATGGTTTATAACATGCATAGGTGGGGAAATATGTTGATAGGATTATGGTGTGGGTGTTCACTTAACTGCAATTGTTAAGCATAGACTATTGTTTTGTTCACTTACAGAATATTATGTTTAAATAACGATGTCACATAATGAATTGTATGCTTTTTAATTTTATCCTGTTAGGTACATATATGATTTTATTATATGTGGTCTTTGGCAGTTACAGAATCTCCTGTCAACTTGAAAAGGGATGGGGTTTAGCCTGTCAATCATGTCACAGCTTGATGACCTCATTTGGAGGCGTTATGGAGATAAATAGCTCACTAGAAGCCAGACCAAGACTCTCTGCTTCGTCTTCCTGCTGACAAGACACATATAGCTACACTGATGGAACTAGAGCCCTGGAGCTGGAGGACCCACGTGGAGACCCCTGCCAGCACTGAGATGGTTCCACTGCCACTGGATCCACAAAACTTTTCACCATTGGCTGCGATCATCCTGTATTTGGCATCATTGTATGTGTTGTGTGAGTCTGCAGAGGAATTTATAGACTGGTATTGGACACATGTGCTACTATTGGACTTAAGGACTTGATCTGGACAGGGCTGGAGTGTTTTCCCAATATACAATTGCCCTTTGATATAAAGTTCAATTTTACACACATGCGTCTCCCTAGATTTGTTTCTCTAGTGTACCTGGACTAACACAGTCTATAAAAAAGATATACTGAAAGGTAGTTTATTATTTTATAAAGTTAATACTTAAATAAAAGACAATAAAAGAGCTATACACAACTAGATTGTAAGAAATAACTTTAAATTATTAATGAGAAGTATTAAATAATAACTGAAAAAGAACAATGAAGCTATTATTTATAGTATTTTCATATTGCTTTTTGATTGGCATCTTCACTTGAAATATTCTTCTCTTTTTCTTTCTTTTTCTTTTTTATTCTTCTCTTTTTCTACAAGCATGGTCCCGTCTAAGTTTTTATGCCTACAGGTGGAACGGACACACCTATGTGTGCTTAGAATGTGTTGTTGCACAGATGAGCGTTCAACAGAGAAAAGGAGGTACACTTGTGATTTCCACAGTGGGCAGCTGCCCAGACCTTAGGGAGAACCCCAATTGCATATCAGTGCCATTTTAAAAACTGGTTCTCTGAATTCAACAACCAGTAAGGTTCTGTGGAACAACCGGTTCCCACTGGCTGAGACCCAGCGCTGTGCTACAGGCTATCAAATCGCCTCCGCGTGTTGCTTCAGTGGCATGGCATGAATCCAGGGACATGTAGGAGAAGGCGTCAGAGGGCTGTGGAAAAGTTTATCCTTTACGTTTTACGTGACTTTTAACACTTTGCGGGACCTTCATATTTTCATTTTAATGCAGTTTCAAGTCTGTGTGATTTTCTTTCTGATTTCTCCTTTGATCCATGGTGATTTAGAAGTGGGTACTTCATTCCCACATAGTTGGGATTTTTGGGAAGATTTTCTGTATTAAATTTGAATTTAATTCCATTTTGGTTAGAAAACATAATTTGCATCTTTTTAAAAGTGCTTACTCACTTTAAGGGGATCCGATGTGAGAAAGCTGGGGCTTTCCACTCCTCATCCTGTAAAGAATTGCCCTCTCGGAACCCCACAGAGGCAGTTCTTTCTCCCCGGTCCTGAGTTGGAAGGGATTTCATGGCAGTGCGTTTGGTTTGGGCTGGGGTTATTGATACTAAGCATAGACTGCGTCTCCGTGGGCATAGCTGTGTGGATGACTTAATTTCTTTGCTTAGTAGATAATGTAAACAATGAAGACGTTGGATCTAAATGCAGTGCATTTGGGCCCCTCTCTCATTCCCTACCTTGATATTCAGTCTCTCCAACTGTGCGAAATACCATAGATGACAGGTGACATTCTGTAGGTAAACATGAATACGCAGTGAAATTACCTATAGTTGCCATTCTTAGGACACTGTGTTATTCTGCGTAGACAGAGGAAATACGGAAGAGTGTGGTGAACTTGGGTGCGGATCCTGCTTGAGTGATTTTGCAGGCGACTATGGTCAATAAGAGTCTTGACACAGTGGTAAAGCTCTAGGCTGCTAGTCAAAAGGTTAGTGGTTCCAATCCACCCGAGACACACTGCAAGAGGATGATGTGTCAGTCCACGTTTGTAACAGTACAGTCTTGGAAACCTTCTCCTGCAGTTGTATTCCCCTGATGCGGTTGTTTTGAGTCAGAATTCACTGGATGGCAGTGGGTTTGGTGCTGAGTAAATGAGACCTCCCGGAACGCCTTTACTGCCTTTACCAGTGAGGACTACGATTCATATTGGGTTTCTTTCACATTTATTCCTTCAAGGTGTAAACCCTGTAGCCCAACCATAACCACCAAACACATGCTGTGAGGCTGGTGTCCAGGGTGTGCGCCAGACCCAGGGCTAAGAGCAGAAGTCATCTTTGTAGGCGGGAGGGGTGGGACCCGCTAATCCTTCCGTACCTGGTTCTCATTGACCTAGGAACTGAAAAAGAAGCATAACTTTCCTCAATACGTATTACTGCCTCTCTTTGGGAAATGAAACGTATCAGAGTGACTAAATATTAGTGATAACAAGTTTTACTACTCTTTGGAAAATGAGGAAACTTCAACCCAGAAAATCTAAAAAAAGTAATTCAATCTTTACATTTCTGGCCAGTTTGATTCTATGGATGGAGAAGGATAAGTTAGATTATTTTAATGACACTATTTTATAGCCTTTGAATATGCCAGGACAAAAGTGATACGGATTACCCTAGGGATTCCAAACTTGTGGTCCGCACACATGTGGGCATATTTCTGTTCAGCGCAGCATTACTCACCAGAATGAAAAGGAGGAAGCAGCCTAGACCATCACGGTATGAGGGGGCCAACGAAATGGGGTTCATCTGAGTGACGCATACTACTACTCGGAAAGGCCATCAGGAACGATGAGTTCCGGAGAGAGGTACACCAGGGAGGAGCCTGGAGATTGTTGTGCTGAATGAAATAAGTCCATCACAAAAGGAAAATATTGTATGACCTCACTTTTAAGAAATGGCAAGAGCAGGCAGAGATGTAGAGACCAATGCTTGTTAACGGTTAGCTGGAGTGGTGGTGGGTGAGCGTGGGTGTGATTTTCGAGAACTAGATGCTGCTGAGTCGGAGCTGACTCACAGCAGCCCTATGAGCAGAACTGCCAGAGGGTTTCCCAGGCTGTGACCTCCGCAGACACCAGATACCACTTCCTTCTCCAGTGGAGCATCTGGTGGGTTTGAACTGCCAGCCTTTTGTTTAGCAGCTGAGTGCTTAACTGCTACACCACTAGGGATCCTCCCCATTTGGTGGGTAGTGGTGAGTCATTTCTTTATTTTTATGGTGATGGAAAAGGAGCATTGAACGTGGGTAAACTTCCTACAACATGACTAATATAAGTCACATCAGTAGGCTGTCCACAAGGTCAAGGGCGCATTGGCCAATGCTGTGTTCTATCAAGGAGTCCACATGGTGTGGTAAGCTAGGTGTTCGCTGCTACATGGTCAGTGGTTTAAAGCCACCAGCTTCTCCAAGGGAGACATTGAGGCTTTCTGTTTCTGTACAGATTTACAGTCTTGGCGATGCTGCAGAGGGCCACTGTGAGGCGAGGTCACCATGACCTTAGGGGGGTGGGGGGTTAGTTACAAACAGTCATTTACTGTTTGACCCGGGCGGCCCGTGACTGATGTTATAAATATCCAGGTGGCTCTTGACAGAATAGTTTTGTGGGACCCTCCAGTCAATGGGCATAATACTGCTTTTAAAGGTTCTGTTCTCTCTCCAAAGAGTCCTTGGTGGGATAAGAAGTTACCTGTTTTGGCTGCCAACGGACAGCAGTTCAAAACCACCAGGCACTCCAATGGAGAAAGAAGAGGCTTTCTACTTCCACAAAGAGTTACAGTCTTGGAAACCCTCAGAGACAGTTCTGCTCTGTCCTGGAGTGTCATTATGGGTCGAAATTGACCTACTGGCAGTGAATTTGACTTTTGGTTATAGAGTTTACCTCCTAGTTCTATGAGTAGATTCTGGGGGCTTAACCACTTGTGAGCAGCTGTCCAAGATACAACAATTGGTCCCTACTCACCTGGAAAACCCCAGCATCAGAGAACTAACTGGATTACAGAACTAATAGCCTCTGTGAACCATTCCCACCCCTGACATGAGCCCACCCTGATGCCGTCATCACCTGTTTTGATCAGGGACCAGTTGGGGTTCTGATAGGAAGGAAATACATATGGAAAACAACTTCACATTCCTAAGAATCCAGACTTCCTGCCCTGTATACTTCAAAACTTGCAGCAAAACTATTCCCTGGAGCCATCTTTAGATAAACAAGCTAACAAAAGCCACGGAGAGAACCCTGAGTGCCGCACTTACTAGAGCATTATCTAAATGTAAAGTGTAAAGGGAAAGGTGGGGGCGAAAATAGCGAGAATGTGGACCTGATGTGAAGAATATAACCAATGGGACTGAACAGTATGTGCAGAAACTGTATGACGGGAACCTGTTTCCATGTGTTCACACAGATACACAGCTAAATTAAAAAAAAGACTCATTAAAAAAATGGTACCCATTTTTTTTTTAACATTTTATTGGGGCTGATACAATTCTTTTCACAAATACCCATTTTTTTAGAACAACGACTGGCCAGGAACCGAATAAGAGGTTTCACCCCAACATGCACCAGTGTTTTATTTCTGCACAGGAAGGGAAGTCATGGACTCGAGGGTCCAGCTCCGTGGCATTATCTTGACACCAGTCTGTGGCCGCCCAGAAGGAGGTGGCATCTTGCACTGGCAGGCACCAGTCTTGGAAGTGGCTCTCAGACACGGGCCCTGTTGACGTGAGGCTGTGCATGGCGGGTTGGCAGTTTGCTTTGCAGATGTTCCTCATGTACAGTCTTAAATCTTGTTTCTATTTCTGGCATGCTTTTGAGTCTGACTCATATTTTCTCGAGGCCATCCTAAAAACACGCCAGTTTCATGTATTGATGTAAAATGCATGGCAGGCACCGCACAGCACCGTAGAGGACTTTCCGTAAGGCCACTCCTGAGACAAATGAACGATCAAGGTGGCTTTCTTGGGTGAAGTCCACTATGTCGACATTTGAATATGTGAAAACAGGATTTTTCCCCTTTTCTGATGACATGGTGTCAACAAAATGAATTTGAAATTTAAAGTGAATTTGGATTGTCGTCCAAATTCAGCTTTATTAATGAATTTGATTGTCATTCAAAAGCAGTAATATTAAATAAAAAACAAAACAAAAACCCAAAGCAGTAATATTAATGACCAGAAAAACAAACAACAAAAAAAACCCCTCACTACCACTGAGTCAATTTTGGCTCATATTAACCCTATAGGTCAAGGTAGAGCTTGCCTCTGGGTTTCTGAGGCTGTCACTCTTTACAGGAGTAGAAAGCCACGTCTTTCTCCTGTGGTGCCGCTGGCGAATTAAAACTGTTGACCTGTGGCGGGCAGTCCAGTGAGTAATGCCCTTCTAAGGAGAGTTCGGGCTTTACGTCTTCCAGGACAGATCTGTCTGTTCGTCTGTCTGTCCGTGGTGCTTTCAGTGTTGTCCACCAGCGTCGTCATTCCGAGTCCTTGATTCTGTGCTCTTCCTGATTCTCTGTGCGGCTCGCACCTGCATATGGCCGTGAGCGCGGCGTCTGCCACTCCTGCACGAGTTTGAATAGGACACTTCAAACGTTCATTTCTGAAGCAGTAATTGAGGTCCTGTAAGTCTCCTCCGGCGCTGTGTGAAGTTTGGGAAATTCTGTAAGCCACTGCCAATTTTAGTGGTCGTGTTTATTGTTCCAGTTTTGATGACTATAATATCAGTAATCATCTGAGTGATTGTCTTGTCCCCTTACCCACTTTATAGAACCAAGGGGGTGTCCTGTGAACACATGTGTGAAGAAGTAAGATACCCATTCCCCGAACTCCCCTGAAATTCACTCCCAGTACTTTGGTGACGCTTGTCTTCCGAGTGGGGGATTAAGTGATCCTTTGTGACGTTATGAATTCTGCCTTGTTTGAACCTTATTAATAATAATGGTATTGTTGTAAAGTTGTGTGAAACTCATCAGTTCTCTCTATCTTTAAAAAATAAACAACCATAGACAATGCACTGTTTGTCGATGTGTATTATAAGTGATAGTCTACATTGTATTAATTTTATTTCCCTCCCTATCCCCTTAAAGTTTCAGACTCTCTGGCTCAGTCTGTGATTCAGCATCTAAGATGGATAATGCAGAAGGATCTTCTGGGGCAAGACATCTTTCTCATCGGACCTCCTGGGCCTCTTCGACGCTCTATCGCTATGCAGTACTTGGTGAGTACTCAATTCTTAAGAATTCATAAGGATCTTTATTCTGATATGCTATGTTACAAAACATTTTTAAAATTCAGAATTTACAAAAGGATCATGATTATTCATTCTTGTTAAACGTCAAACCTATTTGTATATAAGGGGTTTGGAATCAGTCACCTGGAAAGCAAATTGGTGCTGTAACTGGGAAGCCCTCCACTCCCAGTAGAACTTGGAAAATGAGAGCAGGCAGACGCAGCCACTCGCAGATCTCAAAGCAATTCTCAGCATTATGTTACACTCCAGGAACCTTTTCTTCTCTCATTTTAAAAAGCCAACCCATCTCTTGATTGTTTCATATTGTACAGTCTATATAAAGAGAAGGTCAAGTTTACAGAGCATTCCCTGCCCCACCCCCCTGCTTTTAAAAAACGGGCAAAGTTCAGAGCCATTAAGTAGATCGCTCATAGATTCCCACGTATATTCTGCTTACCGCCACTCTTGAACAACCACCCACCTCAACCAAATGCTTCAGTGGCCCCTGGCAATGAAACTCTTTCACACTTGGACTCTTTCTCGAGGGAAAAGTGTAAATATCTGCTTTTACTATAGCCCTGGTGGGATTGTGGTTATACATCGGACAACTAACCCTAACGTCAGCACTTCAGAACCACCAGCTGCTCCATGGGAGAAAGATGAGGCTTTCTACTCCCATGCAGACTACAGTCTAGGAAACCCACAGGGGCAGTTCTTCCTTGTCTTGTATAGAGTCACTATGAATCAGAATCAACTCCTGGCAGCGAGTTTGGGTTTTCTGGTTTATGTGTTTTTACCAGCCCCACAGGAGCCCCCAGGGGGTGCTATCTCCCACTTTCAAAGGCCCCCTTCTAGCTGATCAGCGAGGTGGCTAGACTTCCTATGGCACTTTGGGTCTCCTTTCCTACATCTTATCTTTTAAAATATTTTTCTGGTAACTACTGTTAGGTAAATGACAATGTTCAAATCTCATCCCTCCAAAATTTTTTTTAAATTATTTTTCCTCAATGCCATTGAGTCTGTGTCGACTCCTGGCGACCGCTGTGTGTTTCTGACTGTAACTGTTCACGAGAGTAGAAAGCCCCATCGTACTACTTGAGATGGTTTCAAACGGCCCACCTTGCTGATTGCAGCCCCACCACTAAGCCACCAGGAGCTTGTCGTGATTGATAGTGGCTGCCCTTTGATCTGAGGAACAGCTCTGCAAGGGGACCTTGTTGTGCACCAAAGATTTCCTTTTAAGAGGAGGAGACAAACCTTACGCAGACCTTCCTTGACTTGTTCGGTGTTAAAAATAGTTGATTTCTGTGCTATTTAAATGTCCTTTACATACCCTTTTATTGCAGTGGTGAGTTTATTTTGGTATTTCAGAAATCACGGGGAGCAGAAGTGATAAAAATACAATGGAAAAATCAGAACCTAATTCTCACTAGCCCACACCTTTCCTATTCTCTACTTATTTCCAGACCCAGTTTGTGAAGTATACTACGCCATTTTTATTTTATCCTTGCTTTATTAATATGCTAAGGCACAAACGTCTTGTGTACGAATAGTTAGCCACCAGAATCCCAAACCTGAAATGTCGATCTGGAAGCTCCTCAGTTCCAAGGCGTGCACGTCCTGCCAGGATGACTTCCGAGAAGCCACTCCTCTGGGATTTTGCTCTTGACAAGGAGTTGAGCTTAGTTATGGAGCTTCGTAAGCACAGTGGGTTACACCTGGATTGTTAAACACAAAAGCCGTCATTGGAAACCACATAAAAGAAGACGGATATCATTGCTGTATCTTGGATGAAAGTAGAGAATAAAAGAAAGATGCATAGGGGAAGATATGAAATTAAGAATAATTTATAATTTATCAGTGGGAGGGTGGGGAAGGAAGGGAAAAAGGAGAAGCTGATAGCAAGGGCTCAAGCAGAAAGAAAATGTTTTGAGAATGATGGTGGTGACATATGTACAAATACATTTGATAAAATTGATGTATGGATTGTTATAAGAGCTATAAGACCCCTCCCCAATAAAATGATTTATTAATCAAATAAAAAAAAGAAATGTTGAGGTAGTTAGTTTATTGTGCCAACCTGGCCTATAAACACATGTGGGGTTAATTGAAGGGTGGAGGGATAAATGACTGAGTGAGCCTCGCCTTTCGAGTTCTCAGGTCTCTTGCTTTCTGATGGTAGGACCAGGGTGAAGCTGCTTTGGCCAGTTTCCTGCTTTAGCTGGCAAGGCTCACTTCCTGCAATACATCCCTGAGGAGAAGCCACATAGACCTACCCCAATGCAGCCCTGGGTGCTGGAGCACCCGTGTGGAGACCCCTGCCAGCACTGAGATGCTTACACATTCACTGACTTGGCTTTCCTCCGGCATCATTGCATGTGTTTTGTGAGATGGAGGAGGACTTTGTGGATTGGTGTTGGACATATGGGTTAATGGATTAATGTTGGACTTGTGGGCTTGGGATGTTTTCTTGATGCACACTTAACCTTTATATAGAACTCTCTTTCTGTGGATTTGTTTCTCTAAAGCACCCAGACTGACACGGATGTTTATTTATGTTTCACTGACTGCAAAGGCAATCGACTGTGTGGATCTTCACAAACTAGGGAGAGCCTTGAGGAGAGTGGCAATTCCAGAACATTTAATTGTGCTCACGTGAAACTTGTCTATGGATCAAGAGGCAGTTTTGTGAACAGAACCAGGGAATATGGCACGGCTTAAAATCAGGAAAGGTGTGCATCAGGCTTGTTTGCTCTCACCATACTTGTTCAATCTGTTTGCTGAGCAAATCATCAGAAAGACTGGATTATGTGTAGGAGACCATGGCATCAGGATCGGAGGTTTATTAACAACTTGCAATATGCAGATGACGTAACCTTGCTTGCTGAAAGTGAGTTGGTCTTGAAGCATTTGCTGATGAAGATCAAGTACTGCAGCCTTCAGTGCGGGTTACAACTTACTTTAAAGAAAACAGATATCCTCACAACTGGACTAACAGGTAACATCACCATAAAGGGTGAAAAGATCGGACCTGTCAAGGATTTCATCTTGCTTAGATCCACAATGAATCCTCCTGGAAGCAGCAGTCAAGAGATCAAACAGCACATTGCATTGAGTATATCACTGCACAAGACCTTTTAAAGTCTTGAAAGCAAGGCTGTTACACTGAAGGCCAAGGTATGCCTGACCCAAGCCACGGTATTGCCTTCTTTGTACAGAGGGTGGCCAGGAGACGGAACCAACTCGATGGCACCTCACAGCAATCACTTCTGTGAAGATGTCCAGTCTCAGAAACCCGAAGGGAGCGATTCACTTCAGCCCTGTCAGGTGTTGTAAGTTGGAATCAACGCAATGGGCATGGGTCTTGAAGTGTTGAGGTTTGTTGGAGTGAGAGAACTGGAACTTATATATATAAAAAAAAGGCTGTTGGTTAAAAAATGCAATGGGCCTCTACGTGTGAAGAATGGATTCTTTTAAAAACCAACCAACTTTAAACTCTCAGGAGAGGAGTGTGCAATACTCTCACTAAGCCGCCGGGCACAACTTGGCCGTGAGTACTCCTGTCACTGGTGACGATTCTGTCCCTAGCAGTGACCAGGGTAGCTAAGCAGCTAAAGGCAGTCACTTGGGGGAAGCCTTCAAAACTATGAGAAGTGAAGCAGTAACAATTTGATAGTTGTTCTTATTTTCTGTTTAATTCATACAAGGGGAGTTTTCTAGATCTTTATAAAACCAAAGGATTCCTTAACAGACCACTGCTGCCTCCTCCATCTGCTGCGCCCGGTGCTTGCTGTTGGTGTGATGTTCTCCTGTCTCTTTTGTGGTGAAGTAGCAGCCGAGGAGACTTTGGTGCTTGCCAGGCACCAAAGGAAGCTGTCTGTCCGGACGGAGGATAGTGATCTCTGTACTTGGGACGTGGCAGCTCAGGGTGTTACCATGCTTAATTGAACAATAAAAAGCTCTATGTTGCTTTATGAACCAGCGAGACTCTGCCAATCCAGGAATGAGATGTGAGGTGCGATTCATTTGTTCCGTGAGCAAGAAAGTGGGGGCTGCTAACAAGAGAACTTGCTCCTTTATCTCAAAATTTCCCTTCCACATATAATCCATTCATAATAAGAAAACTGTGGCATGGTAATACAATGATACAGTGCTGTCACTTTTTTCCAACTTTTTTTCTTTAGCATTTTCTCCTCTCCATATATATTAAAAGTTATGGGTTCATGGAAACAAGCATTTACTTAAAATTTTTTTATTGACATATAATTCACAAATTATACACTTTAATAGTTTGGTCTTATCAAAAAGAACTGTACAACCATCATCACAGGCATTTACTTTATTTTTATTTTTAATTTTTTTTCCCACCCCGCCCCCGGCATTTACTTTTTAAAAAGGAAATACCAACAATCTGTTCTGATCAGCATCAAGTGAAGATGGAGCGTAGACAAAAACAAAACAGAACTCAATCTGTGAAAATATCCCTTTTCTCTGTTAATGGCAAGCTCATCCAACTTTTATCCCTATCCACCAGTAAATTAACTTGCTTTTGTAGTCAATAAAAGCATAATATATCACATGCCTCCTTTGACTTGAGAATGTCATTGTTTTGAATTAATCATTGTAAAATGTAACTCAAGGATGTTGTTACAATTATTATGCATGTGTAGGGTAAAAACCCACCACCTTTCTGCCAGTCTGTTGTACCTTGGTGACTTGTGCTTTGCTATGGTCCTGGAAGCTTTGCCACTTACCAGCATGGCAAACAAATTTCAGCAGAGCGTTAGCATAAGGCAGATCCAGCAGGAAGACCTGGTGACCTATTCTGAAAATCAGTCAGTGGAAACCCTATGGGACACACCAAAGTATTAAGTGAGGCAATGATAGAAGATCACTCAGCCCCTTAGGTTGGAAGACACTCCAGATACCCAGTAGCCTCCCAGATGGACTCAGCGTAACAGTGATCATGACAATGATGCAGGATTCCAGTTTGTTCCATCCTCTTGTACTTGGTCACCATGAGTCAGAGCCGACCTGATGCCAGCTAGCAACAGGACAGAAATGACGTTAAGCACAGATAAGCTGTTTCAGAAGAAATGGGCTCTGGATAGTGTGCTCTCCATGTTAAATGATATTATGGTGAAATAGCCCTCTCTTTCTCTTTCACTTCTCCTTTTCTTTTTAGGAACCACTGTGAACGCAATGTGTCTGTCTCTCTATTCCCCTGGGCACTGGCTGTTGATATACACCTTTTTTGTGGTTCATATTTAGTAGAAATACTAAGGGATTATAGACCTTTGGTTGGCTAATGGAATAAATAAACTTCAGTTGCATGTCTTTAAAAAGATGAACATCACCTTACGTGCATGACAATAGTGAGTGGGAAGATAGTGATATTTCAAAAGACTACAATGGAGGCGGGGAGACATGGAGTGGAGATCCAAAGCCCATCTGTAGACAATTGGACATCACCTTACAGAAGGGTCACAAGGAAAGATGAGCAAGTCAGGGTGCAGTATAGCACTGATGAAACATACAACTTTCCTATAGGTCTTTAAAGCTTCCTCCCTCCACTATCATGACCTCAATTCTACCTTACAAATCGGACTAACAATGAGAATAGAAATACCAGGAGGATATGGATGGGGGAGTGGGGAGAAAAGGGGATTGACATATAATCCCCTCCCAGGGTGATGAACAACAGAGAAGTGGGTGAAGGGTGACAGAGTACGGTATAAGATATGAAAATAATAATCTATAATTTATCAAGGGTTCATGAAGGGAGGGAGGAGAAGGTAGGGAGGGGGGAAATGAGCTGATATCAAGGGCTCAAGTAAAAAGAAAATGCCTTTAAAATGATGATGGCAGCATATGTACAGATGTGCTTGACACAGGGATGAATGCGTAGATTGTGATAAGAGATGTAAGAGCCCCCAACAAAAGTGTTTAATGAAAAAAGATGGCAACCTAAACAAAACAAAACAAAACAGAAAAGCCTTCGGCCCGAGCTGATAAGGTCCTAAAGAGCTCCTTTTGAAGATAATTACTGTAGTAGTTTTGTTGTACAGAAGCAGAGCTCTGAGAAGATAGGCGCATGTTTTTTAACGACTGATGGCTTGCATTTGTCTCCAAGTGGAGGGGGCAACGATTCAATCCAGAGTTACATTTTGAATGCGCATGTTAGAGCAGTCACCCCGTTGGACAAGTTGGTTGGGGATTCGACTTTACTTTTGGAACGATTTATCTTCCTCCACAGGAGCTGACCAAACGGGAGGTTGAGTACATCGCCCTGTCAAGGGACACCACGGAAACAGATCTCAAGCAGCGTCGAGAGATCCGAGCTGGCACGGCGTTTTACATCGACCAGGCAAGTCCTTCTCACACTGGCACTGGGCACCAGGTCTATATGAAATTGATTCCTTAAGTAGAGAGGCATTGCTTGTGCTGCAGTGAGAGCCAGATGTACTGTACTCTCTGTAGGCAGATTGAATTTTGTCCATTTTGATTTCCCTGTTCTTGGAAACGGTGCCTTGGCTTTACACGACACAAGGAACTTGAGATGGACTGCGTGGTTCAAAAAATATTAGCTAAAGATCAATATGCTGGTTTCTTAATTTTCAATTATGTCTGTCTTTTGGCCTATAAAATTTAATCTTGTTACAAGAATTAAGAATTTGTTTTTAAATAGGGAGAAAGGGGGAACCAATTACAATGATTAATGCATACCCCTCCCCCCACCCCTGACACAAGGGAGGGGGGTGAACAGCAGAAATCATGGGGGAAGGGAGACAGCGGTCGGTATAAGATATGAAAATAATAATAATACTTTATCAAGGGGTCTAGAGGGTGGGAGCGGGAAAGGGAGGGGAGGGGAAAATGAGCTGATATCAAGGGATTAAATAGAAAAATGCTTAAAGATTGATGGCAGCATATGTACAAATATGCATTATTCAATGGATGTACAGATTATTATAAGAACTGTATGAACCCCCGATAAATTGACCTTTAAAAAAAC
This sequence comes from Tenrec ecaudatus, assembly GCF_050624435.1. Classification (NCBI taxonomy): domain Eukaryota; kingdom Metazoa; phylum Chordata; class Mammalia; order Afrosoricida; family Tenrecidae; genus Tenrec; species Tenrec ecaudatus. The sequence goes on along the minus strand of NC_134540.1, from coordinate 47,257,843 downwards.
CCCAAATTTGCTCTAGGCTAGGTTATCACAATCCTTCAATTTGTAAAACACAAAAGCAGCAACAAAGCAAAAACCAGTAACGGGGGCTCAGCACACATGATCACGGTGTGCCTGTATGTACTAGCTGCAGGGTCATCTACCTGTGCTCAACTCAGGATCGTTTTCAAGGACGACCACGGCTCTTGCCACAGCAGCCACTGCGCCGCCTCCTGCCTTGAGGATGCTGTAACCCACGGCAGCAGCGCTCAAGATGCCCTGGCACACACACACTCTTTGCGTTCCTTGGTGATTCCACTCGAATTAAGAAATTGTAACAGAGAAAATTCTCTGGTCCATTCATTAATATCTTCTTGATTCAAAGGTCATTTAGGGTCGCCAACCCCAAACTCAAACCCAGACCACCACCATTGAGTCCATTCTGACTAATAGCAATCCTAGAACAGAGTAGAACTGCCCCTTTGAGTTACTGAGGCCGCAAACCATCACAGGGGCAGAAAGCCTCATGGTTTTCCTGGGGAGCTACTGGTGGATTTGAACAGTTGACTTTGCAGTTAACAGCCCAGTATATAACCCACTACATTAACAGGGCTCCTTCATTGAGAGTAAAGGTGTGCTAAATGTATTGACACAAAACCTATGTTACCAGGAATGATAGATTTCTTGGGGTGGGTGGGACTCACATACAGACATCCAACTAAGATAATACTTGATGAAGATTTTAATGAAATTTAGTATATCTTTTTTCCCTATTCTGTTGCCTAAGTTACTGAATATTGCCTTAGTTAGAACAAAACCAATCCAAACCAAACTCATTGCCATCAAGTTGATGCCAACTCATCACAACCCTGCAGGACACAGTGGAACTGCTCCTATGAATTTCAAAGACTGTAACTCTTCACAGGAGTAGAAGGCCCTGTCTTTCTCCTTCAGAGGAAGTCTGGTTTCAAGCCAGAGACCTTGCAGATGACAGCCCAATAGTAACCACTGTGCCACCAGGTCTCTTCTTAATTAGAACAAAAACCAAACGCACTGCCAGAGAGCCCATGCTGACTCCTAGCGACAGTAGCTGTTTGTGGATTAGAAAGCCCGGGCTTTCTTCCGAGGAGCTGCTGACCAAGCCGGCTGCAGCCCTAAGCCTGCCCACTGCCCCGCCAGGGCTCCTGTACACAACTGGCAGGAAAGAGGGAGAGACTGAAAATAAGCATTCCGTAGAGAAAATGTTTAACTTCTAGTAAGTTTGTGAAAGATGCTGAACTTCTTGACTGAAAATAAAAACCCCAGCCCTGGGGAGGTGTCATTCATCTTTCCCCTCTCAGTTTGGCAAGGATGCAAAGTGCGCTCGTCTCCAGTGCTAATGACGAAGCAGGGATGAGGAAATAGCGTTGCAATGCTGTTGATGTGAGGATAAGTTAATGGAATTTTGCAGAAAGTTTTGCAATATCTATCAAAAGAAAGAAATATTAACACAAGATAGTTGGACCCAGGAATTAGGTTGTTAGCATTTTCTTTAAACAAGTATATTCATATGAACAGGTTATACATACGAGGGTATTTATAGTAGCATTTTAAATGTTAAAAAATATAAATGAAAATCAATGATTGGCATAGGAGGCTGATTAAGTACTAGCTGGAGAAAACTACTAAACAGTGAGCTACATTTGCCTGTCCTGACACGGGAAGAAGTCTAGGATATATGAAGTGGGAAAAAGTGAATTTGCAAGGGGCTATAGATAGCATGGTCTCATTTTGTGATAAAAAGAAAACAGATGCATGAAAGTTTATTTGTGTGCTGGTCATCCCGAGAAACCACAAGACGCAGTTGGGATGGTTGTCTATGCAAGGAGCTTGGAGAATTCTTTAATTCCGAAGCTGTTTTTCCTAAGAGCATGCATCTACTTTATCATTAAGAGAATGCCGTTCCGTAAAGCACTTTGTGAACTGTTGAGGGACTAGATAGTCACATGGTGTCACATATTGTTAATTACATACGGAAACGTGTTCTTAAAAGTGAGATTTGACAGTCATCACTTGAATCCAGGGTGAGCAAGTTTAGCACCAAATAGTGGGGGTATGGGAGAATCTTACATTTCCCATAATTAAGAAGTAATCATTTGCAGATGAAGCACACAAATAGGCTAACCAAAAATAAAAAAAGCCATTTTGTTCCCACAGTGCCAATCTTATACATTGCTAATAACTGCCGGGAAAGGGAAGTGGGAAGTGGGGAGAATGTCCCCTGACAATGGACAGAGCTGGCCAGCTTTTCCTTAGCCAAGTCATCCGTAGTGGGATAAACTTACATCCTGTGTCTTTTGATGCGGTTCAATAAGAGAGCCACTCATAGAAAAAAGGGTGGAGACTAAAAATAAGCATGCCATAGAGAAAATGTTTAATTTCCAGTAAATTTGTGAAAGATGCTTAACTTCTTGACTATGAAAGTAAAAACCCAAGCCCTGGGGAGCTGTCATTCATGTTTCCCCTCTCAGCTTGGCAAGGATGCAAAGTGCGCTCATATCCAGTGCTGACGACGAAGCGAGGATGAGGAAATAGCGTTGCAGTGCTGTTGATGTGAGCACAATTTAATGTAGATACATAAACTGATGCAGTGCACTGGCCAAGATGGCGGAACATCAACAGATAAGTCTAGGATGTGCGTTCTCCTAAAGACAACAACTTGGCTGCTTGAAACAATTCAGTGTCACAATGGATTGATGGATGGATTGTGATAAGAGTTGTACGAGCTCAGAAGCAACAAAGCCCACATGGAAGAAGCACACCAGCTTGTGCGATCACGAGGTGCCAAAGTCCTCCCCCCAACTACCATGAAGTGCTCAGCTGGCTATATATACACACACACCATAGTGAATGAAGGGGGAAGTGCAGAGAGGAGACCCAAAGCCCATTTGTCGGCCACTGGAGGTGCCCTCACAGAGGGGTTTAGGAGAGGAGATGGGTCAGTCAGGGTGTGATGTAGTACCCATGAAGAACACAGCTTTCCCCCAGATCCTGGATGCTTCCTCCCCCCAACTACCATGATCCGAATTCTACCTTGCAGGACTGGATAGGGCAGAGGTTGTACACTGGTGCATATGGGAGCTGGAGGCACAGGGAATCCAGGGTGGACGATACCTTCAGGACCAGGAGTGTGAGGGGCGATGCTGGGAGAGTGGAGGGTGAGTGGGTTGGAAAGGGGGAACCAATTACAAGGATCCACATGTGACCTCCTCCCTGGGAGACAGATGGCAGAGAAAGGAGGGAAGGGAGACTCCGGATAGGGCAAGATATGACAAAATAACAATCTATAAATTATCAAGGCCTCATGAGGGAGGGGGGAACAGGGAGGGAGGGGAAAAAAAAGAGGACCTGATGCAAAGGGTTTAAGTGGAGAGCAAATGCTTTGAAAATGATTAGGGCAAAGAATGTACGGATGTGCTTTATACAATTGATGTATGTATATGTATAGATTGTTATAAGAGTTGTATGAGCCCCTAATAAAATGTAAAATAAATAAAACACAAAGCAAAAAAAAAGTTGTACAAACTCCCAATAAAATGATTTTAAAAAAACAAGACAAAACAATTCAGTGTTATGGAAACCAAAACCAGACAGAGACTGTCTCAAATTAAAAGCTGGGGAGGGAGAGGAGTTGGATTTTTTGGAGTGATAGAGGGAATTAACACCAGGGATCACATGGTAGAATTTTGTAAGACCTGTGATTTACTCATCAGAAATAATTTTTTCTAATAATCCAATCAATACCTGTACATGTGGACCTTACAAGATGGAGTGCAGGAATTAAATCCAATTCCATCTGTGGAAAAAGACCATTAATATCATTAGTGAAAAACAAGCCAGGGACCAACTGTGGAGCACACAGACAGTTGCTCACATGTAAATTCAAGTTGAAGCTGAAGAAAAGCCAAAGAAGAGCCAAAATATGCACACAAACACAGTCCTGCCTGAATGTTGACATCATCTCAAAAATAGATTTGACACCCTGAACACTCCTGACTAAAGACCAGAGATGTGTGGGACGATATCGGGGACAACATACCTAACTAAAGTGAAAGATCATTGAAAAGACAGGAAGTAAAAGACCAATGGATACCAGAAGAGACTTCAACTGACTCATAACTTCAGCGCCGCCCCAGTGTGTGGGAGAAACGATGATGGGGCACAGCTGAAGGCAAGATTCCCAAGGGTGGCTCAAGAAGACGAGGTGAAATGTAAGAAAATGTACAAAGATCTGTAGTTTGAAAATCCAAACATAAACATGCGCTTGGCATTTCTCAAGCTGGAAGAATTGAAGAGAAAATACCTAGTTACAATTCTGAAGAATTCTATGAGCAAAATATTGGAAGATACAGAAAGCCTCAAAGGAGGAAGGAATGATTGCACAGTCACTGTACCAAGAAGAATTAGAGGACCTTCAGTCATCTCAAGAGGTAGCGCATATGCAAGCATTACTGGTTCTGAATGAAGGCAGAAGTTCAAACCTCATCGAAAGCATTGGCAAAACAACGAATGTCTGGGAATTGGTATAATACTTCGATAAACAGGTGCAATGCTTGAAGTGTTCAGCTGGCTAACTAAAGACTGGTACATGATCAATCCCAAAGAATTAACTATTCCAAATAAAAGTGATCCAATAGATGGTGGAAATTATCAAGCAGTATGAATGCTACCAGAGTTTTGCTTAAGACAAGGACAACTGCAACTACACATTGACTGAGAACTATTGGAAGCTCAAGGTGAGTTTGGAAGAGGATTTTTGTCGAGGAGTGTCATTGCTGATGGCAGATGCATCCTGACTAAAAGCGGAGAGTATCAGAAGAGGTTTACTGTGTTTTATTGTTTATGTAGAGGCATTCATCTGCGTGCATCACAGCATATTACAGACAGCATCATGAAGAACGGGAGTGCACTTTGCTGAACTTGTCCATGGGTCAAGAGGCAGTCGCTGAAACCCAACAAGAACTCACTGCATGACTCAATGTCTGACAAGCTGTGCAGTAAGGTTACGTCTTTTCACCGTACTTATTCAAGGCTTGCTGAACAACTCATCTGAGAAGCTGGAGTATATCAAGAAGAATGTGAAAAAGAGGGAAGAAGATTTTCACCGCCTGCCAGCTACTGGGAACACAGCCTTGCTTCCTGAAAATGAAAACAACTTGAACCTTAGAGACAAAGTTCAAAGACAACATCTTTAGAATGGATTATCCTCGAACATGAAGAAAACGAAAAGCCTCACCACTGGACTGAGAAACAACACCCACTGTAAGTGGAGAAATAATTGAAATTGTCCACGATTTTATTCTCCTTGGATCAACAAGTACTGTCCATGGAGGCCGTGCCCAGGAAAGAGAGTCACTGGGTCAGCATGCTGCAAAAGATCCCCCTTAAAATTTTCGAAGGCATTCGGACTCTGCCATCTTATGCATCAATAAAAACAATGACAACTCTCTTAAACGCCGCGAGACACGGCCCAAACCAGAGAACGTTGTGCTTCGCAAACTCAGTCAACCTTACAAAGATAATCATTTAATATCACCCACGTGATAAGGAAGAAGAAACATCGTTTATACCCCAATAGACAAGACTTGGATGAGGAGGCCCTGGCCAGTCTGGGGAAGAGGGAGAGGGAGAGGATGGACAACAAAAACAAACTAACATGTATGTATATGGAAGGTTTAATAGGATATTGTTCATTTCATTTATTGAGATGACTGTGTAAATATGCATAGTATGTTTCTTTAAAAACCAAACAAACAAAAATTGCTTTTCCTCTGCAGAGTCCTCATCCCTCAAAGCTCGAGAGTGGCTCGAATGTCTGAAGGGAAGAGGAGGAAAGGTGAAATGGAAATGAACTTGGGCTCCTCAATGACAAAACAAGAGCCTCTCAAACAAACAAACAAATTACCATTTAGAAAGCAAAACGATCTCTTTGATAACTAAGATCCTCCTGACCAAAGCGTTCGTCTTTTCCATGACCTCACATGCACACAAAAGTTGGACAAAGCAAACGTGAGACAGAAGAAGAATCCATGCATTCCAAGTGTGGTATTGGCTCGGTGGCCTAGCCAAAGAATGAACAAATTAGTCTTAGAATAAATAGAAATGCCCCTTAGAAGTAGGGATGACAAACTTAAAAACCTACATGAGTGGTCTGGAACACAAGGCATTTGTATTTGTCAATAGCTTCGCATTTGGATAATTGAACTTGCAAATATAATGAAATTAACAGCAAATTCTGACTCAGTGACCTTATACAACAGAGTAGAGCTGCCTCTGCGGGATTCCAAGGCTGTGAACCGTTATGAGAGCAAGCAGCCTCAGCTCTCTCCTGTGGAGTGACTTTAATTCAAACTCATGACCTCATGGTTAGCAGCCAGTCATTGCTAAAGAGCGCAAGGGAGAATATAAGTATTACCATTTTTCCCTCCCTCCCAAAGTATGAGTATGAATGTTTTTATATTTCTTTTGATGCTTTTAATCTATTTATCAAACATGACAGTTATTTTTTTTTACAAAGTGGTATATAAAGTTTTATAGACTGCTCTAAAAGCAAACCAGCCCCAAAGCCCCTAAACAACTTGGCATGTTATCAGGGATATTTTCCTGTGACAATTGATAGTCATCAAATAATACTATCAGTACAATATTTCATCAAATAGACATTTAACGTTTCCAGTTGGTCTACATTTCCATGTTGTGGGTCATTTGAGTTCTTCCTCAGTGTTCACGCTTATAAATAGCACTTTGATGAATACCATTTTACTTATTAGATGATCTTTTGAAGGCTTGAATCCTAGACATATAATTACGAATCAAACGGTGTAAATGCTCTCAAGAGTCTTGATACATGTTGCCAGGTTGTGTTTTCCGAAAGAGAGGTGCTTATTTCAGACTCTCGCCAGAACAGCATGAGGGATCATCTCCTGGACTCTGGCCAGGATTGAGTGTTTGCATGGACGAGAGACTCAATGTCAAATTGAAGGACGGGCCTGTCGCTTCTCAGCCGAGTTACCAGCTTTTCAAGGATTTTACAATTTATGCTCTGTGTTGTTATTGCGAGTATTGAATAGCGTTTACTTGTTGACGTTGATGAGATTCTTAGAGTTCCTTTTCTGTGTTGCCCCTCCCTCATGAACAGAAACTCAAGGCCTGCAAAGGCCCCAGTAGAATATTTTGAGTTCTCTGGTCCGTTTGATCCCATATCCCACCCACTGCCGTGAGTTTATCCTGGCTCTGTGACCCCATGGACAGGGTGGAGCTGTTGCTCCGGGTTTCTCACACGACATCTCTGCAGGAGCAGAAAGCTGGGAAGTGGCTGGAGGGTTACTGCCGACCTTGTGGTTAGCAGCCCCAGGAGTGACCCATTGTACCAGGCTCCTTCTGATCTCCATAGGGAGATCTTTAAAGAGCATCATGCTCAAGGCAGGTGCTCTCTCCTACTTCAACTAACGACTTTTTTCAAAAGGAAAACCGGGGAATGCTTTTGTTTTAAGGCTGAATGATTATTGCAGAACAATAGTTTCAGGAGTTCACCCAGCCTCCGTGGCTCCCCAAAGTCTGGATTTCACGAGAATTTTCAATTCTGTTTTGCATTTTTCTACTTTTGATAGTGACTGTTCTGTAGACTCTTTCGCCACAATATTCAGTCATGAACACCATCCACTTCTGACTCCGTGGCCAAGGCGGTAGGTGCTCACGGAGGCTTCTAACCCCACATCGGTTTCTTCTCCTACTATGGACCTCTCCTTTTTTCTTCCTTACTTCAAAGGACAGGTGCCCTGGTTTTAATTTGCATTTAAAGAGTTACTTAGATGGAATCTTTTATTTTTATTGCTTTTTTGCTTCTGCGAATTGTGAAATGAGTGAATGTAGACAAGGACAAAATATTCATGAAATAAGTAAACTTCCCTTTCAAGAGAAGTTTGAAATGTATGCCACGCTTGTCCATGTAAATGTGTACTCTAACTACAAACCACTTATTGCTATGAACATATTTTCATTCTAGTGATTTGCTTGGCAAATTACAAATTAACTTTGAAAAAGCAGAATTGATTAAAGAGGAGAAATGTTCTTAGGTTCTGTCCAGTCAGTTCTGACTAGGGACCCAACTGAACATAGAATGAAATATTGCCCGCTCCTGGATGTGACTGATTGGTAACTCCTCTAGAGAAAGGAGACCAAGATTTTTACAACCACATGAACTTTCAGAGTCTCATAACATAATCTGAAAAGAGGTGAATTCATTGATATTCCAACCTTTTAAAATCAGTCTTTGTCCTTTATATCTTAATTGATTGGTTGTCATTTGTTTCAGTAATTTTATTTAATTGTATATGGCTACAAAAAACTAAAGGAGAGTATTACGTCACTATACCATGGCTGTTGTTACTCAACTATGAGCCATACAAATTAGTTAAGCAACAAACAAATGCAGGTTAGGCTTTCTGTCTGATTGAGAGTATCTGAAATAAATCGAGCCAGTTGCTATTTTACAGTTGATTCTAACTCCTAGTGAGTCCAGGTATGTTGGAGCAGAATGTCAGCTCTCCACAGGGTCTTCAGTGACTGCCATCTTTTGGAAGTAGGTCACAACTAGATCGCCAGGACGATTGTTTCTGTAGGTGCTTCTGGGTGGATTAGAACCACAAACCTATCCTTTGATAGCCGAGCCTGGGACTGTTTCTACCACTCACAAGCATCTCTCAAGATTTGGCTGCTGTTTGTACGTTCAGTAAATCGCACACTGGAGAGATACGTGTGTTATTTCCAAGATACTGTGGGGAGTACAACGCCAAGATGAGGAAAATCCTTAGAATGATTTTCTTGAATTTTTTCTAAGCCAGGAGCCCTTTCCACACTGGGACCTTTCCACACTGGGACCATCGTTTTATACAATACTGCAGCCTTCCAATGTGATAGACATGTTTGCTGCCAACTCTAATGATATTTTCAACAATTATTTAATATCTTAATGACTTTGCTTCTGTTTTGGACCGTTCTTGATACTCCCTTGCTTTTAGTAGCAAAAAAGAAAAAAAAAGATTGAATTCTTTTTAGTTTTATAAACTTAAAAAACGTGTGGCAAAATATATAGTACGGTTTGCTATTTTTACTGTTTTCAGTGTGCAATGTGTGACATTATCATTATGCTGTGAAATATCACTATTTGTTTCTAAAACTTTTTTCGTCACCGCAAATAAACTCTACTCCTTAGACACTTACTCTCAACCACCCACCGCCTCCCACCCCCTGATAACCACTGATCTACATTCTGTTGCTGGGCTTTGGTCTATTCTCTATAGTTCATGTAAGTGGTACTCTACATTAGTTGTCCATGACTTGTTTCTATCAACAGTACTTTCAAGGTTCATCCATGTGGGAGGATGTGTCAGGGGGAAAACTGCGTTGTTGATAGTCTAATTTTTTTTTCCACATATCCATGGTTGACCTTCCAAAGTTGAATTTCAGAAGTTCAATCATAAAGTAAGTGTTTAGAATTTGGAAAGCTTTCCCTTCTAGAAACAAGGCTATAAAGACTGGTGAAATTCTTAAAGCCTAAGTCCTGGACCAGATACTTGGAAAAACAACAATATTATTAAAACGAGGGCAGTTGGAACAAGCCTCACTACATGTACTGTGGCCTCTGTGTTCGTCAGAGCCCAGGCCTTACCTTCTGACAGTGTTGACTCATACTCACACCACAGCTCCAATCTACTCTGAGTGTTCGCTACTGTCTGACAAACTTACATGATTCCTTGAAGAAATTAAGGCAGATGACGAGAAAATCAGCTTTCACTGGTGAGCCGCACATTGTTCCAAGCGTTTTAGATCACTGCCTCCCGCATCTTACCGGTGAAATAGTTACGGCATAGAGGGCTAAGGTCATATACCCAAAGGGAGCAGAGGTTGGATTCCAACCATATCTGGCCACTTCCAAAGCCAAGTACTCTATCATTTTGTTACTTTTCTAAACCACCTGTTGCTGATAGTATGTGTAATAACAACTATGGACATGTATTTAATCTCCCCCCAATCTGGTATCTACCATAATTAGCCCGGTGTTAGAGGGGAATGGGGAAGCCCAGGCAGGGGAAATGACTTACGTCACCATGGCAGGTGAGTGGGAGAGCAAAAATTAATCTGATCCTATTTTGATATTTTGAAAGAAAGAAATCAAAATGTAATTTAGTTTTTGCTTCTTCGTCATTGTTCCACTATAGCCATTTTGAATAAACTTGGAGCTTTTTGGGAGCTCTTTTCACTAAAAAAAACCAGTTGGAACAGTCATTTATATTTTATAATGTGTGATATCTTTAAAAAAAACGTTAGCAGCCCTTTGCTTCTTAAATTGTCACAGTCTACAATCTCCTTTGAGGATATTTTCGTCAAGTAAATGAGGGCAGAGGCCTACGGATTAATTGTTGCCTAAGGTCTTCTATCAAATCAGAAACAAATCTAGAACGAGCTGAGACAGGCGTTGGTTTTAGGTCATGCAGCTGCTTTTATCTTGAAATCCTTCCTGTCCACGTGCTGGGTTACTAAGACAGTGGGATGGCGTGGCTGGGTGAGGAGAATCTTGCTGTATTTTTTTATGATTTCTTTTTGAGCAAACGAGGTCTCTGGAAGATGTCGAAGTTGCTTGAAGGAAGAAAGGATTTTATGGTTGATCTGCTTTCTGCCTTGGGGAACAATCTCCACTCATGCCAAATCCTGCCTTAGTTTTGGTTTAAGAATGCAAGAGAAACCTTGCAACACAGTTCTTTTACTTAATAACCTGTATGGAGGAAATGTAGGTGAGGCAGCCCACAGCTCTCATGCTGACCATCAGACATCCTCTTGTGCCCTCCCAGGATGTCTTGGCACACATGTCTATCATCCTTTGTGCAAACGTTCTTCCTGAACTTGCGTTACAGCATCTTTTAACCGAGTGGTTGTTTTTCTATGCCGTACAAAGCAGTGAGCTTTGTGTTAGGATGTCACGGAAATCAGGCCTTTCCTCCTTGAAGATCCGACAATCCTACCGAGAGCTCAGCTCCACGAGAGAACTAGCACGCTTCCCAGGTGTGGCGCTACACTAAATGTGGGACAAACAGAAGGCCAAAGGGACATCAGTGCCAGGAAGGAAGAGGTCTGGGCCTCTGTGGGGAATAGAACTGATAACTTTTTCCTCGCTTCCTGTCTGAGATGTATAGTAGGGCATCTTGTTGATATATTAGGATGCCTGCGAGTACCGAATGGATTTGCTGTTTGCTCTATTTAACATTAAAAAAAAGTTTTCTCCGCAAATACAGGTAGATTGTTGGACTACAGTTTCTGTTTGTTTGTTTGTTTATGGGGCGGGGGCTTACCAACAGTTTTATTGGTATGGAATTCACATATCATACAAGTTAATAGTTCAAACACATCAAGAAGATGTGGATAATCATCACTGCAATCAATTTTAGAACATTTTCTTGAATCCTCTAGTCCTCATTATCAGCTCCCCCTTTTGCCCTCAATCTCCTCCACCATACTCACAAGGGACCATTAATCCAGGTACTATCTCTATAGATGTACCTATCTTGGATTTCACCTACAGAAAAAATATTAACAACAACAACAACAACAACAATAAAACTGGCCAGAATAACAAAGTGAAACAGATAAAATACCTCAGTAGAAAAGAAAGCAGAAAGTATTAACACCTAGAACTAATTTAAATTCATCTGCCACTGACAGAAGACCGACTATATTTTTATGGCCCTGATGCAAGTAGTCCCATCATTTTGCAGACAATTTTAAGGAAGACTCAAGATGTAAGGTGAAAACGAAGTAGTCATCAGCAGTCTTTCTGAAAACTTGATGGTTCAGGTTTGGTTAGTAAACAATATTCCCAGAAGGTGGTTTCCTTTTAGCCAGTACTTCTACCCACATTTTGAAAATTTAAATTTGCACCCATTCTGAGTTGATAGCTATGTAAGCAAAGAACAAGTAGGGAGGGAAATGAAAAATCTCGAGTGAATCTTCGCTTGCCAAATTTTTTTTTGCCTCTGCTTGCCAATTTTTTTTGCCTTTCATGTTTTCTAACAAGCACTATACTCTGAGTTTGCAATCTCCTTTTATAGTCTTATTTTTGGCTCTACTGATACCAGGAAGCATCCACTCTCATTGCTATTAAATTGTATAAAACACAAATAAATAAACATCTAACTAATAAGGAAAAAGTTTGACAGGATTTTTCTTTCTTTTTTTTTTTTTACACATTCTTAAAGATGTTGAGGTGAGATCCTTATTGGTGTAAGATGTTGTGATTCAAGTTCTGCCCTCTGTCAAGTAAAATATCATCTTGGAGAAAACTGAGGCAGTGCCTACCCCAGTTTGCTCTTTTAGTAAAGAAAGCTCACATCAGAGGAGCATCCATGGGAATAGAAGGTATGTGACAGGTGCATGGGATGTTTTACAGGTCACCTTTATGTCCCGTTAATGTGCAGTGTGAGGAATAAGAAGAAGTTCATCTTGAGTAGGTGGAGAATCAGTGACATAGACAGTAGGGAGAAGGCCTGGTGTAGGGATGAGGTGATGAGTTTGATTTGATTAGGCATGTTGAGTTTTGAACATCCATGTAGCCTCACAGATATTTTGAAAGGGCAGCTTGAGGAAACAAAGTAAAATATTATAATAAAATGGGAAAAAACCTGGAGTTAGAAAATAAAAAATGAAGAACACGCTCAGCGTATTTTAAGATTAAAGAACTGAAAAAATGTCGAGGCTCAAGTAACAAGTTTCCAGACTCAATAGTAACAAATTCTACGGGCAAAATATTGAACATGCAGGAAGCATCAATGGAAGATGGAAGGAATACACAGTCTCCATACCCCAATAATTAGTTGACATCAATCCTTTCAAGAGTAGCATCCAACAATGACAACAGTATATTGACCAGGAGCTGCTAGAGGTTAAAGTTGGATTTAGAAGCAGACACAGAACAAAACTAGTCCCTGGAGAAATGTATTCCCCCAAAGGTTAGGTGCACATTGTGTTGCTGTTGGTGTTAGGGTGCTGTTGAGTGTATTCCATCTCTTAGTGACCCTGCGCACAAGAGAGTCAATCATTGCCCGGTCCTGCACCATCTTCACAATTCTCCTTCAGTCTTCTGTATTCAATGCCCAACTTTCACATGCACATGAGACTGTTGAAAAGCCAATGGGTCAGGCACACCATCGTTTTCAAACTAACATCCTTACCTTGTAACACTTTAAAGAGGTCTCGTGCAGCAGATTTACCCAATGCGATGCATCATTTGATGTCCTGAGTGCCGTTTCCATGCGCATTGATTACAGAGACAAGTGAAATGAAATCCTTGACAACTTCAGTCTTTTTTTCTGTTGACCATGATGTTACCTACTGGTTAAAATGTGAGGCCGTTTGTCTTACTTAAGTTGAGTTGTAACCCATACTGAAGACCGCCGTGTTTTATCCCCATCAACAAATCCCTTAAGCCCTAACTTTCAGCAAGCAAGAGTGTGTGAGCTGCACAGGAAGCCTTTCTCCAATCCCAAGGCAGCATTCTTCCTTATAGAAGCCACATTCTTTGGTTATTTGCTCAGCATACAGATGGAATAAGTATAGTGGGAGGTTACAGCCTTTACCTGGTTTTAGACCATGCAATATTCTCTTTTGTTCTCAGAACTGCCACATGACCCATGCACAGTTTCCCTATGAGCACAATAAAATGTCCTGGAAAACTCATTCTTTTCAAGTCTACCCATAGTTTGCTATGATCCACGCAGTCGAGTGCTTTGCTTATCAGTAAAAAATAAGGAATATCTTTCTATGGTAATTCATGATGTTTCATGGTGGACCTTAAAGATATCTTGAATTCCAGACTTTCCAACATGCCCTACTACTCATTGTCACTGATTTTAAAAACCGCCCATCCCCTCAGCTTTATCCCTTACATCTTAGGGATGCATCCACAATCTTCTGCAACTCCTCACAGAACTCACGGACCGTCAGTCACATGGCATGCATTGTGAAATCCCAAGTTCAACCTCTGTCGGGAGGACTCCCCTCATCCCCATCAAATCGACTTGACTCACAGGCTGCAAAAGCTGGTGAATCAGGTCACACAATGGGTTTCAGGCTCAAGTCCTAAGAATTGAAGGTCTAGTGGAGACAAGCTACGGGATCGAGAGCAAGAGCGTGATCTTTATCTAATTACTCATGCAGGTCAAGATGACTCCCTGAGTCCTGGGCCAGCACCATACTGGCATCTGAATGGGGGTTGTCACCTGGTGCTCATGGAGGTGGGGCAGGGCGGTATGTCTTCTGATATCAAAAGGTTAGGTAGGGGACATGTTCATTTCTACACATCAGTGGCAAGCCAGGTCTAGTCTCAACGAGTTTCATGACCCTAGCTTCCTGCTTCTCTCAATTAAGCAGGTCGCTGGCAGTTTGCCTATTAAGGAAACAGTTGAGGACTAGGACTTCTCATTTTAACACAGCTAGTAAAGCTGGTGGCTAGTCTGCAGAGCATACCCCCCAGAAACAAAGGGTGGGCGATGACGGTGATGACATGCGTCACACCCTTGAGTAAGATGGGGACTCAAAATTAGACCCCGCCGTACCTCTGTTTTATATGCAAACCAGATAACTCACTCCAAAATGGGGTCGTAACCACAGGTGCAAAGTTTAGAATTTTCAATATAAGGGCCACGTTAAGGAATTAACGACATTGTTACCCCTATACAATTGAATTATGGGAACAGTTCAAATATTATAATCATGCTAAAATGTTATTGGTTACATATGAAGGATGAGAGATAGAAATGAATAAAAAAAATACCCTCCTGGTTTCTGATTTGGGTAAACCAGGTGACTCCCAGCCACTGAACTAACCAGCAGAAGATGTCCCTGGGATTGGCTGAGAGGTAGTCTTTGGTGACCTGGGCTGGAATAGTTGAGGTGTGGGAAGGAGAAGAGGGAGTAGAGGATAATTTAAATCATCCTGTCAAGCTAGAAGATGAAGTGGGGGAGGGAGAAAAGAGACTGTTCCCGGGAGACAAAAAGAAGACATAAAGATGAATCGGGGAAGGCCCGGTGCTGCGGTCAAAGACTGGGTTGGTGGCAGTGCTGATGTCAGAAGTAAACCACAGTTTATTTCTATGGTTCACAGACGAGCATATTTCATTGATGCTTGTGAACAGTAAGTAATGGCGTACAGTAAAAGGTTATCTATAAACATAAGATGGAAGGAATTGCTCTTTGATGACATCTGTTTTTCTTTGTGATGGTGTAGATCGCTTCGTCTGTATGCGTACACTGAGTCGGAAAGGAATAGGGCCTACCTGATTATGGCTGATATGTATCAGCTGCATCCATGTATGTTACTAAATTTAATTCTCAGGACATTCCTTTGTGGTGCGTGATGTTTTACCACATTCTACAAATGTAGAAAAGCTGTAGAGCTTGAAAATGTTAGAGCTAAAATTTTAACCTACATTCTTAGATTAAGAGTCACTTGCTATTACGGTTCCGTTTACTTTCAGAAACCATATGTATCAGGGTTGTCTGTGAATTTAAAGCAAACAGACTTAGTTTGGGCAGAAGTATGCCTTTGTTTAAGAGAAGCATCCGTTGTCCAGAGGACATTGCAAAGTCCATCATGAAATGCAATGCTCTCTGTGATAGGAGTCTATCCATCTACCGTCAAGGAAATCCAGTAAAACACTATTCAACTTTATGCTCCATCCACAAAAGCTGGTGATGAAGAAATCGAAGATTTCTACCAATAACCTCAGCTGGAAATCGATTGAACATGCAAACAAGATGCATAGATAATTATTGGTGATTAGAATGCAAAAGTTGGAAATCAAGAGGCAGGAACAGTAGTTGGGAAATATGGTCTTGGGAATGGTAATGAAGCTGGAGATCCCATGATAGGATTTTGCAAAACCAGTGACTTATTCAGAGCAAATATCTTTTTGTCAACAACACAAAGGTGACTGTATACATGGACTTCCCTAAATGGAACACACAGAAATAAAATGTATATCTGTGGGAAGAGACGATGGAGAAGCTCAATATTGGCAGCTACAGTCAGACCAGGAGCTGAGTGTTGAATAGATAATCAATGACTCCTACGTAAGTTCAGGATAAAGCTGGAGAAAATGAAAACAAATCCATGAGAGCCAAATACGGCCATGTGACCTTGAGTCTATCCCACCTGAATTTTGAGAACATTTCAAGAACAGATTTGATACATTCAACACTCAATACATAAGACCTGAAGAGGGAAGACATCAAGACCATCATTCATGAACAAAGCAAAACTCATCACAAAGCCAGGAAAGAATGGATCAAAGTGGATATCAGAAGAGATGCTGAAACTTGCTCTTAATCACAGACTAGCTAAAGCACAAGGAAGAAATGATGACTTCAAAGAGTTGAATAGAAAATTTCAAAGGACAGCCCAAGAAGACAGAGCCAAATATGATGATGAAAGGTGCAGAGACCTAGAATTAGAACGCCAAAAGGGAGGAACTGTCAGAACTCAAGAAAATCTTCCAGCCTGGAGTTGCAATCTTGTAAGCGTCTATAAGCAAAATATTGAATGATGCATGAAGCATCAGGAGAAGATGGAAAGAATACAGACAGTCAGTGTGCCACGAAGAGCTAACTAGTTCCAGCCCATCGTTTCGGAGGGTATCACACGAGCAAGAACCATTGGCGTGGGAGGAAGAATTGCAAGCAGCACTGAATGCGTTCGCCAAAAACAAGGCTCCAGGAATGGAAAGAATACCAAACAGAGATGTTTCACTAAACTGAAGCAGCTCTGTAAGCATTCACTCATTGACACCAAGAAATTTGGAAGACAACTACATGACCAACTGATTGGAAGAGATCTATGTTTGTGTTCACTCCAAAGAAATATGACCCCAAAGAACGCTCAAAGTACAGAACAATATCCTTGGTATCACACTCAAGTAATATTTTGCTGAAGATTATCCAACAGCGATTACTCTAGTACATTGACACGGAACTGCCAGAAATTCAGACCGCGCTCAGAAGAAGACTCGGAACGATATCCCTTGACGCCATTGCTGATGTCAGATGGCTCTTGGCTCAATGCAGAGAAGACCAGAAAGGTGTTTCCTTGTATTTCATTAGCTATGCAAAGGCAGTCGACTGTGTGGCTCATGGCACACTGTGGATAGACTTGAGAAGAATGGGAATTCAGAACACATCATTGTGCTCATGGTCTTGTACATGGGTCAAGAGACAGTTGTGTGAACAGAACAAGGGCATTCTGCATGATTTAACATCAGAAAAGGTGTGCATCAGATAGGCGATCACCATACCTGTTCAATCTGTATGCTGAGCAAATCACCAGAGAAGCTTGCTTAGATGAAGAAGAATGTGACATCAGGATTGGAGGAAGGCTTATTAACAATCTGAGCTATGCAGATGACACAACCACGTTTGCTGAAAGCGAGGAAGACTTGAAGCACTTGCTGATGAAGGTCTCAAATTACAAACTTCAGTCTGGATTATGACTCAATGTAAAGAAGGTCAAAGTCCTCACACCTGGAGGTTACATCACGATAAATGAAGAAAAGACTAAAGCTGTCAGGGATTTTGTCTTGCTTGATCTACAACCAATGCTCATGGAAGCAACAGTCAAAAGATTAAACAAAGCATTGTGTCAGGTAAGTCTGCTGCATAAGCTTGTGAAAAGCAAGCATGTTGCTTTGAGGACCAAGGTGTGCCTAGCTCAAGCCAGGGTATTTTCCATTGCATCACATGCATGTGAAAGTTGGACGTGGAACAAGGAAGACCAAATAAAAATGGGTGCATTTGAAAAAGTACTACAAGTCTGTAGTACTCACAAAATCTATCTTGCAAGAAGCAGGGCCGGAGTGCCCCTTCGAGGCAAGGTTGACAAGGCTTCATCTTACATACTTCGGACATGCTCTCAGGAGAGACCAGTCCCTGAAGAAGGACATCATACTTGGTAAGCGGAGGGGCAGCGAAGAAGAGGAAGGCCCTCAACAAGATGAATTGACCGAGCGACTGCCATATGGGTTCTGGCATAGAAACGATGGCAAGGATGGGGCAGGACTGTGCTGTGTTGGGTAAAGGGTCTCTGGGTTGGAACTGACTCAACCGTACCTAACAACACTAAGAGAAGTATTTTTCCCATAGAAAAATAGCAATAATAAAATCTTGTTACTTAATTGGGGAACGTGGGTTTGTAAGGGAAAACGTTTGATCCGTTTAATCTAGTTCTGGTTAAAAGGAAGAGACGTAAATGAAGCCATGCGCTAAAGCACCTTCCTGATGATGCTCCTCATTGTGCTCCACTGATTGCTTGGAGAGCTCTGCAGGACTTCTTCACAAGTAGCCCAGCCATATTTAGGGATATGGACCATGTCGTTGATGGAAGTTTTTTTTTTTTAAATGCGGTATAATATGTCAAATTTGTTGATTTTTCGTATGTAAGAAAATTCCAAGAATCACCACAAATATAAAAGTGTAAACATTTTATAATGTCCCACATTTCGATCATGGCACTCCTAATTTTTCTCCTCCTTTTTTTCAAGGACACCTACCCTCTCATTTTCCACCAGGCAGGGTTGTTTTCCTTCTTTCCTGTAACTCTGGTTTGGGCTTTACTCATTTTGGGTTTTTTTGTCTTTTTTTTTTTTTTACAAGGAAATGAAGTATTGAGCCCCCGTATCCAGGAGATGTAGGTGAATTTTTAAAAAATGGTTTTGTTAGGGGCTCATAAAACTTTTATCACAATCCATACGTACATCATTGTATAAAGCACATTTGTACATTCATTGCCCTCATCATTCTCAAAACATTTGCTCTCCACTTAAGCCCCTGGCATCAGGTACTCATATTTTTTTCCTCCCTCCCTGCTCCTCCCTCCCTCATGAGCCCTTGATAATTTATAAATTATTATCTTGTCATATCTTGCCTTGTCCAATGTCTCCCTTCACCCCCTTTTCTGTTGTCCATCCCCCAGGGAGGAGGTCACATGTAGATCCTTGTAATTGGTTCCCCCTTTCCAACCCACCCTCCCTCTACGCTCCCAGCATCGTCACTCACACCACTGGTCCTGAAGGGATCATCTTCCCTGGAGTTCCTGTGTTTCCAGTTCCTATCTGTACCAGTGTACATCCTCTGGTCTGGCCAAACTTTCAAGGGAGAATTTGGATTATGATGGGGGGTGGAGGGAGGAAACATCTAGGAACTAGAGGAAAGTTGCATTTTTTATCGTTGCTACATTGCACCCCAACTGGCTTGTCTCCTCCCTGAGACCCCTCTGCAAGGGGATCTCCAGTGACCCACAAATGGGCTTTGGGTCTCCACTCTGCACTCCCCGCTCATTCACTATGATAAGATTTTTTGTTCTGATGATGCCTGATACCTGATCCCTTTGACACCACATGATCACACAGACTGGTGTGCTTCTTCCATGTGGACTTCGTTGCTTCTGAGCTAGATGGCCGCTTGTTTACCTTCAAGCCTTTAAGACCCCAGATGCTATATCTTTTGATGGCCGGGCACCATCAGCCTTCTTCGCCACATTTGCTTATGCACGATATAGGTGAATTTTTATCAATTACTGATTTACTTTCTGTCACAAGAGTATATTCTGGAATGATGAAGGAGTTTTTAAAACCTCAGTTTTGATGTATAGAATTTTTTTTTAAAGAAAACCTTTTTATTTTGAAATGATTTTAGATTTACAAAAAGTTGCAAAGCTGGCTCTGTTTTCAAAGATGCTCTGTTTAACATCTGCCCACCTTCCCGTAGGGCTAACATCCTACACAGTCCTAGTCAAATGACCAAATCCGTAAATGAACAGTGATCACACTACAACAGACAAAGACTTCTTTGAGCTTTGCCATCGGCCCCACTGAGATCCATTCTCTGGTCCAGGGTCGCACTTAAGTGGTTATGTCTCCTTAGCCTCTTCCACTTTGGAATGGTCATAACTCACAGTGTGTCTTTCAAGGTTTTGATACCCTGAAGACATTATTCGGCTCTTCTGTAGAATGGTGCAGCACGTCAGTTTGTCCGATGTACTCTAAGATGGATTGGGATCGTGCATGTTCAGCAAGATCACACACAGGTGATGTGCGCTTCTCAGGGCAGCATGTGAGGAGCAATGCGAGACCAATAAGCCTTATTTGCTACTGATGTGATCTGTCTCCATGGTCTCATGACTATTTTTGCCTTTGTAGTTAATAAGCATTTTGGGTGGCGAGACCCAAGGTCTGTACAAATATCCTCAATTGCATCATGCTTTCACCCACAAATTTTAGCCTCCCTTCATGACTCTCACTCGCCATAATTATCACTATGGTGTTTGCCAAGTGGCAGAGTTCTATGTCCGTCGTTCTTTAATGGGGGAGGTTCTGACCTGAGTGCCCACACCTGGCACCGGTGCCACAGCATGGCGGTCTTGAGCAGAAGTGTGGTACTGGTCAGTGTTTCAGGAGGCCTGTGCCCAGCATGCTCTTTTCCCATCCATCACTACCTTCTCTTCTTTATGGGGACAGCAAACCCATTAGGTCAGCGCAAAGGAATCGTTTGTGTATTTGACTTCTGTGTCTCATCTTTCCCTCTTGCTTACTTTGAATCCCTCTGGACAGATTTAATGCGTGATAGGCTAAAGTGTTCCAGAGGTCGACCAACACAGATCTGCAGTGTTTCCCACAGCGTCAAGGGTGCCTTTCTCGGCCCACAGTTGGGAAACTACTACATTTTTGATCAGCCTAATTCTTGGGTTGTTTCAGAAGACGCATATTTTCATTCCTTTGAAGTATTTAAGGAGCACTTGGCTGCTAATGGAAAGGCCAGCAGTGCAAACTTATGGAGCAGCACGGCAGGAGTAAAACACGGTGGCCACTGTCTGTCACATGAGTTTGTTCAGAGTCGGAATTGACCTGATGGCAGCTACCAACAACAGCATGATGAGATATTTAAATGTCAAATACGTGAAGCTTTTAAAAAGTTTGGGTGTCAGAAAGAATAGCACCCGGGGTCTCAAAGTCTGGATTTCAAACAAGCAGTCATTCAAGTGAGACATCCACGAAGCCCACGTGGACGAAGCATACCACTATCCGTGATCCAAGGATTATAAATTATATCATCCAAATCCAAAGGAGAGAATCATATCAGAGCTTAAATTATGTGATTCTGGGGTACAGAAGGCTATGGATGACAGTGGAGGCCCCACCTACATTTTCAGCATCTACACGGGGACTAAGCCTCCCGTGATTTCCCTCTGAGCCCAGTTCAGGGATGAGAGCAATTCTCTGTCACCAGACAGCGTAGTGTAGAGCCAACTATCGTAGATTACTTGTTGAATCTGATCCGAATGGTTACGCTTTGTCATCTGTTCTTCCTTTTGGGACACTTTCTGCTTGATCTGGTTTTGAATAGTTACTGTTTCTATTTTATGAGGGGTTTGCCTCCTATGGTATTTTGCGATTGTTGGGAGCTTTCTTGACTCCGCTACACATGTTTTCTAAGTTTTGTGGTATGAAGCCCACGGTGGGTGAATCTGTGGAGACAGTAACTAGAATAAGGGTTCCTGGGGGTGTGGCGGGAGAGGGGGGGGGAGGGAGCGGTAGTGGGGGCTGATGTCAAGGAGGACAAGAAGGAAGAAAATGCTTTGAAACTGATTGTGGTAGCGATTACATAGCACTGCTTGATATGATGGAAGCATGGAATGGTATGATAGCTGGATTAGGTCCTAATAAAATAGGTTGAAAGAAAACAATAAAACATAACAAAAGTTCATGGACAATTTCCATTAGTTTTTTATTAGATTTTTCTATGAACTCTTAGAAGCCCCCCTTGTGCAGTATTTGGTTTACCTTATAGCAAAGATTGATAAAATAAATGAGCTCCTTTGGATAATTCCGTAACAAGTTATAATAGCAGAACCTGTTTCCTTTCTGCTCCACGTTAAGTTTCCCTGGAAGCAATCGGCTCTTGCAAAGGACGCTCAGTTGAGATGTTAGCCGGAACCTGAGATTTGATCAGAAGCAGTTTCTGGTTGTGACTGGCTCACTCTTCGGCACAGCTTCCCAAGTGAGGTGGGAGTTGTGCTGTGTGTTCCACAGGAGTTCCGGAAGGGCTGCAATCCGCGCATTTACAGTTTTAATTTTAATTAAACCTCTACAATAGGGTGTCCGTTTAGTAGCAGATCATCAAAGTGCATGGATTAATGGTGGAGATGAAGGATTTATGAATTGGACCTATTTTTAAACTGGAATGATGATCATGAGTGTACCATAGCTTTTCCAACATCTATTTTTATCAGCATCCAGACACCTGCAATGAACGAAGCTCCATAGCTGTGTAAGAGTCCCCCTTCCAGTAGAACGAGGCGACATGCAAGCTCGACTCAGCAGTGCCCTAACCAGCCCGCCCCGTTGTCTTTCCATTCTTGGAAATGCTTCACTTTGCTATTCAGGAGATATCTTTGAATATTAAGTCTCGAAAATATGCTAATAGCTTGTTTCCTGCTTCAGGTGCTCAAATCTTGTTTGTGATAATTGCTGTAGGAAAAAAGAAAATTTTAAGCAAGGGTTGAGTATAACCAAAAAGATTTTCTAACAAAGCAGGCAAGATTACTGTAGGAGTTTCAGGGAGAATTGCAGCCAGTTGTTCATTGTTAGAGAAATCCAGATGGGTGCTATCATTAAGTGACAGGTCTATAGGCCAAATCAGGGAGCTGGACCTGGACTCCCCAGGTCACCGAAGGGCTTGAAAGAAGAATGACACAGGCCGATTGGTGGAGGTCTGATTGGATGTTGGCTGGAGCTTGAGGATGGTATAGAAGGCTTATAAATTCACGAAGTGATGCGATCGGAGATGTCAGCATTCCAAACCACTGCCATTGAGTTGTTTCTGACACAGTAACCCTGCCGACGGCTCCTGAGGCTTGATCATTACTTAATGGCAGTGGCCAGCCTGAGCAATCACTGACCTTGCTGACAGTCCAGAGCTTACTCAACAGCACCACCAGGGGCTCCTAGTGAGAGGCCGGAGGGCCTCAACCAGAGGCACTTGTAGAAATGGATGAGTTCAAGAACTATTAAGAAAATGAATTCATTAGGATGTGGTGATAATTGAATGTAGGAAATGAGATAAGAATCACCGGTCTGGTGAAAAATACCAAGTATAAGAGGGATGCTTGATTTTGTATGGAGTGAGAAGGGGGCACTCAGTGACACTGAGGTGCTTAGGTACCAGAGTTGGCGACATCCATTGGATTGCAAGAGATGATTCTGAAATTTGCGGTGGGAAGGAGTCATTGCTCAGGGAAGACTTGGCAGGGCACAAAGACCAGTGTTTCGGGCTTTAATTCAGGGTATTACCAAATGATAGGGCAGGCAGAGAGAGGAATATTTTTCTAAGCAAATGCAGTTCCATGGCGACCAAAGAAGGAGAATTTCAAGGAGGGACTGATAAAAGATTTAGCAACATTGGAACATCCATCTTCTTCTTATTGTTGCATGCAGCAGGAGAAAGACATTGAGATTTTACTTTTAGCAAAAGTTTAAGGATTTTGACTGAGAAATCGGTTTTTTTCCCCCAGAACCTGGCATTTTAAGATAAATATGTTATTTTCTCTTTCTCTTTTTTCCAAATCTTTAGTAACTTAAAAGTATTTATAGTTTTTATTATCTCTTACCTTAAGGATATTTGTGTCTCTTAAATTTGTATTAATTTTTAAGTCTCTTTCATAATAGAAAGCAAATATTTTGAGAATGATGTGGGCTACAAATGTGCTTGACACAATGGATATATGTATGGATTGTGATAAGAATTGTCCGAGCCCCCAATAAAATGATTTTTTAAAAAAGTCTTGCATTGAGAGCTTGTTTGGAGGTCTAGCAGGGGAGCACAGCTACACATGTACCCTTGACTGAAGGACGGTCCTCCTATCAGGGAAGGTTGTCCTCAACTGCAGCTTCAGGAGGAACGCACACCGAGGGAGGAAGGCGACACAGGCCTACCCAGCCAGATCAGCCGAATTATCACTGGCTGAATGGATGTCGCAGCCAGATCGCCCTCACATCCACTCTCTTGCATTTGAAGTGTGCTTTGTATCTCTTTTTTCCGCCACTGCTGGTTTTCTTAAGGTTTAATTAGAAGATTGACAAGACTATGGCTATATTCACTGTGCTTTCACCAATATGAAACCTGAAACCTTTTCTGTTTTATAAGTATGTTTTTATGCAGTGTTGTCAGCATCAAATATCATACTTGATTCATTTTCATGGTGATTTGTCTTTACAAACCATTCAGCCTGTAAGCACTCACCTAGCTTACTTGATCCTCTTAAGAAGTTTGTGGTATAGATAGAACATGAATTATCTTCACTGATGTAGTCATCTGTGTAGAATACAGATTAAAATGACTATACCCAAAGATAGATTATAATGGCTATACCCAAAGATAGGAGTCCTGGTAGAGGAGTGGTTACGCACTGTGCTTTGATCTCCAGGGTTGGTAGTTCGAAACCACCAGCAGTTCCGAGGGAGAAAGACTGGGCTATGAGTAGCATTGATTCGATGGCAGTGAGTTTGGTTTGGGTTATATATGCAAAGATAGCTATTATCTAGCTCATTGAACTGGGGGGGGGTGCTTTATAAAGTTTATGGGAAAACTCCATTATCACGTAATTCCACTTTTCCACCAAATTTCTGAATCCTCCTCACGTACTCTAAAATGGTAAGATTTTAAATGCTTTAAATTTGAAATAGAGCATTACAGAACCTTCGAGATCATCTCTTCCAATCTTTTCAGTTGGTACATAAGGAACAGATCTGAAGAGGTAAGAAGTTCTGGTCCCTATGATAGGAACCGCAAGTTTAATTTCGTCGCAGGTGAACTGAGCCCAGCCCTGCCCTTCCATGTTTTCATTTTGCTTTGCTTCTTGGAAATAGTGTGCAGTTCGAGCCGCCACAGAGGGCCGGATCCTCGTTTTGGAAGGTTTGGAAAAGGCCGAGAGGAATGTGCTGCCTGTCTTGAACAACCTGCTGGAGAACAGGGAGATGCAGCTCGAAGATGGCCGCTTCCTCATGTCTGCCGAGCGGTACGACAAACTGCTCCAGGTAAGACGTGGACAGCCGCGCTGCGTCTTTACCGCTGAGCCTTGTGCCGGGTTGCCATTTTGTTGCAGACGTCCTGGGTCCGTCAGAGCAAGGACAAGTGGCCAGGTGCCCTTACCGTTGCTCGACTGCTGAAGTCCAGTCAGGAGTCGGCACTTTTACAGGCTTTTGTGTTCACAGACCACGTTCAAAGACCTCCCAGACTTTTGCTGTCTTTGGGGGGCAGTTACCACTATATCTCCTCCCTTTTCCCTCTTTTCCACTTCTTTCTTTGCTCCCTTTCTTAACTCTGTCCCCCTCCCTGTGTCTCCATTCTTTCTAGGCCTGTCCACGAGAAGTCCAGTGACTGCTGGCTAGCACTGGGCGTCGGGGACACAGAGCAGACTGAAGTCCAGTTCTTGCCTGTCCTAGAATGCACGTTTCACAAGGGAGAAGCTTTTCTCAGTGGCGTTATCTCAGACTCCCAGACAATGTCTAGCACCTGGTAGATCGATGGTCCGTGCCTATTTCCTGACTCTATGAAAAACTGCAATGGAGTGTGGTACAAACATGCATAAAGAGGGCAGGGATGAGGGAGGGCAGAGCTCTTCAGAGACTGCAAAGAAAGGGTCATGGGATGTCATAAATGAAAGCAAGATAGCTAGCCCTTGTTCACTCAGCTATCTCAATTGAAGCTCTCTCTGGCGTCCCAGCTGTCAGTGACTGGTTACTTTGTCTCTCATCTGTAGGAATGTCACAGCTGCCTTGAAAAGATACATACGTTCTAATTTTACTAGCCAAAGCAAATTTCCCTGGAAAAATCTGTGTCTTATGCTTCTTGGCCCCCCTTTCAGGGTGCTGATACAAGCTGAGAATGCACTATGCGCATTAAATGCTAAATGTTGGCACTAGAGAGCCCAGCTGAAGTGATGTGCTGTGCCAGGAGGGCCAGAGGGTTCCTTTCTCATTCCTGTGGTGCACATGTATTTTTTCTGTAACCCTCTTAGCAGTCTTTCTTTACTGTGTGTGTGAGTTTCTAAATGGTGTTTTCGATGTCTAGTGAAGTAGTATTCTTTGTGATCTATCTAAAGATTTTTTCTTCCTATACAGTCATCGAGTTAAATAAGGATATCCATCACTCCTTGGTTAGTTGGTTGCCCTGGGGTGGCTGAGGTGAGGTTGTCGTTACTGGAAGCTATACCATCAGCATATTTGACCTATACCAGTATTTCAAATATTGTCAACTATGGTGGACAGATTTCAGCAGGGTTCCCAGACCAAGAAGAGACTAAGAAGAAGGAATAAGTGGTCTCCCTCTGAAGGATTAGTCACTGAAGACTTTAGAATAGTAGTGAAAATTTTGAAATACTGGGTGTTAATGGAACATTGTCCAACATAATGCAGAAAGCTGAGCCCCTCGGGCTGAAAGGCAAACTCTGACCGGGAAGAAGCTGCCTCCTCACAGTTGACTTTAATGGTGCGGATGGACTCAAGCTTTCAGGACCTTCATTTGTGAGTGGTTGGGCTTTATTTCAAAATGCGAAGAACCAGCTGCAAGCATCCATTAGTAATTGGAACCTGGAGTATATGAAGTATGAACCTAGAAAATTTGGCAGTTGTCCAAAATGAAATGGTCTTTTGGATGACGCATTCAATACCATTCCTCTTGAATTTCAAGATCGATCATGAAGGACCATGCTGTCTGTGATATGATAATATCTATAGACCCATAATTAAGTCCATTTCATACATCTTTCACTCAAATTTATGCACCAACTGTTAAAGTTAATGATGAAGAGACTGAAGAATTCCCCCCTTTCTTCAGTCTGAAATTGTCCAAACATACAACCAAGATGCCTTGATGATTACTGGTGATTGGAAATCAAAACTTGGAAGCAAAGAGGCAGGATCAGTAGTTGGAAAATACAGTGTTGGTGACAGAAATTGCATGATAGAATTTTACAAGACTAGCAACACCCTAACTGGTGACTGTACGTGTGGGCCTCACCGGATGGAATATACAGGATCTTACTTGGTAAAGAGGGTCAGTGGAGAAGTTCAACATCATCACCCAAAACAAAGCCAGGAGCTGACTGTGGTTTACACTATCAATTGCTCATATAAATTCAGGTTGAAACTGAAGAAAAGTAAAAGAAGTTCAGGAGAGCCAAAATAGGAACTTGAGCAGTGCCCATTGGAATTTAGAGACCATCTGAAGAACAGATCGGATGCCTTCAGCAGAGAAGGTGCGTGTGAGATAGCATCAAGCACATCACACAGAAAGAAAACCCTGGGTCATAACAAAGACAAGGAAGAAAGAAAAGACCAAAATGGGTTTCAGGAGACTGAAATTTCCTCTTTAGTGCTGAGTACCCACAAGGAATGGAAGTAGTGCTTAGGTAAAAGAACTGAATGGAAAAAATTTAAAGAACAGTTTGAAAGGTTCCGTAATGAAATGTGTAAAGACCCAGAGTTAGACCGTTCAACAGAGAACACGTGTCCAGCGTTTGTCACGCTGAAAGAACTCAAAAGAAAGAAAAAAAAACCCTAAGCCTCGAGTTGTCATAATGAAATGTTCTATCAGCAAAAGATTGAATGATGCAGGAAGCATCAGAAGATGGAAAGGATACTAGAGGAATTACATCACAAAAGAATTGCTCAGTGTTCAGTTGTTTCAAAAGGTAGCCTATAATCAAGAATTTATAGTATCGAAGGAAATAGTACAAGCCGTGCTTGAAGCATCGGCAAGAAACAAGGCTCCTGGAATGGACAGAATACCAATGGAAATGTTCCAACAATCTGAGGCAACGCTGGAGCCATTCACTCGTCTATGCCAAGACATTTGGAAGACAACCAACTGACAGGAGGAGATCCATATAAGAACTTATCTCAAAGAAAGAGGATCCCAACCAAATTCAGAAATTATCAAAGAATATCATAAATATCACGTGCAAGTGAAATTTCGTTGAGAGTGATTTTAAAAGCTCACGGTAGCAGCACACCTCCTGGGAGCTGTCAGGAATGGAAGCTGGAAGAGGTGTGGAGTGAAGGATGCATTCCGTTAGATGGATCTTGCTGGAAGAGAACACCTGAAAAACATTTGTTTTATTGACAGTGCGAAGGCACTTGGAGCTTAATAAACTCTGATAACATGACAAAGATTAGGAATTCCATAACACTCAACTGTGCTCATTAAAAACCTGTACTTGGACCAAGAGGCAATCATTTGAGCAGAACAAGGCAACTATGGTTTAAAAATCAGGAACAATACGTCATAGGTTGTATACTTTGACCACACTTGCTCCATCTGTGTGCTGAGCAGATAACCCCAGAAGCCGGACTAGGCGAAGAAGAACGTGGCATCAGCGTCGGAGTCCAGTCATTAACAGTGGTGTGCAGATGCCACGGTCTTGCTCGCTGAACGTGAGGGCTTGACGGACTGGTTGATGGAAATCAAACACTGCAGTCTTCGGTATAGATTGCAACTCAATGTAAAGAAAACATAAAATGATTTTAAGAATCTTCACAACTGTACCAATAGACAACATCTTGTTAAGCAGAGAAAAGATGGAAATGGTCAGGGGTTCATTGGCTCTAATCAGTGTTCGTGGAAACAGCAGCCAACAAATCACAGAGCTGCACAGACCTCTTTAAAGTGTTAAAGAGCAAGAAGGTCATTTTGAGAACTAAAGGATGCCCGACCCAACCATGGTATTTTCAGATGCCTCCTCTGCATGTGAAAGTTGGACAGTGAGCAAAGACCGAAGAAGAATGGATGCACTTGGATGACGGTGTTGGTGAAGAGTACTGAAAGTGCCGTGACCCACAGAAGAACAGAGTCTGCCTTGGAAGAAATGCTGCCAGAATACTTCTTAGAATCAGGCTGTCTCACATGCTCTGGACATGTTATCAGAGAGACCCGTCCCTGGAAAGGACCTCGTGCTTGGTCAAGTAGAAGTGATGTGATAAAGAAGAAAGATCCTTTACAAGCTGGGCTGACACAGTGGCTGTAGCAACGGGTTCCACAATTGTGCGCTGCTGCAGGGCCTCTGTCTGTGTGCCCAGGGTGGCTATGTGGCAGAACTCAACGATGCTTAACAGACCCCCAAACAGTTAGGGAGGCGGAGACCCTGAGCATTACAAGTAGGTAATGGGCTCGAGGGCTCACGGAGAAATTGGAGAATCAAGTCCACCGCTGTGTTCCTGCCCATTGACTTCTGGAAAATCCATCTTTGAAAACCCCGCAGAGCACGCTGCTCCGCCGGTGCACATGGGATTACTGTGAGCTGGGAGAGATTCAGTGGCAGCTGGTAAAAGAAAAAAATTGGGGATTTAAGCAATAGGATAAAGTTAAATTATTCATGTATGTTGTTATAATTAATTTATTGAAATAACTATGATTAACTGCTTTTAGAAGTTGGTGGGTATTTTGCAGACCATTATTTTGTACATAATTTCTAATTACAAAATAACATTTTTGTATATTTACCTCAAGGAACTATACACCATTTTAAATACATCATTTGGAAAAATTAATTGTGACATGAGTCATTTTGGTATAGGAGCACTTAACAAGTCATATCTTTGTGAAGTAGAATTTTATACAGTAGAATTATTTGAATATATTAGATTGGATAGAAATTTGGAATATAGCATCAAAAGTCTTTTAGTGCACAAGGATATTTATTCTTGTTTAATTGAGAAGGATCTTTTCCCAGAGTAAATATAGGTAGAGAGACATAACTTTTATTAATAAATTTGATTTCTGTATATGTAAACTCTTACACAAAGAATATTGCCTTAAGATAATTTTTATAAAAAAGCTTAAATATGACGATTCAGTACCCACTTATGTCTAGCTAGAGTTAATCTACTATGTTTGACTATCTCAAAATAACAATGATTCCATGGGATAATTATAATAGAATTTTGGTGTTATTATTTAATGAATCTTGTAAGCATTTATATCTTTGTCATCATTTTGTGGTAAGTAGCGAATGGAGACATCCAGCTCTCTCTGAAGATTCTACTCTTGGTTTCTACATCCTTTCTGCTTTCCAGTGAATCTGACGAAAACCCTTGTCCGAGTCACCTAGTGTTAGTCCTTTTGATTAAAGGTTAAATTT
The DNA here is from genome assembly GCF_050624435.1 of Tenrec ecaudatus. Classification (NCBI taxonomy): domain Eukaryota; kingdom Metazoa; phylum Chordata; class Mammalia; order Afrosoricida; family Tenrecidae; genus Tenrec; species Tenrec ecaudatus. The sequence goes on along the minus strand of NC_134540.1, from coordinate 47,227,596 downwards.
GAGAAATAATTTCATTTATTCCGAGTTGTAATGAATTCATGCACTCTGCCAAGAGCCACTGTGTTTATTATGGGCTAGAATTTGGATGGAGCAGAGCACAGCCACGTGCCTCTGTGCCCGCCTATGCCCAGAGCTCCTTCCTTCCTAGACTGCTCGACTGCTTCTCCGTCCAAACTCCAGTCTGCGCATTATGAGCCGTCCCTGGAACTCCAATCCTGGCGTGGAGGGGTCCCCACGTTCAGTTAGCTTAGTGATAAGGACTTAGCCTGGGAGCACTCACAGTGTAATCTGCATCATTTACACTGTAATTTTGATGCCTTACTCTTTTAGGATCATCCCAAAACAGAGCTGGATGCCTGGAAGATTGTCCGGGTTAGTGAAAATTTCCGAGTGATTGCCTTGGGCTTGCCAGTCCCTAAGTACTCTGGGAACCCACTAGACCCGCCCCTCCGATCTCGATTTCAAGCCAGAGATATTTACTATCTACCTTTCAAGGTAAGTGTGACTAAGTAGAAATTATATATATATATATTCCATTTATAACAACAAACTCAGTTATTAGATACATTTTATTTTGCTTGTAAATATTCCCCCTTAATAATTAATTAAGGAAGAAGGACGAAGAACATCTTTGGAAACAGGATGAAGAATTATCGAGGCGTCATCAGTTCTGCCAGACTTCAAAAAGAAAGCTGACTTTCAGAAAATGACTTTTATCAAGGAATGATTTCTTTGGTATCACTTGTTCTTAGGTACTGGCCAGTTGGTTCTGGCCCATAGCACCCTGGTTGCAACAGAATGAGATCCTCCCGAGATGGTGCCGGCCTCGGAATTGCTGCCATGGGGGAGTCCATTGCTGCAGCTACTGTGTCTGTTTAATTGAAAGCATGGATTATGTCTTCATAGCATATTTTATGTTCCATATTAATTGCTATGTTTTTGTTGTTTTAGGACCAACTTAAGCTGCTATATTCAATTGGAACCAATGTTCCCGCTGAGAAGTAAGCTTATATTTTTATAAATACATGAATACTTACATCGAATTGGTTTTGCCTATTCATTTATCCAGCATCTGTTCTTTGAATAATTTGTTCCTGTCTGTCTTGTTGTAAGCCCTGGTGATAGGATTAGTAAGACATGATCTCTGATAACTAGGAACTCAAGACTGAGTAGAGTTCAAAGATCTATGGACCCCTTAGCTTAACACAATGTTGTAAGTCCCATCATTTCCAAATATTTGGTTGAGACTTTATAAGGACTTCACAAATGCATTGGTATTTGAGATGAGTGCCCCCCCCCCATTGCCCCACTGCCCCATGAGGATGTTTTAAAAGATCTGGAGGTGAGAGTATATGGCTTGTGCCTGGGGGAAAGAAAAGTCCCTGGTGGATAGAGTTGATTTTACGGATTGAGAGAGTTGAAAGTTGAGGTTGACAGAATAAACTTTGGCCAAATTGTGAAAAATTTCACCTGTTTTGGCAGATATAGGAAATATGCCCATTTACCCAACGAGCTTCTGTAATTTAAAATGTGATATTATAATATAGAACCATTAGTCCTTAAGATTCTAATGAGAGTATGCCAAGTCCATCAAATGGGGAAAGAGGAGTCTGTTCAACAAATGATGTTGGGAAGATTGGATTGCCACATGCAGAACACATCGGGAACGTGTTTCACACCACACACAAAAACCAAAGCAGCTGGATCACGGACCACCCTGTGAAAAGCAAAACCATTAAAGACTTTGGAAGAAAACGTCATGGCAGAAACATGGGACCTTGTTCTTGATGATGGATTATCAGATGTGACAACAAGTGTACGGACAGCCAAAGACAAAATAGTTTATACACATGAACTATTTGACCCACTAAAGGACTGTGTCACGCAGTTCAGACACTGTTTATTAAAAATGAGTGGGGGGTTTTCAATAAAGGCCTGATATTAAAAAAATACATGCAACTTTTAAAACTTACTAAGAGAAAGTAGAACACAAACTAGCATGAGACCCGGCAGTCCCGCTCCTAGGGGTGAACCTGCAGAGGTGAAGCGGGAGCACACACAGGATCTACGCACCACTCATTGCTGCAGCTTTTCCCAGGAGCTGAAAGGTGGAAGCAAGTGAGATGTCCACCGGCACGTGTGTTAAATACACATGTACAATGGACTATTACTTAGCCATAATGAGCATGAAGCCCTTATGGACTAACCTAGAGAACCTTCTGCTGAGTGAAAGGAGTCAGTTGTAAAAGGACAACTACTGTATGCTCTTGTTTGCACGAAACAGACAAAGATATAGAAACCAAAGATGGCTAGCGATGGCCGGCAATAGGAGGGAGGGGGGGAAGGGGGCACGGTTTGCTGTGTGGCACTGAGTGTATGTATGCCAACGGGAGCGGGAAAGGTAGTGCCAAAGGCTGCACACCAGGAAGAATGCAGTGGGTGCTACATTGAGGAAACTGTGCCAATCAGTGAAAGCTTTGTTGGGCATATTTTTACCACAATTTAAGAAACGCTATTTTTTAAAATCTCAGAATTGATGAGAATAAAAATGCCTTATTGTTTCCCCCCTAGAGTGTCTCAGCTTTTGTCCTTTGCCACAACTCTGTGTTCTCAAGAATCTTCTACTCTTGGACTTCCAGATTTTCCGTTAGATAGTTTGCCAGCTGCAGTTCAAATCCTGGTATGTATAAATCAATGGCGGGCGTACCTGAATGTAGCGCGCCTTGGTGGTGTAGTGTGTTAGGAGTTCAGCAGTTTGAAATCACTAGCCGCTTCATGGGAGGAGGATTAGAAAGGGGGTCTTCTAATCCTGTAAACATTTACAGTCTTGGAAACTTACCACTGTGAGTTGAAATTTCTGGGTTTGTCTTAATACCCAAAAGTGGTAAAGTAGAAAGGTAATCACTGGGGATTCATGGTTTCAGTTTGCTGTGCCTTTTTCTCCTGTAAGTAATGCGAAGGCTGGCATTAATTTTGTTTTCCATGTAATAAACTGTTCAGTGGTGTGGGATATATTTTAAGCCAATACCAACCCCTGGAAGGTGCTGGCATAGTCCTGGGGAGGGCTGGAATAATCCAGGGAGGCTGCAGATACACTGTCTTGGATTATGAGCTATAGTGCTGAAGGGGGCGCTGTTTGCGGTGTCTTACAAGGGGGCAATAGGCCAAATCAGATTGGTAAGTCGGGAGAGAGGACGAGGAGCCGAGATGTCGAAGCCATCATTGTAGCTGCAAAGTGAGCGGCTGAAATTACCGAGGGGAAGGGGGTGGAGCAGAAGAAGACCACCGCGGACATTTCGCTTTTGTAGACTTGTAGAAAATTTCCGAAGAAAATAATCAGTAACCATTTCAAATACATTTTCTTTGAGTATTTATCAGTTCTTGATTCCTATATGTTTTTGGTCCTACATAGGATTTCTTTCCTATGATGTCAGTCAAACATGCCATCCAGTGGCTTTACCCGTACACTATACTATTAGGACATGAGGGGAAGATGGCTGTGGAAGATGTTTTAAAAGTGAGTATCTGAAATCAGTTCCCATCTTCCCCTCTTAGTTTTCCTTTTTCCCTACTTCCCATGTTCACATCTCTCCTTTCCCTATCTTGCCTCCCCTTTCTCCTCCCTAGTTCCCTTGCCCATCTTGCCTCCCTGCCCTTGCCTTTCTTTCTTTCTCTCTATCTAGGCCTGGAGGCCTTGGTACCCAGTGACCAGGGAGCGAGCGCAGAGGTGCTTGGGGGTGATTGAGGCCATGCTTATGTTGATCAAATAAAGGAAACCATTGAATATAATGAGGTTAATGGGAGCTATGTTTCTCAGTGTTGGAAAAAGGTTATAAATATTGAGAAAAGGAAAGCAAGAAAGAACCCTGAAAATGTTGGATTGGAATTGGAGATGTTATGACTCACGTCTTCTTCAACATACGTAGCAGATACATATAGTGTCAGTGCGTCTGTGCATGTGTACATGTATGTATTTCCCAGCTGAAAGTGCCAGAAAGCAATGACACGCAGAAGCAATGGTCTTACCAAGTACTTGGACAGAGTTTGGTTTCTAAATACCAGGCTCCCTGGAAAGGAATTAAGATTCTTTGGAAGAATAAAAACAATTCTTTGGGAAAAGAGTTAATGCAGAGTTTGAGACAGGGAAGTCACAGAACTCATTTGGGACCTCTTGTTATACCAGAAAGTATGGAAATTTTCAACAAGTGGCTTGTTTGCACCCATCAAAATGACAACACTATAAATGAAAGAAGAGCTGGCATGTGAGTAAATACATGCTTCCTCTGTGTAGAATGCCTGCTCATAAATGTAAAAGAGGAAGGAAGGAAGGAGGAAGGAAGGAAGGAAGGAGGAAGGAAGGAAGGAAGGAGGAAGGAAGGAAGAAATCTCGTGAAAGTTAAGACAGGGGGGTTTATGAGGAAGGGGAAGTTGGCATAATCTCAGAATGTCTCCTACAAAATATTCAACTGGTGGAAAGCCAAGACAATGGTGTTTTCATGGCAAACACCAACTTGACCAGAAGGCGGGACCAATCCACACCGAGTGTGCACTGAGGAAAGCTCCGCCTCACATTGAGGATGCTCGTGCTCCCAGTCCAGGTGTCAGTGTGGCTACAAGGAAGAGCATATGGACCTCTACTGAGGGGCACCCCCAGAGTGAAAGGCCTGCGTTCTTTATAACTCTCCAGGCCATGGAAGATGGGCAAGCCGAGCATCTGCACAGGTTCTGAGGGAGATGGAAGAGATTTGTCAGCTAAATGCACTGTATGTTCCTGGATTGGGTTCTAGACCAAACAGGAAATGGTGATGTTCTTGTCAAATTGGCAAAACTTGAATAAAATCTGTGGCTTATCCAGTAGTACTATACCAACCTTGATTTCTTGGGGACTTAACAAATATGTTGGCAAAAGTCCTATTTGGGGCAAAGAGATAACAGGAATGGTTAGAGATGCTGGAATATGTGTTCAGCTTGCTCTCCAATAGTTCAAAAAACAAAGAATAATGTGTGTGTGTGTGTGTGTGTGTCTGTGTGTGTGTGTGATATCAAACAGGCACACAAGTGAGGGTAGGAAGAAAGGAGTGAACAAGGTACAATGTTAACGATTGGGGAATCTGTAAAGAAAAAATATTTGTTCTTTGTACTAAGGTGCCTTGAAGCTTTCCTGTACATTAAAAATTATTTCAAATTTAAAAGTGGCTCTTTAATGTAACACTGACTTATACCTATCTATAAATTAAATTACTAACTTGAAGAATAAGCATTTAATAGATAAATCTGGTAATAGCATTTAAACTAATGAATCTCTCTTTTTGTCATAAGTGACATAAAAATGGGGCATGGTTTTAAAATACGTGTGACATAATTTCCTAATTATATAATTAACCACAGAATTTTCTAAGGGCCAAGGATCCTAAATATTTAAAAGTGATGCCCCTTAGCAGAGATTTATTTACTCATTCAAATTAATTCCTTTTTAATGAGAAGTAGCCTATTTTCTCCCCTTTGTAGTTTTGCCTTTGCCCAAAGTGCAGATTTATTTCTAAGTAGTAGGCCTGATGTGAGCCCCAAATTCTTGTCACTGTATGAATTGTATCTTCATTTTCTGTAGGCCAAGGTTCTGTAGTCCAAAGCATATGAAATGGCATTTGTTTCTCCCTTACTCAGAGCCTACACAGAGCCGTTGGCTGCTAGTTCAGAAGTATCCTCTGCACAGCCAGGAAGACAAGAACTCAGAAGAGTAGAGCATTGTCATTACCTCAGTGGGTTTTTTTGGTTTGTTTCATATCGACGAGGCCAAGAACCCACAGAAATATTGTTTTCATTGATTTGGTGATGGTAATAATAAAAATAGCAGCAGCAATTCCTCAGAGGAGTGTAGCTGGAAGCGTAGTGAGGGACAGAACAGGAGAAAGGGGAGCCGTGGTCAAGGAAGGGGCTGAGGAAAGGGCGAGCGGCGTAGAAGAGAAGCAGGGCTGGGCCAGAGCACACCAGCCTCTGCTAGGAGACAAAGAAGTCAGCGAGAGCGAAGGGCACGGGGAACGCATGCGTGACGGGGAATTGGAGACAAGAGAAGGGGTGAAGGAGAAAGGATATGAAAGTGACGGGTAGTGAAGAGCCATTTGAAATGAGAAATAGAGAAATTAATTCATAGTTTCTAGGAGTCAGAAACTAACATTTTCTGATTATGTAGTGCATCTGGTTATTCCAGGTGCCACAAAAAGTAGAACTAGAACTCATTTTTAAATTTAATCAATGTCTGAGTCAAGTTACAATGGAAGTAGAGCCCCTGGTGTTTAAGATAACAGGTTGTAATTCCCTATAAGCTCCCTTGGTGCCCTGCAGACGTCTGGGAACAAGGGCAGCTATTCAGGGAGGAAACGCTGCTAGGGAAGCTGGGATAAAAACGAAGCAATGTAAAGTGTTTATCAGGACTCTCAACCACTTCCAACTGGTTTCATCATGTACGATGAGGCAAAACCACACAGATCCTGTGCTGGGGTTGACTAGAGAAACAGATCCAGGGAGACCCTCATGTGTGTAATAGAGAGCTTTATATCAAAGAGCAATTGTACATTGAGAAAACATCCCTGCTCAGTCCAGATTAAGTCCATAAGTCCAATATTGCCCCATGTGTCTATACTAGGCCATAAATTCCTCTTTAGACTCACACAGCCATTCGATGATACTGAATGCAGGAAGATCACAGGTCAGTGGGTGGAAAGTCTTTTGGATCCAGTGGCGGTGAAAGCATCTCAGTGCTGGCGTGGGTCTCCGCGTGGCTTCTCCAGCTCCAAGGCTCTGGCTGCCATCCGAGTGGCTCCATGTGTCTTGTCAACAGGAACGTCTCCCAGGGAGTGAGTGTGTCCCACCTCCAGTGAGCTGTTTATCTCCTTTGTGCCTCCAGATTAGGTCATCAAGCTGTGCCCTGATTGGCAGGCTAGACTCCACCCCTTTGTAAGTTGACAGATTATGAAACTGTCACAAACCCCACGTTTCAAAATTGGGGTGATCTGGAATGGGAAAGATTACAGGTCACAGCCTTAGAATAGTAGACTCAGTTGCCTGGTGCACGACCTGGGATCATGCCAGGACTAAGAGCAACATGCATTCAACATGGCGCCGTCTTTGAATTGGGTACCTTTTATTCTGACTCAGCTAATCAAGAGGTTTGCCTGCTGCAATGAACATGCTCTTCTTGTTTTCATAAGTTTCACTTTTTTAAATCTTACAAACCATTTTGCCGGGGACTCTTATAGCTCTTTTATCAATTCATACATCAATTGTATCAAGCACATTTGTACATATGTTGGCATCATATAAAAATATTTTCTTTCCGTTTGAGCCCTTGGTATCAGTTCCTCTTATTCCCCCTCCATCTCCACCGTTTCACCCTCATGGACCCCAGAAAAATGATAAATTATTATTTTAATATCTTGTATTGCCCACTGTCTCCCTTTGCTCATGTTAATGTTCATCCTTTGTGGGGTGGTGGGGTGTTTAATATGTCAAACATTGTAAGTCGGTTCCCCATTTCTCCCCCACCTACCCTCATGGTATCACTACTCCCATTACTGTTCCTGAGAGGTTTCTCTGTCCTAGGTTCCGTGTGTTGAGAGCTCTTATCTGTACAGTGTACATGCTCTGGTCTAGCCGGATGTGTAAGGTAGAACTAGGGTCATGATGTTGGGGGGAGGTGGGGAGAGGAAGCGTTAAAGAACTAGAGTAGTGCTTCTCAACCTTTCTAACACTGACCCTTTAATGCAGCTCGGGTGTGTTGACCCACCCAGCCATAAAATTATTTTCGTTGCTACTTCATAACTATAATTTTGCTACTGTTATGAATCAGGCAACCCTTGTGAAAGGGTCCTTCAACCCTCAAAGGGGTCATGACCCACAGGTTGAGAACCGCTGAACTAGAGGAATGTTGTGTGTTCTGTAATGCAACCTGACTGTCTCATTCTTTTTCCTGGTGACCCTTCTGTGAGGGGATGTCCAATTGTCTACAGATGGGCTTGGGTCTCCATTGCAACCCTCCTTGTTTGCATTGAAAAGGTTGTTTGTTTTGGGTCTCCTTATGCCTCACACTCTATCCCATCAACATCACGCGATCACATGGGTTGGTGTGCTTCTTCCATGTGGGCTTTTTTGCTTCCCCGCTAGATGGCCGCTTGTTTAACTTCAAGCCTTTAAGACCCCAGACGCTATATCTTCTAATAGCCAGTCACCATCAGCTTTCTTCACCACATTAGCTTATGCACCCATTTTGACTTCAGCAATTGCGTCGGAAAGGTGAGTGTCACAGAATGCTAGATTATTAAAACAGTGTTCTTGCATTGAGGGAGGACTTGAGGCCCAATGTCTGTGTGCTACCTTAATGCCAAACCTATAAATATATATTCATAGATATACCCAAATCCCTATAATTATATATTAATATATTTACATATGTACATGTCTATGTTTATACCTCTATCCGTCTTTTCCTCCTAGTTCTTTTCTCTATTTCCTTTTACTTTCCTCCTGTCCCACTATCATATTTGACCGTCATTCTGCTCTCTGTGCTTTGATTTTAGATCTCTTGTTCCCTTGTCCCTGGGTTTGTTGACTCCCTCCACCTTTTCCTCTACCTCCTCCTCACACCTGTCCCCTGGAAGCATCAGTTCCATTTTTTTCTCCTTGGTATTGTTTTTCCTACCTATATTTATTGATATACATTTGAAAAAAAAGAAAGAGAAAAAAGCCTATGAATAGTTCCCGGTCAGTCTGCTGACCCTTATGAATGTTTTCTGATCGGGTCTGATGCAGTGCCAAGCCCTTCCCCTCGAGTCCGAAGTCTGTTTTCAGAATTCCCCTGGGACTTTGTTGCTTTGCTCCCAGTGCTGCTCCATTGCAATTCCTTCGTGTTACCTCCTGGTGTGTGTTGGGAGGGTGGGTTGGGGGTGATGACATGGTAAAGAGCAAATTTCTATTGGGCTTTAATCTGTAATTTTCTCTATCCAACTAGCATCCTGATTCACTCACATTTTAAACATTTGGCTCTGTTCACATGTTGCTTCATGGGTCATGACTGAATTGGGCTGAGTTGGGTTAAAGTCCCGGTTTTAATGACATAACTGAGAAGATATTCAACATCTAGATACCAAGTGTCTGTATATTTTTCAAGAAATTCACTTTGATTAAGATATTTCTGGTCTTGAATTTTAAAACTAGTCATACAAATTACATGAAGTTATGGAATACCTGTGAAGTGTTTCATTTTCTAAAGAATGTAGCTCGTATCGCTTGATTTTGTTTGACCTTTATTTTGACATCCTAATGAAAGGGAACACAAAAATGACGGAAAGGCCCTATAATAACAGAAAGTACCTCAAATAGTTTAAGGATCTGTTTTTAAAAAAATGAGAAGGGGATTTTTATGAGTTGAGAGCAGAAAAAGGCAGATATTGTCCCTTGCCTTAACTGTGTAAAGGGCTGAAGCATAATATTTGTTCTTTTCTAGACTCTTTGTAGACAGTCAGGTTGGGGTAAATCTATTTTAGCTTAATAAAATTTTTTTAAAAAAAACCAAAAAACTTTCTTTTTTCTTAAGAACTTTACAAATGGATACAAGCATGTTTGATTGTTCGTCCACTCTAAGGATGGACCGACATATTGGCTGATTGTTCTCTTTCTTTGGTGATAGTTCTGGAGCAAACTGTGTAGTCTATTTAGTATTCTAAGGAGGATAAGGGGAAAGTGGGAGTAGAAAGGGGGAATCGATCACAAGGATCAACATAAAATCCACTCCCAGGGGGATGAATAATAGAAAAGTGGGTGAAGAGCGACAGAGGACGATCTAAGATGGGAAAATAATAATCTATAACTTATCAAGGGTTCATGAAGGAGTGAGGGGTGGGGAGGGAGGGGGGAAATGAGGAGGTGATAGGATGACTCAAGTAGAAGAAAATGCTTTGAGAATGATGATGGTAGCAAATGTACACATGTGCTTCACACAGTGGATGATTGTATGGATTTTGATAGGAGTTGTAAGAGCTCCCAATAATAGTATTTAATTAAAAATATTGTTGGCTAAAATACAGGACTCCCCCCCTTTATTAACAAGCCATAAAAAAATAGAATGATTTCCTTCCCCAATTGGTGCTCATTAAATGATGTGCATCCTCTAAAACACATGTTATACAATCACTTCTAGCTTTTAGTTAAGAATGCCTTAAAGAAAATGGACTCATTCCGACCCTGGTCCATATCTCAGAAAGGTATGCTTTACCACAATCTAGTAACAAGGACACCTGGAGTTTTAGGGCCATGTCTTGGTTTCACACTGACTCAGGTCGGCCTTTCTCATAACAATGACTAAATCAATAAATTCCCTTGGGGATTTAGAAAGAATTGTGTCTCTACTTATCCATTGATTAAGTAATCTGAACTATATCTAGTCTTTGCTAAGAAACTTGGAAGGATCTTGTATCAGTGTTTTCATTTCAATTCAACAAGCATTAATTGAGCATAATGTAGCAGCTGATTACATGCATACAGAAATCTGGGCATACAGAAATGAATCCAATCTGTTCTCATGCAAATAAATATCTACTTTGATTTAATGACTTTATAGCACTATAATATAATGAATGGAAACCCAGGAGGTGCAGTGACTCATTGCTTGGCTCCTAACCAGAAATGCGTCTGTTGGAGCCTACTAACCACTCGGTGGGAGAAAGATGTGGCCCAGTTCTCCTGTGAAGATGTACGGCCTTGAACCCTATGGGGCAGTTCTCATCTTTCCTGTGTAGTTGCTTTGAGGTGAAATTGACTCGATGCTAAGGGGTTGTGTTTGTTTTTATAGCATCATGATGACTAACTGGTGAATATCAATAAAGACCTGAAGCAGAGTAGGCATTGAGCACAGGCAACGAAGGGACGTGAGAAATGGTTCAGAGGTGGAATAATAGGCCTTATTAATGGATATAAAGTGGGACAAGGTAGGAAGCTGTAGGAGAAAGTGTGAAGTCCAGAATGTCCCTTAATCTGGGTTCACGAAAATGGAGTAAAGTGAGATATCATTCACTAAATGAGAACTTGGAAAGAGAATTTCATTTGTGCTAGGATCTAAATAAATTGACTTAGTGTGGTCTTTCTGAATCTTAGATATCATGTGACTTTGCCTCGCACACTTGAAAATTATGCACCTGTAGCTGTTTTGAGATTGAAGACCAATGCGTGGGTGTCATCAATGCCTGCTGTTCATTGAATTCATGGGGATGAACGAGCCCCCTCCCCCCCAGGAACATGTACCATTAGAAGGAAAACTGAAGCCTGAGCCTCGAAAGCACTGACACTGAAAAGAGTGGACAAGCGAGGAGAGAACCTTCCGATTAGGCAGAGGGAAGGAAAGCAGCAAAGCATCAGCAAAGAATGTTAACAGAACGTTGGAAGAGACTTTGCAGAAGAAAGAATGGCAGTAGTTCCAAGTGCTGCCAAGAGAATCTCGTTGAGTGAAGAGTTTCGGAACGATTCCTCTGAAAAACACAATGCTCTCCTTGCGCTCACCCTCCCAGCCATTCACCTGGCCAGCCCCGTGCTGGAGACACAGCAGTGGGCAAAGTAGATTCAAGTCCCTGATTTTTAGTGAAGGGTAACACAGTTATCCAATCACTCTTCGATAAAATAAGGAAGTGAATAAGGTAGGATTAGTAGGAGATGACGTGTAAGGACAGGGGAAGCCCAGTTGAAGCCGGGCTCTGTAGGCCATTGAGAGGCCTCAGCTGTCAGTGAGATGGAAAGTCATTCGACGGTTTTGAGAAGGGGAGTGACTTACGTGGCTGAACATGGTTACCAGGCTCACTCTGCTTGCTAAGTGGAGAACAGACTGTGGAGGAAAAGGAGGGAAACCAGTTAGGAGACTGCTGTAGTGATCTGATTGAGAGCTGGCCTGAACCAGCTGTGATCAGACTTGCGGTATTTTAAAACTTGAGTCAGTAGGGTTTGCTGAAGGATTGAATGTGCAGTCCAGTGTGATTTCATAGAAGAGCGTAGAAGATTTCATAGAAGAGTTGAGTATGATTTCAAGGTGTTTGGAGTGAGCAGCTGAAATGATGAAGTTAAATATGGTGTAAAAGGGGGGGGCATTAGGACAGTATTTGGACAAGTTTAGTATGAGATGATTGCAGATAATGAAGTAGAAGGGTGGAGATGGTGGTTGCATGCACAATTCAGGAGCTCAGGGGAGAGCTAGACTGGAGAGAGAGAAGGGGAAGGAATGGCATAGTAATTAAAGAAAACCTTCTTTTTTGTCATTGTTGATGGGAATATACAGAGTAGAACCAAGAGCAGTTGAACACTTGCTCCATATATAGTTCATGGACTTTGGTACATTTTTCGAATTGTACAGCCATTTCTATCTCTGTTTTCCAGGTTATTCCTCCATTCACGTGAACTCCGTTTATGCCCCCGGAGTTCACGCTCTACCCTTTGGCGTTGCTGTTGTAAGTTTGATCCCTTCCAGATAGATAGCTTTTAAAAGAGCACAAGGTTCATGGTGGATATTCCTTATCAGTTAAGCTAAATTATTGTTTGGTTTTGAGAAGATTTCAAGGAATAGTTTTGGTTTATGATTTAAAAATTATTTCAGGGCAGTAGCTTCAGGGGTTTGTTCAGCCTCCATGGTGGCTCTGGAAAATCAGAATTAAGTGAGTATTTGATACTCTGTTCTATATTTTACCCATCTGATCTCTAGCATCTTCTATGGAATCTTTGATCAAAAGGTTCATTAAGGGTACCCAGGCATCACCCAAGTCTTCTGGGCTCAATGCCAATCGGTCGGGCATTCCATATCTTCTTCCTAGTCTTCCTCTGTTGTCTAGGTGAACGGAGACCAATTATTATACCTCGAATGTTTGCTTGCAAGCTTTTAAGACCCGAGGCAGTAGATAGTGAACTAGAGCTAGACCAGAAACACTGACTGTAATATTAAGCCAAGTAATTGTCATGTGTTTGAGCTGGGATGAAAGCAAGATTCTAAACTTCCAAACTTCATTCTTTAGCCCATCGTTGCTGCCACGGTGTCAGTCTTTGACGGCCTTGTTCTTCCTGTTGCCCTTCTCTTTTACAAACTATGATGTCCAAATGACGCATTGCACTGGACAGATCTGCTGCACAAAACCTCTTTAGAGCGTTAAAAGAGCAAAGCTGTCACTTTGAGGACTAAGGGGCACCTGACCCGAGCCATGCTGTTTTCAGTTGCCTCTAAGTACAGCCAGAATACTCCTTTGAAGTAAAATTGGCCTTATTTCATCTCATGTACTTTGGTTATGTCATCAAGAGAGGCCCATCTCTGGAAAGGGGCCGCATGCTTAATAAGGTAGAAGGCGGGAGAAAAAGAGGAAAACTGTCAAGGGGATAAATGGACACAGTTTCTGCGACAATAGGTTCAGCCATAACCACCCTGTGGGGGCGGTGCAGCCCCGGGAATCATTGTTCTGTGGTACATCAGCGTGCTGTGAGTACCTAAGGAGAACTACAAATGTCCTGTGCCATCAAGTGGTAATGCACATTACAACGTGAGTCCTTTTGCTAGGCGTATTATAACCTACTGTTTTTATTCTATTGAGATATTTTAGCTTGAATTATTATTATTTTTTTATTTTAACAATTTATTGGGGCTCATACAATTCTTTTCACAGTTCATACATATACATACATCAATTGTATAAAGCACATCTGTACAGTCTTTGCCCTAATCATTTTTTCTCTTTTCTTCTTTTACATTTTATTAGGGACTCATACAACTCTTACCACAATCCATACATATACATACATCAATTGTATAAAGCACATCCATACATTCCCTGCCCCAATCATTCTCAAGGCATTTGCTCTCCACTTAAGCCCCTTGCATCAGGTCCTCTTTTTTTCCCCCCTCCCTCCCCATTCCCCCCTCCCTCATATGCCCTTGGTAATTTATACATCGTTATTTTGTCATATCTTGCTCTATCCGGAGTCTCCCTTCCCCCCTTCTCTGCTGTCCCTCTCCCAAGGAAGAGGTCACATGTGGATCCTTGTAATCAGTTCCCCCTTTCCAACCCACTCACCCTCCACTCTCCCAGCATCGTCCCTCACACCCTTGGTCCTGAAGGTATCATCCACCCTGGATTCCCTGTACCTCCAACCCTCATATGCACCAGTGTACAGCCTCTGTCCTATCCAGCCCTGCAAGGTAGAATTCGGATCATGGTAGTTGGGGGGAGGAAGCATCCAGGATCTGGGGGAAAGCTGTGTTCTTCATCGATACTACCTCACACCCTAATTAACCCATCTCCTCTCCTAAACCCCTCTATGAGGGGATCTCCATTGGTTGACACTTGGGCCTTGGGTCTCCACTCTGCACTTCCCCCTTCATTTAATATGATATATATACACATATATACACATACATATATACATATATACACATACATACACACGCTTATATCTTTTTTTTTTTGCATGATGCCTTATACCTGGTCCCTTGGGCACCTCGTGATCGCACTGGCTGGTGTGCTTCTTCCATGTGGGCTTATTTGCTTCTGAGCTAGATGGCCGCTTGTTCACCTTCAAGCCTTTAAGACCCCAGACACTATCTCTTTTGATAGCCGGGCACCATCAGCTTTCTTCACCACATTTGCTTATGCACCCATTTGTCTTCAGCGATCCTATCATGGAGGTGTGCAGTCAAGCTTGAATTATTTTTAATAATTATTTAGGTTACTTACTTAGAAGGCCATAACTAGTATAGCAAATGATTAAGGTTCATTTCTGGAATTTCAGTGAGCGATCTAACATCAATCCCATATCATAGTAGACTGACATAACTAATGTTGGAATAAAATATATATATATATATATATACCTTGAAGCTCATATATTTATTTCATTAGAATGTAATGGCTCCCATTCTGCAGTTATCACTTACTTCTCCTTATTGAACTTCCCTTAAAAATGCATAGCCTTGCCCTCCACCATGATATTAAGGGGTCAATGACTATTTGTTGCCACATGGAAGTGGTTACTAACAAACTGTGTGATAGTATGGGCATTTGCATGCATGAGTTGTATAAAGGGTAAATTTTTTTTATTTCTTATGGTTGGACAAATAAACATTTTTTTAGAAAACAAATAGACATTTTTACATTGGACTTGTCTTGAGTTCTTCTGGCACCACAGTGAAGACTTCTACCAGGTTATGTTTTAGAATGTTGAGGTTCAAGACCTTTCCCCCCAAAGAAAATGCTTTGTGACATTATGCTTCCATTAAAGAAACGAGGATCTCTTCTTTCACTGAGGTTCAACTCTTGCTATTATGAAAATATTTCACAATGTGGATTTTATACAGGGAGGGACATAATTTCTACCTATTTAATATGAAAAAAATTAATTAAGCTTTTCCTATTAAACATGGTGCTATTAGGAGGGGATCCTGGATTTCATTAATATTCCATTAGTATTTCTATTTGATATAAGTGGCTGGTGTGAAGGGTGTCGTCAGTATCAGAACATTGATAGTTGGCCCACTTTGAGACGTTATCAATGATCTTGATCTTTTACATCCAGTTTGGCAAATACTGAGAACTGCAGAAGTATGTGAGCTAAATGGTGTGAAACACGGATGGCTTAATCAGTGAAGCTAACCACAGGTTACACAGGTAAACTGCAGACTGGTGTCCAGGAAGTTCTGTTTTCTGGAATTACAGGCAAAATATGGTCCTTAGTTGGTTCAAGAAATTAACTGACATAGACTATTTTACTATCCTATTTTTAAGAATCTCACCATCCTTTTTAAGGAAACAGAAACATTTGATTCTCAAGCCATGGAGGCTGAGAACTTTCACCAGATTAGGGATTCCAATTCTGTTTGTTTAGTCAGTCTTGACCATTTTCATATCATTTTTAAGAGATGATTTTAAAAGTCTAGTTTTAGTAGAAACAGGGAGGGGGTCCTAAATTACGCAACATGTGTTGAGTATCAGTTCTAAATATGGTATAGTTTTTCTCAAAATATTACACATTAATATTAAAATGACAAGAAATTACATGATTTTCTTATAATTGACAGCGCTTTGAACTCCAGGATTCTAGAAACTCTACCCTTCCTAAAGAAGTCTTACGAGTGGAGAGGATAACTAAGAATCATGCCCCCTGGGCGTCCGTGACTATCCAGATTGCAGAAAAAGAGGTGACCATTCAGGTAACGTATCACAGGTTTTTACTTCCTACGATGTGCCCGATTTTGATGACCTCATTTTTAAAAATGATCCCTGCAAAAGTAATTGCTTTTGAAAGACAAGACTGGCTTCGATGGGGGATCCCCAGGTGTTTGACTTGTCCCAAATTGATACCGTTCCGCCATCCCTGGTATCCATCACCACTGCTCCCCTTAGACTATTCCCTCCTGTCGCGGGGTGCCAAAATTCCCTTCAATGTCTCACGGAATATGCAAAATCCTTAAGTAGGTTGGCAAGTCCCAAATTCAACGTTCATACCTGTGTCTGGAAGATCTCCCTCACGTACACCAAATCAATACTGTTGACTCCCAAGGCTGTCGAAACCAGTGAATCAGTTGAGGCAAAGTTGGCTCACTTCCCCCAAACCAAAAGCCAGGCAGAGGCGTGCCTGATGCAGGATCCAGAGCAAGAGCGCAAGCTTATGGTAACCCTAACACACAGGGTCGAACTGCCCCTGTAGGTTCTGAAACTATCGCTCTGTCTGGGAGTAGAGAGCCTCATATTTCACTTGAGTTACTGGTGGTTTTGAACTATTGACCTCAAGAGTTTCGGCTCAAGGCGTACCACTACACCAGTAGGGCTCCTTCAGTACAACTACAAAGACACAAAACATCTGAACATGAAAGATGGTCTCACTTGCTTAGCCAGGCAAAGGAGCGTGCTGGGACTCGCATCAAGAAGGCTACACAAGTCGTGGACCAGCAGGCTTTTTGTGTGGCAACTGGCATCTGATTGGTGTTTGTCACCGGTGACTTAGCACTAGTCTTCTGCACATGCTCACTTGGGAAGGGAAGGTCACAAACATGGTATCTTCCTGATACACAGGGCTCTGATGGAGGGGTAGCTTTTGCCTTGTGACGTCAAAAAGTTAGGTAGAGGACGTGCTCCTCATGGGTGGGCCGGGTCTGGCCCGGGCCGGTCTGGTGATCCCAGCATTCTGCTTTTCCTCATGGAACACATAGCTGATGGCTTGTCTCGTAAGGGAACGACGTAAAACTAGGATGCAGTTCTTGTCTCAACGTGGACTATAACAAGTATAGGGGCATGGTTTACAATGCATCACAAAATGGAGGACCACGGCTAGAGGGACCATTTTAATTAACTCACTGCATCTCAATCATCTTAAAAGTTTTCGTTAGCTCTAAAGGGCCACATCTATACATCTTTTTCTTTCAATTTGTACTTACATCTCCACGGTCAAGTGTGCATTAAGCTAGAAAAATTTGACAGAAACAGGAAACCTTTCCTCAAAAAGCAGCCACCCTCTGGGGAAATACGTTGTGCGCTGGTTAACGAAAGCCATGTCAACGATGGGCCCTGGGTAAGACACAGTGTTTTCAAACATATTTTGACTCTTAAGGAACCATCTTTTTAAAAAAAATCTTTCTCAGCTACACAAAACAGATGTTTTCCTTTTATTTTTGTTGTGTTGCTAATAGTGATCAAATAGTCACAACAATATGTGTTGGGCGGCTATGAAAGGTCCGTCAGAGGGGTGAGTAGTCACCCCTCTGGAGAACAAGGCTTTCTACCCCAGGAACACGCTCCAGTCTCAGGAGCCCACTGGGGCAGGTTTCCCTGTACTATAGGCTCACTAGGAGTTGGGAGCTACTCAAGGGTTGTGAGTTTTGGGGTTTTGGAGAATTTATAATTTAGCGGCATTAAAGATATTCATAATGTTATATAGTTATTACTACTACTTTCCAGATCTCCTTTTTCATGATAGACTTTTGTTTGGTTTTGCCTTGTATTAATATTTATGCATGTTACTGGATTTATTCATTCATTTAAATGAACACTGACTGATTATATCCACTGTGTGCCAGAAGAGTGTGTGAATGTGTATATATGTCTTGGACTCTATGATTATTTTCAAATAAGAGACGGGATTAAGATTTACTAAGTGTTATTATATGTTAATTGCTATAATTAACTCTTTGCATATATACATAGAGTAATAAAAACATAACCTAAGCTTAAGAGGTTAATTGATTCACTCAAGATCATCAGCTATGATGTCTTTCTACACAGAATCATTGTCCCTTACACTCCTGTCTCCTTTAAGGTGAATGACCTTCTAAATCTGATTGTCTAGGATGGAGACTGGTGAGGAAACAATGTATTAGGGGCTAAGGAGCATGGAGAAGGATGGGAAACTGTCATCAGGGGAGTCAGAGAAAGTTTCAGAGAGGGGATGGGCTTTGGGCTGAGTCCTCATGAATGGAGTGGGAGTTTTCCAGTGCCTGAAGAGAAGCGAGGTGACGGGAGACTTCAGATAGCGACAACCCTCTGTGTAAAGGATGGGAGTGTGAGCAAGCCCTCATTCCTCTCATCCTTTTGGTCATGGCTTCCTTCCTTTCATGCCTCCCATCCCTTCCGGGTAGTCTTCTGAAACGAGGATCTGATCCTGTCGCTTTCAAGCTCATGATTCGCACAAGTCCGGAGTCCTTACGATAGTATGGCAATCCCTTCCTGGCACAGCCCCCAAAGGAATGGGAAGTAAAAGTAGAAGTGGGTGTGAAGGGTGGGAGGAGAGATTTTTTGAGGAGCTAGTGCTTACGAGCAGCAAAATAAGAGTGGAAAGAGTTTGTGGACATGGCTTTTAGAAAGCAGGAGCCCACTGGTGACAGTGGAGGGTCTCAGTTGACTGACTTGAAATGTTATCTTTCTAACTGGAAAAAATTTCCTTCTCCGGGGTTATGCTTTTATTCCAAGTTATAAATAGTATGAACATGACCTGATTTTTATGAAAAGAGCTGGTGGTATACGGATCTAATTTTAGAGGGATGGCTGATTGAGAAATTCTTAAAAATGAGCATCAGCAAGAACATGTTCTAATAACCTGGCATTCTGTGATGCTCACCTTCCTAACACAATTACTGAAGTCAAAATGTGTGCATAAGCAAATGTGATGAAGAAAGCTGATGGCGCCTGGCTATCAAAAGATATAGCATCTGGGGTATTAAAGGCTTGGAGGTAAGCCTTTAAGCAGCCATCCAGCAGGGAAGCAACAAAGCCCACATGGAAGAAGCATATCAGCCTGTTGATCATAAGGTATCGATGGGATAAGGTATCCGGCATCAGAAGACCCCAAACAAACAAATATATTGATGTAAATGATGGGGACTGGAGTGGACACCCAAAGCCCATCTGTAGATAATTTGACATCCCCTCATAGAAGGGTCACAAGAAAATAATAAGACAGCCATGGTACAGCACAGCACCGACGGAACACACAACATTCCTCTAGTTCTTTAATGCTACCCCCACCACTATCATGACCCCAGTTTTACCTTACAAATCCGATTAGACCAGAGCATGTACACTGGTACAAATAAGAGCTCTCTTCACACGGAATCCTGGAAAAAGAATCCTTCAGAACAGTAATGGGAGTAGCAATACCATGAAGGTAGGGGAAAGTGGGGGGAGAAGGGGGTGAAACGGAGAACTGACTTACAATGATCAATGTATTCACACACACACACACACACACACATACACACACACTGGGGACTACCAGTAATGGGGCAAAGAGAGACAGTGGGTGGCATAAGATATGAAAACAATAATTATAATTTATTAGGGATCCATGAGGGTGGAAGGATGGAGAGGGAGGGGAGAAAAGAGGAGCTGATACCAAGAGCTCAAACATAAAGAAAATATTTTGAAAATGATGATGGTAAGATGTGTACAAATATGCTTGATACAATTGATATATGGATTTTAAAAATCATTTTATTGGGACTCATACAACTCTTATCACAATCCATACATACATCAAATGAGTAAAGCACCCTTATACATTCGTTGCCCTCCTCATTCTCAAAATTCGTCTTCCGCTTGGGTTCCTGGAATCAGCTCATTTTCCTTTTTTACCTCCCCTTCCCTCCCCGCTCCCCCCTACCTCATGAACCCTTAATAATTATTATAAGAGCTGTAAGAGCCCCCAATAAAATGACTTATTGAAGAAAAAATGAGCCTCAGATGTGCGAGTGAGCAGAGTTACTGCTCGATTGAAATAGCAGTAACACACAGATTTGAATTCTGCAAGGAACCAGCGGGGCCTTTTACATGGTGAGCGCTTTAAGTTCTGAGAAGGTTGAGAAATGCATATGCATATGATAGTTATCTCTGCTTAATTTTAGGTGCCAGCTGGGACCAAGCCATTAAGTCAACCTTGTGCCTCCGATCATTTCATACAGACTTTGAGCCATAAGCAACTGCTGGCGGAAATGGTGCAGTCTCATATGGTGAAGGACATGTGCTTAATTGGAGGAAAAGTAAGAATGACAGCATCACGTCTGTTTGCGGCCTTTGGTGGTTTGACACGTCCCGTGAATGACTGTACTTGTCTTTGTAGGGTTGTGGGAAAACAGTCATCGCTAAGAGCTTTGCTGATACCCTGGGATACAGCATCGAACCCATCATGCTCTATCAGGTATGCTGCTTGTTTGTAGCACATAGCACTGTAAAACCCAGGTGCGGGCCATCAGTAAAGCTTCAGGACCTTCTTCCTGTTCCGTGATGACTTCTCAGTGGCGCTGCCGGCAAATCACTGAAGCAACCATCAGGGCAGAGTGCAGCTTTGAATGCGTTCAAGGCTGTCTGATGCACGCAATACCCCGTGTCTGGATTTCAAGAACAGGGTCATAGTGTGCACTTGTTGGTGCGCACACTCACGTACTCACACAACACTGATGAGTGATTTGGAAATGTAAACAATTTTATGTTAGCTACAGCTAAAGTGTCCACCTGGAGCCCTTGTGGTATAGGGGTTATGTGGTGGGCTGAGATCCACATCGTTGAAGGGTTGAAACCAGAAGCAGCTCCTGGGGAGGACTGGGCTTTCTACTCCTGAAAACAATTCCAGTCTTGGAAACCCACAAGCGGTCGCTGTGAGCCATGAATGACTCCGTGGCAGTGAGTTAAGGTTGGATAGACTATTCGTGGATATATGCATGCTCTATACAGTATAGTAACAAGCAAGTTTGTGCTGGTCTGGAACAATGTAGAAACATGCCCATTTAGTGCTTTCAAATTATTTAAGATACCTTTGTCCTGCTAACTTTTTGTTTCTTTGTGCGCATTGACTGGTTATGATACCTTCTTCCTTCTGGACTGGTGTCTACTTTTAGTCTTGGAATGGGATTCATTTTGGAAGTGGATGCAATCCTGCTAACTTACATCCTTGCCTCTAAGGAGCATTCTAAATGCACTTCTTCCAAGACACGTTTGTTGGATCTTTTGGCAGTCCACGGTGATTTCAGTATTCTTTTGCCAGCCCTGTCCTTCAAAGTCCAGAGCTTAGACAATTGTGTTAGGCCTTTGTATTTCAGAGGACTCTGTGCAGAAGGTTCCACTTGTACTGCTTCAAGGTTCCTTGTGCCCATTCGCTCAACTGGCCAGTTTAGAAGCACTTGCAATCACATCAGCCGGCAACTTCCATTGCAAAGGGTCTTCTATTGAAGAGTCTCTGATGATTTTTTCTTTCACCTGGTAATTTAATTCTTTCAGAATGCCAAAGTACCAGTTAGGATTTTGAATTGCATAGAAGAGGGTTTGGGGAAGCAGAATCGATGACTTCGTAGAAGAGTTAATTAAACTATGGAAGGTTTTTAAAAAGTTGAAGTACTTACTGAAAAGTATTCTAAGATCCAAAGGAGATAAGAATCTCAGAAGAAGCATGTGATCCAACTTTATATAATCACAAAGCACATGAATTCGAGAGAAGAAATTTCAATTAGTAATGATAGCTGGAAAGTAAATTTCTACATAGGAAAGTCTGAGAACACACGGAAAATATCTTTTAGGTGTTTTAATAAATTGGTTCTAAGCTGATGGTGCCCGGCTATCAAAAGATACAGTGTTTGGCTGTGGTTTGTCTGTTTTGTGTATACTCTTAAAAACCAACTTTTCATCTTCTTGATTCTTTTGACTGTTTTCCTGTTTCTTATTTCTGCTCTCATCTTTAATACTCTCTTCTGGCAGCTTTACTCTTATATTTGAGTTATTGAATTGAATTATTGATTTTGGACTCCTTGTTCTTATTCTTGTCTTCTTCCTCTTAATGCTCTTGCGATCTCCCAAAGATTTTGCCATGTTGCATTTTCATTTTTTACATTTCACATTTGATTTCTTCTGTGAGCCATTGGTTTTTAAGTAGGTGTTATTCAGTTTCCATGCATTAGATTTTTGTTCTTCCTCTACCTGTCTTCTTGATTTCTGATTTTATAGCATTATAGTCAGAGGAGATGTTTCTGAATGTATTGATGTCAGTTTGTGATATAAAGTATGGCCCTTTCAGAGGATGGTCTTTTCGATGCTGTTAGAGTTTGTTACATATTTTTATTAGTGTGTAGATATTTATCACAATGATATGTTTTTCATCATTATATAAAACCCCTTCTTTATCTTTTGTGGTAGATTTTACTTTATAGCGTTTTACCTGAGATTAGTAGCACGACCCGTACTCCTTATGTTTGCAAGATATATTTTTTCTATCTTTTAATATTTGAGCTTATTTGTATCTTTGTGTCTGAGGTGTGTCTCCTGTAGACAATATATTGGTGAGTCATTTTTTCTGTCCCAATTTCATGATCATTACTCTTTAGAGACATCTCTAGGACAAAAGAGGTTTGGGAAAGTACAGACTTCACTAAGAAATAGAAGAAACATGACGGTGGTAAGGTTTTTAGATGAGTTTGTTTTGTTCTTCATTTGACTTCATTCTTGCATCAGATAAAAGCACCTACTAGACACTCTATTGACACTTAAAAAGTTGGCAAAGTGTCCATTATGTGGCTGTCGTAATGGAAGTGATGTGCCTGAGGTCCCGTGTTAAACTGTTTTGCTCAACCCTCTCTATTCCTTAGTTAAGTCTGCCGTTCTCCCTGAGCGCCCTGGTTTCAACGTGGGCTGCTAAATGAAAAATCTACATTTCCCGAAAGACTGACCACCTTGGAAACCTACAGGGGCAGCGCCACTGCGTCCTGTCCTAGAGCCGCGCTAGGCAGCACAATTGACGTGAAGGCAACCAGTTTGAGTTTTTGTTGATCTCCCTGGGCTAGAGGAACCAGTTCAATAGAATGAAATTATGAGGGTGGCTTCATCACAGTACGCCTACTCTCCTTGCAGAAGCTTGAAACTCCCTGTGTGCGGCTCCTCGGAAAAGCGGAGACTGTGCTGCTCCCATAAAACTTGCCGCCTCGGAACCCCACAGGGGCGGCTCGACTCTGTCCTTTGGGTCGCTCCGAGTCAGAATTGATTCCTCGGCCCTGAGGGACCCACATTGCTGCTAAGTCCGTTCTGACTCACAGCGATCATGCAGGACACAGTAGATGGCCCCTGGATTTTCCAAGGCTGTCTGTCTGTCAGGCTTCAAGAAGCAGACTGCTACATCTTTCTCCCATGGTGTGGCTGGAACCACCAACCTTTAAGCGCTTTCATCGCCAAGACAGACACCTAATACTAATGATAAGAGCCCCCATTAATGAGAAAATTTCAGAGGTTGACCCAGCCTAGAAAATTCAAGAGGAGCAAGCGACCGACCATCTGTTTTCCTAGAAGATATGGAAACTTTCCTATTATTTGTACATGTATAAGGCTACACTTAATCTGTGGTTTGGGACTTATTTTTAGACTCCTCTATTTTTAGAACTGGATTTCATATGAAAACAAAACAAAGCCAGAGCCTTAACTCAACACTGTGGCAGTATGTAAAACAAGTTTTATAATAGAGTCTAAAAATCTGAAATTATTTGGCTGAAGTGTCAGGTCAGATTCTTTTAACTAGTTATTTCTTTTTTTAGTGTTGAAGCCAGTGCTTTTGTAGCGTTGGAGAAATACAAGTTATTCTTTCTTTCACTACCAGATAAGGGCATGTTTCCAGCTTTCTTTCTACAGTATCATAAACAACACCAGATCTGCGTTATCTTTCTTCTTTCTGAGAACCAGTTGGATCAAAATCCAAGTAGACTCCAATCAGAAATTTAAAATCAAGTAACTTTTATGAGGTTTGCTTTTTGATGAATCACTGTGTAAACACATTACACACTGTGTAAACACATGGACTCACCTTGGCTTCCTCTCTGACGCCTTACCTTTGTTCCTGTGTCAGAACTCACACCCAGGCCTTCTCTCCGTCCCTCTCTGCCTTCAGCTAGGCAGCCGCTCATGGAATATTCTGTTATTCAAACACAGTGAAACAGTCCCCCCTCCTTTTACTCTCTACTTTGTTTTCATTGCTCTGTGTTATGGGTTCATGTTCTTGTCTTTGTCTTAACTTTGCATTTTTTTTCTTCTGAAAATGCCAACATTTCTGTGCTAAATTAAGGCCTTTTTATGTACCCTTGAAGACTGGCTTTCTGTTATCTCATCTGTTTTCATACTTTTTACTCACATGCTGCCCCGATAGCTGTCAGTTCCGTCTCTGTTTCCTTTTCTCACATAGACAAACTTCCAGTGATGATCTGTTATGCACTGAATTATGCCACCCTCAAAACAGGTGTGGCAAGTTCTAACAATATGCCCGTCGTTAAAATCTTGCTTGGGAATGGGCATTCCTCGTTGTCAGTGGAGCCAGGACGTAGGTGAGTCCATCGCTGTTGACATAGAAAGGAGATGACATTCATGAACTAAACAGAGAAGGGAAGTAGGGGAAGGTTAATGCCAAACCACACGGATGTCTCCACGGCACCGAAAACAAGCCGAGGAGCAAAGGAGCAGAGACGCAGACAGAGAGAAAGGCTTCCTCATGAGCCTGCACTCCGAACTCGGACCTGGAAACCCCTGCACAGTGACATTACAGGCTGCTGTGTATTAAGTGTCTACTTTAGTAGCCCGAGGCCACTGTGCAGAAGTTACTTCAACGCTTTCAAGTTTCCTTTATTAGAAAATGTGCTTTCACATCAGACTGGAGAGTGGCTGACGTGAGTGATCTTTTTCAAGACTCAGGCCTACCACCGGGTTTGGTCTCTTGTCACCTTCCGTTGCTTTGTCTTCTGCCTCCTTTGATCCAGTATATATTTACATTTACTCCAGTCCATCACTGTTTATAATTTAATGCCTATCCAGCTGGCACAATAAAAATTTCCTTCTAACTTGAAGGAGCATTTTCTTTTTTTTAATCATTTTACCGGGGGATTTTATAGCTCTTATAACATTCCATACATCAATTGTATCAAGCATATTATTTGTAATAAGTTGCCATCATTATTTTCTGTGCATTTACTTTTTTTTAGTTGTAGTGCTTTTTTATTAAAGACTTTTATTGGAGGCTCTTACATCTCTTATCGCAATCCATAAATTCATCCATTGTGTCAAGTACATTTGTACATATGGTACCGTCATCATTTTCTTTTTCTTTTTTAAAAAAATCATTTTATTGGGGGCTCATACAACTCTTACCACAATCCATCCACCCATCCATTGTGTCAAGCACATCTGTACATTTGTTGCCATCATCATCCTCAAAACACTTGCTTTCTGCTTGAGCCCTTGGTATCAGCTCCTTATATTTTCCCCTCTTCCCCCCACCATCTCTCCCTCCTGAACCTGTGATAATTTATAAATTATTACTTTTTTCATGTCTTACACTGTCCGATGTCTCCTTGAAGGGACATTTTCATTATATCCGATTGTAAATTTCTTCCCTAACAATGCTGTAAGAGGATCCATAACTATTTGTAATTTTCTTTGGTGTACTTTAATAAGCAAATCAAATAGTAGTGTGTGATGGTATTACTCCTAAGAGTAAAGTGTAAATATTTTGCCTAGTATGGAATAGTGATTTCAAGGAGCAGGTGTCAGTTAACCAACTAGAGAATGTAACAAATTAGAGAATAAAGCCACAAATTCACTCCACTAAGTTACCTGCTAAGTGTGTTGTATTGAAAGCACTAGTGTGTGAGTGATTCTGTGAAAGGTCAGTGTTATTGGAAACGTGTTATTCCACTTTATACCGACTAATTGTTGTCATCAGTGTAATTGTGGTCATTATGCACTTTATAACACTTCTGCATTTATTTTTAAAAACCATTTTATATGCAATGGAGAAACGTTACTTAGAGAATCAGTTTAAGGTCTTCTGCTTTCATATTTCTTAACATAGCCCATGTACATTATTTGATGTAAGAATGTCCTAAATATTGTTATCAGTATCTTCCAGCTTCAAAAGGAAGGTCAGTCATTTAATGATTTATCTTGATTACCGTATTTCATTGGCTCCATGATACCTTTGGTTATAAGACCAAACCAAACCAAATGCACTGCGATTGAGTCAATGCCAGTTGAGAGCAACCCAATCGGCCTGGGTGACTGCCACTGTGACGTCCCACAGTGTAACTCTTTAGGGGAGTAGACAGCTGCCCCGCCGGTGGTTTCGAACTGCTGTCCTTGCAGTTAGCAGCCCCATGTGCAACCACGACACCACTGGGTTTCTTATTGATGGTAAGACACACCACTATTTTTTGTCCCACTAAGAAACAAAAATTGTTCCAATTAAATTTTATTGTATGATGTTATCACGCAGAATTTTTATCCTCATTGAAAGAACTTTTAATAGATTTAATTTAGATTTTATCTCTCGTAGCTGCAGTAAAAGGGAAAAAATGAATGTAATAAATAAAGTCTCGGTGAAACTTCTTAGTCAGAATTGGACTCGTTGGTAGCGCGCAGTCACGGTGTTTCCGTGCTGTCTGTGTGGGCTGCGTGCTGTGTCACGAATGCTGCGTTCTCTGATCGTGTCAGGCTTTTGTTCCTCGCGGCTGGCAGTCAGTGCGGCTGGTTCAACACTGGTAACTGATTTGATGTTAGCAGAAGTTGTTGACAGAATGCTTTGGAGCAAGAGATAGGACTCACATTCTTTCCCCAAATAGCCCGTAATTTGTTGACTAAAACATGAATGGCTCATAATCATCCCTTTATCACACACACACACACACACACGTACACACATACACACGCACACAAGCGAGCTTCACAAGCAGGTGTGGGCATCGGAAACCGGCAGGCTGGCAGTAGTTGTGAGATTCGGTCTTTTGAACACGTACTCTTAATTTCATAAATAATAAAATGCAAAAAGTATTTCTTGGAGTTGATGGCATTCATAGTTTGTCTCTCTCCTCTTTATTAGTTTTCCTTTTGTGTTTCTAAAACATTGACATGGAGAAGTCAAAGTTATAGAAGAGGGGATAGACAGACTCACCCGTCTTGCTCCTCCTACACCCTTCTCTGCACTGTCACACACGTCCTCATTAGTTCTTGGCTGTTTATCCAATGTTGCATTTGGGGAAAATATGCAGACCCGTATATACATTCTTATTTCCTTAAATAAAAAGAAACATACCGTGTGTGTGTGTGTGTGTGTGTGTGTGTGTGCCCTTTACTTTCCACTTAGCGATTTCCTGGAAATCACTTTGATGAATTCATTGATTTCTTCCTCAATCTGTTTTTATTTTTTAATCATTTTGGGGGGTTCTTACAATTCTCTTTTTTTGGTAATCGTTTTATTAGGGGCTCATACAACTCTTATCACAATCCATTCATACATCAATTGTGTAAAGCACATTTGTACATTCATTGCCCTCATCATTCTCAAAACATTTGCTCTCCCCCTAAGCCCCTGGCATCAGGTCCTCATTTTCCCCTCCCTCCCCATACTCCCTTCCCTCATGAACCCTTGATAATTTATAAATTATTATTTTGTCATATCTTTCCCTGTCCAACGTCTGCTCATACAATTCTTATCACAATCCATACATCTACTCATTGTGTCAAGCACATTTGTTGTCATCATCATTCTCAAAACATTTTCTTTCCACATGAGCCCCTGATATCAGCTCCTCATTTTCTACCTCCCTCCCCTCTCCTCCTCCCTCATGAACACTTGATAATTTATAAATTATTATTTTGTCATCTTGCATTGTATGACTGGACCAGGATATATTCACCTAATCTATTTTTTGTGGACAATGGGATTATTTCCGGTGTTTTGCAATGAACCACCTTGTTTGTATAATGTATTTTCAGATTATCAGAGGTGTAGTTCCAGAACAAATTCTTAGGAGTAGAATAGCCGTGCCAACATGTAAACGTACACATAGCTGTGCTAGATATTGCTGAAGCTTCCTTTGTGAGGAGTCTGCAATTTTGCATTCCTACTCGCCAGGCTTCCACACAATGGATGCATAAGGTCTTAGTGGCTTCTGCCCCCATAGCGGGAGCCAAGTCCTTCCTTGTTGTCAGTGCTCCACCTGGAAGCTCTGCCGAAACCTCTGCTTGATGAACCTGCGGCTGTGAACTACCAGCGACACAGTGACCAGCATCGCAGCGCACAGGGAAAAGGTTGAAGTTGTCAGGACTTGGTCCCACTTGGATCCACAGTCAGTGCTCACGGGAACAGCAGTCAAGAGATCAAAAGATGTCTTGCATCAGGTAAATCTTCTACCTGAAACCTCTTTAGAGTACTGAAGAGTGAGCATGTTTCTTTGAGGACCGGGGTGCACCTGACCCAAGCCTTGGATTTCTCCCTTGCGTCATATGCCTGTGAACGTTGGATATGGAATAAGGGAGATAGCAGAAGAATGGATACATTCAATTTGTGTTGCTGGAGAAGAACATTGAAAGTACGTACCATGGACTGCTAAGAGGACAAACTGATCTCTCATGGAAGAAGTAAGTCTCCAGAGTGCTCCTTAGGGGCAAGGATGGCAAGACCTGTTTGTCTTACATACTATAAGCATTTCATCAGGAGAGGCCAGTCTAGAGAAGGACATCACGTTTGGTAAAGTAGAGGGGCAACAAAAAGAGGAAGGCCCTCAACGAGATGGACCGACACAGTGTCTGCACCCGAGGGCTCAGCCCCAGGGGCAGTTGTGGGGCCCGTGCAGGACCGCGCAGTGTTTTGTTCTGTTGTGCACAGGGTCGCTGAGGGTCAGAACTGACTCGATGGTACTAACAACAACAACTACAAGTCTCTTGAGGGGTTCCCCTAGGCTTCCTTAGTATTCATATAGTATCACTTGGTAAAATGTTGAACTTTGAGGCCGTTACAGTGAATTCTTGTGTGTGCTGTAAGATATGGATCTAACTTAATCGTTTGACGAGTGGTTCATCTAACCCAACATTATTTGTTTTAAAGTAATCTTTCTCCAAGTTACTTGAGGTGGCACCTGTGTCAGATAAATATCTACCTTGCATAGAGACTTGGCTTTAACTTTTTTTAATCCCACTGATTATCTTGTATATTCATGTCTCACTGTAATACTTTTTGAACTATATAGGCGTTATTGTATGTTTATACATCTGGTAGGACTAGTCACTCCCTAAGATGTTTTTCTGGCTATTTTTGCATGTTTATTTTTTCATATGCTTTTTAGTATCAATTTTTTTTCACATCCTCCCACCCACCCGCTTCTTCTCAGTATCAATTTGTTTGACTTCATTAAAAAAAATCTATTGATATTCTCTTGGGGTGGTGCTAAATTTTAAAAATGAACTTAGGAAGACTTCATATTTTTATAATGCTTGATAATTTTTTTCCACAACAAGAGTTGTCTGCATTTGTTCAAGTACGCTTTTATGTTATTCAAGAGTTCCAAACGTTCTATCCTACGCTCACATTTCTTGTCAACTTTGTTTCCAAGTATTTCATCTTCTTTGTATAAGTGCTCTTTTCTCTGTTAGAACTTCTAGCTGAGCATTGTGAAAAAGAAGACTGCTGATTTCTGTGTGTTAATTTTGTAATTAGATACTGGATTCCAACATTGTTTGAGTTTGTTTTATTGTTGATGCTGGCTGTAAAAAAATTTCTCTAGAGTTTCATATGCAAATAGGAATAGTTTTCGTTTTTCTCTCAAGTGTCTATTTGTGACTTATTTTGCCTAGGTGTATTGGTAGTACTTGAAGTGCAGTTTTAAATAGTGTGTCCGTAATGGGCATCCTTGGGTTGTTACTGATCTTATTGGAAATGCAGCGAGCATTCCCCATCCGGTACGAACAGCCATAGGACTGAGGTAGTGATTCTCACCGGGGGGCGTTTGTGCCCCAGGAAATACTTGGCAATGTCTGGAGAGTTCCTTGTTTACATAACCTGGAGGGAGGAGATGCTACTTGTGCCTAACTGCTGGAGGCCATGTGGTGCTTCTAATTCCCACAGAAGCCTAACTAAGGAAGAATTGTCCAGCCCCAAATGTCAACTTGTTCACATATGGCCAGTGTTGGTTTTCTATTGGTGCTATAAAAAAATCACTCCAAATTTAATGGCTTAAGACAATGCAAAAAAAAAAACTTACAATTTTGTAAGTCAGTGGTCCAAAGAGAAGGTCAATAATAGGTGTATTTTGAAGGCTCAGGGGAAGAATTTGTTTTCTGTGCCTGTCATGTGACAAGCAACCCTTTCATTCTGGAGCATTGCAGCCAATGTACTCGGGACAAAAGAGAAGTTTCAAAAAAAAAAAAAAAGAGAGAGACGTTTCTACGTAGAAGGCACACCAACGAGGAGACTGCAGCATCACACCACGGACTGTATCTGTGATGTCTTGCTTGAAACCAGCAAACAAAAGGTCCCAAAGTGTCCCTGCATCCATGTCATTAAACGGACTCTAGCACAAGGAGGCAGCCCGTCTCCTGTCATCGTTTGAGTTTCTTCCCGCCTGACGGGGCTCACCTTCCAGCATGACGTCTGATAGTGTTCCATTGCTCTCTGTTATATTGTCACCGGCCACTCTTTAGGAGGAGATCACCAGATCCTTATAAAAACATTAGAAATATTAAAGTTGGATTTGGCAAGGATTTCCGGGAACTGAGACGTTCTTACATAGAAGCTCAAGAAACCCTATTGTGAGGCAGATTCATTTTGTATCTGGAAGTGTAGTTTTTGTATTTATTTCTTATGGTTACAGAAAAATGGTTCAATGGTTATGGTTAAAAAGGAGGGGCCAGCCCCAATCCCAACTATGTGGACAGCCTCCCCTCCCTGCAGAAGAATTCACTTCAGAGGACAGCACTGAAGCTACAACTTAGGGAGAGGGACATGTCTGATCACAGCACACAGGAGCAAATGAAGGGGGAGGAAGAGAGAGTGGAGCACATCCTGGCCCACCAAGCCCCGAGGACAATATCCCCACTCAGACGAGCCAAAGCACAGGAAGAACCATAGAACCAGCCCCACTATGAGACAGGACATCCTTCACTGACCCATAGCGCTACTGGGGACATTAGAGACACACCCAATGTTGCACCCGATCTGACCCCACCACACTGAGACAAAACACTTTAAGGGTGTACAACAGAACAGCAAAGGGAACAGAGCAACAAAGTCCCCCGGGAATACCAGAAATAGACTTGGGGGCCAGGGCATGGTACCCCATTAGATTCAACGGGAAAATATTAAAGGTCACCAAACCTTGAACTATTTACAGACTTTACTTAATGTTGTTCTTGATGTTTTGTATGCTTTTGTTGCATTGTTTGGTCTGTATTTATTGTGCATATTATTATCTCTGCAGGTCTATCTAGATAAGATGGGTGGGATAGACAATCTGGAGGAAAAAAACAATGGGACCCATGGTTCCAGGGGGACCATGTGAGAGGGGGAGGTGGGGAAGGAAGTGGTGTTAAACAACACAAGGACAAGGGAACACGTGATCCAAAATCAGTGGTGAGGAGGGTGTGAGAGGCCTGCTGGGCTTGATCAAGGGCAATGTCATCGAGAGGAATTACTGAAACCGAAATGAAGGCTGACCATGATAGTAGGACACGAGGAAAGTAAAGGAAAGAACTAGGAAGCAAAGAGCATTTATAGAGGTCTAATACAGGCATGTACATATGTAAATATGTTTATATATGATGTTGGGGAAAATAGCCCCCAACAAAATGATTTTTTTAGAGTACTCAGGAGTTCCCAAACATTGAAGATCACTAAGAGAATGCATTCAGTGGAGGTGCTGGGTATGCTTGTGAGGATCCATTCTTGTCATGAATACGGTAGAAAGGAAAATAATGGCGGATATAACTTGGACTCGATTATTCAATTGAAAAGTTTCTTTGTAAACATTGTGCATTTTTTCATTGTTCAATTATTCCCTTTGAAACTGTCGAGGTGCTCAGTCATTTTAAAGTACTTACTAAAAGTTTTACCCCAATTATTCTAAAACGGGACAGTTAAGCGATGACTATGAGAGGGAGATAAGCGATCTGGATTTATGCCTCAGATTCACCAAAGCTTGTGTGGCAGGTCCTCGTTTGTTCCTTGTCAAACCTTTCCTCCTTGAGGCCTTGTCCAACACCTGCATCTTGAAAATCAGTTATCAGCAGACAGGGAGACTCATTGACGATTCAGGGCAACTCAGCTGGAGAGAGAGGAGACTTTGTACTCTCATAAAGAGTTGTAATCTCTGATACCCACCGCTCTGTCCTGTTCCATGGGGGCCGTGGGTTAGATTCATCAGGATGCCAGTGAGTTTGATTTTGATTTGGGGCTAAGAGAGACCTGGTACAAGTAAGATCGTCTGTATTTCATTTGCTTTCCTTCACATTCGCTTGATTTGCTTTAGAACATGAGTGTTGTTATCACACCCGCACTTTGCTTTTCAGTATGGGTCTGTTTATATACTTGCTAGCTTAAAAACCCAAACAAACTCTCAATAGTGTACTGCAGAATAGAATTTCAACACAAATAAAAACCCATGGTGTTTTTCATCTAATGAGGCCCATCTCAACTAGCATGCGTTTAATATTTAAATGATTTGGTAAAACATAGCTTCAGCCTTCATGTCGATAATTTCAAAAGTCGAGCTCAAAGGCTGGCTCTGGTAATCTTGTATTTTAAGCTCACAACTAGAATTACTTGGGGGAATTAATTGGTTAAGACAGCAGAGACGCTGGTCTCCAAAAGGGCAGAGCATTTGCTGACTTGACGCTATCATCTTTTAAACTTGCATGTTCTAAAAATACAAAGTGTGCTCTCTCCTGAGGGCTGTCCCTTCAAACCCACAAGTCACTCCCTGGGAGAAAGAGGAGGCTGTCTGTTCCTATAAACATTCATGGGACCAGAAGCCCTCCCCGGGGGCTAGCAGGAGTTGCACTTGATGGCTGGGCTTTGGGAACGAAGCTGGTTAGCCGTGCAGCACGTGCTAAGGGTTTACTTGGAAGCAAGGGCCCTTCGACGCGTTTACTTGCCACTTAAAAGGCAACCGAAAAGGTTTTGCATTTGCTTTTAAATGTTTCCACAGAGGGAAAGGTAACCTATTTTATCTTCAAATACTTAATGTACTTGATAACTTTTCAGGTATGTAGCTGGACTTTTTGTTTAACTGACATATAGTACTTTTTAGTGTTGGGCAACATCTTTTCTATGATCTCAACCAAGTTAGCTATCCCAAGGTTTCTCAGAGCGCTAAAATCTCACAAGGAGGCCTTTGGGTCTGTACATAGACATAAACAGCACAGTCCGGATCATCTGGTCCAAGGAAGAAGACAAAAGTAAAGAGATTCGAGAATCCTACCACATCAGGACGCGGGGCTTCCCTGTGGAGCTGCTCCCAGCTCCAGGGCCCTGTGCAGTGAAGAGCAGGTATGTCGGGAGGGCACGCCTGGTCCTTAGTGCTTTGTTTTCAAAGTGCTGGACAGTAATTCCCGGGATCCCTGGTAGGACCACCAGGGTAAAAAGTGCTCAGGATTTTCCAAACACTGAAGATCAACAAGAGTGAGGAGATGCTGTCAGTGATGCTGCTGTATTTGCTTGTAAGGATCCGTTCTGTGGGGGAGATGGTAGAAAGGAAAAGGATGGAGGATGTTACTTGGACTTGATTTTGACATTAATTTTTTTATAAATATTGTGTATTTTGTGTACATATCTTACTCTTGGGAAGAATAAAAACCTAAATGTGTATTTCTCAGCTTTGTCAGCAGTTTGCCTTTTAAAGCGTTTATTTTTTTAAGTACTCTATCTCATCGCTATAAGAAGCGCTTTGTTTTTCTCTTCTTCTGATTGCAAAACAATTGATAACTCGGGACCCAAACCACTTTCGGAAAGCATAGCATTTTATTGCTCATTTGCCAACTGAGTGCCTAATAGACACAGGGAATTGGAAGCGGATGGAAAGGAAAGCCACTTGGCAGAACCAGCGAGATGGAGAGAGCCAACAAGAAGAGAACGGGGAAAGATGCTCACAGAGTTAAACTCCTGCCACCGGGGACTAGCCTGGGCATGGAGGTAGAAGAAGTGAGCTCCGGGCTAGAGTCCTGAATTTTCACTCTATTGACTACAGTCAAGTTTAGGGCGGTGGCATTGCATCCGCAGTGATGCAAAGCTTTGTAGCACCATTCGTGTAGAACGTGATCCCGATGTTTGTACTGTTGGGGTTTAACCTGTAGCATCACGATGCTTCTACTTTCTTAGCCTTTTCTATATCTTTAATGCTCTGTGGATAGTTCCCTCATAGACTTTAATATGGCGACTGACTTCTCTAACATTGCCCTCCTTACGTGACGATTTTTGTTAAGGACGAAAGTTCGTTCTGCTTACCTACAACTGAGAGGGAGTTATTAAAGAGTGTTGAGTAATTTCTAGAATTTCTGGGAGAGCCAAGGAATGGAGCTGAAACTCTCCCCAGTCAGGCACGATAGAAAAGGGGACAGCTAACTCCACAGTAGAACTCCCGCCACCGCTGCCCTAGGAGGGCAGTGTCTCACCATGCTGCCCTCACGCTTCTTACTCCCTTCGTGGCCCCGGCTCACACGGAGGAGAATGGTCTGTAGAACCTGGCGCATCCACACGACTCTAGCTGCGCAGGCAATAAAGAAAGGATTCTCTAATTTTCTGGTCTCTGTGGTATAGAAAGATGTAGCAAAAGGAGTTTGACCGAGAGTGTACGTTAAAGGCATCTAGTACATTATTTGTACAGACACTGGCATATTTAATTTTTCAACTTCGGTAAGATATCCTTTTAATCGGATCAGCTGGTAAAGTTAGTTGTAAACGATATGGTGGATTTGTCTTCTAGTTAGTCAGCTTCAACCAGAAGCATTGTGCTGTGTGGTCACAGGATAAGATAGATCTCTGTTAACTAGCGTGGATCATCTTGGCACAGAGCCCAGTGATCCCGGCGAACAGAAGGATGCAGGATTCAAAATCACGAGCCAGCACTGTCGCTATACGGCGAGCTTTCATTACGGGCGCAGCAGGTTTAAGAGAAGAACTCGAGGGAGGCCGAGGAAGGATTTCCAACCAGCTTTGCAATAGGAGCGGACTTCAAAAAGTGTGGAAACACGGAATGAAAAGAAAATGGAGTTTTCCACAAACTGTTTGAAGTCCTCTTGTGTATACAGAATGAGAGGCCTTTTGTGTACTGCCTTTACCCGATTTTGGTTTCCCTTTCCCTTGCTTAATTTTCTTTATGTACTTGTTTTAATTCAATATAGGATAAGCATACTTTCTTTTCAAGACAGCTCTTCTGGGTTTGAATGTGCAGTGCAAATGTGTGTGGCTTTGTCTTGTTTAGACAACACCGCGGATACTTTGACATCTTGCTTTGGTTGTGACCATTTTCCTTCTTTGCCAGAAATATTATATTCACATTCGAAGTCTTATTTTCTTCTCCAGATTCATATTTTAAGAGAGGTAGCTCAAATTTCTTTACACACTGAAAAATTAATGTGTTCTGTCTCTTCTGAGTGGTGCTGTACTTTGAAAACAGTTGCAATGCTAAGGTTTTCTGACACCATGCACACATCTACTTTATGGGGTTATTTTATTGAAATAGTGAATTATCTCTCAGAGTGTCTCAGGGAATCTCAAAAAATGGAACTGATCCCATTAGAAGGTCCTCGGGCCATTTATGGCATATAATTGTTTTACGTTTCAAATCTATATTTGCTTACAGATTTCATGCACTTGGAGTTTTTCTCATGTTAACAGGGCTTCTTAATTTTCAGTAGAGTTTCTCCATTGCAAATCTAAAGAGCAAAATTTCCAAATAACACAATCTTACGAGAGAGCTTTTTCAGGATCTGAGTGAAAGCAACAGTAATCGTCAAGGACTTGGGTTTCATGCGCTGTTATTTTAAGGTTTGTAGGAAGTGCAGAAAGAGGAAATGGTTTAGAGTCTATGATGTCATTGCTGCTATCTTTATCCTCTGAAGGCCAGAGGTTTCAGGGAAAGGGGAAATATATGCAAACATGGGGACGTTAATCAGTCTTACCCCTGTGCTCTTGAAATGCCCGTATGGAAGATACACACATATATCCACATACAAGCATACATACATATATCGCATACACGTGTACTTTCCCAATTGTACATGCTTAAAAACCGGTATATACTTTACCTCTTTATCCGCTACATACGGGGTGTGTATGGGAAGAGTAAATAAAGGATCGATATCATAATAATATGAAGGTACGATGCATATTAAAATAAAGATATTAAACGATGTTTTCATGGCACTAAGAACTAAGTCTGTGACCCGAAACGTGCAAATGCTGTGAAGTTACTGCATTTTAAAGAGTAACCTGGTGCTTGAAATGGCTTCATACCCATGACGAGGCATATGACGCGGCTGGAAAGGCCCCCGTCGTTAGATTTGATTAAGTTCAGGTCCACGGACCTCCAGTGCTCTGGCAGTGTCCTAGATGCTTCCCCTAGTGGAAACACACACACGCCACTGCAGAGACCTGTGGAAGCAAACTATCTCCCATGTAAACCAGCGTTGCTCTCTAGTGAAGCCCAGGGTTTTTTCCTTTCAAGAAGGTTTTTATTGGGGATATACATCAGAAATGAAGACTGGTACTTTTTAAGCGTGAGGATAGGAGAGGGATGAGGTGAAGAAATTATTTTCTAAGAAATGCCAAGTGCTTGCTATTTGGTAAGCGTCTGAAGACTGTTGCTGGTTTTTTGCAGATTACGGGGCTGGCGTTCCCAGCACTGAGCTCTGTCGACCTGTGAAGGCTTGTTTTCATTTAGTTTCACTTTAATGACTATGGTAGTTTTACTCCAATTACTAGGTTTCAAAGGGTCCGATGTGCGATTGTCTCGCTTTTCATCTGTGGTAGTAAATGCTTACTGTCTTGATTGGGAAAAGCGGTGGAGCAAGCAGCAAGATATACATGTAATTGGGAACCATGGCCAGAGGAAATCATGCTTCTTAATTGTGTACTGAAGGGTGACTCAGAATGTATTAGGATGAGAATGAGGGATTGTCTCTGTTGAAATTGAGAGAGAGAATAAAACAAAACATCCATTGGACTCCAGAAAGAGCCTTACTGGTGGACCACAGTTATGTGTTCAGCTGTTAACTAAGAGGTTAGCGTCTCAAACCCACCCATGGACTCTGCTGGAGAAAGAGTTCTTCCTACAAAGGGGCGCCTCTTCTCAGTGACTCCTGGGCACTAGGAGATGGAATGGACCTGGGATACCTGAGAGCAACAGGAACTGCAGCTGCTTCGCTGTTGCAACATTTTGTTCCACAGTCATGTTCCTCATCTCCTTTTAGTGGACCTCAAACAAAAGGCTCCAGAGCTCAATTGGACCTCACCTGTTTCCAGCTCCAAGCTGGGCCACTGTACGCCGCCGTTGTTAGGTGCTGTTGAGTGGATTCTGACGCATGGTGACCCCACGGACCACAGAACGCAGCCCGGCCCCGGCCGCGCCATCCTCACAGTGGTTCTGCTCCAGTCCTGGGGCAGCCATTGTGGCAGTCCGTCTCCTTGAAAGCCTTTCCCTTTTTTGGCTGACTCTGTTGTACCAAGCATGATGTCCTTTACCAGGGATTGATTGCTCCATCCTAGTGCGCCCAAAGTCTGTGAGATGAAGTTTGACATCTGGCTTCTAAGGAGCATTGTAGGTGTGCTTCCTCCAGGACAGATGTTTGTCCTGGCAGGCGCCCTACATTCAGGATGCATCACCAACACCATCATTGTAATGTGTCC
Organism: Tenrec ecaudatus; assembly: GCF_050624435.1. Taxonomy (NCBI): domain Eukaryota; kingdom Metazoa; phylum Chordata; class Mammalia; order Afrosoricida; family Tenrecidae; genus Tenrec; species Tenrec ecaudatus. Next base: position 47,189,412 of record NC_134540.1, on the reverse strand, counting down.
GTTCTTCTGCAGTCTTCCGTATTCATTGTCCAGCTTTCACATGCATATGAGCTGATTAAAAATGCCCCAGGAAGGGTGTGTCAGCAACAAATGAAGGAACGATTCAAATTAACTAATGGCTAAGGTGGTGAAGCATGTAAGCATCATTATGGTATTTGTAGTAAGAGTAGAGCTGGTAAGCCCTGTTGAATGGGACTCTTCAGGACAATAGGGCTCCTGCATGTGTAGCCCCCAAATTCCGGAGCTGTTCTCGTGACTGCCTTTAATTCAGAACCACTATACTAAACCAGTTTGTCAGTTTGCTTTTGTTTTCATTTTCGAGTAGGATATCTAATATAACTCTATGAAAATATTTTTCTGGAGTAATCTTCATCAAAGATCTTATTTATATTTACCATTTTATATTAACTTAAAATATTACATATCCACTCAAATACTCATACACATCTATACATGTTTTAAAATAATTTGATGATGAAAATCACTGACTTTTGTCTGCTTAATATTTAGATTGGGTTTCAGAAAGTTTCCAAAGGACTTAAAAATTCTTGAGATTCCCCAGTGGCTCAGAATTGGACTGCTAACCACGAGGTCAGTGGTTTGAAGCCACCGGACACTCTGCCGACTTTCCATTGCAATAAAGATTGACCGCCTTGGAAACCCACAGGGACAGTCCAACTCTACCCTATAGGTCATCATGGGCCATCAACGACTTGGTGGCAAGGACCTTAGTGTTTTGTTTTTGTTTTGTTTTTTTAATCCTTGCACAAATTGCCTATGAACATCTACCTTTTCCTCACTGGGATTGTAAAGTCTTTCTGAAATTGTTAACAGCAAAGGAGCTAGCATCTTCAACATGGACACAGGAGAAAAATGTGTCTACTCTACTCTGAGCCCTCCAAGGTCTCTGATAGTTGACAGACTTTCATGGGCTCAAGTGTGCGACCACCATCGTGCAGGGCCGGCTCGGACTGGGCAGTGCGTGCTCCCTTTGCACACGCGGGTGCTGTGCATCTGAACCTGCTCTGTGGCCCCAGCCGACAACTGTTCATTGCTTGCTTAGATGCGCTACACAGCTTTGGAGCTAGCACACTGTGTCTGTGCTGTTTCAATGCCATGCCATTGGTTACCACTGCCGGCACCTCCTCTGATGCAGTTTCCTCCATTTCCTAGCCTCTTTAAAATACACTGGATCGTTGAGTTGGCCCCTGGTGGGCTTTTCAGGGGAGTTCATCAACGGCACGGATGGATAAGCACCTCCATGCCTCTGCCCTGCGTCGGTATGCCCTCAATCCTCAGGAAGCGATGTGTACACTTGGTCCCACGCATTGAAGCTGCGCGGATTGGATCCGTAGAGTCGGGTAGAAATGCCGGCCCTCGTGTGTGTGGCTGCCACGCGGTCATTTTCTATTTACAGAGAAATGGGGGAAAGGGACAAAGCAAGCAAAGCTCCCATTTAGCAGATTGTGAGGGTGAGTCATAGGAAAAGACCTCAAATGACCCCACACCTCTCTGAACACCTTTCTTTTGGGTGCCTTGGTGAAGCGGTGTCCCCGTTGGAGGGAAGGCTGGGATTAGAAAGCCGTCGTGCGACAAGCCAGGAGTGAGGGCCTTCCTGCTCACAGGGCCAGTTGGATACTGACAGCATCGTTTGCAGCCCCTACCAAGTCATCCGCTTCCAAGCTAGCCTGCTCCGTTTGCTCAGCATTTCACTGACCCCCGCCTCATGCGATGGCTGGAGCTGCTTCTCGTTGCATCACCAGCGGTGATGTCGCTGGTATTGGTCTTGAGGGCGGGTGACAGCCCTTGGGCATGAAGTTGCCCACTCTTGCTTTAAAGCCGAAGTTCCCAGCGTTACCTGGCCGACTGCACCCTTTTCAGAAAAAAAATTACTCAGCACCCCCCAAGTAATTGACCAATGTTGTCCTGTAGCCCACAATCCAGAATAAAGTGTGGGTATCAGATTTTACAGCCCCCCTCGGCCTCTCCAGCACCCCATCTCCCTCTGCATCGCCCACTTTGGGCAAAACCAACAAACAAAACAAAACCCCCAAATCACACTCGCTGCCACAGTGGTTTCTGACACATAGCGACGCTGCAGTAAAGGGGAGACCTGCTCCTATGGGCTTCCGAGACTGTCACTCTTTATAGGAGTAGAAAGCCTCATCTTTCTCTGGCTGAATGGCCGGTGGCACTGAACTGCCGACGTAGCGGTGAGCAGCTCTGGGCTAAGCCGTCATTTGACGAGCCTTCTCACGGTGGGCGCTGGGGATTGGTTTTAGGATATGACGGCCCGGGATCTACTACAGCAGAGATACACGCTCCCGAACGGAGACACGGCCTGGAGGTCGTCGCCCCTGGTGAGCGCCGCGCTGGAAGGCAAACTGGTCCTGCTGGATGGCATCCACCGCGTCAACGCGGGCACCCTGGCCGTGCTGCAAAGGTTTGGACGGGGGCCGGGTCCTGCCTCTGATTTGCGGTGACTGAAGGCTTGGTGTCCTGACTTCCCCGCTTCCCTCCGCAGGCTGATCCACGACCGAGAGCTGAGCCTCTATGACGGCTCGCGGCTGCTGCGAGAAGACCGGTATCGGCGCTTAAAAGAGGAGCTCCACGTGTCTGACGAGCAGCTGCGGAAGAGGTGATCTTGTCTTACAATTTGCTTTCCATTGTGAATTAGGTGGAGAATGAGGAAGCAGACCACAGTTGCGCATCCAAAGGTTCATACAGGTGTGCTACACTTACCTGAGCGTTAAGTCTACCTCCTTTTCTGGAGTTTCCCATACCTAGGGTCACCCCAGGAGCCCCGCTGATGTCGTGGTGTGCACTGGGCCGCTAACTGCAAGGTCAGCAGTTTGAAAGCACCGAGGTTTGAAAGCTCCAAGGGGCTTTATATTTGCAGGGCCAGAAATTCACAGGGCGCTTCTACCCTGCCCTACAGAGCCTCCATGAGTTGGCCCTGACTTGATGGCAATGAGTTTGGAAGGCCACCCCCATCGTTTTGAGTGGCTCAGTTAACTGGGTTTGCTAGACATGCTAATGAGGTGTCATGTCTTATTACTTGAGATTGCAGTCCATGACGTGTTATTGTTTGCCTTTCTTTTAAATAATTTTGTAAGCATTTATACTCTGCCATTGAGTCAATTCCAATTCATCGTGACCCTCTTCGATAGAGAAGTCCTACTGAGGGGCTTTGAGACGGAAAATCTTGTCAGGAGCAAACAGACTCATCTTTCTCCCACGGAACGCTAACTTTTGGGTTAGTGCATTTGAACGTGTATCAGAACATCCCTGTTAACAAGGTGGGCTCCTCTCTGATACCTTAGCGGTATCGTTTTGAACTCCAGCCTCTGTCTCTGTCTTAGCAAAGAGCAAGCCGCCCTCCTTGGAAGTCCTGGGTTCGTACCGGTTATGCCAAGAACTACCCTTTGTGGCCCTTTTGGAATTTTCTTCCAGAGACAGGACAGCCCAGGGAAGAAACAAAGTAAAGGATATTTTAGAGCCACTGGGAAAGCTTCTAGACTACATACGGTACATGGTGTTATTGAATCAAGATCACATTTTGTCAGGAGCACACTAGTAGTATGGCTTTGAAGGAGAATATTCCTGTTCTTAGAAAATTCACACTACGGTTTGTCAGCGACGAAGCAGGGAAACAGCGATACACCTGTGTGTCTGGATCGTGTATGCGGATGTAGGGGGTCTGAACCACCGACCGCGTGCTCAGCAGCCAAACACCTAACCCACAACACCACCTGGGCTCGCTCCATCAATGTTTCTGTGGGTTTGGAAATTTTTTAAATAAAAAATTTCAGGAAAAAAATGTTCCTTATAGCCACATACCATATATTCCCTTAGAGAAGTTTTAACACGTGAGTTGTTTTTTTCCCCCTAATTCAGTGTCATTACACTTTGGTAATTTTAACAATGTTAGATATTGGTACTTTAGGGGACACCCTCCTAGTCACTTAATCTGGCTTTATTTAATGGGTGCGTCCCCTCGTTCTACTCAAGGGTCCTGCCATATTGAAAATTTAAAGTCCTAGAAAAGATAATTACATATATTTCAGATGGTCCATGTTTTCAGCAGTTTTATTCTAATTCACTCTTGGGATTTTTACCTTGAGGTAAAAAGGGAGAGTCCCAAGTCTCCGTGTGTAAAGTATTGAACAACTCGGGTGAAAACAGCTGTTTATGCTTCTGGGGTGCACAGGATGGACCACCTGGAGCCCAGGGAATGGCCTGGCTGAGTGTAAAACAAAAACTCAAAAATCCCCTCGCTACCTGTGAGTTGATTCCGACTCGTGGCAAACTCTGACTGATAGGACATGGTAGAGCTGTCCCTGGGTGTATCCGAGACTGTGTAACTCCCTACAGGAGTAGAAAGCCTCATCTCTCTCTCGGTGGCTGAGTAATAGAAGGATCTTTCTCATACCTTTACTCTCCAGTGCCTTCTTTGCATGTTCATAGGCCTTAGTGAACAGCTTACATTCTCCGGGGGATGAATCACAGCAGTTGGGCAATAGGTCTGAGCTAGCCTCCCTGTCCATTTCCCTGGGATATTTCGGGCATTCTACTTCTAGCTAATTGTGCAGGAAATGACTACTTTCATCTGTGTAAAGTCCCTAAGTTCTCCCGAATGGTCACAGACAGTTTTATAAATGAGAGCATTTTCAGGAAGCAAGTAGCTCTGAGCTTCATGTTCTGGGTTTGGGTCAGAGTGTCCAGTGGCACTTCCTTCTCAACATTTCCCATCGTCATCATCGTCGTCGTCATCAATCACCATTGATGTGCATGTCAGCCATGAGCACTAACCCGGCTCGGCTCTCTCTCCAGAGGTCACCCTGAGTGGGTAGCAGGAACTCGCAGCAAGGCTGGTTCCCCTTCCTTTATTTATTTGTTTCTTCCAGATTTTTGTTGGAGCTTTATCAGTGTTATATGTGCATGGCATTTCTGGAGCCAGAAAAATCCCAGTCCCTTGTCATCAGTTCTGTGTCGTTCACATTTCCCACTCCCTAAGGGACCGCCACTTTCTATTCTTAGCCCATGCTTCTGGCCTTTATCTCTGGGCCGTGAAGCAGTCTACTTTCATTGGTGCTTCTTTATGTGAGGGTTTGCAGCATTCTCTGTTGGCTTCTTATTATAGAAAATGAAGATCTCACCCTCTTCCCCTATGTCACTTCCCACTACCTGTGCCCACTTGCCACCTCTCAGCCTTCCTGAGTAGTTCCACACAGCACGCCCGAGAGACCTTGCGCTTCCTTTCCAATGGATGCCGCGGGTGTTTCGCTTTCATGCCTCTGCTATCCAGCAGGACTGGGAACAGGGAATCTGCGAGTGAGCGTCTGGGAATGGTAATAGGAGCAGGTGGCATGCGACAACATTGTATGCAGCACAGAATACCAGCGATGCCATCGAGTCAATGCCAACTCCTAGTGACCCTGTTTCTGAGATGTTAAATCTTCACGGGAGCGCACAGCTGCATCTTCCTCCTGAGGAGCAGCTAGTATGTTTGAACTCCCACCCTCGCAGTTTGCAGCCAAATGCCTAACCCACAGTGCCCCCTGGGATCCCTTACTAACTGTAGGACGTACACAAACAAACACAAACACCCACAAACTGACATTTGAAAGTTCAATTTCTCATAACTTGACTGCGTCATAAACCGGAGAATATGTAGACTCGTTTTGCTCAGAATTCCAATCCATGGTTGCATTCTGATGGAGTATCAAGGCTGTCCATAGCTCGGGCAATTACTATGGCTCCACGTCTTTTCCTTGCTTTCATGTGTTGTTCTTCCTCAAGGCAATAATTGCCTGCATAGAGATAGATAACATTTGTAATATTGTTTTAAATATTAGAATATAAAACCAACAGCACACGTGTTGCAGTCAAGTGGATTCTAACTCATGGCCACGCCCGGTTGTTACAGAGGAGAGCTGAGTGTTTTGGGTTTTGTCTTTTCTTGGCTGACAGGTCTTCCTTTCGTGGTGTTAGTGTGTACGTCCAATCTGCAGTTTAGCTAGTCAGCAGCCACAAACCCAAGGACTTAGGTGAGAACAGAAGCCTGTGAAACGTGCTACGGAAACAAAGGAAAGGAAATGGCTGTTTTCTCTATGTTGACCGTTCATTTGTTCTAAACCCTTCCCTCTGTTGTCATTCTCCTGTCCTACACCAGCAGCTCAGGTAGACCAGCAGTGCCGTCTTTTCCCAGGGTGCATCCTGGGACGACCTAACCTCCACTGGCTACTCTTTGTAACTACAGTCAGATGTCGTCTTGTAGATCTCCCTCTGTTCCCCAGGTCCCTCATCTCCTTTTGTTGGACCTCCAGGCCTGAACTTCTCCTTTTGATCCGTCAGTATGTTGGGACTTCTTGGAGAGGAGCTGGTCTAGTGATTCTCCTGCCTTGTCTAAACTATTTCTACCCTTTCCTTGTCACTGTCCTGCTTTTTCCCCGGAGAATCCCATTATTTTCTTCTGATTGTAAACCATTTTCATCCTCCCTCTCCTCTTTATTTTGTTGCTTAACCTCGGGATCTTGCTTTGCTCTGATGATGCAGATGACTGTTAAACAGATTTACCTTCTTCTGGTTAATCCTTGCTTAATTTTGCAACCTCCTTCAGTCGTTCTGGGAACATGAATGTCCTCTTTCAAGACATAAAGCAGGACTAATACATTGAGTTCTTCTTTTAAGTTACTTAGAGTATCCCTTTCATGGCTCTGTTTGTTGGATGAAGAGCAGGGAGCTTACAAACCAGGACATTTATACTCATTGAGCAAGGAAATTTATTTCTTGCATTGTTCTTGTAAGTAACACAATCCAGTATCTAGCACAGGTTGATCCCGCATTGTGTCCGAATCCAAGATGCATTCCCATTTGGACTACAAATTAGAAACTCACAATCCCAGTTTTCTCTCTCTTCACTTCTGTCCCTGATCATAGAACTGACCTTCAGTGTGATGATTATTTCTGATAGTCTCTCCACAAATTCCGCTAACAATGCTGTGCTTTTGTTTTTTGTCTTCCCCTTATGGGTGTTGTGGGATAGGTTAAAAGGGTCAGAGATAGAACGGCAGGAATGCTTTAGCTTTTGTTTTAATAGGAGGAGGTTTATGAGGGGAAGTCGCTGGGGTGAAGGTTGGGAAGAGGGATATGCCGCATGTACTCGAATATAAGCCGACCCGAGTATAAGCCGAGGTACCTAATTATTACCTGGGAAACCAGAAACACAGATTGACTCGAGTATAAGCCTAGGGTGGGAAATGCAGGATGTGAATTAACACAGAGACCAGAGGAGAGAGACGGAGCGCAGCCACAGACACATCCTTACCAGTTCAGCTGCCAGCGTAAGTGAATCACTACAGGTGCTTCTGCGAATTGGAGCCGTCCACCTCATAGGACGGCTCTGATTGGTTAGATGTGAGTAAACAAACATTCAAAGCCCTGCAGTGTCAGCAGGGCTTTGAATGAACAGCAGAGGAACGGCAATCACCCACGAGATGTTACACCTCGCTGGGGTACCACTGACCCATGTATAAGCCGAACCCCAGTTTTTGAGCACTTTTTTTGTGCTGAAAAACTCGGCTTATACACGAGTATATATGGTACATCGATTGTATCTACAGAGCAGAAAGACCAGCTTCTACTTTCTTGTACACATCAACAAACTCCCTTCCTCTAGGAGATCAGAATTCCAAGACCAACTTCTACTTCTCTGTGGACTAATACATGTAACATCTTGAGAGCTGACTTTGAGCTTCTTGTTCCAGCTGCAAACAGTTGGATGCTTTTGTTGAACTCAGCACAGTGTTAATCCCTAGAGCCAGTCACTGCTGTAACAAAATGACACAAAGAGAGTAGTTGATAAACATAGAAATTCACTATATTTGAGTTCTGGAGGCCCAGAGTCTGCCGAGTGAGCAGAGTGTTGGCGTAGCCACCGTCTCCAGGAGGTTCTTTCTGTCTTGCCAGCTTTTGGCAGTCCCAGGTATCCATTGGCTTATAAATGCATCTTCACATTACCATCTTTCCTCTCTGCCTCTCTCTCTCTGGGACTTCCCCTCATCTACAAGGACACCTTCTGACAGAATTAAGGCCACTCCACTTCCATGTGACTTCATGTCAAGTGATAACATGGCAGCTAGCAGCCCAATGCAGGGAAAATCCAGTGAATACCCTGAAGGCGTCGGCAAGTGGAGATGGTAGCCGTACCACGTTCTCCTTTCCACGCTCGCCCCGTGGCTGGTCGTCACAAGGCCTATCCTCAGCACGCAAAGATATTTCACACCCGCACTCTCCCCCTCCCCACCATGCATGTGGCGCTCTCCCTCTTTCTAACCTCACCACTCACGTGGAGGCCTTTACAAAATCACTATCTGCACAGCCTCCTGAGGGCCAGCCATCCAAGGCTGAGGACTTCACCCATTACAACTCTGTCCTTCTAATCAACTGCCAGGCCCAGTTGGTGGGTTCAACAGTTCGCTAGAATGCCTCATAGAACTCCTGCGGGGGAAGGCAGTGCTCAGTATATCCCTTTACTTTAACTGCAGAAGAATATACATGAAGAAATACATAGCTCAAGTCTGGGAGGAGTTTCTGGCTGGTGGATTTAAACCCCCAACCTTGCAGTTAGCAGCTCAACACAGGGCCATCAGGAATCATAGCCCCCTCTCTTCTCTTTATGTTTCTCCTATCCACTCAGCATTTCTTTCTTTTTTTTCCTATCAAAAGATCATTCTATTGGGGACTCTTACAATTCTTGTTACAATCCACACATCGATTGCATCAGGCGTGTTTACATATGTTGCCTTCATTCTTTTCTAGACCTTTACTTTCTATTGAGCACTTGGTATCAGCTCCTCTTTTCCCCCTCCCCCCATACTCCCTTGATAAATTATAAATTATTATCATTATTTTCATGTCTTACACTGACCGCTGCCTTCCTTCCCCCATGTTTTCTTTTATTCTTCCCCCCGGAGAGGGGTGTATGACAATGTGTCAATCATTGTGATTGGTTCCCCTTTCTCCCTTACTCTCCCCTCCTTCTCCCTACCCTTCTGGTGTTGTTATTCCCACTCCTGTTCTTGGATTCTAAGTGTTGTGAGCCCCATCTCTTATCTGTACCTGCGTACATGCTCCGGTCTAGTCTAAATAGAGAAGCAGCACTGGGGCCATGATAGTGCGGGGTGAGGAAGTCTCAAGGAGCCAGAAAAATATTGTATGTTTAATTGATGCTTTACTGCACCCTGATTAACTCATCTCTTCCCTGTGGCCCCTCTGTGGGGGGGATTGAGCATCTATTTTTTTTAATCAACATTTCTTCTTCCTTTTTTAAAATTAAATGATTTTATTGGGGGCTTGTACAACTCTTATCACAATCCATAGATACATCCACTGTGTCAAGCACCTTTGTGCATTTGTTGCCATCATCATTTTCAAAACATTTGCTTTCTACTTTAATGCTTGATATCAGCTCCTCATTTTCCCCCTCCCTCCTCCTTGCCCCCTCCCTCATGAACCTTGATAATTTATAAATTATTATTTTGTCATATCTTACACTGTCCAATGTCTCCCTTCACCCTCTTTTCTGTTGTCCATCCCCCACAAAAGGAGGTTATATGTAGATCCTTGTAATCAGTTCCCCCTTTCTACCCCACCTTTGCTCTACCCTCCCGGTATCACCACTCTCACCACTGGCCCCGAGGGGTTCATTTGTCCTTGATTCCCTGTGTTTCTAGTTCCTATCTGTACCTGTGTACATTTTCTGGTCTAGCCAGATTTGTAAGGTAGAATTGGGATCATGATATTGGGGGATAAGAAGCATTTAAGAACTAGAGGAAAGTTGTATGTTTCATCATTGCTACACTGCAACCTGACTGGCTTGTCTCCTCCCCAGGACACTTCTGTAATGGGATGTCCAGTTGCCCACAAATGGGCTTTGGGTCCCCAATCCTGCAATCCTCCTCATTCACAATGATATAATTTTTTGTTTCTTGATGCCTGATACCTGATCCCTTTGACACCCATGATCACACAGGCTGGTTTTCAGCATTTCTTAAAAGCTCTTTCCAACCTCCTTTTCTGTCTAAGCTCCAAAGGTCACCAGGAGATCTTGCTCTTAGGTGTCAGCTCCCTTCCCCAAGCCTGCTGATCGGTTCAAGCTCCTGCTCTGGGTAAATGGAGCTGCCTGCCCTCCACTCACTTGTGCTAGAACTGTTGAGAGTCCGGTCCACACGTTTGCTGCCTCCTGCAGGAACCAACCGCGAGAGTGGGGGAGCGGGTTCTCCCCCTACAGGGCGCAGGGACACCATCCACTTGCCTGCTCTCTCAGGGAGTCCCTTGGGTTTCCCTGGGGAGTGGGTTACGTGTTGGGCTGCTAACTGCAGGTAGCTAAGATCAGCTACCCCACAGGAGAGAGATGGAGCTTTCTACTCCTGTGAGCAGTGACAGTTTCCGAAACCGCCGGGGACAGTTCTGCTCTGTCCTCCAGGGTCCGTATCAGTCGGAACAGCCTCAGTGGCGGTGAGCTTGGTTTGGGATACTTTTGCCTTCATTCTACTTTAAGGAGCATAGCGGCTCTGGGTTGAGTTGCAATGGTGAGCAGTGTGTAATCGCCAGCCACTCCTCTGGAAAAAGAAGGGGCTCTCTACTCATGTGAAGAGTGACAGTCTCTGAAACTCACAGAGGCAGTTCCACCGTGTCCTGTAGGTCTCTATAGGTTGGCATTGACTTGGTGGTAGTGAGCTCGGTTTCCCTTTGGAAGGAGCCTGTGGTGCTCTGGGGTTAGTGCTGGCCTGCTAAGTGCAAGGCGGTGGTTCACGCCCCTCAGCTGCTCTGTAGGAGAAAGACGTCTACTCTTAAGATTTACAATCTCAGAAACCCAAAGGAGCAACCGCTCCATCTTAGAGGGTGTCTATGAGTCAGCATCCACTCGAGGCCTTAGGGTTTGGTTTCAGTGGGTTTTTTTCTGCTTTTTGGTAAGAACTATCTTTGTATATTTATATCTGGCTGGACCATTTTAGTTTCAAGTAACAGAAAACCAATTCAAATTTTTGCAAAAGGGAATTTATTGGCATCACACATATTCAGAGGAAGAGGAAGGGGGACGGCCGGGCCTCGGAGTGGCTGGCTGGCACCTCTGACTTGAATGTTGTAAGACTGTCTTGCTTTTTCTCTGCTTCTGATGTACAGTACCTGGCACCTTGTAGACCACATAGTAAATGTCTTTGACAGAATGACTAAATGCTAACCTCGGATATATTCTAGAAGACGCAAGGCAAAGATAATGCGACCAATTAGGCAGCCTTCGAAACTTGCCGTGTTTTCTTTTGTGAACCTACCAATTAGGAATCCTTTGATGCCGGTCCAACTGGATAGCTACCTTTCAGAGACAAATCTGATAGCACAGCCTTCCCATAACCCACAGCTGCTGGCAGGTCCGTCAGTCTTTGCAACGTCAGCAGGTGCAATTCCATTTCTAAGTGTTCGTCCTATGTGAATTCTTGGCTAAGCCCATTACCACGATCATTTCCAGAGGGTGCAAGTTTCCACATGCTTCACCCGCCCCTCGAAACAGTTTAAGAAGGCTGGTTTAAGAAGCATGAGAGACTGTCCTTGCCCAGCTGCAAAGCATCGACCACACCCCGGGCGTGGTGGTTGGACACAGCTTGAGGGCCACGGACACCCCTCACCAGGCCTGCCCTTCTCACAGGAAGTAAGGCCCAGATGGAACTGCTTCTTGGGCCAGAAAAGCTTCTTTGGGAAGGGCCTTTCCAAATCTGAAGCCTGCTAGCTGTGTCCCTTGCTGCCATTGGCCCTTGCAGAGCTGGTTGGGGTGGGGGTTCCTGTGAGTCCCCAACAGTTTGTTTTGTCAAGGAAGTGCTTCTGGTTGTCCCAGGGAAGCAATAAAGAGTGGTGGCTTACTGGTAGTGATAAACGCCCAACATGTTTCTGCCTTTTGATGGGAGTATTATTACAGTTTTCACTGAGAAGAGTTTATTTATAATTTCTCAGTCTTTACGGAGCCAGAAGTGGGCGGTGAGGCGCAATCCCTGGTTGGTTGGATTCTCTGGCCCTGTTTGCTTCCACTTTAACTTAGGTTTGAAGATAATTCCCCTCGAAACCTTAGCATCTCTGTGCTAGCAAATTAAGCCATGTGAATGTTTAGCAAAATTCAAGATAGCTCCAGAATTGTACCCCCAAAGCTCTGTGGTAGTTCTCACACTGCGGAACCCACCACACAGCCCTCAGTACATGCTGCCTTCTAATGACCCTATCGGACAGGGTAGAACTGCCCCGGTGGGTTTCCACGCCCGTGCCTCTTTACTGGAGCAGAAAGCCTCGTCTTTCTCCTGCAGAGTGGCTGGTGGTTCCGAACTACTGACCTTTAGGTCAGCAGCCCCACGTGCACGCCACTACGCCACCAGGGCGCTTCACAACAAAGACCTTTAAGTAAGCTGTGATTTTCAAACGTAATGCTGAGTGTTTTCCTGGTTGAAGTGCAGTTTTAAACTGTGTGTTGTAAAGAATGAATCACTTTGCGTGTGTGCATAAGCTATGTCTTTTTGATGCCAAGACACCCACGTCTCACAAACCCATTTTACCCCAGCTTAGACTAAGGCGCGACCTTCAGGTGGTGGACCGTGCCTTTTGGTCACTTGCTTTGCTTTCTCCCGCCCACCAAAGACCTGCAAAACGTTTCTTGCTGGGGCAGTTGTTGAAAAGAGCAATGCAGATTTATTTGTTTAGCGTTTGCTCTCTTCTGACTATTGTGGTAGGCTTGTGGGACATGCAGCAATACGACTAAGGAGTATGTTTATGATGAGTACATAGAAACAGGAAATACGGGTGTGTAGAGAGCCGCTAGGATCTGAATTAGAACGTTACTGTTGGGGTGTGGAAGGAGCCTTAGGCGTTAGGCTGCTAACTTCACGGCCAGCAGTTCCAAACCACCCGGCGTTCCTCAGGAGAGAGACCAGGTCTCCAGTCCCTTAGAGAGTTTACAGTGTCCGAGCTACAGGGGCAGTTCTGCCCGGTCCTACAGGGCTGCCGTGAGTCGGCATGAACGCACCAGCGTGAGTCCGGGGATTGTGGTAGGGAAGCCAACAATAAAACCCTTTGCCACTTCATGATCGAAGGTTTTATAGAAGTCCTTCTTTTAATATGTAGCTCTCTGGAGGTTTAATCGACATACAGCAAACTGTACATAATGAAGGCATACCATTTGATTGTTTTAAAATTTTGCACATGCCTGTGAAACTGTGATCACACTCAAGGTAATTAATACATCTATAAGCTGAAGATTAAAAACCCTGGGAGTGTCGTGGGAATGTGCTGGGCTCTTAGCCCGAAAAGAGCAGTCCAGTCTACCCGCTTCTCTGCAGGAAACCCAAAACCAAAACCAAGCTCTTTACTCCACCGCGGGATCCCACCGGGGCAGTTCTACCGTATCCTGGAGGGTCACTGTGAGTCAGAATGGACTTGACGGCTTCGTGACTTTGGAGTCGAAACCCTGAGATCACTTAGCACAACCCATGTACAACCTTCTCTCCCCGTTGCCGAGACCCAGTGATCGGCTTCTGGTCATTATCCAGCCCACAGTCATGGAGTTGATTCCAACTCGTAGAGAGCCTACGCCCGTAGCGCAGCGGTTCTTCCAACTCGTAGAGAACCTATGCCCGTAGCGCAGCGGTTCTTCCAACTCGTAGAGAACCTATGCCCGTAGCCCAGCGGTTCTCAACCTCCTAATGCCACACCCTTTCGTGCAGTTCCTCATGTGGTGGTGACCCCCAGCCATAACATCATCTTCGTTGCTCCTTCGTCACTGTAATTATGCACCAGTGTACAACCTCTGCCCTATCCAGCCCTGCAAGGTAGAATTCAGATCATGGTAGTTGAGGGGAGGAAGCATCCAGGATCTGGGGGAAAGCTGTGTTCTTCATCGGTACTACCTCGCACCCTCATTGACCCATCTCCTCTCCTGAACCCCTCTGTGAGGGGATCTCCAGTGGCCGACACTTGGGCCCTGGGTCTCCACTCTGCACTTCTCCCTTCACTCACTATGGGGTGTGTGTGTGTATATATATATATATTGCATGATGTCTTATACCTGGTCCCTTTAGCACCTCGTGATCGCACAGGCTGGTGTGCTTCTTCCATGTGAGAATATGTTTATTTTTAAGATACAAAATTCTTTTGTTCTTTAAATCATTTGTTGTTCTTGCTGTTAGGTGCCATCGAGTCAGTTCAGAGCATCTTAAATAAGGTGCGGATCATTGCCAAGGACACAGGCTTCTATTTAAAGTACCTGTCACTAGCTTTCAGCTTTTCATCTCTTTATATGTAAGGAAGTCTTTTTTTAAAAAAATAACTTTATTGGGGACTCTTACAGCTCTTACAACATTCCATACCTCAGTTGTATCAAGCATATTTGTACACATGTTGCCATCATCATTTCCAAAACATTTTCTACTTGAGTCCTTGGTGCAAGCTCTTCCCCTTTCCCCTCCCTGCCATAAGGAAGCCTTTTGTAGCAAACACAAATGCCCTTCTTAACCTGTGATCAACAGTGCGGTGGTTGGTTTTCAAGTTCAGCAACTATCTCAGAAGCTATGCCTTTGAGTAGTTGGCTTGATTAAGCTGCTGGGAGATCCCCATGAGATTCTTCTAGGTGCTCGTAGTACTTGCTTGTTCCAGGACAAACATTTCTTCCCTGGCCTCCTAAATATTCGTGGTGGTCCTTTCTTTTTTACCTAATATTTGTATTTTTATCTCTCTATTATTATAACTCTATCCTTATCACTTAATTTTTTGTGTGTTTTTTACTGTTTCTGTTGGGTTTTCCAGTTTTCAAAGCCTCGAAGGAGTAGAGGTATAGGTATAAGAACTAATGCAAGGGTTTATAGGGCAGTTAGGGTTTGGGGGTGGGAGATATGGAGAGTGAGGGGGTTCAGGGAGCAAACAATGTATGTGGGAGGGGGAAGGGAGCCCTCTCGAACTGATGATGGTTACACAGCTCAATTCAAATGTGATTTAACCATGGGGGTGGGGGAGAAAATGTTCTAAAAATGATTGTGGTAACAATTGTACAACTCTTCTTGTCGTGATTGAACTGTTGAATTGTGTTATCTATGGATTAAATGCTAATAATTTTTTTTAAAGCTATGCCTTTAAATCAGTGGTTCTGGGGGGTGGTGGCGAGGGCGCCCTCTCCCCAGAAGAATTTATTTCAAAGGATGGCATTGAATCTGCAGCTCCGGGAGAGGGACATATCTCTTTCTTTCCTCTTTATTCTATTTTTTAATTTCATCTGAAATCTTCAGGGTGCTTATCCGATTCTCTCCACACAGGGTCTGCTTCTTGACGATCTAGCTGTCAACTCACTTGGTTAATGATACTGGATGGTCCATTTCTGAACCTTTTATAAATTAAAATGTTCAATTTGGTGTCGCTTATATCAATATTTGTTGTAGTAAATTAAATATTTAATTAAATTAGCATTTGTTCTAGTTAGAGCCAATCCACATATCTTGCTCGGCACCTGTTCGATTATTGATCTGTGTATTTGTTTTTCTGAAGCTCTGGGCAGGTGTTTGAGGTTTCATCCCTTTTTTCTTTGCCTATTACTTCCTAAAAGCATGTTTCTGTTCAGTGGCTGAGTAGCTGGGATTTACAGCTGATGCCACCACTCTCCTGACTGAAGAAGGAGCAGAGGGCTCCTAAACCCCCTTCAGAAATAGCTGACGCCCTTCCATTACGTGTCGGACGTCTCCCCTCATTCATCTCCACACCCAGAATATTCGCAGACTTCCTCTGCTTCCCGGTCTGCAACTTCTGAAAGAGATCATTTTAAAAATCATAACATTTCACACAAAATTGACAAAAGAATCAATTATATAAAAGTTGACTTTTCTCTACTTTTTAAAAGACTAATTCTTCTTACTGCCAATATGCATTTAAAATTTAATCTAACTTCTTCTGCTGGTCACATTTTATGTATTGGTAAAATGTCTCCTAACCCTGAATCTTAGTTGCTTTTTGTAATTACTGTAGAATGAGTTCCTCGCAACACAGGAGATTTGGGGGGTGATTTTCAAAGAGAGAAATAGAATCTATAAGAAGACTAGAACTGGAAGAGATTTTATTTGTATAGAATGTGGAGAAATGTATTATAGGTATAACACCACACTGAATAAACCGTGCGTTGTGCTAAGAGTGGAGTTTGATCAGTGAATAATGTTGTCACATATATTAGTAGGAGGTGATCTCTTTTGTTTGTTTCAGTCTTAAGTTTTAGAATGTTCTGACATTTTCCTCAAAGCTTCTTCTTTGTATGAGAGCGTGCGTTCTGTTAATAGCATGGCAATACCACTTAACCGTTGCCCAGACCTCAGCTACCTTGTCTTCATTCCAAGGTAAAAGATTATATCGTCTGATTTTTTTCTGTTCTAGATCCATTTTTCCTATCCACCCATCCTTCCGAATCATCGCGCTGGCAGAGCCCCCCGTTATTGGAAGCACCACTCAGCAGTGGCTGGGACCAGAATTCTTGACCATGTTCTTTTTCCATCATATGAAACCTCTTGTCAAAAGTGAAGAAATCCAAGTGATTAAGGAAATGGTAAGAGTGGGCCAGCGGATTGTCCTGAGCTGTTTTCTTTTCAAGGAGGTTGGATCTATGCTGAGCAGAGTGGGAAAGTTCTGGGCGTTTTCCCCCCATTATTTCTGAGCTTCCTTATAAAATGGGGTGAGCCAGTGGTTGTCACGCTATTATTTTTTTGGAACCATCTGGAGAACTTGGTAAAACCCAAATTGCCTGGTCGTATCGCCAGAGACCTTGAGTGTCGGTCTCAGACAGTTCATGAGAGCTTGCGTTTCTGACATGACTTCAGGTGCCACTGTGGTCTTGGTCTAGGACCGTATTCTCAGTACCTCTTCTGTGGGCCTCATTCTCAAGTGGAGGCTGTTTGGGAATTTCTTTTAATTTTATCTCCAGTAACTATTTTAAGTTCCTGCATTGTGAATGAATACCAGATGTATTTCCAATCTAGAGATTTTGTAGGAAAGGCCTACTACATAGTTCCCCACCCTTACCTCCCACCCCCTGCACACACATACACCCCTGGCCCCAGGACTACTGTGCATCTCATATTTACTTGACTTAGCTGTCTGGTGTCTTGTAAAAGCATGTAATTTGTTATTTCGATGCCTCCCTTAACCAGACATGGTATTTGGCACATTTAAAGTTCTAGGTGTGTGCCTTTCAATGCAAGAGCCACTGGCCACACTGAATAAAATTAAACATGAAGTCTGTCAGCCATATCTCAAAGGTTTGGTAGCCTATAGCTACCATATCAGACAGTATTGATACAGACATAGTAGCCACCATTACAGAAAGTTCTAATTGTCTGGAGCACTAATAACTAACTAACTACCCCGTTGCATTCCTGCACTTTTAATTCCCTGGAAATACCCAAATGAGCTGAATGATTTAAGATCTTGTGAGCGTGCTTGTGGACCGAGGCAGGCTACAGAGTAAAACAACTCTGAAGGCCACCTCCGCTGCTTATGCACTTCTAGATCTTGGATAAATTACTTAATGACTGTAATGCTTCTTACATCACAAAACGGATTTGAAAAGTAAACTAGCTAATTTACGTGCTAACAAGGGTTTAGAATTTAAAAGGATAAAAAGTTCCACTCACTTGAAGGACCGAAGATGCCCCGAGGTGTATACTTCCAACGTGGTCCCAGTATATGGTCCTTGTTCTTACATCTTCTTTTAAAATTCCAATTCCATTCCATTCCATTTTACATTCAAATTTTAACTTGTTATAGTTTATCTTACAGTTTCTTCCAGTTTAATTAAATCAAACATTGAACCACTGTAAAATCTGTTGGAGTTAAAACCGGTCACTGTGTGCTAGTTGGGCGGTTGTGCTCCGCAGCTCACTGATGTGGCCCCGTCACTTGGCTAAGTATTTTCAGAGCCTGTGAAAACGGACAGCTTGAGTATCTCTTCTTTCTTCAAGGGTACCTTATGTCACTTAGTGGAGAGATATATATAATTTTCGTGAAGGAAAGGCAGTTGGATTTAACAAGAAAAATGCTCAAATGAGAGTTTCGATTCATGTTGGAAGTTTTGAAGCCTTTGTATGAGATTATGTGCTGGTTGTTAATTATGTTGCTTTCTGTTATAACCTGATGGTGGAGTTTAACTTTCCTGATTCTTAATGAACGGTCGAAAGGATGGTGCAATGCGATGCAGTCTCTCACTTTGTTGTGCACAGGGTCTCTACGGGCCAGAGGCGCCTCCATGGCACCTAGCAACAACAACATGTATAAGTTTCACTATATGTATGTACCTGTATGAGGGGTACCTCAAAAACCCAGAAAAGAGCTCCGCTGGGCAGAGCTTTTGTAGTTTGCATTTCCCCGACTAGGGGAGCATCTAGCAATTCCCTCTGAGCTGGTGCATCCAGTGGTGTCCCCTGGAATGCTCTTCTCTGGGCACAGTGAAATGTTTTATAAAAGCAGTGCCACTCTAGCCTCATTTTTGTGATGGCTGATTTGAGAAAACAGTCTTCTCTGGTCACAGTGAAATGTTTTATAAAAGCAGTGCCACTCTAGCCTCATTTTTGTGATGGCTGATTTGAGAAAACAGCACGCAGCTGTGAAGTGTTGTTTCCTGCTCGACAAAAAGGCGACAGAAGCGGTTGTGATGTTGAACACAGCTTACAAGGCCAGCGCTATGGGAAAGACTCAAGTGTATAAGTGGTTTCTCCAAAAAGGTGACAGGTTGATTGAGGACAAACCAAGTCAGAGTGCTAATCAAGCTTTCTATTTAGAGGTTCTGAAAAGATTGAATAACAGTGTTTGACAAAAAAGGCCTAATCTGTGGCAGTCAGGGTACTGGTTTTGCCACCACATCGATGCACCTGCTTATGCAGCATCCCAGCGCACCAGTTTTGGGCAAAAAGCCAGCAGGTCTCTCTTGCCCGACGCCCCTGCCTCCTGTGACATCACTCCATCCTACTTCTTTTTGTTGAGGGGGTGGGGTGAGAATTCCAGATTTGGGGAGTATGCCTGTGTATATATATTCAAATATATTTATATATTTTAATACAATATGGGGCCCACCTATAGATACTGCTTAGATAAAATCACATACATCTAGGGAGTTGTTTATAATTTTGAAGAATTAGAACCATAGTCTCATGGGATGGCTTGGTCCATTGGCATATTATGTTTCATTAAGTCTAGGCTGTGCATTTTAATTTGGTGAGTAGTGTTTGGGATCTTGAAAGCTTCTCAGGAGCCATCTAAGATATGAGTGTGGGTCTCTACTCTTATGGAACAATAGAGAAAGAAGGGAAACAAAGTCTCAGAAGAGACTAATATCCCAGCCCAATAGTCTGCACCAGCCATGACCATATCTGCCAGATGGCTCCTGGCGACCACTATTGAGTATTCTGCCCCAGGCCCCAATAAGTGGATTCTGATAGAATGGGAGAAATCCAGAAGTCAGATTCTTAGAACCAGTCCAGACCTACTAGATTAGCTGAAACTAGAGGACCTCCCAAGGCGCTTGCCCAAGATACACTTTAAACTGAACCCAAACCACGAGCAGAGGTCGCCTTTCAATTGAACAATAGAATGATCATAAAATAAAGGCTATCACCTGAGAACTGTGGTCTTTTAAAAAAATCATCTCTGGGACCAGATGGTCAACATTTACATTAAGGAAAGAGGAACAGGGAAGCAAGAGCTCTGGAAAGGAAACAACTAGGAATTCTCTAGTTGACACTTTGTGGAAAATGTAGCCAATGTCACTGAACAATTTGTATAGAGATTGTTAGATGAGAACCCAAGTTGCTGTGTAAACATCCATCACACACACACACACACACACACTCACACACACTCACACACGCACTTAATGAGAACCCAAGTTGCTGTGTAAACACCAATCTTGTGCACACACACACACACACACACACACACACACACACACAGAAAACACTGGCCTCAGTGTTTCCTGAGAGTTGAAAAACAATGTTATCCATGAGTTCAGTGGGTAATTTATATGCTAGGATTTTATAAAATATTCATGCTAATATTGCTTGCTTAGTAGCCATACTTTCTGATGGATTGTTCAGATAATCCTATTTATTTTATGTTTTTTCTCCCCTTAATTCCCTCATAAAATAGGTCCCAAATGTACCCCAAGAAGCTTTGGACAAATTGCTATCATTTACACACAAACTCAGAGAGACACAGGATCCTACGGTAAGTCTGGGTCCCCACTGCCACATCCAATATGCTCTGTTGTCAATGTGCTGTTGCTTTAGAGTCTCTTCATTCTGCGGGGATTTGAGCCGGGCATTTGTTACCCCTCATCCCAGCGTTTCTCAACCTGTGGGTCGCGACCCCTTTGGGGGATCAACCGGCCCTTTCACAGATGTTGCCCGATTTATAATAGTCACAAAATTACAATGATGAAGTAGCCACGAAAATAATTTTATGGTTGGTGGGTTCACCACAACATGAGGGACGGTATTAAAGGGCAACATTAGAAGTTTGAGACCCACTGCCTTATTCTAGACTTTGTCCTGTGTTGTGATTTGACCATTTTCTCCATCCACACGTTGCTGATGCTGTAGGAAACATCTTTTTGCCCTAAAATGCTTGGTGTTCTGCTCTGATCACTGTTTCCCTTTCTTGTAGGTTCAGGCACCCCTTTCACGTGAGCACCTCCATTCTCATCTTCCCTTTCCTCAGTGACTATTACTAACTCATTTTCATTCCCTAGTGATTTGCCAGAAAGCTAACTCTTGAGTCTCAGGATTTGTTTGTTTGCTTTCCCCCCTCCTCTGTTAAATGGGAATAATGATTAACAATGAAAACGTATCATTTTAGCCATTATTTTAAAATGGCTTTCTTAAAGAATGGCTTGAATAATTCCAAGTGGACAGAGTAAATCATGAAAGGACAGTCCTCTTGATCTCACTATGTGTGAAAACAAGACGCGGCAGAGGTGTGCAGGTTTGTTAGTAGGTACCAGGCATCGGGAAAGGTGGGTCCATTGTCTGGACTGTGGGAGCTTCTCTTTATGGTGATGGAAAGTTGGCAACAATTATGGTTGGTGGTTGCACAATGTGAATAATGTCATTTATGTCACTAAATTGTACACCCAAAAAACGTAGAGTGGCAAATGGTGTTTCACATCGATATTTTTACAACAACAACCATAAAATAATGTATCTGGGAGAAGAAAATGAGAAATGTGGGAGGTAAAGGCTTTTTCTCTAACTACGGCTGTGAAGCCCACTCAGCTGTGTAAGGGACCTTTTACAGGGTCTCTGAGATGGCACGTTTCTGTAGAAGCAGACAGACTCATCTTTCTCCTGCCAGGGCTCCTTCGTAGGTACTTAATAAACATTAGTTTCTTTAACTTCTCAGCTAGAAATACCCGATATAATTTCAACATATCTTAAACAAATCAGCTGTATTTCTCCTCTGAATCTGTCTCCTCTGGTTCAGAGTACTGACATTGTTAATAATATGTCTACCCGGTGTCCGAAGCTGGAAGCATTGGCGTCATTGGTGTTCCTTGTTTTCCCACCATCTCCACTTAGTCTGAAAGCAAATTGCCTCCGTTTGGCATCTTCGTGTCCCACGTGTTTTCTTATCTATTCTCAGTGGTTATCCTACTTCATTGTCTTTTTCCTGGAATATTGTGATTTCTTCCGGATTGCCTTTCCCACTAATAACTCATCCCTTACAGAACCTTACACCAGTTCCCTGTGGTTGCTGTGGCAGATGACTACAAGCCGGTCTGTTAAAACTGGCGAACGTCCAAATCAATGTTGGAGGCCCTAGTGAATCCATTTTTTAGTGGATCCATTTTCTAGTGGATCCATTTTCTAGTGGATCCTGACATTCCTTGGCTTGAGGTCTCTTCACTCTAATCTCTGCAGTCATCTTTTATGTCCTCTTTGTTTTGTTTTAAATCGTTTTATTAGGGGCTCAGACAACTCTGATCACAATCCATCTATCCATCCATTGTGTTGAGCACATTCGTACATTTGTTGCCATCATCATTCTCAAAACACCTGCTTTCAACTTGAGCCCTTGGCATCCGCTCCTCATTTTCCCATCCCTCCCTCCCTGCTCCCGCTATATCATCTTTCTCCTCTGTGTGCCTGTGGCCGATCTCCCTGTGCCTCCCATGGGGTAAGGATAGACGACCGTATGTAGGAGCCACCCCTACAATTCAGGATGACGTCTTCACGCCCACATCGGTGACTTCCTTACATCTGTGAAGTGTGTTTTCCATCTAACAGGACATTCATAGGTTTCAGAAATTAGGCGTGAGCATTTTGGAGAGGAGGCAGTTTTTCGCCTCTGTTGTTGTTGTCGTTAAATGCTGCTGGGTCAGTTCCGACCCTTAGCCACCCTGGGTGCAACAGCACAACACATTGCTTGGTCTTACACCATCCTCACAGTCATCATTGTGTTCAAACCCTTGGTTGCAGCCACCGTGTCAGTCCATCTCGTCAAAGTATTCTTCACTGCCCCTCTCCTTTACCAAGCGTGATGTCCTTCTCAGGCCTGGTCTTACCTGACATCATGTCCAAAGGACATGAGAAAATCTCACCATCTTAACTTCTAAGGAGCATTCTGGTAGTATTTCTTCCAAAACAGATTTGTTTGTTCTTCTGGTAGCCATGGTTTTTCAGTGTCCAACATAGGAGGTGCATAGGAGGTGACTGAAAGTCCGCTGGCTTGGGTCATGTGCATCTTAGACCTCAAAGTGACATGCTTACTTTTTAACTCTTTAAAGAGGGCTGTAACAGGACTTGTGCAAGACATTGAATGTCCCATTACATTGGGTAAATCTGCTGTCTTATTCAATTCTTGACTGAATTTCATGAGCATTGGTTGTCGATCCAAGCAAGACGAAATCCTTGACAGCTTCAATTGTTTCTCCATTTATCACAATATTGTCTATTGGTCCACTTGTGAGGATTTTGGGTTTCTTTACATTGAGTTGTAATCCATACTGAAGCTGCAGTCCTTGATCTTCATCAGCAAGGGCTTCAAGTCATCACTTTCAGCAAGCAAGGTGCTGTTACCTGCATATTGAAGGTTGATGAGCCTGCCTCCAAACCTGATGTCTCACTCTTCCATATGGTCCAGCTTCCGAGTATTTGCTCAGCATACAGATTAAGTGTGGTGAGAGGATACAGTGCACATCCTTCTTGATTTTAAACCATACATTATTTCCGTGTTCTGTTCACACAATTACTTCTTGATCCATGTACAGGTTCTACTTGAGCACAATTAAGTGTTCAGGAATTTCCATTCTTCTTAAGGCTATCACAGTTTTGCATAGTCAATAACACCCAAGTAGACTTCTTTCTTGTATTCTCTATTTTCATTGAAGATCATGTGCAGTCAGCAGTGCTCTCCCTTGTCCCATGCCATCACCTAAGTCCGGCCGGGATTTCTGACAGCGACCTGTCAGTGTGCTGCTGCAACCATTGTTGAATGATCTTCAGCAAAATTATGGGTGCTATCAATGATCCTATTCTATAATTTGAGCATTCTGTGGAGTCACCTTTCTTTGGAATCTGTACAAATATCGATCTCTCCCAGTCAGTTTGTCAGGTAGCTGTCTTCCCATTTCT
The DNA here is from genome assembly GCF_050624435.1 of Tenrec ecaudatus. Taxonomy (NCBI): domain Eukaryota; kingdom Metazoa; phylum Chordata; class Mammalia; order Afrosoricida; family Tenrecidae; genus Tenrec; species Tenrec ecaudatus. The sequence goes on along the minus strand of NC_134540.1, from coordinate 47,165,722 downwards.
TGGCACAGACAAGTGAGTTTTTCCAGTGTTCACAAATCTGCTGGAACACGTCCATTGGAATTCTCACGCTTCCTCAAGCCTGTTTTCCATTAATGCTTTCAGTGAAACTCGGGCTTCGTCCTTCAGGACCATTGGGTCTTGATCGTTGAAAGTAGACCAGTTCTTTTTGAAGAGTGACTCTGTGGGTCTTTTCATCTTTTTTTGATGCTGCCTGCATTGCTTAATATTTTGCCCATAGAATTTTTTTTTTTAGAATTAGTCAGGCCAACTTTATTTAATTAGAAATCTACATTAAAAATAGAATTTTTTCTTTAGTTTTTTTTACTTTAAGATATGCTGAGTGTGTTCCTTTTTAAAAAAAAAATTTTTTTTTTACACTGTGGAAGCCTCCATTTGTTTGCCTTCCCCGTCCCTCCCCTCCCACCACCCTCACAGCCATCAACCTCTGGTCTTCTGGTGTGTGAACCACCCGACTTCACGCTGAGTGTGTTCTTTTTGGTTTTCTAACTCTAGGGTTTTGCACATTTCATAATAGTCTTTTATTTTGCCCTCTCAACCTGCCTTTTGAACTCTTCAGTTCAGCTCTATGATTTCATGATTTCTTCCATGTGCTTTAGCTATCAAGAGCAAGTTTCAGACTCTCTGACAACACCCACCTTGATCTTTCTTCCCATCCTTTTTAATGACATTTTGCTGTCTTCATGAATGATGTTTTTGATGTCCTCCCACAGTTTGTCAGGTGTTTTGTTATAAGTGTTCAACGCATAAAAATCTGTTCTTGAAATTGAGGTGGGATAGACTCTGGGGTCATATTTTGAGTCTCATGGACTCATTTTAATTTTCTTTTTTTTAAAACGTTTTATTAGGGGCTCATACAACTCTTATCACAGTCCATACATATACATACATCAATTGTATAAAGCACATCTGTACAATCTTTGCCCTAATCATTTTCTTTTTTTTCCTTTTCTTTTTTTACATTTTATTAGGGATTCATACAACTCTTATCACAATCCATACATACACATACATCAATTGTATAAAGCACATCCGCACATTCCCTGCCCCAATCATTCTCAAAGCATTTGCTCTCCACTTAAGGCCTTTGCATCAGGTCCTCTTTTTTTCCCTCCTCCCTCCCTGATTGTCATTTTAATTTTCTTCAGCTTCAATATGAACTTACATACGAGAAATTGATGGTGTTTCACAGTCAGCTATTGATATTGAGCCCCCCCGTCCTGCCCCGTAGATATAATCAACTTGATACCTGTTTGTGCCATCTGGAGAAGTCCATGTATATAGTTGCTGTTTGTGTTGTTGAAAAGATATTTATGAGGAAGAATTCCATCGACTTCAGGCCCCCATTATCTCTGGTACTTCCTGTGTTTCTTTCACACACACCCTTTTTTCAGCGATATTGTTCTCTCAGTGTTTCGTGAACACAATGGTGCCTGCATCCCAGTGTTTACCATGTGCTACTGTCCATGTCTAGGTTGCTCTTCCTCACACAGCAGCATGTCTGCCTCCTCACCTCTCCTCGCCTCTCACTTTGGTTTGGCACAGTTAGAACCGTTCAGTGAAGTCTTTCTGACACAATCTATTTAGAATCACATTTTCCCCCCACTGCATCCCTACCCCTCTCTGTGATATGGTTCTTTATCGGACTTGGCTACTCTTGACATAATTTCTTTTTTATTGTCTATCATTCCCTCCCTCATTTAGAAGCTAGCTCTGTGTTGCAGGGGTTTCCTATGTTTCTGGTACGTAGTAAGTGCTGAACAGATAGCCGTTAAATAAATGAACCTAAGTGTTTCCTCTGCACTGAAACTGGGAAGGGGTTGATGTTGTTTGCCTGGAAATGCAATGCTGACTCACTGGCCATGCCTGCTGGGCTCCAGCTGACGCCGAGCTGGTTTTCCCCTGGCATTTCCTACAGCCTCTCCTGATGCGCCCACTCACAGCTTCCTGGCTGTTTTCCATCCCTGGCATATGAAGAGACTTCCAGGAAATGTAATAAAAACATAATAATTTATCCATGCACATTCTCAAGCCCCCTCACACGCTTAAACGTCTCTGCTTTAGAGAATGCCTACAAAGTCTTTTCATCCAATCGACTTGTCAGGTCACGCTCGGCCTCTTCTGGCAGAAATCACCGTGTATCCACTTCACTTTTCAGGACACGGCACAGGCTGCTGCGGTGGACCCTCTGCAGTTCTCTTCTTTATGTTTCCCAATTAATTGTTGTGATGGTCTGTACATTTCAGGTGGGATGCATCGAGGTTGTGCTTTAGCTCCTGTGACCTGGCTTTAATTTTCTTCGGCATCAGCTTGAATTTGCATGTGAGCAATTGATGGTTTGGGCTGCTCTTTCTGTAGATGTAGTTGATATACATTTCGTTCAGTGAGAGCGACACTGTCCATGTTGTTGAAGAAGGCATTTGCAAGGAATAAGTCATTGGCCTTCCGGAGTTCTACCATGCAATCCCCAGCATGGTTTCCTTCACCAACCTGTTTTTCCAGATCCTTTCTGTCTTCAACTTTCACATTTCAATCCACCACTGGTAATTATCAATGCATCTTCATTACATGTTTGCTCCATTTCAGACCCTAGCACTTGGTCGGAATCTTCACTTTGTCCATCTTTGGCTGTCATGGTTGGTGCAGGAATGTGAACCATCCTTGTCTTACTTGTACATGTATGGGTATCGCCGTGTCAGTTGCACTGTGGTTTCCATGGTGCATGGGACACGGTTCCTCTTCAATCGTCATTCCCAGCGCAATAGACCATATTGTTGTTCAATTGGAAATAGCCAGTGCCTGTCCATTTCAACGCACCAATGCCTAGGACATAGACGTGCGTTTGTGACGACTTCCTACCTCTAGAGTCATGATCCGTGCATTCCATGTGCTGGTCAATAATGGGTATTTGCAGCTGTTACACCGCCACCACCCTACTCATTTTGAGACGTGCAAATGAAGGTCCTAAAAGTTTTCCTTCCTCCATGTCATGAATGCTTCATCCATGTCCATACTACTCTGAAGAGAGACTTCTTCCCCATTTGTATTTTGAATGCCTTCCAACTTGAAGGGCTCTCCTTTCAACACTATATCAGACAGTGTTTTACTTCCATAAGTTTTTGGGTGGCTAATTTTTTTCAGAAGTAGATTGACAGATCCTTCTCCCCAGTCTTTCTTAGGAAGCTTTTGAGATACTGGCACCTCTGAACCCTGTTGGTATTTTAAACAGTAATGCCATAGCGTCCAGCATCACGGCAACGTATAAGTAAGTCGTCAATGTATGACAGAGCATGCTAGGTGTGTTGGATCACCTTCTGTGGAATCACACATTAGAATCCGTGCTAGTGAGTTGGCCAACTACCTATCCACCGTACCCTTGCAGAGATGAGTGGGTGCTTCCAGGGGTGGAGCGTCCCGATCGGTACTCTGCCATGACTGGAACCTGGTGTGGTTTTCCCTGATGCCGTCAGCACAGCGACTTCTTCCTTCAATATCACCCGTTCTTGATTACATGCTACCTTCAAAGATGCTTACACAGCGACCAGCTCTTTTTTGGCCGAGTGAATCCGTGTAGCCCTTTTGGTGTTTCCTCTGTCATTCAGTATTTTCCCCACAGAATCTTACAGTGCTTTCCCTTCAGCTTGCAAACTGCTGAGCATGGCCGTGACTTTGGGCTTTCTAATGCCACGTCTGTTCATGTGCCATTGTAATACTCTACTGTGTCTTCTCAAGGCGCCCTTTGCAGTTTTCTGTTCAGCTCTTTCACTTCCCTCATGGCTTCCACTTACTTAACTAATTTACATTTCAGACCGAGTTTTAGTCTATTATCATCTGGTTTTCCCCTTCGTTATTTTCTGCTTTTTAATGACCTTGCTTTCTTCATGTATGATGTTCCTGATGTCAATAGGATTCTTTGAGAATCCTTTGGGTGGAGATAATTTTCAGATATTTTTCATGGAGAAAATAGAAAATGTTCTTGGACTTGGGTTTTAATTGTTCAACCTGCAGATTCTTGTTGATTTGGGGTATTTTCAGGAAAAAACAAAAATTTTATCTGTCATTTGGAGACAAAGCTCTGAGTAAGGGACGATACACAATTAAAACAGATGAGCAACATATATATTGTGCAAAAAGGGAATAACCCATGGAGAACTTTTAAGTTGAAAGTGGGATAGAAATGAAATGGGAAGGCAAACAATTCTAAATACAATGATTCTGGAAGGCCACTCTGACTCAATCAGTCTTAGGGATAATTTTTTTCCTTTTTTATCATGCCCGACCAATGGCCAAGTCCTTAAAATAAGCATTTGTTACATCCTTTCTCATCATTCTTGTTGCCACAATATTACTGTAGGGCATTTATCTTTTTAAAGAGAAATTAATGAATTAGATGCTCTACATTTTATATCCTAACTCTGTGTCCTTTCTATTCTACTTCCATCTTAATCTTTATAAAATCACATTACTACTTGGCATAAAACAAGTTGCCTATTAACCAACCCAGGGACATGGGAACAACAAGTTATCCAAAATCAGTGCCAGGGAGGGTGTAAGAGGCAGGCCTGGTAAGGATTGATCAAGGGCAATGTAACTTGAAAGGAATTACTGAAACCCAAATGAAGGCTGAGCATGATAGTGGGACAAGAGGAAAGTAAAAGGAAATAGAGGAAAGAACTAGGAGGCAAAGGGCATTTATAGATGTCTAAATACAGGCATGTACATATGTAAATATATTTATATATGATGATAGGGAAATAGATCTATGTTCATATATTTATAGGTTTTATATTAAGGTAGCAGATGGACATTGGGCCTCCACTCAAGTACTCCCTCAAAGCAAAAACACTTTGTTCTATTAAACTGGCATTCCATGATGCTCACCTTCCCAATACGATCGCTGAAGACAAATGGGTGCATAAGCAAATGTGGTGAAGAAAGCTGATGGTGCTGGCTATCAAAAGATATAGCATTTGGGGTCTAAAGGCTTGAAGGTAAACAAGCGGCATCTAGCTCAGAAGCAACAAAGCCCACATGAAAGAAGCATACCAGCGGTGTGATCACAAGATGCCAAAGGAATCAGGCATCAAAGAAAAAAAATCATATCATTGTGAATGAGGGGAAGTGCAGATTGGGGACCCCAAAGCCCATCTGTGGGCAACTGGACATCCCCTTACAGAAGGGTCGCGGGGAGGAGACAAGCCAGTCAGGGTGCAGTGTAGCAACGATGAAGCATACAACTTTCTTCTATTTCTTAAATGCTTCCTCCCTCTCACTATCATGATCCTAATCCTACCTTACAAATCCGGTTAGACCAGAGCATGTACACTGGTCCAGATGGGGACTAGAAGCACAGGGAATCCAGGACAGATAATCCCTTCAGGACCAGTGGTGAGAGTGGAGATACTGGGAGGGTAGCGGAAGGGTGGGGGGAAGAAAGGGGAAACTGCTTACAAGGATCTACATATAACCTCCTCCCTGCGGGACGGGTCACAGAAAATTGGGTAAGGGGAGATGTCAGACAGTGTAAGATATGACAAAATAATAATAATTTGTAAATTATCATGGCTTCATGAAGGAGGGGGAGGGTGGAGGGAAAAGAGAAGCTGATACCAAGGGCTCAAGTAGAAAGAAAATGTTTTGAAAATGATGATGGCAACAAATGTACAAATATGCTCGACACAATGGGTAGATGTATGGATAGTGATAAGAGTTGCATGAGCCCCAATAAAATGATTTTATATATATATATATATTTTAAGCAGAGTCATGGTGGCGTGGTCATATTTGGTGAAGCATTTGATGCTGGACACAATTTATGGATGGATTGTTATAAGAGTTGTAAGAGTTCCCCAATGAAAGAATCTTTAATAATAACAAAAAGACTGTCAATTTTTGAACATTGTCCTTTTTTTCCTTTGGAGCTTTTTTTGGGGGGCAGGTTTGCATGGTTTTTAAAAATCATTTTATTGGGGGCTTGTACAACTCTTATCACAAGCTTTTTAAAAGACTTCCCACACCCACTTCCCCAGTGAGCTAGGGAGGGGTTCATGTGAGTGGCGGAAGAACCAGTCAGAAAGGGGCACGAGAATGTTTGCAAAGTCAGAGGAGGTAATCAGTGTCACTTCTGTGAACAGGGAGAACCTGCTGCCTTGGCGTATTTTTGTACTGTGTACGTATATTGTTATTTTTTAAAAGGCGTATTGCCATTAGAAGTAAGGCCAACCCTGCTGCAAATGCCCTTGACCGCCCTTTGCCACTTGCTGATGCTCCCACTGTCTGAGTTGACTCTAGTGAAGGCGGTGGCTTTCCTTGGCTCACCTGCTATGATTGTTCCTTTGGCTGCCGGGCCTTGGTTCATAGTATTTTCCTTGCCCATTTGCCCACTTGAAGCCTCAGTAGCAGTCTCAACATTCCATTTATTTTGGCATTACTTTATATACTGTTTTGGATTATCATATACTGGTTCTTGTATTTAAATATTCCCTCCATATCTGGAATGCAAATTTATCACAAATAAGAATGGACCAAATGTTTCCTTGTAAATGAGGTTTTATTTTATTTTATTTTTTGAAGCTCTGAATGTGTATTTTAATGGAAAAAAAAGATGGGTCTTAATTGGTTTCCATGCTCCCTAGTTCCCACAGAACTGTTTAACCCACATGGCAGTGGAAATATACTAACAACAGCAGAGAAACTTCTCTTGGAGTGGGGAAAGTTAGAAGGAAGGGAAAAATCAGTAAGTTTCTTGTTTGGGGCACAGATGATTTTATGCAAGATTTTGAAATAAGTAAATGGGGGTTATGCCTACCATTTTTCCTTCATCCGTTCCAACTTTTTGTTAATTTCAGAGTCCCTTCTTGGTCCTAGTTCGCTCAAAACTCAGTGCCAACATTTCCCGGGACTGTGACTGTGTGTAGAATAGAAAACCCAGCCTGTCTCCCATGCAGATGCGGGTGGTTTTGAACTGCTCACTGTGAGGATCACTGCACAACTTGTAACCACGTTGCCTCCAGGGCTCCTCTCGCGCTGCTGTAAACAGAAATATCACAAGTGGGTGGCCATAATAAACAGAAACCTGTTCTCTCACAATTCAGGAGTCAAGAAGTCTGAACTCAGGGCACCGCTCTAGGGAAAGGATTCTTTCTGGGCCTGCTCTGGAGGGGAGGTCCTGTCTCTTTGGAGCGTCTGTTCCTCGGCTCTGGGGTGATCTCTCCATGGCTTGGCATCGCTCTTCCTCCATCTCTACCTGCTCCATTGGCTTCTTTTACACCTGTGAGAGGTTGACTTAGAGACAGCCTAAACTAATCCTTCCTCATTAACAAAACAAAGATGGCCCATCTTCTATGGGATGACAGCCTTGGACATAGGAGTTAGGATTTTTAGCACTTTTTTTCCATGGACAAATTTCAGTCCAGAACCTGAGCTGCCCTGGACTCCTAGGTGCTCAGGGCTGCGTGGATGCATCACCCCCACTGCCCCGAGCACCCAGAAAGCCAGTCACACCAAAAGTACATCTCTTCTCAGTTCATGTCCACGGCCATCTCATGCTGCTCTCCATGTTAAGGAGTTGTTGCTGTTGTCAGGTGTCATCAAGTCGGTTCTGACCCATAGCAACCAATGCACAACAGAAGGAAAACGCACGGTCCTTCACTATTTGTTCCTATGCCTGAGCCCATTCCCACAACCGCAGTGTCAGTCCTTCTTGTTGAGAGCCTTCCTCTCCTTCACTGCCCCTCCCTCCACTTTACCAAGCATGATGTCCTCCTCCAGGGACTGGTGTCTCCTGACAACGTGTCCAAAGGATGTGAGACAAGGTCTCAACATCCCTGCCTCTAAGGAGCACTCGGAACATACTTCTTCCTACACAGATCAGTTTGTCCTCCAAATAGTCCACGATACTTTCAATATTCTTACCAGCAACACTATCCGAATGCGAGTGAGGGGGTTAGGCCACTGCAATCCGATTCCTGAATCCATCCCCTTCTGTCATTTTGAAGACGCAGTTTCAGTAACAAGCCCTGGGCTTTGCGGAGGGCCCATGTGGTTGGGCCTGGGCTAAGTGCTTTTGACTCTGGATGTCCTTATCTAGCAGCCCGGGTGTGATGGTGGTTGTGTGTTGGGCTGCTAACCATAGGGTTAGCAGTTCGAAACCACTAGCCGCTCTTCAGGAGAAAGACGGCTTTGTATTCCTGTACAGAGTTACAGCCTCTGAACCCGCAGCAGCAGTTCTACCCTGTCCTGCAGGCTTGTTATGAGTCAGGATTGACTTCCATGGCCGTTTCACAACCTATCAAGTGAGGACGTCATTGTCTGTAATTTAGAGATGAGGAAGGTGAGGCGAGGAGAAATGAGCTACGTTACCAAGGCCACAGACCACTAATAAGTGTGGGTCTGACTTGTCTCATTGCGAGCGCCTCCACTCTATCATTAGCCTATGCTGCCTGTTGAAACAACTTCAAGCCAAGAAGTGTTTTAGCGCTTGCTATGTTCTCAGCTCTACACTAGCAACACTGAAAGTGGGATCGGAGAGGTGTAAGAGGAAATAAAAGTGAAATTATTCCGAGAGTAAAGAGGAAGTGTTCCAAGAAGCAAGCTGCCACCCAGTAACGAGGTGCTGGCTGGCATCTCCCTGGTGAGCACCCTAAATTGTCCACAGCCCCTTTCCCCCTTACAAAAAGCATACTTTTGCTTAAAGCACAAAGCATGTCAAGGATTATCTTAACAGGTTGGCTTTGTGTAAGCAAAAAATGAACAATTTTTAAGTTGTTTTTTTTAAATCATTTTATTGGGGGCTTTTCACAGTTCATCCATCCATCCATTGTGTCAAGCATATTTATCCATTTTTTGCCATCATCACTCTCAAAAAATTTTCTTTCTACTTGAGCCTTTGGTATCAGCGCCTCATTTTTTCTCCTCCATCCCTGCCCCTCCTCCCTCATGAACCCTTTATGCTTTATAAATTATTTTTATTTTGTCATGTGTTACACTGTCTAATGTCTCCCTTTACCCACTTTTCTGTTGTCTGTCCTCCATGGAGGGAGGTTATGTGTAGATCCTTGTGATCTGTTCCGCCTTTCTACCCCACCTTCCTCTTCCCCTCCTCATATCACTACCTCATTATTGGTCCTGAGGGGTTGAACTGTCCTGGTTTCCCCATGTGTCTAGTTCTGAGCTGTACCAGTGTACATGCTCTGGTCTAGCGGATTTGTAAGGTAAAATTGGGATCATGATAGTGGGGGGAGGGGAAGCATTAAAGAACTAGAGGAAAGTTGTATGTTTCATCCTTGCTATACTATACCCTGACTGGCTCGCCTCCTCCCCGAGACCCTTCTGTAAGGAGTTGCTTCCAGATGGGTTTGGGGTCTCCACTCCACACACTCCCTCATTCACAATGGTATGATTTTTTTGTTCCTTGATGCTTGACACCTGATCCCTTCGACAGCTCGTGATCACACAGGCTGGTGTGTTTCTTCCATGTGGGCATTGTTGCTTCTGAACTAGGTGGCCACCTGTTTATCTCCAAGCCTTTAAGACCCCAGACGCTAGATCTTTTAATATCTAGGCGCCATCAGCTTTCTTCACCACATTTGCTTGTGCATCACGCTGTGTTCAGTGATCCTGTTGGGAAGGTGAGCATCATGGAAAGCCAGTTTAATAGAACAAAGTGTTCTTGCTTTGAGGGAGCACTTGAGTAGAGACCCAATGTCCATCTGCTTACCTTAATACTAAACCTGTAAATATATGCACAAAGATCTATTTCCTCATCATCATATATAAATATATTTACAAAAAGTTCATTGTATTTAAGGGTTATGTGTATGTCAAGCATAACTGGTATTAATACAGCATCTTGTCTTACTCTCTCCAGCCACCTCCTTCCCCTATCTCCCATAATGTGTACACTTAGAACTTATCCTGATGAAAATATGTTCATTGAATTTTATCAATAAATTCTTTCCAGACCGATCTTTTACACAGCTGCCTGCAGTGCACTTGGAGTGTAAATTGGTTTCTATGTATTTTAACTCGTGCTTTATCAACAGTATATATTTAAGTTTGGCCTTATCTTTCAGGAGTAATGGATTCTGCTATGAGGAGGCCTCTAACAGGCTGTCTTTGTCTTTCAATAGGCACAGTCATTGGCAGCTTCCCTTTCAACCAGACAGCTGCTGCGCATTTCTCGACGGCTGTCCCTGTATCCTAGTGAAAGCCTTCACAGTGCTGTCCAGAAGGCCTGCCTTTCCAGGTACCCCCTTCCCCCTCCCTCCGCTCGGAGTCTCTGGGTCTTATTACAACAGTCATTTAGGTTTAATCCATAGGCTAGGTTTGCAGGCCAGCAAGAAGCATTGGTTTGTACTTAACAGTGTCAGACTCGGGTTTCATAAAGGATTGGGCCCAGCACCAGCAGCCACTGTTTATTGAGTAGTTATTTTGATCCCTGATTATTGCACCAATGTCTTTACATATATCATCTTAAATGACAACAGTTTTAAGAGGTAGTTTTTGGTTGAGAAAGCATGTGAAGTAATTTGCTCATGACACATAGTAGTAAACAGTTGAGTTGGAATTTGAATGGTGGGTCATTTGATTTCAGAGTTTATCCTCTTAAGCATTAAAGATCACTCCCCAAATTTGGAGTAGACATTTCCTTGCTTAAGTAGGAATACAAAATTCAAATGTATCCATTCCATGAAAGAAATCATGGAATTTAGTGCTTTTTAAAATTCTTTTTTTTTTTTTAATTTTAACAATTTATTGGGGCTCATACAATTCTTTTCACAGTTCACATATATACATACATCAATTGTATAAAGCACATCTGTACAGTCTTTGCCCTAATCATTTTTTTCTCTTTTCTTCTTTTACATTTTATTAGGAACTCATACAACTCTTACCACAATCCATACATATACATACATCAATTGTATAAAGCACATCTATACATTCCCTGCCCCAATCATTCTCAAGGCATTTGCTCTCCACTTAAGCCCCTTGCATCAGGTCCTCTTTTTTTTTCCCCTCCTCCCTCCCCATTCCCCCCTCCCTCATATGCCCTTGATAATTTATACTTTTTTTAAAAGCATTTTATTAGAGGCTCATACAAGTCTTGTCACAACCCATGCAGACATCAATTGTGTAAAGCATGTTTGTACATTCATTTCCCTCATCATTCTCAAAACATTTGCTCTGCATTTAAGCCCCTGGCATGAATTTAGTGATTTTAAAGTCTCACTGAACAATGGCACTCGGGGCTGGTTTTATTTAGAAGTTAACCAGTTTGTCATGGGACATATAATCTTTATCTTATATTAACTGTTACGGAGATTAACCAGTATAAACTCCAATTCATTTTGAATTTAGCATAATCTTGATACCTATAGAAAATAAGAATAATTTGTGAAGGTTTCCCAGAGGGGGGAACCATAACAGAGCCTAAATGTTAAACACCCAATTTGAGGAAGGCTATGGATGATCGTGGACACCCCAAATCCATTTCAGAGTCCCCACATGGGCTGAGTCTCAGTGAATTCCCACTGACCATAATCTAGGAATGTGAATAGGTTCCATGCCAGTCAGAGCGTTGTCAAGGCAATTTTGCCAGCTGTGGTTAGGCTAGAGTACAACACATTGTTATTAGTTCTCCCTTTTGACCCATTTTGAAATTATTCCAGCCTCAATATTCTCTGCTTCCTTTTTGATTGAGCATCCCTCCTTTGAGTTTGGATTTTAGTGTTTGCAATCCTTGACTCGCACAAGCAAGCTGGTGTGCTTCTTCTGTGTGGACTTAGCTGACGCATCACTTCAAATGGCTGCTTACCTTGAGCAAAGACTCTAAGAACCCCCAACACTATTTTTTCTGATAGCCGAGCACCATCTGAGTTCTTCTCCACATTTTGCTATCGGACCCACATCTTCATTGAATGCCCCATGATTGTGAAGATGGACCTATGCTTCCAGCCTTGGGATAAGGGATTAACAATTTTTTCAGTTTTATAGGAAATTAATCATGTCCCTTCAGTTGGAATGTTTCTGCTCACTTTTAAAATTAGTTTTCACTTACACTGTATTTTTCATGAGTTAATCCCCTGGTCATCTCATGCTAATTAGAAGATCTGGGTAACTTTAGATTTTCTTTTTGAAAGCCTGAATTTGAGACTCTCTTTAAATAATAAAAGTGATCCCGGAGCTCAGTTGGCATAATGTGTTACACGTCGGACTGCTAACTGCCAGGCCAGCATTTCACACACACACACACACACACACACACACACACACACACACACACACACACACACACACACACACCGTTTGAACCCGCCAGTCATTCCATGGGAGAAAGGCAAAGGCTGTCTGCTCCCATAAAGACTTATAGTCTCCGGTTTGGGAAATTCATTTAATTTGGTGCTTAGTGAAAAAAAATTAATATGATTTCAATTTCTTTCTTAAATTCAGAGCTTCTTCAGATACATATTAATTTTTCAATCTGTAACAAACATGGGGTGAGGAACAGTGAGGGAAAGACTGCGGGCTCAATGTTCAGGAAGCAGGTTACCGCCATCTCTTTAGAAGATGTAATGGAGGGATTCATTTATCCCTTTGATGTTAAGATGAAATGTTACACTTATAGACAGTTTTGCAACTTTGTGACTCCCTGGGTAGCAAAATCGGTTAAGCATTCAATTATCTGCTGAACGCGTGGCAGTTTGGATCCAGCCAAAGACCTTAGAGCACGCGCTTGGCTGTGTACTTCTGTAGAGAGGGAGTCGGTTTTGACTCACAGGTTGGTAGAATTGCCTCAGTGGGGCTCCCAGGCTGTACATCTTCACAGGATCAGGAAGCCTCATCTTTCTTCCAGAGTGGGGGTGGGTTCCAATCGCTGCCCCTGGGTCACCCTCTATGCAGCCAAGAAAACTCTGGGAAAGAGTTCTTGGTTGTTCCTGTGTGTTGGAATTGATTGGAAGTCACTCCAACCACCAAACCACTAAGTCACAGAGTGACAGCCAATCGAGAAAGGCCCCAGGATCGAGGCAGTATAAAGATGTGTTCACAGGGAGTGTAGTTGTCAGGAGTGGCTGGGAATATTGAGTAGAGTCTGTGAGTTAGGGAAGTGTCCTACTTCACCAGGGTCTGATAGGAAGTAATAGAAAGGATGCTCAGGCTGGCTGGTTTGTGCAATAGCAGTGAGGAGACGCAGGTGCCTGGGCAGGACCTCCAGAAACAAGGCAGAAGCATCATTTCTGGGTCTAGGCGAGAAGGGGAGGCCTTGGTCAGGGCCAACAAGGCTAGAATCTAAGAACTTCTACCAGCGGTCAGAGGTGAACAACGGTAAATCTGACCTTGATGCCGAACTCAAACTCCCAAAACCCAACTCACGTCTATCGAGTGAGTTCAATTCAGAGACCCCATAGGACAGCGTGCCACTGCCCCTGTGGGTTTCCCAGACGGAATCTTCATGGGAGTGGAAAGCCTCCTCTTTCTCCTGCAGAGCAGCTGGGGGTTCGAATCACGGGTCCTGCTTTTGTTGCCCAACTCCCCCGATCGTGCTGCGCGGCCTCCTGTGATGCAGATTTCCAACCCAAATTCACTGGCGTCAAGTTGATTCTGCCTCGCAGCGGCCCAGTAGAACACAGCAGAACTGCCTCTGTGGGATTCTGAGAGTGTAACTTTTAAAAAATCATTTTATAGGGAGCTTGTGTAACTCTTATCATAATCCATATTTCCATCCATGTGTCAAGCACATTTGTACATTTGTTGCCATCATCATTCTCAAAACATTTTCTTTCTACTTGAGGCCTTGGTATCAGCTCCTCACTTTTTTACCCCACTCTCCCTCCCTCATGAACGCTTGATAATTTATAAATTATTATTATTGTTTCATGTCCTACACTGTCCATTTTCACCCACTTGTCTGTTGTCCGTCCCCCTGGGAGGGGGTTATATGTACAACATTGTGATGTGTTCCCCCTTTCTCCCCACCTTCCCCTTCCCCTCCTGGTATGGCTGCTCTCAATATTGTTCCTGGGGGGTTACCTGTCCTGGATCCCTGTGTTTCCAGCTCTTATCTGTACCAGTGTACATGCTCTGGTACAGTCTGGTAGCCGGATTTGTGTGGTAGGATTGGGGTCTCGATGGAGGGGAGGAGCATTAAAGAACCAGAGGAAAGTTGAACGCTTCATCAGTGCTATACAGCACCCTGACTGACTCAAGACTATAACTTTATGGGAGTATCAAGCCTCATCTTTCACCAGCAGAACTGGCTGATGGTTTCGAAATGCTGACCTTGCATCCCTAGCAGTACATACATTCCCCTACACCACAGTCTAGGACCTAACAGAGACTGTAGGTGAGAGATAGATGTCAGGCATGAGGATTAAAATTTTACTGGGATAAGAACCTGCGCTTCACTGCCTCCTGCTCTATTTGCCTCTGCTTCATAACCAACTTCTCTTTTCTTTGAGCGTATGCTTAAGGCAAGGCATTGGTGAATCAGTGATGGAATTCTTTCTTTCCAAATCGGAGACCTAGGTCCAATTCCTGACTGTTGACTTTACAGTATTCAGCATTAACAATATACTCAAGGCCGTGGGAACCACCGCGAAATACTTGGAGAAGTGGGAAGCCTCAATTAGAAGGGGCGATGCTGGGAGGGTAGCGAGAGGGTGGAGTGGAAAGGGGGAACCGATTACAAGGATCCACATGTGACCTCCTCCCTGGGGGACGGACAACAGAAAAGGGGGTGAAGGGAGATGCCGGATAGGGCAAGATATGACAAAATAATAATTTGTAAATTATCAAGGGCTCATGAGGGAGGAGAGAGCGGGGAGGGAGGGGAAAAGAGAGGACTTGATGCAAAGGGCTTAAGTGGAAAGCAAGTGCTTTGAAAATGATTAGGGCAAAGAATGTACAGATGTGCTTTATACAATTGATGTATGTATATGTATGGATTGTGATAAGAGTTGTATGAGTCCCTAATAAAATGTTAAAAAAACAAGAAAAAAAGTAGTTCCTAGAACAGAGCAAGGGACGACGGCAGGACCAGGCCGTATTTTGTTCTGGTGTGAGAGGGTCGCTCTGGGTCATCGCTGACTGGATGGCACCTAACAACAGCAACAACAACAGTTCCTATTGTTTTACGTTGGAACATTGTGACTCCTAGTGGTTAGTTAGTTCCTAGTGTTTTGTCACAGATACCAATGAATTATAATTTCTGTAGGCTCTCCTGGGCTCCTGTATTCTAGGTACATCTTTATTTGTGTGAGAGACTTTGCCCAACTTCCTCTGATTGGGGGAAAGAAACTCACCCAAAGATCATTCCTGTGAGGCTGGGGTTTAGCTCCGCTGATAATGCCCAATTTGCATTCCACTCTCAGTCCCCTAGGATCCCAAGGCTCAGCTTGAAGAAACTGGGCTCCAGCTCTGTGATTTGGCAACCGTAGCTCCCCCAAGCAGGTGCTCTGAGGTAGCTCACTCTGCAAGTGAGCCTCCTGCCAAAGATGCTCAATTTTACTCATTCTTAGGGCCAACAAATCCACCACTCTGCTTTCTACTGAGACTCTACTGCTCCTGGCACTCACCTGCCATTCCTCTGCTACCTCTCTGGTGTCACAGCTTTCTGTCCGTGGATCAAGGAGGTTCAGAATGTAGGAATCTAAGGTCCAAAGGACATACTTCATTCCTGGCTCTTCTCGCATGGTGGTAGTGAGATTCTTTCTTCCTGCTTCTCAGATGATTCATTTCATATTAATGAAGGTGGCAAAATTGACCAACCCCTTGTTAGAGTTCCAGGTTGTTACAATTATAATTAACCCTATTAACATTTGCTTACAACTAAATGATATAATCCTATTGGTATCTCCTCCATTTTCTCTTCCTCAGATCCATCAGGAAGAGAGTCCTTTGGTGGAAGTTACAAAAACTCTGGCTAGAAGAGCCCTATAAAATAATCCACTGCACTGCAGTAGGAAACTCTTCCATGTCTGAAGCACACAGTAGTCAGTTTATGTGCACTTGGAGAGTGCTTCTGTTAGGCAACAGATTGGTTTTTTTGTTTGTTTGACACTGTACATTCAGAATGAATAATAAGGGATTTTTTTTCTAAATGGAGGTATTTTTAATGGTGCTTTTGCATCAGAACTTAACAAAACTACATTTGCAAAGTCAATTACAAATTCCGTCCTAAAATTACTTATGGTAGAGCTAAACAGGTTGTTTTAATCTTTCCTCTTTTAGAAAGTGTATTTTATTTTGGCAAGTTGTTTCCAGAAGAAATTATTATTCGGCTGTATTTGACAAGTAAGAAAAAAGTTGGATATTCTGAAATTCATTCAATAATTTGTGTTAAAAAGTAAAGACACCCTCCATAACTCTGCTCCACTAATTTGAATTTGTGATTAACAAAGAAGCCTGGGTGGCGTAGCGGATTGGGCAGCAGTTCAAAACCACCAGCAGCCCTGTGGTAAAAAGATGAGGCTTTTTGCTTCTGAAAAAAGATGTACAACCTTGGAAACACGCAAGACTTGGAAACCCACTCTATTCTGTAAGGTCTACTCTGCTCTACAGGGTGGCTATGAATCAGAATCAACTGACTGACAGTGACTTTGCATTTTGAGCTTGAACTTGACGCAAACTAAAGTGTTGCTTGCTCTAATAAGGAAGGAAATTTGATAAGCCAGCTCAGTGCATAATTTATGCATTTATGGATTCATGAAGTATATCAAATTTTAAAAGCAAATTATTTTGATGGTGAAATGACCCTGTGCATTATGTGTTGGCTGCCAACCTCAAAGTCAGCAGTTTGAAACCACAGCTCCTCTGTGGAAGAGAGATGAGCTTTCGACTCCCACAGACAGGTACCATCTTGGAAAGGTACAGGGGCAATTCAGTGTTGCCCTACAGGGCTACTCAAAGTTGGGATCGACTCCATGCACTGTGTTGAGTTAAAACTGTTACTTTTTGAAGCAGACTCATCAACACACTCATAGTATGTTCTTTGAGTTCATATATTTATTCTACAACCTTGTGTAATTTAAATTTCACAGATCCAGATTGATTTTCCTTAACTGGTTGACACTAGTAAGGCATATATGAATGTGTTAAAAGATTTTCAGAAATTGGAGAGCAAATGTTTTGAGAATGATGAAGGCAATGAATGTACAAATGTGCTTCACACAATTGATGTATGTATGGATTGTGATAAGAGTTGTATGAGTCCCTAATAAAACAATTAAAAAAAAGATTTTCAGAAATCACAGAAAGCTTAGACTTTACCATCCTACCCCACTCACAGGTTTTTACCAAGCCTTGCAAGGTCTGCGCTAGAAAGAAATATGGCGGATGCAGCAATAGGAAGTCTGACAGCAAACAATCTGGAGCCAGAGTTGAAGGATTATAAATGTAAGTATTGGGTTTATTTCTGGTTAAGTGAAATGGTCATTATCAAACATGTTATTTTGTTTTCTGCTGTTTGCATAATGAAATACTTTCTTTTCTATTTATTTCTCAGCCAACCCCCTTCTGGTTTTGTCTGATGTACTGGGCTAAAGAAATGCACGTGGTGTTTAAAAAGAAGTTTGACAACCACTCACAAGTTAAACCTTAGAATATTAATTTTCATGTTCCTTGGATACACTCCCACTTTCCCACCTAGAGTCATTAACACAATAAAAGTTCTGAGAATTCCTGCCATAGACAAACATGTCTGATTTTGTTTTATATAACATTTCCCAAATACTTTTATATATAACATTTTCCCAAACTGATTTTATTAAAAAAGTTCACCTTGACCTTCCCAGGCGATGCCACTTTGTGCCCTAACTCAGAGCGTGTTGCTGGATGCTCTTCTGGAGGGAAAATGTGTACGACATAAGCTCCGTTCACCCAGCACAATTCTGTGTCTTGGGAGGTACCCGGTCTTATTTTGAACCCTCCACATATTGGCTTGGTGGTTTTAAGCAAATTACCTAAATTATATTCTTCTAGTGTCCTCATCACTTTGGTCTCACAGTTTAGAAAATTTCTATATAAATGAAAAGAAGTAGAAGTATGCATTTTGGGATCTGGCCATAGGAGATCTCCTATGAAAGACAGTTCCTGTTTCTTCTGCTACTACTGTTGTTGTTATTACTGTTATTAACTTTGGAACATGCCATATAGTCACATATGTGTCCAGTTACTGTTGGAAATACAAGAGACGTATGTGCCCAGACTTAAAGGAATTCATTGTTTAGTCTCCTGGCTTCAAGAAGCTCTCAATCTGCCCTAGGTCAACCCATTTACGCAAGTCAGGAATGATCCCACCATGACGATTACAGATCGTGCAGAACCCAGTTCCCCAGTTTAGCTGGGTCTCCAATCAGTGAGGGTGCTTGTTTGAAAGGTGGCTTAACTCATCTATTTTGTTGACTAGAGTCTCATGTGGAGATTTTTATTGTAAGGGCCCAAAAACATTGTGATCAAGGTAATTCAAGAGCTTTTGAATGTATTTTTGACATATATGTATATGTTAGACTCTGACCAAGCAGGCTTGGTTTTTCTTCTCAGATTTATCGCTACGTTGTCTTTGCTATTTGTGGCGTCTATGTACTGTTTATTTATATATGTATATGTGATTTTACCTACGTGTGCATGCTTTATCTATATGTAGTTTTATCTGTATGTTGTTCTTTCTATAAATAGACTCCAACCAAGCAAGCTTATGAAGTTGATTTGACTAAGATCTGTTTTTTTCTTCTCAATTTTATCTATATGTTAAATTATCTAGATGTAGATCAAACAATATATATTACTATATGTATATATCAACCATTATATATAAACACATATCAAACACATATATGTAGTTTTAAATATATTTTCTCTATTTTGTAAAATATTAAGCTATAGATAGAGCTGAATTGTATGTGTGTGTGTGTGTGTGTGTCTTTGCTTTTAAAGTACTCTCTTGCTCTTCCATGGTTAAACCAAAGAACCCCCACCATTGGCATCCAGATTGCTGTAACCATTATCACCACCTCCACTAAGTATGCTGACGTTCTGGTCACGTAAAGCAGAGCATCTTCTCTCATTCTTGCATCAGTATCCAGGAATGACAGCATAATTCACCAAACTGCTTGATATTTGAGGAATGGTCTTAGCTTTTGTAAATGATTCCAATTTTCAATAATTATCTACAAAACTAGGGCATTCACTCACTTCCTATTTCATCTCCCTTGAGCTTGCCCTAGATTGGGTGTTCAATTTTGCTAAAAATAATATAGATTTCTATTAACTGATTCAGCTGAGACATTTCATGAGATGGTAGTGTGATGCTGTTTTTTTTCTACAAATTTAAATAAGAATACAGTTTTGCTGATAGAAACTCTGACCCTGAATCTGATTCAAAGAGCTGGAAGGCTGAGTAGAAGTATCTTACATCCATCTCAATATCCTTTGAGACACAGCAAGAATCCCATTTTCTGACCTCATTAGGGAGTTGAGAACCCCTGTTTACATTCCTGTAGATATGTGGGAGCAGCGAAATATTACCATATGATAGAAGAAAATACTCATTTCTATTTTCTATATAACTCACTCCAGTTGAGTGTCTGCCTTCATCATTATTTGAAAACTGTTCTTTTTAAGGTAACCAATGACCTCCCCTCTGCTAATTCCATTTGTCAATTATCTCTTCTCTTCTTAACAGACATCCAGCACCTTTTAACACAACTGGCTTAGTCTATTACATTATAGTTTCTTTATACTTCACACAACAGACAATTTAATTGTTGAATCGTGTTAAGAAGAGCTGTGCAATTTATGATCACCACATCAATTTCAGAACAGTTTCTTGTCATCCTCGTTGTTGTTGGCTCCCCATTTGTGCTCATCCTCCCCTGCCATGCCCCTCAGCAATTACTCGTGCACTTACTGTCTCTGTAGATTCGCCTAATCTGGATTTCGTGTACAGAAAGGTCATCCAAAACACAAACAGGAGGCAAGCAAACCAACAACAAAACACCCAACAGCAATGACTAGACAAACTCAGAACAACCGAAATCAAAAAGAAAGCAGAAAATATTAAAACCTGAAATAACTTTAAAATGGGTCAAGAGGGAAATCAAATGACAAAAAGTCTTACAGTTTTACCTAAGTATATCTCCCATAATCTACTTTACAATACTCTCTGTCTGACAGCAAGGCTGTTTCATCCCTCAGTTCTGTTCAGAAGGGATTCGCTGGAGACTTAATGCATATGGATTTGGGACTTGCTCTGTCATCCATTGCCTTCTATAACCCTGGTGTTTACTATTTAAGCTCTGATACCATTCCCTCCTTCAGATCTGGATTATATTATTTACAATCCTTGGATCACATAGGCTGGTGTGCTTCTTCCATGTGGGCTTAGTTGACACCTCACTTAAATAGCTGCTTGTTTGAAGACAAGGCTCTAAGACCCCAGGCTTCCTTTCTGATAGTTGTGCACCACATGGTTTCTTCACACATTGCTATAGCACTTGTAACTTCAGTGATCTCTTCAAGAGGGAAAGTATCAAATAGAGCCATGTCATAAGAAAAAACTAACTGTTCTTAGACTGGGACTAAAATTAAGTGTGCTCCCAAAGTTCACTCGTGTATCTCTGATGTACGAATGTCTTTGGTTCACTGTGGAGACACCCTTATCCTTTGATGACGGAGAACATTGTAAGGCATTCCCCAGGCCTCCAGTAACTCTGTTGATAGTGTCATTAATTTAGTCCATGGTATAGCGTTTTAAAAACCGTTAGAAAATGAAATTAATTGTATAGGTATAGGCTGGGTTCAGGCCAGAGTACTTGAATTGTTGACTTATACAGATTAAACGCTCAAGTCACACCACCAAGCTTATTCTTTGAGGAACTAAATCAAAAACCCCGAGAAGCCCTCTGAGTATAATCCCTTTGCACTCTGGTGCACTGCAGTCTCGGTGGACGCTGCCTGCAGTAAATCTCTGCCTTGTGTGTGATGTTTAGGTGAAGTCTCCTCTGGATGTCTGAGGATCGGAGCTGTCAGCGCGCCAATCTATAATGCCCAGGAGAAGATGAAGGTGCCTGATGTTCTATTCTATGACAACGTCCAGGTAAGACCATGCCTTTGCAGTCATAAACCAAACGCCCTTTACACTGTGGTTCTTAACCCAAGTCCAAGTGCAAACAATGGGTCTTTATTTTTGTAACTTCATAAATTTAATGACATTCTGAAGATGACGCTTTTTATTGCCCCAAATCACAGTCTTTCCAAAGGTCCTTGAAAGTTAGAGGAGTGTCAGCTAAGGGCCATCAGTTTGCACATCAGTGTACACACATCATGTATACCCATCAATGTACACACATCATGTAACGCACATCAGTGTACACGTGTCAGTGTACACCCATCATGTACACATGTCTGTGTACACACATGTACACAATCATGTACACTCGTGTACACACATCAGTACACACACATCATGTACACACACACACTATCTGGGTGTCCTTCAGCTAGATAAACAGAAACATTAAACACAAAGCGGGCCCAGTGCTCATCTTCTCTTTCATTTACCTGTGGTCTCTATGATTCCAGCACTTCAAAGAGGGATGTGTTCAATGCATCATTTTCCTTGGAAATTCTTAGTAATTTTTGTTCTTTACTGTTTCTTGCCTTTTTACAAAATTGGACTGTGGTGTGTCAGGAAGATAATTTGTGGTTTTAAACTAGCCAAGACTTATCAGCCTTCTCTTAAGACGTAGCAATCCGTCTGTGCTCAGGTGTTCACTTTACATTTTACAAAATCTAGAAAAAATTCCTGTACCCTCTGCTGGTGTGTCTATATGTTGCCACAGTCACTGCAATAAATGCCTGAGGTCAGGTCGCTGCCTGACCCGCCTCCAGCTCCCTAGTGCCTCGGCAAGGGGTCAAGCAAGCTTGTAGGGTCATCCTTCGTGGCCTCTTCTGACACCAACTGTCCTCCCACGCCACTTGGCGTGATCCCCAGTTTTTTGGTAGGAGATACGGAGACTTGGGTAGAAGAGTCAGATTTAGAAAATTCAGTCCACCACACCCACCTTATAGCCTGGGTAGAATTCCCCCTTGGTGTTTCCGAGCCTGTAAATCTTTAAGGGAGCAGAAAGCCTCTTCTTTTCCCTGCAGATTATTTATAACAGCCCATAATATGAAAGGTTTTTTTATTCTCCTCTTGGTTCTTTTCTAAAGCAGTTATAATATATGTATGTATATATTTAAATCATTAAAAGTTTTACTATGGGGCTTAATCGAGCATCTGCATGTAAATAACCGTACAGTTAAAAGAACTTGGTTGCGATTTGGAGTTTCCCCCATCCCCAAATAGGTGCCTAAATCCTAACTTCCAAGCCTCCGGTTATAAGCTCCTTTGAAAACACGGGCTGTGTCTGTCATGCCGGGGAGGTAGTATCAGTGTAGCGTTTGTCCTGAGTCAATGTCTGGTGCTGATTAAAGAGATTAACACAGTGCAAAGGGGAGAGATGGGGTCAGATTGGTGGCCAGGCACATGGAGGTCTCCTAGCAGCAACAGAAGCTGAAGAGACCAGGAGCTTCCTCCACGGCTGACAGAGAGAGCACGCCCGCCTCTCAGGCCAGCGCGCCCACCAAGCATCACATGTGTTCTTCTGATAGCAGCACTGGCTAACTGCCCGAAGTCCTCAGGGAACACTGGCTTCTTGTCCCTAATCTGCATCAGCAAAACCGAAGGGACTTAGGCAAATCCTTCTCTCCCAACAAAAGCCTTGTTTAATATTTCGAAAGCCGCCAGAACAGTAATGATTCCCTGTGGTACAGCACAGCTGATGGCCAACGTGCAGTGGCAGGCTTTGTTTTTCTTGCTAAAGCATCGATACTTCAGTTAGCACAAGCAGTGGACAAATGCACCGAAAACACAGGTGCTGAGAGCCCAAAGGAGGAAAAGAATATATCTTCTATCAAGTAAATACCGAAACTTGATTGCAAGGAAATCACAATTTCCCGGCATTGATGGCACTACAGTGTGCACATCGAGCAGAAAGGAACCCAGAGAAAGGACTTGGAAAGCCATCAGTGACTCTTTGAAAGCCTCCTTGGTGACAAGCGTGTGGGAAGCCTGCACCGCATATCAACGCTTCGGATCTGCAGCAGGAGGCCGGGCCTTTGTTCCCTGAGCACAGTGTCTGTTGCCATGGTGCTTATGACAAAGAAGTGAGGCTTCAGTGAACTTTACTCAGTGACCCCGAGGGACTTTTGTAGCCTGCCTCCAAATAGACCTTATATTCAAAAAGCAGTCAGATTTCATCATTAATAAAAAAAAAATTTTTTTAATTGGAGCTGACCCCATTCCAGGGTGGCAGTTTGATTAAGTCTGTTTTTCTGGTATGCATTACAACAGAGCCCTGGTGACACACTGGTTAAAGCTTTTGTCTGCTAACCCAAACTTTGATGGCTTAAATGCACAAAGCCCAAAGGTCTGGCTGTCCGCTCCTACACAGACGCAGCCCTGGGATCCCCCGGGGGCAGTTCTGAACTGCCCTATAAGGCCACTGTGAATCAGGCTTGATGGCAGTGGCCTTGGATACCACATGGCGATTCTTGCCCCTGGTTCACCTTACCACATTGTGCTAAGGTAATTGCTTAAATGCGTGTTTTCCCATCACTGAAGTGCAACCCTGTGTTGCTTAATTCTGAATCTCAGCAAAGACCACTGTGCCTGTCACTTGACAACTGCTGAGTAAATAAGAACCGAGTGGATTCGCTAAAGCTCAAGCAAGATTTGAAGCTGTGTAATCGGGAGTGCTATTCGTTCATTAAATCATTCGTTAAGGAGTATTAACACTGTAGCAGAAAGGAGGGGAGGTTGGAGGAAGAAGATTCATAGCCTCTTAACAAGCTCCTGGGCCTGAAAACATTTTTAAAATACCCTACAGTGTGTCAGGCCTTGAACTACGGGTTTGTGATTCAGGGGGGCAGGGTGTATGTGTGTGTGTGTGGGGAGAGAGAGAGAGAGAGAGAGAGAAATACACATGTATGCATTCTCTCTCACACCCACAAGCACACCTACACATGTGCTTGCGTCCAGCTTCGAGGCACAAGCTGCTCATGAGGGAGACATACCTGGCTATCGGAATGCAGTGAAAGTATACACTGAAGTCACAATGGTTACTCTGATGAAGTGATGGTCCAAGATCGGAATGATCATGGGACACAACAAGACAGAGGGAGAGGTTCTCAGCCAGAGAAACTGGTGATACAGAATTGGCTGGATGGAAGAATGGCACCTTTAGGGAGCTGTTGTTGTTGGGCATGGATTAGATTCCAACTCACAGAGCCCCTGTAAGACAGAGAAGAGCTGCCCCAGAGGGCCTCCTAGGCTAGACTTCGTTACATGATCCCATGACTAGATCTTTTCTCCTGTGGCTGGCTAGTGGGTTTAAACTGGCAACCTTTTAAGTCAAAGTCAAGGGTCAATCAAGGTACCACCAGGCCTCCTTTCAAAGCAAACCAAAAGCACTGCCATCAAGTCAGTCGAGATTCACAGGAGCCCTAGGGGACAAAGTGGAGTTGCTCCAGGGGGTTCCTGAGGCTGCAAGTCTTCATGGAAGCTGACGGCCCCATCTTTCTCCCAAGGTGTGGCTCGTAGGTTTTGAGCCATCTGTCTTTAGTGAACTAAAAAACTCAAAACCAAACTCAGTGCCATCGAGTCAAATCTGACTCACAGAAACCCTGGTAGCGTAGTGGGTTCTTCATCCATTGGGCTGCTAACCTCAAGGCCAGCAATTTGAAACCGCTAGCCTCTCTCTGGGAGAAATGGGAGGCTTTCTACTCCTGGAAAGAGCTACAGCCTTGGAAACCCACAGGGGCGGTTCTGCTCTGTCCTATTAGGTTGCGGTGTCCTAGAATGTTTGAGATTCCAGTCCAACTAGAGGTGCCTCGGAAACAAGGTCTACTTCCAAAACATCAGTCACTGAAAACCCTGTGGAATCCATTTATTGTAGTAAAGGCCCCATCTGACTTCTATGATCCGCCCTTCTTTACCTGTTCCGACACCGACACTTCCGCCCATGCATTCTACATCTGTGCCGGGTTCTGATTTGTGCAATGACCACACAAAATTCACAGACAATACTCACGGTTAAAGGAGTTTTATTAGGCAAGTTAATAGAGTACAATAAGTCAGGATTAGGAACAATAAGGATACAGCTATTGGCCCATGGCAGTGCCTCTTCTCAGCCAGCAACCACATCTGTCTTTCTCTGGTCCTCAGCCTCTCAGTCACGTGGTATGATTAGGCATTGCTACCCAACACATTGCTCAGCCAGCAGCCATGTCTCTCTCAGCTCTTCAGCTTCTCAACCGGAGGGTTCCCTGGCTTCTGCCTCTGTGGACCAGGAAGCCAGCCTGTCTGTCACTCTGTCACAGTTCCACAGTCTCAGGCCAGACAAGGGGAAGGTACCCCGTAGTTTGGGCTCTGCTCAGTATTTTTCATCAACACCATACCTCAAATACGTCAGTTCTTCGTTGGTCTTCCTCATTCCTTTCTCAGCTCTCACATGCACACGAGGTGACTGAAACACCATGGCGTCGGTCAGGCAGACCTCAGTCTTCAGAGGTTCATGTTTGCTTCTGGACGCATTCGAGAGGCCCATGCAGCAGCTTGGCCAGAGCAATAAGTCGCTCCATTTCTTGGCCGCCGTAGTGATCCTGGTCCTTCAGGAACTAGAGTTATTTAAGGGATCTTGGGAAAAGGGGTGGTGTGACTTTTGCATCAGAACTTTAAATAACACCGGAAGTGACTCAAGTTCCAGAAGCTTTCAGGCTGATAAAAATCTGGGCCAGAGATGAGAAGACATCCAAAACAAAACTGAAAGCTGTGGAGAGAGGAACAAAAAAATGGATACAGTTGACTTTGTTTGGTGGTGTAGTTGTTCAGCCTTGATGTTGAATGAACTGTTGACAAAGGAAGAGTGCCGTGGGCACAGGGTGCGGATGGCAGGAGTTTGGGCAGAAAAGGAAGCACCCCGGCACAAACGCTCTGCCAGATCCCGGCTCAGCCACCCCTAAGACTGCATGGAAGCGCTCCCCAGGTCTCTGCAGCCTCCCATGGTGCAGCTGGTGGGTGCGAGCTGTCGGCCTCACAGTCAGCAGCCAGACGTGTCACCTACTCGCCCACCAGGGACTTGGGCAGGGGATGGAAAAACGATGCCGTTCATGGTGACAAGAGGTTCAGAATGGCTGAATCTGTAGAGACAGTAACTGGGTTGCTGTTTCTTGGGGTTGTAGCAGGGAGTACACGAAAGAAGAATTTGTTCTAAAATTGATAGTGGTAATGATGTTTCAATTCTTCTTGACATGATTGAATTCTGATGTCCCAAACATCCAACTTCTTCAATTGCTGTTCCCCTCATCTCTGACTTCAACTCGATTGCTCCCCGCATTAGCCACTCTCTCCTCGTAACCAACCCCAAACGCACTGCTGTGGAGTTGGGTCCTGTTCACAATGACTTATGCGATAGAGTAGAAACTCTCCTTAGGGCTTGGGTTTCTGATGTGCACATTTTTACCAGAGCAAACAGCCCCTTCCTTCTCCTCAGGAGTAGCTGATGGGTTTGAGCCACTGACCTTGCTGTTAATGAAGGATGTTTAATCCAGTGCACTAACAGGACACCTCAGTTCATTGCTATGTCTTACAAAACTCCTGAGCCAGCAAGGAGACAGTTCACGTGGGTGTGGAAGCTGGCAAATCCCAAATCATGGATCGAGTGTCTAGCTGGTGGAGTCTCTTCACCCACCCGGTCGCAGCAGCACACAACCCACCTTAGCAGGCTGTGGACTCTGATGAATCAGGTCAGACTACAGACTGCTGTGTCAGGGGTGTCAGGGAAGTAGCTCACATGGAGACTGGTGTGTCCCAAGTCCTGCGTCAAGGGTCAGTCAGTGAATGTAAGCGCTTAAGAGCCCACATTGGCTGGTCAGAGCGCAGGCTCACAGCTGCGGAAGCTGGTAAATCCAATCAGAAGATAGGTCCCTGGCTCAAGTCCCAGTGACTCGAGGTCAGACGAAGATGGGCCAGATGCAGATCTTCGCCATGGAATCCCCAGATATTGGATGTGGATGTACAATCACCTCACCGAGGAATAAGGGTGGTGTCTGGAGGCCGACCTTCTAGTAAGGCAGTGGCTCAGGATACAGGTCACCCTAACGGTGCCTCAATGACAGCTCACTCCCCAACGCCATCATGACCATCGTTCGAGAGGCCAGACTTGTAATGCGTCACCAGGTGGCAGTCTGCGGCGAGAAGACCGCACTGCATTGAGGAATAATCAAATGATCTGAAAATCACTCAGAATTATAGGCACGGTGCTAGGGAGAAAACTGTCCTTGAAGATCAGTACGGAGTTGGAAAGGGGTTCGTGAGGTCCAAAGATGAAGCTTTCAGCTGCTTCCTGAAAGGAGAGGGTCAAAGATGAAGCTTTCAGCTGCTTCCTGAAAGGAGAGGGTCAATCTTCCATTGGCTTTCCGTGAGTTGACAGCTGCCTGCCAGGATCTAGCGCAGCAGCATGCAGGTAGCACGACTGCTTACCATCCATTTACACTGTGTGATTGCGCACACAAGGAGCTCATGAACACATGGGATCAGAAGGCCAGGGGCTTCCCCCCAAGCTTTTTGAAGTTCCCTCGCACATTTATGGTATCATCGGGTTTTTCTGTTTTGTTTTGTTTGGTGGTGGTTTTAAAAGGACAGCAGCTCTCTGTTTGTTTGTTATTTCCCCCTGTTGGCTTTAAAGACCCTGAGCCCAGACAGCACTGACTGATGGACGGAATTCAGGCAGGTGAGGCAGAGGACAGGACTCTGGGCAGGTGGTGGCAGTTGTGTGGCTGTGGGGTCAGGTGACTCCTGCTGTTCTGAATGCCTTCATTTTTATTTCTCAAATAGGTTAGCCCATTTGTTACCACAGCATCTTGAAATTAGCGCCAGTTTCTGCACTTACATCCTAGAAAGCACAAGGTTCTCGACTTGCATTGTCACTCAAACTCACTGCCAGCGATGCTGTTGACTTAATTGCTTGCAGAAGCTATTTGTCAGCACAGCACTGGTTTTGTTGGTTTCTTTGTTTTTCTTGTTCGTGTTGAGTATTGACCATCATGATATCGTCTCCCCGTTTATGGTCACTTCTTTATTTCTTTTCAATTGCACAGACCACAACTAACTTCTGGTTCTCTTTTCTCTAGCACATGATTGTGATGGAAGACATGTTAAAAGACTTTCTCCTTGGAGAACACATACTATTGGTTGGTAACCAGGTACGTTCCGACCGGGTCCTAGCCTCGAATGCGTATACGGTAGTAACACTTTGAAACAGAATTTCTTCTCCTTATGGAATTAATTTTGGAGAATTCTTTCTTAATATAATTGAAGCCCTTATTAAGCAGCTGGATGGAGCGTAGGCTAGCACCCAGAACCCCCTCGATCCAGAACAAACCAATTCCAGGATTTTTCTAGTTTCTGTTGTTCGTCCCCCAGGGAGGGGGTTATGGAGATCCTTGTGATCGGTTCCCTGTTCCTGTCTTTTTACTGACCTGCCTGCTTCCGTGAGGACCACGGCATGGGACATCCCCCGGGCACTTCTCCCCTTATAAGCCTTATAAGTCCTTATAAGCCGGCCCGATCCCGTGGTAACAGGGCTGGATTTTTTCTGAGGTAGGGTCTGAAGACAGGCCTGAACATTCTTATGCACCGATGGCAGCGAAGAGCAGGCTTTGTTCAAGTGCTGGTGGTGGGTTGAGCGCCAGGGCTCAAGTTCTGCCAGGGAATAGTGGGGACGCGGCATCGGCCTGGGCCTGCTGCAACTGCGTGTTGTCACGGCCCTCCGAGGGCCACGATCTCAGCAGCCAGTTCCACACAGAGAGCAGGAGGATGGGGAGGGCGGAGGAGAGAGCGTGGAGAATTCTTTTTTACCCCTAATGAAATGACTGGCTTAGTTTAAAAAGAGTCTCTGCCTTCTGAACTTAATAATGACCTCAGAGCCGAAAGCACCCTTTTCCCCCATTCAGTCACCCATTCACCGAAGACCACTTCATTCTGCCTCATGAACTAACTATGTGTGCTACCCAGCCTCACTCAGAACCACCTGTCACCTGGATTTTGGCAATCGCTTCTCACCTAGTTCTACCCTTACTCTATTCCTGCTGCCATCGGTCCACTCCGCAGCCAATTAGTGCTTCTGAACAAGCAACCTCAGACCTGCTTAGCACAGTTTTGGACTTGCCTCCCCTTTGCCATTAGAGTACAGGCATAGCGTGGGGACATTGCTGGTTCGCTCGTGTACCACTGCAATGGAATTAATCTCAATAAAGTAAGACACGTGGGTTTGGGCTTTCACTGCCTTCCATAGCATCTACAAACCAGGTGTTCAGAGTTTCAGCTCTGATACAATTTCTTGGATTTTATTATTGA
This sequence comes from Tenrec ecaudatus, assembly GCF_050624435.1. NCBI lineage: Eukaryota > Metazoa > Chordata > Mammalia > Afrosoricida > Tenrecidae > Tenrec > Tenrec ecaudatus. Next base: position 47,136,249 of record NC_134540.1, on the reverse strand, counting down.
AAGTTCTTGGATCATCTGGACTGGTGTGCTTCTTTCATTCATACTTAGTGACCTTCTCATTTTAAATGTTGTTTTTTAATTAAAAATGGATCATTGCCTTAGATAGTAAAAGCAACATACTACTAGTGGGCAGAGGAGCACAGCTGGTGCTGTCAGCTAAGTGTTGGATTGTTAACCCAAAGTTCAGTGGTTCAAACCCACCAGCTGCTCCTCACGAGAAGGATAGCACTCTCTGCTCCGGTAAAGAGGGGAAAAAGAGGAGCTGATACCAAGGGCTCAAGTAAATGTGTAGAAAATATTGATGGCAACATACGCACAAATATGCTTGATAGAATTGATGTATGGATTGCCATAAGATCTGTAAGAGCCACCAATAGAATGATCTTTTAATAAAATAAAAATTAAAAAACGAATGACAGCCACAGCTACCTTATACAAGGTCACTATGAATTGGAATCAACTCGATGTTATGTTGTGGTGGGGTGGTTTTTAGTTGAGTGCACTCTTGGAAGTTCAGTAGCTTGAACGCAGATAGCAATTCCTGCATGTATGTCGCTGTGACTTTTCGGATCTTTGTGAGGCTCATAACTCAATAGTAGAAATAGTATGTCCCACGCAGGCTTTGCGCCAGGTTCTCGTGGGTAAGGGGTGCCGAGCACTTCACACGGGGCCTGGCTCACAGGAGGGCTCGGTGCTGCCAGCTAGAAAGAAGGCGTGCGCCTCCGTGTGCAGTTTGAACGGTGCTTCAATATTCGCATTTCTAAAGGAGAATCAGACTTTTTCATGGCCCTCTCATCACCACTTGCAAAGTTCTGCATGCTTTTCTTTCCTGCACAATTATTTTCCTATGATCGATGGCCTGGTAGGAGGATGAAGATGAATTGGCAGTGTAGGATTTGCTCGGTACCGACGCCCAGGTACTCAAAGTCTTATATTACTTTGACGGATGAAGCTCTGTGGGCTTTCAAGTTTATATAAGCCCAGAGTGCTTCACACGCTTTTATAAGCGCCCTCCGTGTGGCTTTCTAGGACTCCTGGAATCTCGACGACAGCAGCCCGGCATGCTGAAAAAAACACGCCAAGAGTCTACATAACTGGTCATTGAATAGATTTGCCGAGGAGTGGTTTTGAAAGGAAGAGCCCCAAAAGTCATATGATCTTGTCCCAAGGTCTTGGAAGTGTCCCAGCTGGTACTTTTGTCTTAGGGGGTTAGTTGGTGGGAGGTTGTAGGAGTTTCTTTGCAAAAGTCGTCCTCATAACTGAGCAGACGATGAAGTGAGGGTTTGGGGAGGGCTGTTGAGGTTGAAGTGGAAGCCTCACTTGGATTATTTTCAAGAGATTGACTAAATTGACAGATTGACTAAATTTCCTCTTTTGTAAACTTGCAACTGAATTCGGTGGAATGAATCTGGGAGACTCTAGGGCCTGCCCATTCTAGATTATAAACTGATCTCATCAGAGGGCTGGCAGCATTGCCACACGGACACAATAGTGAAATACCAATTACCTGAGATTGCCTAATGATAATTCAGTGCTGATTCATATTTAGCTAATTAAATGAGGTAAATTTTTCCCAGGTTTACAGTTTTACCCGTGCAAGAAGTGAAAATTGGACCAGGGCAACTGGGCAAAGGTCCAAAATATTTTTCTTTAAAAAAAATCATTTTATTAGGGGCTCTTATTGCTCTTATAACAATCTATACATCCATTGTGTCAAGCACATTTGTATATATGTGATCATCATCCTTTTCAAAACATTTTCTTTCTACTTGAGCCCTTGATATCAGCTCCTCGTTTTTTTCCCTCCTTCTTTCACCCTCCCACCCTCATGAACCCTTGAGAAATTATAAATTGTTATTATTTTCATATCTTATACCGTCCACTATTCCCTTCACCCAAGTTACTCTTGTTCGTACCTCCTTTTGGGTGTGTGTGTTAATACATTGATCATTGCAATCGGTTCTCCCATTGTCCCCCACCTTCGGCCTACCCTTGTGGTATTGCTTCTCCCATTATTGTCCCTGAAGGGTTTGTATCTCCTGGAGTCTGTGTGTCGAGAGTGCTTCTCTGTACCAGTGTACATGCTCTGGTCTAGTTGGATTCCTAAGGTAGAACTGGGGTCATGATAGTGGAGGCGGGACAGCATTTAAGAACTAGAGGAATGTTGTATGTTCTGTTGGTATTATACAGCACCCTGGCTGGCTCGTCCCTTCTTTGTGACTCTTCTGTGAGGGGCTGTCCTGTTGTCTACAGATGGGCTTTGCATCCCTACTCTGCACACACATACCCTTGTCCCCATTCATATGATGATTTGTTCTGGGTCTTCTGATGCCTGATCCCTGATCCCATTGATACTCATGATCAAACAAGCTGTATGCTTCTTCTGTGTACACTTTGTTGTTTCCCAGCTAGATGGCCATTTGTTTATCTTCAAGTTTTTTTTTGTTTTGCTTTTTTTAGTGTTGACTAAGTATCTTTTTTCTTTTAATAATTTTATTGGGTTTCATAATCCATAAGTACGTCAGTTGTGTAAAGCACACTTATATATTTTGTCCTCATCATTCTCAAAACACTTGCTTTCACTTGGGCTCCTGAAATCAGCTCCTCATTTTTCTCCCCCCCCCCCATCCCTCATGAACCCTTGATAATTTATAAATTATTATTTTATCATATCTTACACTGCCTGATGTCTCTCTTCACCCACTTTTCCATTGTCCATCCCTCCAGGGAGGAGGTTATATGTAGATCCTTGTAATCAGTTCCCCCTTACCCCCCCTTCCCTCTTTCCTCCCAGTATCACTACTCTCACCCCTGGTCTTAAGGGGTTCATCTGTCCTGGATTCCCTGTGTTTCAAGTTCCTATCTACACCACTGTGCATCCTCTGGTCTAATCAGGTTTGTAAGGTAGAATTGGGATCATGATAGTGGGTGGGTGGAGGAGAAGCGTTTACGAACTAGAGGAAAGTTGTGTGTTTCATCAATGCTACACTGCACCCTAAGTGACTCATCTCCTCCCCACTACCCCTCTGCAAAGGATGTCCAGTTGTCTGTAGATGGGCATTGGGTTCCTATCTCGTACTCCCCCTCATTCACGATGATATGATTTTTTGTTCTTTGGTGCTTGATACCTGGTCCCTTCGACCCCTTGTGATCACACAGGCTGGTGTGCTTCCTCCATGTGGGCTTTGTTGCTTCTGACCTAGATGACCGCTTGTTTACCTCCAAGCTTTTGAGACCCCAGATGCTATATCTTTTAATAGGCATGCACCATCAGCTTTCTTCACCACATTTGCTTTTGCACCAATTTTTCTTCAGTGATCCCTCAGTAAGGTAGCATCACAGAGTGCCAGGTTATTAGAACAAAGTGTTCTTGCATTGAGGAAATCCTTGAGTAGAGGCCCAATGTCTGTCTGCTACCTTAAGAGGTAACATATAAGTAAATATATGTGAATAGATCTTTTCCCCTATTGTTATATCTAAATATATTTACATATGTATGTATCTGTATATATACCTCTATAAATGTCCTTTGCATCCTAGTCTTACCTCTGTTTCCTTTTACTTTCCTCCTGTCCCACTATCATGCTTGACTTTCATTCAGCTTTTAGTAATTCCTCTTGACTCCATTCGCTTGATCAATCCCCACCAGGCATTCTACCCACTTCTCACTATCAGTTTTAGATCACTTGTTGTTCCCTTGTCCTGGGTTTGTTGGCAACCCCCTTTCTTTCCCCCACTCCCCCACTCCCATGTCCCCCTGGAACCATCCCCCGCCCACACCCATCCATTGTTTTCTCCTCTGGATTGTTTATCCTGCCTATCTTATATAGATAGACATGAGAAAAACCAAAGCCTATAAATAGTTCCAGGTCTGACTTTTATGAATATTTTTCAATTGACTTGGATGAGGCCAAGGCCTGGCCCCAAAGTCTATTTTGGGGATTCCTCTGGGACTTCGTTGCTTGTTCCCCTAGCTGCTCTGTTGCATGCCCGTCCTGTTTTTCCCCAGTGTGGCGGAGTCAGATCGTGCACATCCTGCATTGTTGTCCCCCGTAGTGCCATGAGTCAGTGAGGGGATGTGGTGTCTTGTGGGTAGGGGAGGGAGGGCAGGTGGTCCTCTCTGTGCATTTGCTGCTTCAAGCAGGAATATCATCCTCGAGGTTTGGTGGGTCATGATGCGGTGTTCTCTCTCTCTCTCTCTCTCTCTCTCTCTCTCTCTCTCTCTCTCTCTCTTTTCCCTTTTAGTTTGATCCTTTGTGTTCTAAACAGACCTGCCCTCTCCCTGAGCTGTATCGTCAGTGCTGGCCTGCCTCCGCAGTACATTCTTCTGGAGAGGGAGTCCGCGTAGTTGGGATTGGGGCCGGCCCTGCAGACCTCTCAGTTGGTTTGCTGCTTCGTGCTAGTATGTTGCCTTCAAGTCTTGGCGCACCAGGTTGAGGTCTGGTCCCTCTCTCCCTTTCCTGTGGAGACATAAACAATACCCTCCCCATGGTTGGGTTAGTGCCCTGTTTCCCCCCTCCCCCATGTCCTTTGTTCCCTTTCCCCCTCCTTTTTAGTTGGCTGTCATGTGTATCCCTGGGTTGGGTCTGACCCTTGCCAGAGTGCCTGGTGACTTACTTTCTGTGCAATTTTGTCTAATATCTCAAACCAAGCATTACTACAAAATGTAGGTGATTAATTTTTCTTTGCTAAAAACAAAAGACTCCATGTCTTAAAAAGGATTTTTATGTCATGGTTCCTTGGTATTTTAGAACACCACATTATTTTAAAAAAATCCCTTGAATTATCTGATAAAATTCAACTGTTTTACAAAAACGCAAATACTCATGTCTATTTATTTTTTTGCTTAAAGAAGATTTTTAAGGACAAGCAACAAATTAAGTTCATTTCTAAGTGATTGTATTGCAACAAAACTCTTGTCTGGATTCACCAATTTTTTTTCTTTTACGCCAGCTCTCTATCATTTTACCAAATACAAACAGCGTAATGAGATATTTGTGGGATTTAAAAAAATTATTGGGGCTCGTACAAATCTTATTATAATCCATACATCCATCCATTGTATCTCAAGCACATTTATACATTTGTTGCCATCATCATTCTCAAAACCGTTGCTTTCTGCTCGAGCCCTTGGTATCACCTCCTCATTTACCCCTCCCGCCCCACTCCCCCCCTCATGAACCCTTGATAATTTATAAATTATTATTATTTTGTCATATCTTACACTGTCCGATATCTCCCTTCACCCATTTTTCTGTTGTCTATCCCCCCAGGGAGGAGGTTATATGCAGATCCTTGTAATCGGTTCCCCCTTTCCAGCCTACCCTCCCTCCACGCTCCTGGTATTGCCACTCTCACCACTGGTCCTGAAGGGATCGTCTTTCCTGGACTCCCTGTGTTTCCAGTTCCTATCTGTACCAGTGTTCATCCTCTGGTCTAGCCAGATTTGTAAGGTAGAATTGGGATCATAGTCGTGGGAGGGGAGGAAGCATTTAGGAACTAGAGGAAAGTTATATGTTTCATCATTGCTACACTGCACCCTGACTGGTTCCTCTCCTCTCCACGACCCTTCTGTAAGGGGTTGTCCAGTTGCCCATAGATGTGCCTTGGATCCCCAATCTGCACTCCCCCTCATTCACAATGATTTGGTTTTTTGTTCTTTGGTTCCTTATACCTGATCCCTTAGACACCTCGTAATCACACAGGCTGGTGTGCTTCTCCCATGTGGGCTTTGCTGCTTCTCAGCTAGATGGCCGCTTGTTCACCTTCAAGTCTTTAAGACCCTAGACGTTCTATCTTTTGATAGCTGGGCACCATCAGCTTTCTTCACCACGTTTGCTTTTGTGCCCACTTTGTCTTCAGTGATCGTATCGGGAAGGTGAGCGTCATGGAATGCCAGTTTAGTAGAACAAAGTGTTCTTGCATTGAGGGAGTACTTGAGTGGAGGCCCAGTGTCCATCTGCTACCTTTAGATATTTATGTTTAAGCTTGCTTTATATTCCTTGGACCATAGTTTTTTTCCTTTACTTAAATTCAAACATATTATTTCTTGGTTATCGAATGATCAGATAGGATTGAAACAATGGCTGCAACAGTGGACTCAAACTGAGAACAGCTGTGAGGTTGGCACAGGACCAGTGTGGTAGCTCTGTTGGACACAGGGTCACTACGAGTTGGAACTGACTTGACGTCAGCTAACAACAACAAGCAGAACTCTATGCCATATTATTCCAACTGGGTTTGTTGTTTCTCACATGGTCTATTAATTATAAACTTGTTGATACAGGACTTAGTTTTCTTCCTGGTACAGGTTCAGTAATGTGTTTTGATTGTTTAACATTGAGATTCTGTGGATATTAATATGCCTAAAAAACCTCCCACACACCCATGGAAAACCACAGAAAACCCATTGCCATGGAGTCAATTCTGACTCACAGTGACCCGCTATAGGGTTTCCAGGGTTTTACAAATCTTTACAGGAGCAGAGAGAGTCATCTTCCTTCCAAGAAGTGGATGGTGGGTTTGAACTGCCAACCTTGCTGTTAACAGTCCAAGGCTTACCTGAGAGCGCTACTAGGGCTCCTTGGCAAAATTAAAGGAAGTGCGAATTTTGCAGTTAATCTGTTGAAATGAGCCCTGGCAGATGCTTCTGTGCAACGTCAGAGCCATCCCGCGTTGCTATGCCAGCAGCATTGTCGACTCTCTGTAAAGGGACTGAACAGTTTGTCCAGAAACTTGCCTGCCTGTGTCCCCAGCTGGTGGTGGCAGCAGGGAAGCTGACAACGAAGTGTGCTTTGCTTCTCCTCACACCGGCAGCCTGGAGGTCCCGCCCAGACGGAAGCGTTTGTGAATTCCTGGTTACTTATCAAACTCTTCACTGGTGGATCGCAGGCTGGCAACTCTGCCATCCTGCCACCTTCTCTCTGTTTACCCCATAGTTCTTAGGGAACACTGGAGGAGAGTTATTCTGAGTCTTTTCTCTACCACAGACACATTGATTTCCCCCCTTGCTGTGGTCATAGCTAATGCCTGCCCAAATGACCCCAAAGCATATCTGTGCTATTTATGGGGACCCAATATTTAAAATCACAGGTGTAGGTTTTTATTATTGCTGCTAGGAAAGGAGGCCACGGCTCTGACAGGAAGTTCTATAATAAGTGTGTTTTCAAGTCCAGCAACCCATTAAGGCACTGGAAAGGCATGTCTTCTCATCGTACTTCTGGATCTTTCCTGGACTCCACAGATGCCGTCCTCCAGAGAATCCTTTGTGCAAACGTTCAGGATTATGTCATACTGCATTGTAGTAATATTTCTTCTGGCTACACAAGGTGTCCACGCACAGCGTGAGCCTTGGGAGAATAAAAAATATCCAGGGATCATGTAACAGCAGTCTCGGTGGGTCTGAGGCTAGTTCTTAGAACGTGGTGTGCTGGCCCCTCTGTCCAGATGCACCCACCTAGGCTCAGGTGGCACTAGCCATCTCTACCTGAGAGGGACTAAGAGAGGTGAGTCTAAATCTCCTAGTGGCTAGACTAGTATCCTTAGAGGCGGGTTAAACAAAGGATTAGAAGGTTCAACATTTGATGAAAAACTGAAAATGAAAAACTGCTGTAACTGATTTCCCCTGATTTACTGCAATATTGGTTTCCTTACTTGGCTCTTGTTGCTACTTGTTAACTGTATCCATAGAACAGAGTTTGCACAAGGGAACTAAGACATATCACTACCATGCATCCTGGGTATTATACAGCTCAAATCAAGTCTATTCAACTGGGAAAGGGGCCCTGAGGGAAAGATGCTTCAGCGTAGGAGGAAGCTCGATGCTGTCAGTGCAGAATCCATTTACAAATGGCTTCAGAAGCAGAAATCTTGCCTGTTCCCCTGCTGCTCTCCTCCAGACCTCTGTGGGCCAGACGTAGGCCTTAGGAGATTGGATGATCTGGGACCTACTGATCTTTGACCCCTTGGCGTCAAGATATAAACACACATGCTAATCAATTCCAGGGGGCCATTTCTTGATGTTCTAGTGTACTCACTCACTCACTCACTCACTCACTCACTCACTCACTCACTCACTCACTCACTCACTGCCACCAAGTCAATTCTGACCTGTAGCAACCCTATAGGACAGGGTAGGGCTGCTTCTGTGGGCCTCCAAGGCTGTAACTCTTTCTGGGAGCAGAAAGCCTCTTCTTTCTCCCATGGAGTGGCTGGTGATGTAGAACTGCTGACCGTGGAGTCAGCAGCCAGCTCATTGCCCACTATGCTACCCGGGCTCCTGTGGGACAGACCAGCAGTGACAAAGTAAGCTTCATTCTTCTGAGATAATATGTAGTTTTGAGGATCTTATCTGCCTTCTCCCCTTTTATCCTCAATCAGATTTGAGGCTGTCAGGCGACATCCAGTGGGTAGTGACCCATAGCGACCCTATGAGCAAAGCAAGACATTGCCGGGTCCTGCCTCTTTCTCACAACTGTTTTGTGGGGGCCCATTTGTTGCAGCCACGATGCCAACGCACCTTGCAGACTGACCCTCCACTTTACCAAGCACTGACTTCTAAGGAACATCTGGCTGTACTTCTTCCAAGACAGATTTGTTTGTTCTTCCAGCAGTCTGCAATATTATCATGAAGAGTTTATACTAATATAAAGTTTTTAAATTTTTGTGTTTGTACTAAAAGACAAATTATATGTACAGACTAATGGCTAGTAAGTAATGATAAATATACATAGACACAAAACCAAAATTTATCAGGTTTTTTTAAAAAGTATTTCTAGGGCAATGTTTTGTTTCTTAAATTTTCCAATGGGAAAAATGAGTATGTATAACTCTCATGGTGGAAAAATAAAGGACTATTTATGTATTTATTCAATTAAAGTAATCCTGAGGCTTTTCTGTTCCAGGGGAAAAAATATGACTACAAGGACACATCCCTCTGTTTCATTCTCTCAGGATAATTCAGAAATGCTCTTCTAGATTGTGCTGCTAGCATTTTCTCGGAGCCTTAAAAATGAAGTAGGAAGTGCCCTGATGAGATCTCTATTTGAGAGCAGTAGCTAGACCTATTTTGGATTGACCTGTGATGAGACTGGAGAAGGGGAGACCAAAGAGGGTCCTTGCCAGGACTTCGGGGAGGTGTTTAGTGCCTTGGAGTGGGGAAGGGAGTCAGAGAGCAAGGTGTAGATATGGGAAACAGACACTTCAGAGCAAACACGTCCACAAGGAAACTGCCTTACAAAGAAAACCAAACTCACTGTAGCCCTCCCAGCCCGACCCAGCACCTTCACTTCGTCCCCGCTTCTGGTAAATGGCACCACCTTTGATGCTGCTGTCCATCTCACACATCGCCCACGTCCAGTTCACCACCAGGCCCTGCTTGTTCTTTTTCCCAGCTGTCTCCGAAATCCCTCGCTTCCCTCAGCCACCGTCACCTCCTCTCTGGGTTGTGGAGGAATTTCCAGAAGTGCTTTACTACTTGTCCTCCCCTGACTCATGTCACCAGAGTGAGTTTCCCCAACGGAAATCCAATAGGATTCTTCCTTTACATCAATGGCTTCTCAGTGCACTTAGGAAGCAGTCCGGAACCTTGTATGGGACTTCCAAGGTTGCATGGTTGGAGCTAAGCCCTTTCCACCTTTCTAGTCTGATTTTTCCCATGCCCTCCATCACTGCTACACTCATTATTTTCCTTTTACTTCTCTCAGAAAAGCCCTTCTCCATCTTACCCTCAAATCTTTCCACATACTGTTCTCCCTGCCTTCTTCCCTTTACGTGTGTAAGTCCTTCCTATCTCCAACACCTTTATGGGTAGTGGGCCTTTCTTAACTCTTAGGCTAAGCAGCAAACATCCTGAATTGCCCCGTAGTGTAGCACTCCCCACACGTGTATCTATTGCACAGTTTAGTTCTCTGCATTTCCTACGCGATCGAAGCTAGCTTGGCCAGGGGCTGCTCGGGGGTCCGTTCCTGCTCACAGGGATCCCTGTACAGCCAAACGGAACGTTGGGTGGTCCTGCGCCACTCTCACGGTTGCTTGGCATGTCGGAGCCATCGATACGGCCACAGTGCCACTCTATGTTGGTGAAGGGTTTCCTCTTTCACTGCCCCTCTACTTTACCAACATGAAGTCTTTCTCTAGAGACCGGTCTTTCCTGACAAAGTCTCCCCGTCATTGCCACTCAGTAGCACTCTGGCTGTACTTCTTCTAAGGCAGGTGTCGTTCTTTGGGATGCCCATGGTACTGTCCCTATTCTTTATCAGGCCCATCATTCACAGGCATTGGTTCTTCTTCAGTCGGACTCTGTGTCCAGAAAAGGTGGGTGTCGGACTTCCGTTCTCTCACCGTCATTTCTCAGTCTGCACGCTGAGCAAATCATCACAAAAGTTGGATGATTTGAAGAACGTGACATCAGGATTAGAGGAACATTTATGAACAACGCCTGATAGAGATGAAGATAGCACAACTTTGCTTTCCAACAGGGAAGAGGACTTGAAACACTTGCTGATGAAGATCAACGATTGCAGCCTTTAAAATGGGCTACAACTCAATGTAAAGAAACCAAAAATCCTCACAACCGGACCAGTAGGTAACATCATGATAAATGGAGGCAAGATTGGAGTTGTCAAGGATTTCATCTTGCTTGAATTCACAGTGAATGCTCATGGAAGCAGCAGTCAAGAGATCACAGACCCATTACAGAGGACAAAATAATAATCATCATTTATAAATTATCAAAGGTCCATGAGGGAAGGGGGTGTGGGGAGGCAGGGGCAAAAATGAGCTGATACCAAGGGTTCAAGGCAGAATGCAAATGTTTTGAGAATGGTGATGGCAACAAATGTAGAAATGTGCTTGACACAATGGATGGATGTATGGATTTGAAAAGAGTTGTATGAGCCCCCAATAAAATGATTTTTTTAAGAAGACTAAAGTATAGAAAAACAAGTATGTTACTTTGAGCTAGATTAGCACCCCTAATATTGTTCTTTTTCATTGCTGTCAATCAGTTCTTACTGATGGCAATCCTATGTGTCACAGAGTGGAATTGAGTTCTGTGGCATTCTCTTAGCTGTCATACTGGTGGCAGCAGATCATCAAGCCTTTGTTCCTCAGTACCTCTGTGTGGGTTAAAGCCACACACCCTTAGTTGCTTAGTTGTCAAGAGCAAACCATGTGGTGCCACCTAGAGACTTTTTGTTAGCACTAGCTGCTAGCACAGTTGACGATTGAGACAGAGGCGAATGGGAGGGAAAGCATGGATGGAAAAATAAAAGCAAACGTTTTATAAGTAGGAACTACATAGTTCCTTTTAAATGAAGTCAAAGAGGAAAAACAGAGGAGTCTAAAACTCTTCAAGGTCCATACATTGTCTGCATCTAGAAAGAGATTTCTGTCAAGAAGTGACTCAGCCTGTTGTCGAAGTGGGTAAGACCTGTCTGTTTCAAGTCTGGGTCAACAGTAAGCTAGAGACTTCCCCTGACCCTGTAGCCAAAGGGATTGGTGGGCAGGGAAAGGGGAGACCACTGGCTAGTGGATGCCAAGCTGAATGAATGTAAGTTGCCACCCAGCTGATGGTACCTGGTATCAGCAGGCAATATAACAAGAGGTCGAAAGCCAGATGAAATAGCTTTGCACACTGTCAATTATACATAGAGCAGGCCACGACTTGAATTATTCCTTCGTCTATCATATCAACCTGTGACAAGATTAAGGAGGTCTATTCTCACATTGCATTATAACATTTGACTTTGTCTTCTCGAGCTGCCCTTTGACGTTTTCTACACACCTCCTTGACTCCATCATTTCTTCCATTTACTTTCGCTACTCTACGATTAAGAACAGGTTTCGGAGTCACTTCTGATATCCACTTTAATCTTTTCTTTTTTCCTGACTTTTGGAATGACCAATTGAAATGTTTGATGAAGCACTGGAAGCACCAATTCATCTGGGCCAGGAAATTTAGAAGACAGCTACTTGGCCAAATGACTGGAAAACATCCATGTTTGTGCCCATTCAAAGGAAAGGTAACCCAACAGAAAGCTCAAATTTAGAACACTATCATAGATACCAACATGCAAGTAAAATTCTGCTGAAGATCAACCAACCACAGTTGCAGCAGTACATTGCAGGGAGGTGCCAAAGGTTCAGGAATTCAGAAGAGGATGTGGAACAAGGAATATCATTGATGATGTCAAATGGCTCTAGGCTAAAAGGGGAAAATACCAGAAAGATGTTTGCTTGTGTTTTATTGAGTAGGCCGGAGCATTCGACTCTGTGGATCATAACAAACTCTGGATAGCCTTGGGAGAATGGGAATCCAGAGAACGTGATTGTGCTCATGTGGAACTTAGAGTTGGACCAGGAGGCAATTGTGTGAGTGGAACTAAAGAATAGTGCATGGTTTAAAACCAGGAAAGGTGTGGGTCTGGGTGTATCCTCTCGCAATACTTATTCAATGTGTATGCTGAGCAAATTATCAGAGAAGTTGGATTATGTAAAAAAAAGTGACATCACGATCGGAGGAAGGCTTATGCACAACCTGACATATGCAGAGGACACAACCTTGCTGGCTGAATGTGAGGAGGACTTGAAGCACTTGCTGATGAAGATCAAGGATGGCAGTCTTCTGTATGGATCACAACTCAATGTGAAGAAGACCCAAATCCTCACAAGTGGACCGATAGGTTACATCATAATAAATAGAGAAAAGGTTGAAATTGAGTATTTTTTCTTGCTGGCATCCATAATCAACGTTCATGGAAGCAACCATCAAAAGATCAAAAGACGCATCGCATTAAGGTAACCTGCTGCATGAGCCCATGTAATAGTATTGAGACGCGAGGATGTGGATTTGAGGACTAAGGTCCACCTGTCCCAACCCCCGGTATTTTCAATTGTTGCACAAGCGTGTGGAAGTGGGACACTGAATAAGAACCACCAAAAAGAATGGATACTTTTGAGTTGTGATGTTGGGGAAGAATCTTGAAAGGACCACAAAATGCTAAAAGGACAAATCGCCTCGTCTTGGGAGAAGTAGATCCTGAGTGCTCCTTAGAGGGAAGATGACAAGGTTTCTTCTTACATACTTTGGACATGTTGTCAAGAATGACCAGTCCCTTCAGAGGGACATCGTGCTTGGTAAAGCAGAGGGGCAGCAAAGGAGAGGAAGGTCCTTGAAAAGATGGACGGACACAGTGGCTGCAACAAGGGGCTCAAGCATGGCAACAATTGTGAGGACGGCGCAGGACCGTGCAGCGTTTCATTCTGGTGCGCATTGGGTTACTGTGAGTCCGACCCAACAACTGCTTGGCTGCTTCTCACAAGATGCGGTCATGGGTTTGGCCACACTACAGTAGATCATATCATGGGAGAATCCTGGCCCACCTATGTTGACATAAAACCGAACTCTCACACATTGGGAAACTGGGTACATGACCATTCTGTTATATTGGGGTTAAAAGAAGAGAGGAGTTGAATAGGGTGGGAGCATCATGATTCCAGTGTGAACGTCTGGTGATGCCCAGTGGACAGTTAGGAATAGGAATTCTTGATGGAACTGAGCAAAGAAGTGTGACCTACATATGACTTCTGAAGTCTTATGAGGCGATGAGAGGATATGAGAATATTGCTACAAATTCATGGACATCCTTACTAAACACAAATACCCAAATGTTTCTCCATAAATTGCATCCTAGGAGCATGCTCCTTTTCCACTGCCCTCAGTGTCACCCCCATGGAATCTAAGTCTTTAGAGTTAGCTTTGGATAGTCACACATCATGCAGTCTTCTACAATTAAAGGCCAATTTTTGGTTTTCTGTTCAGTTAGCTGGTGATAGAGAATTTCCCTATTGGGTTATAAACGTCCATTGATACAAGAGTGGGTGCATTCAAGGAGAGGCCTCTGGGACATTCAACGGTTCTTGGTTTTCATCCCACTCAAGACGTATGGGTCTGTGAAATATTTTGGGCTTGAGAATTGAGTAAAGAGCTATGGCTATCATTTTCACCAGATCAGGGGGTTGGGAATCTTTTATTTGGTTTCGGTAGTCCCTGTGTCCCCGGCTTCAGGTAACTGGAGACCTCTATGCTTATATCAAGGCCAGCCAGCATGCCTGAGCTGGCACACCGAATCGCCGTGCTGTTCTTGTTGGGCCATTTCTTGGAACTGCTCTGATAATTCGTTGCAATTACCTGTGGGAAGGCTTACCTTACAAGCGGCCATGCCATGTGAAACCAGTGAGAGTTAATTATTGGTGTCATGCATGACATAGAACTCGGCTTTTCAACCATACCTACTCAACCCACTTTTAAAACAATTTTATACACTCTGTTCATTGTATTCCACCCCGAAGTGAAACCCTTGAACCAGGACACGTAGTAGCCTGGGAGTGGATTCCACTGTCAAGTCTCTTATACAAAAGGACAGCAGCCCTCTCAGCATGGGAGCCCCCAAACCAAACCAAACCGACTCATAGCAACTCTGCAAGGAATGATAATCTGTCTCTCTCTTTTTTCTTTTTTGCCTATCAATAAGACAATGGATAATTTTCATATATTTATACAACGGTATGAAGCAGCAATTTATAAAAGTGGTGATTAACCAGTATTTATATGAATCTCACAGACATTTTGTAGCCTAAGTGCAGCCAGATACAAAAGTAAACACTATAAATTTAGGAAATTCAAGGATAGGCTAAAATATTCTATGCTGATACAAGTCCGGTTAATGGTTATCTCCTGTAACCGTGACTACAGCTGTAACGGCTACATCTGGCTACTTCGAGGCAATGTTGTTATTTGGTAGTTATAGACTAGGAGGAGCCACAAGACAGCTTTTGGAGGTGCTGCCTGTTTTGTGTTCTCTCTCTCTTTCCTGGGGTGTTGGTTACTTTTTTGGTTTTGTTTTCTTAATATTTTTATTGGCACCTAATCCACATATCATACAATTCTTTAGTTTAATTGTTTATTCCTGTCCAGAATAATTGTACAATCATTAACAATTGATTTTAGAACTCCCCCCCATGGTTACATCAAGTTTAAAATGAGTTGTATCATTACAATCAGTTCTAGTGCTTCCTCCTGCCTCCCACCTTCAATGTTTACTCCCCAAATCTTCTCACCCTCCCACCCCCACCCCTACATCCCTTATCATCCCTTATCATCCCTTGCATCAGTTATTCTCTCTAGGGAGCCACATCTCTGTGCCTCACAAACCATTGGGAACCCCAATAGAAACAAAATGGAAATAAAGTAGTAAGGATAAAATAATAATAATATAAAGATAAAAGTGCAAATAAAGAAAAGACCACCCTCAATATTTAATAAGCTAGGAAAGAAATTTTTGTCATGGAATCTGTAAGAGATACTTGCCCCTTTCAGGCTGAGTCAATAGGAGGTCAGGTGACCAAATATCAAGTTCGATCCAGCATAATCAAGATTACAATGATCTTCGTATGGTAGTAAGGCTGCTCGAGACCCTTGCCTGTGACTCCTGGGGTCTGCCAGTGGCCTCGTCTGCAGATGGGTTTGGGGCTCCCACTGCCCTCCCTAGCCTTCTACCAGTTGGGTGTTCATAATTTTAGCTCTGATTCGTTTCCTTTCACCACATCTGAGTTTTGTGTTTGTCCTCATTAGATCACACAGCTGGTGTGCTTCTTCCACGTGGACTTCCTTGACTCCTCTTAGATGGCTGCCTGGGGAATGATAATCTTAGGGTTTCTGAGACGGCAAGTCTTTATGGGAATAGATACCTCCCTGTTTCTCCCACAGAGCCACTGGTGGGTTTGCTCCATCTACCTGCTCACTGCCGAGCCCACAGCAACGCCTCCAGGGCTTCTTTAGCACAGACAAATGATGCGGCCATAAGGACATGTCTAGGGAAAACACACAGTTTACGTTTGTTAATAGTATTGGTTATAGTTTTAGGTTTCCAGAGTTTTAAAGGACTGGAAACTGGGATAAAAGAAGAGACGTTTACCTAAAAGGGGACATGAACAAGACGACATGAGGGGGACTTCAAAACACTCGTGGAAAAAAGAAATGAAAAGAGAATGTGATTTCTCCACAGCCTTTTTCGATGCATTCCCCCTCCCCCTGGATTTATTTTCCTGTTGAGAGAGTAGGTTTGGGTAGAAGTTTATTCTCATTTTCAATAAATTTCACCAAAATGAAAACCTCTTTTTATTTAATGTTCTCTGTCTACCTACAGGGCGTAGGAAAAAACAAGATTGTGGATCGATTTCTGCACCTCCTCAACAGACCCCGAGAATATATCCAACTGCACCGGTAAGAGGATACACCCCTCAGCCTTTGAAGTCTGATTTAATCTCCCCCCCCCCTCCAATTACAGTTGGAAAGTACTTTCCTCGAGGCCCATTTCATAAGCCAGTTTCATGTCTGCTTTCCTGCTCTTATCTCTCCTCTCCTTGAAAGGTAATAAAACCATCTGACATTTATTTTTGAAGTGCCTAATGCTTTACAAACATGGATTAATAGATAGATTGTGGGCAGAGAGTGATGAACATTACATTCTAGAAGCAGAGCTCATCAC
Source organism: Tenrec ecaudatus (assembly GCF_050624435.1). Lineage (NCBI taxonomy): Eukaryota > Metazoa > Chordata > Mammalia > Afrosoricida > Tenrecidae > Tenrec > Tenrec ecaudatus. Next base: position 47,119,699 of record NC_134540.1, on the reverse strand, counting down.
TAGAAAGGCTGACGTGAGAAGCCCACTCTCCGCAGAGCAACCACATAAGGCTCCAGAAGAAGCACTGAACAGAACCACGCAGGAAGTGGGTTGTTCGTAGTCTCCTTGCCTTCCATGGAAACACTTCATGGATTATTAGTTAACTCTCGATCAGAATGCTGGGTCAGGAACAGCTTTAATTAAATAGACTTTCTTGACATGGGTTATTTTAGCTTTATTGGGGAACCGCTTGTAAATCTTTCAGATGCTAAGTAGAGAACAGGGCCATAAGAAAAAAGGTAAATTGAAGCACATAGCAACCACAGCATGGTTTGTTATTGTTTAAGCCCAGGGGAGACACAATATTGCGTGATGAAGATTGGATTCATCTGTGAAGATTTATTTCTTGCATAGGTCTTTCCACTAAGTAAATAATATGTATTCTTCAGAGAAAAATCATAGGAGAAAAGCAGGCAGAGTTAGTTGGCTCAAAGAAGAAAGACAACCAAAGAAGCAGCGAGAAACACCAAACTCCCTATTGGGTCTTGTGCTTGTAATTCTGCTGTGAAAGATTAATTACAATAGAGAGTCAGGAAACTGGACAAGACTCCACAGTGCTGGGAAAGAGCAACCGCAGGGGTCCATGTGTGGGATAAGCAACACAGTCCCCACGGAGCAGGGAACCTTCACCAAACAGTGCTGGTCAGCCGAAGATGGAAAGTCTCCGCTTTAGAAATAGGGCTGCTACATCCCCGATGACAGAGCTGTTCGACACTCACACGACGAAAGGTTAAAAATAAGTCATGGGGAGTGGGGGGGGGGGAGAAGCCAAGAATGCCAGCTATCTAACATTATTTATTTTGGAGGGTGTTTCTCGTAAAAAATGACTTTTTAAAAAGGGAGGGAGGGGATGGATATGAAGCAGTAGAAAATACCTTTAAGAGATCGAGCTAATTCAAAAGTAAATTCACTGCCTACCCAGAACAAAATTCAATGCTCAACTAAGGAACACTACGAAATCCTGACCCTCATCAACATGGCATGTCACATGTCGAATTGCGAATGCTTAGATATACAAAGAAGTATGAAAATTCATCAATAAAAAGACATAACTGCACACCAGCCTGTGTGATCGCAAGGTGTCGATGGGATCAGGTATCAGGCAGCAAGGAACAAAAAATCATTTTGCGAATGAGGGGGAGAGCAGAGTGGAGACTCACAGTCCATCTGTAGGTAACTGGACATCCTTTACAGAAGGGTTGTAGGGAGGAGACGAGCCAGTCAGGGTGCAGTGTAGCAATGATGAAACATACGACTTTCCTCTAGGTCTTAAGTGCTTGCTCCCCTCCACTATCATGATCCCAGTTCTACCTTACAAATCCAGCTAGACCCGAGGATAAGATAAAGATAAGAACTGGAAACACAGGGAATCCAGGACAGATAAAAACTCCTCAGGACCAATAATGAGAGTAGCATACCAGGAGGGGAAGGGAAAATGGGATAGAAAGGGGGAACCAATCACAGTGACCTGCATATAACCCTAATCCTCACTCCCCCTCATTCACAATGATATGATTTTTTTGTTCTTTGATGCATGATACCTGATCCCATGGACACCTTGTGATCACACAGGCTGGTGTGCTTCTTCCATGTGGGCTTTGTTGCTTCTCAGCTAGATGGCCGCTTTTTTATCTTCATGCTTTTAAGACCCCAAACGTTATATCTTTTAATAGCTGGGCACCATCCGCTTTCTTCATCACAATTGCTTATGCACCTGCTTTGTCTTCAGCACAATAAGCTAACTTTCTCAGTCGGGGAGGTGAGCATCTTGGAATGCCACTTTAATAGAACAAAGTGTTCTGGCATGGAGGGAGTACTTGAGTAGAGGGCCAATGTCCATCTGCTACCTTAATACTAAACCTATAGCTATATGCACATAGATCTATTTCCCCATCATCATATATAAATATATTTACATATGTACATGCCTGTATTTAGATCTCTATTTCCTTTTACTTTCCTCTTGTCCCACTATCCTGCTCAACCTTCATTTGGGTTTCAGTAATTCTTCTTGGTTACATTGCCCTTAATCAGTCCTAGCAGGACTCTTACACCATCCTCTCCATCGATTTTGGATCACTTGTTGTTCCCTTCTCCCTGGGTTTGTTAACACAACTTCCTTTCCCCCAACTCCCCTTCTCACAAGTTCCCCCCAGAACTCTTGGTCCGTTGTTTTCTCCTCCAGATTGTTTATCTAGCCTATCTTATCTAGACAGACCTGCAGAGATAATAATATGAACTAAAACAAGACAGTGCAAAACAAAGCAACAAAAGAAAACAACAAAACAATGACAAAAAAAAGAAAAGTCTATAAATAGTTCAAGGTCTGTTTGTTCATGAAGGAAGACTTATTCAAGGTTCTTAGAAAAGTTTTTAAATTCCATACTTTATTTCCTATCTAGAATGTCTTCGATATTTTTTAACATACCAAACTATTGTCATGAAGGCGCAAATGATCTTTGAATAGTACTTAGAGTCAAATACCAATCATTAAAAACCTGTGTTAATTGAGTCAAAATTGACTTAATGGTAGTGGGTTTTGGTTTTAGGGTAAATGTATGAATGTGCTAACTATGAAAAAAGATGTAGAAAGTTCAAAATGTAATAAAATTTTAAGAATCACATATTTATATGACTTTTGTTTTCCAAGTTCTATGCATAACTTAGAACCAACCCGATGCTATATGGGTTGATGACATTACTATTCATAAAATGATAGATAGTTGAAATCCAAGGTAGGCAAATCTATAAAAATATAGTTTAATAGTTTCCTGCGGATGTGGCAGAGAAGGATGGGGAGGAAATGGGGAGCTAACAACAATAGGTTTGAGAAATGTTCTGAAATTGACTATGGTGATGATTATGCAACTCTTCTTAATGTGATTGAATGATTACATTGTATGACATGTGAAGTATATGCTAATAAAACTATTTTTTTAAAGTGATAGAAAAGTATCAATCATACTTTTTAAGAAGTGATATATATTTAAAAGGAGCTATAGGTATCTCTATTTTACATTATATGACATTTCATTTGAGTATAGTTGAAAGTAAAAATTTCTGTTTAAAATATGTACTTCAATATATATTTTAAATTAAAAGTAAACACATAATTACGTTTAAAATATATAAGATTCTGCCATTTTCCTTCATTATCCTCATCCCACAAATTTCAAAGAAGGGTTTTTTCTGTATTATATACAACTTTTCAAGTATATTTCCCATAAAATTTGAGCTCACAAAATTGCTTTAGGAGAAATATATGTTCTTAAAGTCCTAAAAATGGCAGTCTAAATAAAATTTTTAGAATTTCTATGATCTGTGTCCTACTTGAAGTTTTTACTTTGTTTAATGTATACTCCTTTTAATGGATTTGTGATGCTTCCATCTTAATAATCAGTCACTCAGTTTAGTTTACGGATGTCATCCCAATAAAATAATCTATACGACCCACTCACAACTTAATCTTGATAAGTAAAGCCATCACTAAACATAGATGAGTATAGTCTGGTCATCTTATGTTTGGATGAGCCGATCTCATAAAGCAAACTAGCTGGGCAATGTATGCCTTTGATTGAAATCGTTTAGGCAATTTAAAAAATCAATGTATCTACTCATATTTGATGGTATATATGGGGGGGGGACTTGAAAAATTCATGAGAAAAGTCCACCATCTTTTTATTCCATTTTCCGCAAACTTTTAGAAATCCCATCATCTTTTCAACAGCAGGCACCCTCTGACTGACTTTGTGAAATGCATCTCTGGACCTGTTTTTCTATAATGTTATATAATCGGTGAGCATGTTAGATGGCACCTTGGAATGTGTCTACTTCTATGCTTTTGCATGGAAATCAGAATTATCTCAAGGCTTTGCAATTCTTATGCCGCTATTTTTTCCCATGTGCCGCATTAACTTGTTGCTGACTGAAAATTCGGCACTTTGAATCTATTCAGCAACTCCACTGGAGAATTTGTTTGCACGCTGCTCCCATGGAGCTTGTAACCTAGAGATGTCTGTGGGGCAGCTGTCCTCTGTCACCCGGTGTCACGATGAGTTGATATCGACTGAACAACATCCAACACAGCAGCCTTTCCCCCAGGAGAGAGTGGCCCGGACTTCATCACTCGTATGACCTGTGCTCTGGGGTGCATTTCTGACTGTGATGTTGGTGGCACAGAGAGCGTCCCAGGCACAGCCTTAGCCTCCCCTTTTAGTGAACGTGTCCTCTTCTTTCTTCATGGGTGTTCAACTTCTTCTAGAATGATGTTCTCTGCCCTGCTCACAAGTTTGGAACATGCCTGTATTTTATCTAAAATGCATTTCATTTCTTCCCCTGTCTTTCCAGTATTGGTCCATTGCCACATGTGTATGGAATCTTTCTCGGTATTTTATGTTGATAGTTCCTCTGTAAAACGCCATAGTGCAGAATTTATACCAATGGGATAGGAAGCACATGGATTTTTGAGATGAAATGCTATCATAACCACTAACTGTGTGTGGCTTTGAGACTAGGTGGGTCCCAGCTTTCTTACCTGTCAAGTTGAAACAGTCAACCCTGTTTTCCATGTCCTACTCATCGCTACTTGCCTCTGGATCCTTCAGACGCCGTCATCGCCTCATGTTGACGGGCAACTTCCAGATGCTTAGTTTTCATCTTTGTCCTATTTAAGGTTTAATAAAGGGATTTCCTTAAATAAAATAATAATAATTAATGTATGGAGATTAAATGATAGAGACCAACACAGTGCCTGGCTATTTAAGCACCTAAATATTTAGGCAAACAGAACGTGTTTTATTCAGTATGTATTAACAAGTTTGTCAAATGAATATTTTATTACTTTTCTATTATTTGGTAATAGCTGTTTTAGGCACTGATGATAGAGATGACAGTATTGATCGTGACCCAGAGGTGCTTGCTTGCTTTCCAGTGAGTGAGACTACATCAACATGTATAGTGCTGTTATCATGTGTAAGTTTCTGTATATAAATATGCAAGCGGCATGTATGAGAGCTATGAGGGGCTTGAGGAAGGCCACTCAGCCTCTGATGGCAAGTCTGTGGTATGGTGGGCGACATCTGGAGCAGGAGACGTTCAAACGGGGGCTTCGTGGATAAGTAGCATTTTATGTGTGGAGCTAGGGGCGCTGTGGTCACTGAGAACAGACTATACGAAAGCCAGCAGGTAAGAAGAACTTGGTGAGGCATAGACTACAAATACTTAATGTACGTTTGATGCCTGTCAAAGACCGGGGGGCTTTTTGGCCCTCGTGAGATTGGGTTTCATCCTAAATGCAGCGTGACAGAGCTGCAGAAGGAAGGACCCCGGCGGGCCACGACCGGGAGTGTGAGAGGCCAATGACTGTGGGTGCTGATCGCAGCCATCCAGGTAAACTGATGAGGCTGAACGCTGCCCAGAACGGACACTGTTGGGAGAGGGCTAAATGGCTCACACTGTAGAAGCCTTAACACTTGTGTGGAGAACGGGTAGGTGAGGGTAACCGCTTGTTTGGCAGGCACTTTGGGTGGCTCCTCATCCATCGAGCATCCCTTGATGGCTGCTCCTGCCACTGCACCTCCAGCTCAGGCCTTGGCGGGAGTCACTCCCCGTTAGGAGCACCGACGGTGTTAGAGGGTTGAGACGGATACTCTGTCCACATATGTATATAACCTGTAACTCTGTGCTAAGCTCCTTAACTGCCTGAGATGTTTAAAGTACTGCTTTGTGGCTGGTTGTTGTTACGGCATTTACATCTCTCCTTGCATGTTTATAAATTGTTTGCCCTCCGTGAAGCCAAATGTAGTAAAGCGTTTAGTCACTGAAGTGCAATGCTCTAGCATTGGCCCTCTTAAAATCCTGTGTCCTTGAACGAACGGCGACATGCTTCTTGAAGCCGAGCTTAATTCTGCACACAGAGGGCTCCTCGGGCTGGAGAAAACCGACCCTGGCCGAATATATTTTGAAATTCACATAGCCCCAGAGGGCAGAGAGATATATTGGCAGAAAAAAGAAAAAGTAAATGCTTTTCTGACGTCTCATGGAAAAAACTGCTAGTGAGCCATCCAGACATTCTTGGCCCTGAGAAGAGCAGGAGCGAGCTGGGGAGATGTCGGGTGTCAGCTGCTTCTCAGAAAAGTCTCCGATGCCCTGTGGTCTCATCTTCCCTGTAATGAATTTAGAAAGGCTATTTAGAAGCATTTTTATCAGCCGTCTTCCCACTAGGAATGCCGTTTCCTTTCTCTTTTACAAAATGCATTATGCTGGTGCTTTTGACTTTTCTGAGTAAATCTAAATAACGGTTTATGACGTGTGCACATGTATGTGCAAGTACACATGTGTGTGTACACACAAACTTACTGCCACAGAGTGGGTTCCAACTCAGAGTAACACGATAGGACAGAGTAGAGCTGCCCCTGTGGGTTGCCGGGGCTGTAACTCTGTACTGGTGCAGAAAGCCTCATCTTCCTCCCGTGGAGAGATTGGTGGTTTTGAACTGCTGACCTTACAGTTAGCAGCCCAACCCCTAACTCATTATGCCACTAGGGATAAATATGTATTCTTATATATGTTCTCATGTATCCCTCTATAGATCACCCCAGAGCACTGCCATCAAGTCAATTCTGACTCATAGTTATCCTACAGGACAGAATAGAACTGCTCCTTCAGACTTCCTGGACTTTCCATCTTTCCAGGAGCAAACAGCCTCCTCTCTCTCCCACGGAGCAGCTGCTGGCTTTGAAGCCTTGGTCTTATGGTTAGCAGCCAATCCCTGTTGCCCATTGTGCCACCAAGCCTCCTGGGATCTTTCTATTGCAGTTCATTATACTTCCTAATTTGTTTGTTCGTTTCATTTTAACAAATGAAGGTTTGTAGTACCTCTTATGTCCAGCGAGTCTCTTGGCACCATTTTCCAATGACTTGTGCTCACTTTGTGTCTGGGTCTCATTTTATAAAGCCATTGGATGATAATGGACGCTGTGTGGGGCAAACCGAGGACCAGTGATTCTCTTTGTTGTGAGCCTCACTTGATTGCAGCAGCCTGAGGCACACTGTCAGTGTCTCTGAGGTGCGCCTGTATCATTCCATGCGTCCCTATTTTGCAAGTGAGGCTGGCAGGTCACAGAGAGGGGCAAGAACAAGGCCAGGGTTGCAGCTTGGCTTCAGCCCCGTGCTCTATCCCCTGTCTACTGCTTGTTGACTTGGATGCGCTGAATCTAGTAGCGTTTTTGCAAGGGTAATACTTTAATACACTCTGTTTACCTACTAGCTCATTATTCTGTGGTGGCCTGTGTGATGCTGGGGTACTGGGGAAACGATGCCACCCACGTTTCAAAGAGCAGCAGGAGCACCCATAAGAGATGGGTTTCAGTGTCATTTCTAGAATAAGACAGACTGGTAAGAAGGCCTGCTGTTCAATTTCTAAAAATAAATGGCTAGTGAAACTTTATAAATAACTGCAGGACCTTGACATGGTGCTGGAAGGCAAGCCCCTCTGTCGAAGGTCAGCCAGCTCCAATAGCTAATCTTCCAATCAGTCTCTGAAGAAGACGGGAGCTAATGGAGACAATTCACCGTCCAGAGAGCCAGGTGCATGTAAAGAAGGGGTTTCCCAAGGTGCCCCTGGGTCCATAAGGGTCAAGATAGAGAAGTCAGCTGAGAACTTATGGTGGCTGCCTTGGGGGACCCCAGAGTGGTAATCTCGCCAGATTTTCTGGAAGCACACAGGATGATTATGGGGGCTTTTTAGGAAGAAGTTTCACAAAAACAAAACAGCGCCAGCGAGGAAAAGGCCATGTAGGCGTGCCCAGGGATGTTTTCCATTGTGTAAATGGACCTGCTCTTCTTTTTTCCCTTCAGGAAAGCCAGGGCTGGTGTCTGAGAATTTTGCTGGGAAACCGTATCCCATCCACCCAACAGCCCCAATCTTATACCCTTTGGGACCTCTTTTTGTTCCCCAAACTCAAGGAACACTTAACAGGAAGCATGCTTTGAGCCCCACGAGGGTCCTATGTCTGCTATTTTCATACAGTATGCATCAAAGAGCACCGAATTCTCCAGGGAAGGATTAGAGAGATGCAAACTCTGCCTTCAGAAGCGTATAGACGTAGGTGGAGGATGTGTCGAGATTATATAGGTTCATACCTGGGCATTTTTAGTTTATTGAAGGTTATTGTGGTGTTTTGAATGGCATAGTGCATGCTAACTTACCGCAGTCTGAGATTACCAGCCACTCTGAGGCTTTCTACTCCCGTAAAAAGTTCTGCCCTCTCCGACAGGGCTGCTGCGAGTTGGCATGGAGTTGATGGCAGTGAGTCATATCATGTATAGATTGTCTTTATGAGGTGTGCTAATGATCTAGATGCCCCCTAAGACTGTGCCGTAGTCCTCAAGCCAATTGACTCGGTTTCTCAAGGTGTTTGGCAATGTCTAGGCTTGCAGAACATTGCCCCCCTGTATGTTCTACTCTATGCCTGACACAATCTTAGCAAATACTAACACGTATGTAGAAACAGCCTCTGCCACACCTCTATATGCTTGTGACTCTACCACCACTCTCCATCCCATACCGGTTCAGCTTCCATGTCTCCCTAGGCATCCACTCATAAGTTATTGTTTGTTACTCTTATTGCAGGCTTTTTACTGAGAATTGCAGTCTCAGAAACCCAAATGAGTGTCCCAGACCATCAATTGGTACTAAAACGGTGGAAATCCCCAAGCCTAATGCTAACAAGAGGGAGGCTGTGTGGCACAGTGCTTAATCACTCCGCTGTTAACCAAGAGGCTGGCAGTTTGAAGCCAGCTCCTCGGGAGAGAGCCCTGGCAGGCAGCTCTGGTAAAGACTCTAGCACCTCAGGGCAGTTCCGCTTTGCTGCGCGGGTCCTCATGAGTGCAGACCGCCTGGAGGGCACCCACACAACCTGGTCACCCACTGGAAAAAGACCTTCGTCAGATGAGCAGAGGCACGGAAAGATGCAGGCCGAGCTGTGGGAAACACTCTTGCTGCCCGTCCTCCACATGGGTTTACTTCCCTCCGAGAATTCTTACTCGGTTTTGACAGCCATTAAGATGATGTATCCAGATGAATGGGCTTCAGGACTGGGCCTCTGAATCTCACAACTAATCAAGTTTATTAGTCACATGGCTTGCACCAAAATATCCTTATTACATTTCTTAGGAGAACAAAAAGGTTTTCTGCATGGGTTTGTTTGGTTTGGGTTTTTTTGTATTATCTTCAAATAAAATCTTAAATTCTTTCGAAGGTATTGCAGTTCTTCTTTAGCTCATCCATTTTCATTTCTATTTTTGTATGTTTTAGAATGTAGCTTCTAAAAAGGAGAAAACATTGGGGGGAGGGTTAGTAAGTTTAGAGCCGCTGACCTGGAGCAAGCTCTGCTCTTGGGCATACCATTGTGTCACTGCTATTTGATCGTCCTGGGACAGTGAGCTCTTCTGAAGGGCTGGGACGTGTCTTTGAACTGCCGACCTCAGGCCTGGAGCCTGCAGGGTGGTGCTGAGTTGATAAACATTTGTTACACAGGTGGGTACATGCATCCCTCCCCTCATCTTGAGGCACTTATTTGGAAGCCTCTCTTTGAAAGGTGCAGATGACTGGCCTGCCAGTGGCTTCCCATCTTCCACGAACTGAAAGTCAAGCTTGGAAAATAAGACCCTGAACATTTGGGCTTCCCCCTAACGACTCAGCTCCATATCCCTCTACTCAGCTATGGTCTACACATACTAGATAACTTCTACATTGTGTCACTTAGGACTCCCAGTGACCCCGTGGGACAGAATAGAACTGTTCCCTAGGGTTTCTGTCAATAAATCATTAAGGGAACAAACAGCCTCATCTTTGTCTCATGGAGCAGACTCATGGTTCGAACACCAAACTTTCAGTTAGCACCCCAATGCTAAACCTATTGAGTCATCAGGGTTCTTCATGATACATTAAACCCCCACACCAAACTCACGCCTGTCGAATCAATGCCAACTCCAAGACCCTATTGGACTGGGTAGAACTGCCCCTGTGGGTTTCCAAGACTGGAACTTTTTACAGGAATAGAAAACCTAGGGGGGAGGAAGCATTGAATGAAAGAAATAAAGGAAGGCAGGAAGGAAAGAAAGAAAAAAAAGCCTCATCTTTCTCCCAAGGACTCATTGGTGGTTTCAAACTGCTGACCTTGTAGGTAGCAGCCTACTGTGTAACCACTATAGCACCAGGCTCCAAATCAATTATATAAAAGCCATTTGCCGCTGTCACTGTGGTGTCAGTGTCTGGTCGGCAGTGGCCTACTAACCAGCTTGGAAGGAAAATGAGTCTGCCTGCTCCTGTGCAGATTATAGCCCGCCTTCACATGGTCGGTCGCTAGGAACTGGCCTCGGCTTGGTGGCAGTGGGCAGGTGGGGCAGGAGGGAAGAAGAAGAAGGGGACTTTTGCCGAGAAGACATCTAATCGATGTTAACAGCAGTGGGATAATCTGGAAAATATAGTGAGCATGGTCGCTCATCTTGAAAAAGATATTCGTTGTCACTGAAGTATGCGTACAGATGTCGATGAAATATTGTACGTTTTTTATATGTCTATTGCTATAACTTTTAAATAGAAAAAAATGTATATTGAGTCAACCAAAAGAGGTACATCTAACCAGCTTCAGGAGAGCCTGCTTCTTCTCGTACCTGAGACAGCAACAGGCTATTTTAACTTTATCAGTGTTTTTGTCATTTGTTTTAAAGCATCTTTGAGTATTTAGTCTCTTGCAAGATCTAGTTTGCTCTTTGCTAAGGAGGGTGCCTTTTTGTGTAACCTCCCTCAAAAATAGCGGGGAATTTGCTTCCTCCTGGGAAGGTCTTTCTGCCCGTTTTTCTCACATAACACATGCAGCATAGTAGGCATCCTGTAAGTGTTTGTTCAGTGAAAGCTTATGGAGTGTCCTGATGTGACTGAGGTCACTTCGTAATTCTTGACTCCTTATCATACTTTAGAGATTGTAACTAGCAAAGCTTTTAAAGAATATGTAAGTTCCTCTGTCCCTATTTTCCTCTCTGGTGTCGGATTAGCCCACCTGGACACAATGTTTGGCAGCCTTGCAGCCTGGGCTCATCTGTATGAGAATCTGTCCTGTTGACAAGTCTGTTCTGAGTCATGGAAGCCCCTGTGTGCAGAGTAGAACTGGAACCGAGATTTTAAGACTGTGACCGTGGGAAGCAAATTGCAAGGCCAGGCTGCTGAGGCACCTCTGGACTGATCACACCACCAACCTGTTGGTCAGTAGTCAAGTGTTCCACCACCCAGAGACTCGCTCATCCGATTTCCTCGTTTTAACCTGATTTCCTTCTTCCATCCCTTTATATATATATTCAAAAATAGATACTTTTTTTTGATGGCAAAAGAAGAGAGAAGCCAGAGACCTGCACACTGTTTCTCTTTTTCAGTCTAGAAAAGAACTGAGGCGTCCCCAAAGAAATGAGGTCATTTTCTGAGCTCCTGAAAGTTACCAAACTAGGCAAAACTCACCCAGCTCAGCAAGCTCGTGTTCAGTCTCCGGGTAAATGGGTCTAAGTCTGGGCATACTAGACCGTTGGAGGAGATTAGCTTCTAATATCTAAAGTCTGGACAGCTTGCAGTAGTTTCCGTTTGTCACAAGACTTGATGATCAGCCTGACTTTGATTATTGGTGACACTGACATTATAGTGTTAACATGCAATGTGGTGTGCCGAGATGGGTTGGTGGGTAGCCAGGTTTTAAAAGGAAGCCTCTCTGGCAACCGTCGCCCCAGGTGATTACTGTGTGCTGTGACCAGTGTCCTTCCTGCCAGGGCCTCTGAAGAGCAGAGCTTTACCTCTTGGTGGACTTGCTCCCTACGCATTCTTCTCCTAATGCCTTCCTTCCTTCCTTCCATGAGTTGGGCGGATCTTTTTGCATCTAGGCCTAGTGGTGGTGAGTGATTGACTACTAAATAAACGATTTCTCCTCCAAAAACAACTCGTTTATACTCGAGTGTAAGCCGACCCGAATATCAGCTGAGGCACCTAACTTTACCACAAAAAACTGCATTAAAAATGTGTTGAAAAAGCTTGGCTTATACACGAGTATACACGGTATCTTAGCCTTTTCAGTCACTTTGGCAGAAATAATATTTTGCTTATCTTACTAAAAGGACCTTTCCCTCGAAGCGCGCGAAACACGGCACAATGCTTTTCAAATTCTCTCTCCCCCTCGCTCGCTTTTTCCCTGCATTAGCTGTGACTCTGTGTTCTCTTGTAATCCCCTCAATGGTTGTTGTGCTCGGGTGCTGCCAGGTTGGCTCTGACCCCTAGTGATGCTCCGTCCAACAGAACAAAGCACCGCCCCGTCCTGCACCATCCTCACAGCCCTTGTCCAGTTCGAGCCCCGCGTTGTGGCCACCAGGTCACGTCACTTTGTCAGGGGTCTTACTTGCCTTCGCTGCCCCTCCACTTTACCAAGCATGACGCCTCTTTCCAGGGACTGGTGTCTCCCAAGAGCATGTCCACAGTACGCGAGATAACGTGTCACCATCCTCGCTGCTAAGGAGCATGCTGACCGATCTTCCCAGACAGGTCTGCTTTTCTTCTGCTCCCATGGTTCCCATGCTCTCTGCCCGCATCATAATTAAGATGCATCGACTTCTTTGGCCTTCTTTATTCCACGTCCAACTTTCACAAGCACAGGAGGTGATCGAAAATACCAGGCTGGGGTCCCGTGCTTCTCATAATTCAAAGGAACTGGCTCATTAACTCGTTAAAAGGTCTTGTGCAGCAGCTTCGCCCAAGAATTCAGTAGGCTGAGTAATCTGGGGCTTCAGTAGGCTGAGTAATCTGGGGCTTCAAAGGTTCTACGGCTGGAAAAAGCCTCAGGTGAGCCCAGGGCCGCCTTGTAGCCCACGCGGTAGCCACCATGGCTCACTTGTGTTTCCTTTCTTTCTGTAGCGATGGCTGTAAAATGACTGTCCCCGTCCAAGACCTGAGGAAATGTCCCTCCCAATATGGCCCAATGCATTTCCCAGTTTCAGCAGAGACCTGGCCATGCTTGCTTCTTAAACCCGTTCTCCTGAACCTTCTCTAGATGCCACTCATTTTGCATTCATTGTAATCACGGTGGAGCGCTTTACCTTTATTTCATGACTGGCTTCAAAGTAAGTCCTGGGAGAATATTTTGCTTGGGGATGATGCCAGGGACTCTTCCTCACTTGAAAGATCGCTTTACGTAGGATTGACATCTCAAATGCCCAGTCTTTAGCTACAAGAGAAATACAAATTAAAAGAATGAGCTACCACCTCACATAGACACAAAGAGCAAAGCTTAAAAGACAAAAGCAAAAAGCGGCACAGGAAGGAACAACTGCCGGGGGCATGTGGAGCACTCGGAACCGCAGACACTACTTGGGGGGTGGCGGCATTGCACAGCCACGATGGAGAGCAGTGGGCGTTTCCTTGGCAAATGTGAATAGAAGTGCCATCCGGCTGCCGTCTCTCTACAGCACAAAATGTGACCAAACGCAGGTACACCCATGCTTATCAAAGTACAACCGGAAGTTAAAGTACTGGGCTCATAACCAAAGAGTTGATCGTTCAAATCCACCAGCCAGGCCTCTAGAGAAAGGTGTGGCTCTCTCCTCCCATGAAGGAGCCCCGTGTTGCAGTGGCTAAGCACTTCTGCTAGCCGCAAGGTCAGCATGCTGTCTACCCTGTTCAAAGAGGTCCAGCCTGGGAAGCCCACAGAGGCAGCTCTACTCCATCCTGTAGGCTGGCTCGGAGTCGGAATGGGATGGACGACACTTACATGTTCTTATTCAGTATATTCAGATGCACATCAATTGGTGACATCCACTGGGGACATTTGCAGCACTGTGTCAACAGTCTCATCTTTCTTCACTGACGTTTAAAAAACTAGTGCTGCCCTCTTAAAAGAAAGTTAGCTACAAATCAATTGAAATATCCCCCTCAAAATAAACATCGCTGATTTGAAACCTCTTACTCATTAATAAATTAAGAGATATTAGCTTAATGTACCATCGCAAACAGCATTTTAGAACAGATTGTGCTTACTCTGTAGAGGCCAATTTTCCTTCCTTATTTTGACTAAAACCTGGTCTTCACACAATCTGATCATTTGTATTGCCTTTGGGATCGCATAGAATTAACTTGAAAACATTAATGTCTTAATTTTTCAAAGAAACCAGCAAACAGACAAACGACTTTAAATCACAGAGTTTAAAGAAGAATAGTTTTGCACAGTATTTGCGTAGACCTTTTATTGGCACTGACTTTAACTGAGAGACAGCTGTAAGTTGTAAGAGAGCAAGAAGTGAGGAAGACTGATTTCAAAGAAAAAACACCTCAAAAACGCTCTGCCATCGAGTAGATACGACTCACAGCAACCCTGAAGAACAGGCTAGAGCTGCCCCTGTAGGTTTCCGAGACTGTAAGTCTTTGTCGTTAGGTGTCATTGGCCGGTTCCGACCCATAGTGACCTTACGCAGAGCAGAAGGAAGGCCTGCCATCCACACAGCTGTTCCTGTGTTGGAGCCCATTGTTGCAGCGACTGTTGTCAGTCCATCCCCGTGAGGCCCGTCCTTCTCCAGGGACTGATCTCTCCTGACAACATGTCCGAAGGATGCAAGCAGAAGTCTCGCCATCCTCTGAGCAGCACTGGAGCTGTGCTTCCAGGAGAGATCTCCGTGTCCTTTGAGCGGTCCATGGTACTTTGAATATTCTTCTCCCGCGCTAAAATTCAAATGCACGGATTCTTCTTTGGACGAGGCTGTGCATTTTGGAGGAAGTAGCGCTGAAAACCTTATGCATAACTTAAAACACTGTCAGATGCTTAACTCTTTACGGGAGTGGAAAGCCTCAACTTTCTCCCTTGGAGCACCGGGTGGTTTCCAATTGCTGCCCTTGTGGTTAGAAGCCCAGTGTGCAACCCGCGGCCAGCAGGACCGGGACAGGATAAATGTCCACCATGAGCTGACCACTCTAATCCGTCAAGTATTGGTGCCATCCACTGGAAATCCATCTCTTTTCTAAACTCAGGCTAAGGAAATGTGACTAGCGTGTGTCAGAACTGTCTTTCCCTTCGTGTTACTGAGATTCTTGCCCCTGACTGAATGTTTACTAGCTTGTGTGTCAATGCTGTTCTTTAGAGGAGCAATTGAAATTGTAGCTAATAAAATACCTTCTGGGGGACAGTGTTTATCTGTGTGGAAAATTGGTACCTTTGGGGCTAAGATGCTCATAAATGCAAGCCATGGGTTTTTATCAAGTATTTTCTGGGCGTGGGGACCATCCTTGTGTTACCTCTAAAAGGTGATACACTGCACAAATGACCACTTCTCTACATCAGAAACCATGAGTAACAGAGCCAGGGACCAGACTGGGACGACAGTCACACCCTGCACAAGTATCCTAAATAATCAGCCCCTACAGATAAATCAAAGATAAAACTACATTAAAACTAACCTCGCTGGCACTGCATCGATTCTGACTCACAGCGACCCTGCAGGACGGTGGAGCTGCCCTTATGGGTCTCTGAGACTAACTCTTTACAGGAGTAGAAAGCCTCGTCATTCTACTGCGGTGGGGGGGCGGGTGGTGATTTAGAACTATTGACATAGTAAACAGCCCGAATGTAACCCACTCCCCACCAGGTTCCAGAAAACCGACCCAGCCTTTGGTCAACTGAAGAGCTCAGGCCGTAGCCAGCCATGCAGCCCTGCGTATCTAAGGGGGCTTCCAAATCATCAGAGGAAACAGTGGAATTAGACGAGAATGGCATTTTTTCAATGTACTTTTTGAAGCCCTTTGGTGTACTCTCCACTTACTGGTCCTAACCCCCTGCTTGTCTACTATCCAGTCCGGATCTTGTAACTGTTCGTTTCTGCTCCTTCTTCAGTGTCAGCCCGGCGGCCGTTTTCACCCTGTGCACTTGGCTGTCTTCCCAGTCCACCCCATCCTTGGACTTTCAGGGAAATATGAATTTTACATTTACCGAGGGAATGTTTCCACTCTCGGCCAATGTGCATAAAGAGCCTGCTGGAAAATATTTACAGCCACAATGATTTATGAGCGCCAAAGATAGAAACACTGAAACTGTCTCTCAGGAGGAGGAGAGATGATAAAGCAATCCACGGAAACACAATAAAGCAGTGACAATGAACGAAGCGAACTACATGTACAGACGTGCACAAGTCCCAAAGCATAATGTGTGCAAGGAAAGAACATTGCAGGGTGATGTGCAATATCAAAAAGACACCACTCAAAGAATGCGTGTTGTTGTTAAGTGCCATCAAGTCAGCTCGGACCCACAGTGACCCTGTGCACAACACGACCAAATACTGCACAGTCCTCTGCCATCCTCCCCTTTGCTTCTGTGCCTGGACCCACTAAGGCCGCCACTGTGTCAACCCAGATTGTAGCGGTCCTTCCCAGTTTTTGCTGACCCACTCCATTACCAAGCATGATGTCCTTCTCCAGGGACTGGTCTCTCCTGAGCATATGTCCAAAGTATGCAAGACGTAGTCTCTCCATCCTTGCCTGTAAGAAGCACTCTGGCCTTACTTGTTACAGCGTAGAATGGTTTGTCATTTTAGTAGGCCACAGCACTGTCAATCTTCTTCTCTAGCACCACAGTTCAAGTGCATCAATTCTTCCTTCTTCAATGTCCAACGTTCACATGCACATGAGGCAGTGGAGTCCCAACCCCTGGCTTGAGTCAGACATACCTCGGTCCTAAAGTAACGTCCTTGCTCTTCGATACTCAAAAGAGGTCTTGCGCAGCAGATTTAGTGGCTGCAGTCCGTCTTTTGATCTCTTGACTGCTGATTTCATGAGCATTGGATGTGGCTCCAAGCAAGACAAAATGCTTGACAATTCCCATCTTTTCTCCATTTATCATGATGTTACCCAATTGTCCAGTTGTGAGGATTTAGATCTTCCTTATGTGGAGTTCGGGGAGCCCTGGTGGTAGAGTGGTCATGGATTGGCTGCCACCTGCAAGGTAGGCAGTTGGAAACCACCAGCAGCTTAGTGGGAGGAAGTCTGGTCTTTCCACTTGAGGCAGCATTTCAGTCTTACAAACCCACAGGGGTCACCGTGCGTCAGCATTGATGCTGCGGCAGTGAGTTTGTTTGTTTGTTTATATTGACTATTAATCCATACTGAAAGCTACAATCCTTGATCTTAATCTGCAAGTCCTTCTCACTTTCTGCTTACCACAGTCTCTTGATAAGCTTTCCTCCAATCCTGATACCACATTCGTCTTCATTCTTTGATGATCTGCTCAGCATGCAGATTGAATAAGGATGGTGAGAGGCTACAGCCCCGATGAACACCTTTCTTGATTTTTAAACCAGGCAGTATTCTCTTGTTCTGTTCCCGTACCTGTCTCTTGGTCCATATACAAGTTCTGAATGAGCACAATGAAGTGTTCTGGACTTCCCAGGTTTTTCATAATTATCCATGGTTTATGCTCACACAGTTAATGCCTTTGCATAGTCAATGAACTATAAGTACACGTCTTGCTGGTATCTTCTGCTTTCCGCCCAGATCCACCTGGCACCAGCAATGATATCCCTTGTTGCACGTCCTCTTCTGAATCCAGCCTGCACTTCTGGCAGTTCCCTGTCAATGTGTTGCTGCATCTGTGGGGTGATCTTAAGGAAAATTTGAGGGGCATGCAGTATCAATGATATAGTTCTATAGTCTGAGCATTCCGTTGTTGGTCGTCTTTCTTTGGAATGGGCACACATGTGGATCTCTTCGAGTCAGTTGGTCAACTAGCTGTCTTCCAGATTTCTTCGCAGAGATGAGTGGGTGCTTCCAGTGCTTCATCGGCTTGTTAACTGCTCAGTGGATGTTCCATCCATTCCTGGCTAGAATACCAGAATGCTTTGAATGCCAGAGATGGCTAGCTGTTTATTCTCAGCATTTTCAGATGTAGCAACAGCCTGAAGAACAGATGGCACTCAGAAGCACCAAAGTCAAGGGACAGGGAAAAAATTAATTGCAGAGGGCTTCTACCGCATCGGCCCTGTGTTAGCCCTTTATTTGTTGAGAATGTCCATTAAAAAATGAAAAGTTGGCTTACCACCTGAGACAATGAGTGTCCCCTTAGTCACTAATTTGAGGCTGACAAAATAGCAGGATACTTAGAATTTTGGAAAACGAGCTTGCTCACACACCCCACCCCTGCCCCTGATGCTTTAAGTACAAAATGGAAGGTAAAAGATGATTTCTAGTTGTAGGTCTGACCATCAGGGAAACTCACAGAAATTTTAACTCAGTGTGATGTTACGGATCTTAGGAGCTTTTCCTTATCCTTTGGCTTCTAAGATGACAGGATCACTAGGGAGAATGAGGGATCCTGCGTTTATACCCTGCATGCCTTCTTACAAGACTTCCTCACCCGAGGCCAGGGCTCCCATTTAGTATGTATCCTCATTGGCCGTCTCTTTCAGAAAACATCAGATTTATGCTTGTTTGTGCCAACCTATGGTTATTTTTAGCACAAAAGCCCTTTGAGAAATCGGAGTGGCCGAGCGGGACGTGATCAGAATGTGCACGTTTCAGGGCACGCATGTTGCTCTTAGGGAAGCTGGAGCTTAGCTGCATTCGCCTGTTCTGAAACCACCTGGAGACTTTAGAATTATGAGGGGAACAGCGGAATTACTCCTTTTTACTAATAACAATGCAAACGGTCCCTTTTCCTTTTGGGTGCTGGAAGGTGTCATATTGTTGCCCATTAAATGTGTGACAGATGAGGTGGGAAATTCATTGTGTTGCTATAAAAATCTGTGTGAACACATCCCTCACCCTTTCTCACCCACCCCCTTCCTCTATTGCTAGAGCATTAACAGTGAATCTAAGTGTGATTAATTAAACTCTGTTCTTGATTTAACACTCTAAAAACTTACCTTGAGCTCAAAAAGCATCAGCAATCTCCTAGAGCAGGGGTCCTCAAAATTTTTAAGCAGGGGGCCAGTTCACTGTCCCTCAGACCTGTTGGAGGGCTGGACTATAATTAAAAAAAACAACTATGAACAAATGCCTTTGCACACTGCACATATCTTATTTTGAAGTAAATAAACAAACGGGCAGAGACACCCAGGTGGCTGGATAAATGTCCTCGATGGGCCTTATGTGGCCCACAGGCTGCAGTTTGAGTACGCTTGTCCTACAGGAAATTTCCAAGGCCCCAGAATTCCAAAAATGGTGACATGACTCTGTGACATCATTGTGCTGAATAGGAAGCAAGTCACTGTCAATAAAAATTGATTAAAAACCAATGAACTGATTGCCATGGAATCTGTGCTGACTTCTAGTGACCGCGTGGGGCAGGGTAGCTCTGCCTGTGTGGGAGTCTGAGCCTGGACCTCTTCCTGAGAGCAGAAAGCCCGTCTCTCGCACACACAGCCGCTGAGGCTTTCCCACATGTCACCACTACACCACCAGGCCTCATCGCGGCACCTTTCCCCTTCCCTGACTGTCTCCAAGGCTTTATTTTAGATCCAATCACATGAGACTTTGGTAGAAGATGAAAGAGTGATCTCGGAGTCACTGTCAAATGTATGGCTAACTGTCGGAAGTGGGAGATCCAGGGACGAGGCCCGGGAGAGCTGGGGTGGAGGACTCTGAATGGGACGTACAAGTGGTGACTGGTCTCGTCGAAGGAAACGCTTTTGAAACTTCTCTCAGCCTTTTGAGGTACAAACAAGGCAGGCAGGAGAAGTCACCTGTGAAATCAAAACCCAGAATTCTTGTTATGGATATTTTTATCCCTCCCTCCACAAGCACACACACACTCACATGGCCTATCACAGCACCAAGGTATGACGTCTGCAGTCCAGGGAGTGTCTTACACGTGTCAGGAACTCAAAACCACATTGCCAGAGTCTAGAAACGTTCACGGTTGATGCCGGTATGGCCAACATGTGTGCTCAAGCTTTGGTGGATGGGGACCATGGTGCAGAAGATTTAAGTACAAAACAGACAGAGTTCTACTCAGTGGAGTCCATGATGGGCCCCAAGAATCTCCCCTCAGCCCCGTGACTGGTCAACCCAAGTGTAGCCTGTGGATAAAAGTGTACTTTCTTTCTTTCTTTCTTTGTAAAGTCATTTTATTTGGGGCTCTTACACCTCTTAACAATCCATACCTAACTGTGCTTTCTGACACAAATCTGTGGTAAACAGGAAGAGTCCTTACTTCTGAGAGTAGCAGCCTTAATCGAAGCCACCATTTACTAACATGGGCCCTGCAGTTCAAGATTCTCTATTTTTGTAAAAAAAAGTCCACGATCCAAAATGTTGGAGAAACTGTCATACTGTCGGCTCTACTAAGCGACAGCGTCTATTTCAAATAAATAAATGAAAAAAAACCAAACCTTTTTGAAGGAACCTAGGTGGCATAACAGGTTATGTGTTAGGGCCGCTAACCACGAGGTTAGCAGTTTGAAACCACTGGCTGCTTCACAGGAGAAAGATGAGGCATTCTACTCCCCGGGAGGTTTTCAGTCTTAGACGCTCACAGGGGCCGTTCTACCCTGTCGGTAGGGTCACTGGAGTGGCATTTACTTGGTAGCAGTGACCTTTCGGTTTATTTCCTTCCTGCCTTCAGTCATTCAACAATACGTGTTAGGTTCCTTCTGTGAGCCAGATATGTACTAGATGCTGTGGGCAGAATGAGGGACAGGGGAGATTTGAGCCACAACCTTGGATCTTCTGGTCTGTGCAGAAAGAGAGATATTAAAATAAATAGTTACAACTTCATGTGCTAAGGGCTGAAATATAAGCCACCCTGAGTTCAAAGGAAGCCTATAGCAGGGCGCCTAAGCTGGCAGAAAGGAGCCACGGGAGAGTTGCAAGAAGTGTCGTTCATGCGGGCAGTCTTGGTGGCACCGTTAGTGCTCATCGAGGCAGCCAGCCAGCCCCCCCTCGGGAGAAAGTGAGGCCTCCCCTACCATTAATATTTACGACTCGGAACCCACATGGGCAGTTCTGCCTTTCCCTGCAGGGTCACCATGAGTTAAAAAGAACTCAGCGGCAATGGTGGTTTTTGTGGGGGTTTGTGTGGTGGTGTTGATCATTTATGTTATGATCTGAGGATCAAATAGAAGTCAGTCATCAAAAACAGCACTAGTCATAGCAACAAATTGCCTAGAGTGACAGGTAATGACATTCTTCCTGTCTGCCCTGATGGTGTCGTGGTTGCCAAATGGGCTGTGATCTGCAAGGCCAGCAGTTCGAAACCACGAGGGTCTGCCTGAGGGAGAAAGACTGACCTTTCTACTCCTGTAGAATTAGTCTCGGAAACTCGCAAGAGGCAGCTCTGCAGTGTCCCAGTTCCAGTGAGTCAGTGTCAACTCGAGGGCAGTGACTGCTTTGGTTTTAACCACCAGATACTATGCTAACTACTCCTCAGAGCTTAGTGTCTTCCTGGGGGGCTTTATTCCTGGCAAGCTCAAGGGTTAATAAGTGGCAATTGCCGGCATTTGAATCTGCATTGGTCTGATTCCAAAGTCTCCTTTCCCCGATCCCACAAAGCAATCTACTGATTTGGGTTACATTTGTTTTGCTAAAATAAAAATTATTTGAGTGATCACTTTAAGTTTGCTGTGTTTGAGATTATTGTGGGAATTATTACACTCCCTTCCCCAAAATGGACATTTTCATGGATTGTAGTAAAATTTTGCATTTGAGTAGCAGTTTCGAAGGCAGATATTATGCCTTTGAGTTGGTGAATATTTTGTTGGGTATAAAATAGCCGCTCACCTGCACACCCTAAGCCTGTCCCAGTACCGGGGTCTGAAGTCCACATTGCACAGTGTCTTACACACACGCAGCTCCCAGTCCACATGACTGCAACTTCCTTTTGAGTGAATGGTAGGACAATTTGAAAGGGCAACTTTGAACTCGCCCAAAGAAAGACGCACATCACAATTGGAAAGGGATTCTAACTCTGTGTGCTCTGAACAAGCCGGACACGAGACTTTTGGGGGGAAGATGAAGATATAGACGTCTTCCCGTAAGAATATCTGAACTGAGGTAACTCCTACAACATATTCCTAAGTGATGCAAACTTCACTCTCCACATGTGAAGGGCACAAAGCGTTAGAATGTTTTACCATCAGTGCTTTTGAAGTTCCTGATCTAAAGGAGGGCAGATTAATCCGAGGAGGTAAATTTCAGACATAAAATGGCCCTGTCCAGGGGCGGCGGTGTGGTTGTCGCACCTCCTGGTAGCAGATTGAGCCTGGACGTGGGAGCCATAGGCTGGGTTTAATTGGCCACCATAGCAGCACACACAGGTGTCCCCAAACGTGCCATTAGAATTGTTTTTAAACAATATAAGTGTTTTATTTATGTGTGTTTACTTATAACTATACACACGGAGCCTGCAAAAATTCATGAAAGAACTCCATTGCATTTTTCCATGAACTTTTTGAAGCCTTCTTTGTGTGT
This sequence comes from Tenrec ecaudatus, assembly GCF_050624435.1. Taxonomy (NCBI): domain Eukaryota; kingdom Metazoa; phylum Chordata; class Mammalia; order Afrosoricida; family Tenrecidae; genus Tenrec; species Tenrec ecaudatus. The sequence goes on along the minus strand of NC_134540.1, from coordinate 47,097,186 downwards.
GTACGTGTGTGTCCATCTCTCTGTCACCAGGTGATTTTCAGGGATGGACTGGTCCCCAGGGAATTTCCCAGGAGAAGGAACCAGCAGAACCTGTAAACCGGGCCTCACCCCCCGAAGTCTTGTGATTTATATTCCACATCTTCACAAATGCTCTTGCAGCTTAGACTTTCTGTTGTTATTTTCGTTCGTCTTGGGAGAAGCATAACGCCAGCCAAGAAGAAGAAAGAGGATATATATGTTAGTAAGGATTAAACATCGCTTCCTCTCATCACTAACCGTGAAACGTGTTGCTCTAACTTTAGGGACACCACGGTGCAAGCCCTGACTCTTCAGCCTTCTGTGGAAGATGGACTCATTGTCTATGAAGACTCGCCTTTGGTTAGTAGGATTAGACTCCTATTTCACCCAGTGGGGTAGGGGGTGGGGTGTAGGGACGCTTCACAGAGATTCTTTTTTACTTCAGTCTGACCGGAAAGTAATTGTCGATGTGTTGTTTGAGAAGCAGGTAGTTAAATGCAGATTGTTGCATAAAGGACATGTTTTCTTATTCTTTTTTCTTTCTAGAGGGATTCAGGGAATGACAGAAAGCTACTATTGATTTTTTTTGTATTATAATTTTTTTAATGTTTGCTGCTGTTTCCAAATACACAGCTTGAAATTAAGTAGCACTTCTAAAAGTTAAAAATGGTTTAACTGGGAAGATCTAGTTCTCAGCTTCGTTTCAAAGGAATCCTGGGCTCAGGGGTGTCCCTCTGTGTGGACAGTTCTGTCCCAACAGTGGCACAAAGCATCACAGCATCATGGGACCCTGAAGGGACCAGCCTCCAGAGCAGCGGTTCTCAACCTGTGGGTCACGACCCCTTAGGGGGTCGAACGACCCTTTCACAGGGGTTGCCCGATTCATAACAGTAGCAAAATGACAGTTACAAAGTAGCAACAAAAATAATTTCATTCTTGGGACTCACCACAACATGAGGAACTGCATGAAAGGGTTGCGGCAGGAGGAAGGTTCAGAACCACTGCTCTAGAGTCTCCTTACTTTAAAGAGAAATTAAAACCTGGGCTTAGGACAGAAGCCATACTTTGTCCTCGTTATTATTTCAGTTTACTGGTACCATAAAATAAAAAGATATTGCACAATCAGTTTTCCCCCCTCCCAGCATGTGTCATAAAGCAGTCCTGGGGAGAAAGACGGGGCTTTTTGTCCCGTAGAGTCAGGAACCCACAGGGACAGCCGGCAGCCTTCCGCGGCTCTAAGGGAGCAGGCTGAGGCGTCACCCTCCTGTGACGAGTGACCGGCTCGGAAGCCCCCGGGGGCAGTTCTGCTCTGCCCTGTAGGGTGGCCACGAACCCAAATGGACTCGGTGGCAGTACATTGAGTGAGTTATCATAAACCCAAAGCAGTAAATGATGACATGCTGAGGACGGCTACTTTCACTCTTGTTTATGCTGCATTTTCTGTCTTCCAAGGTTAAAGCCGTAAAGTTGGGCCACATTCTGGTTGTCGATGAGGCAGACAAGGCACCCACCAATGTCACCTGCATTTTAAAAACTCTAGTAGAAAATGGAGAAATGATTCTAGCAGATGGAAGACGCATTGTTGCAAGTGAGTATGAAATAAGCAACTTTTAAAAAAAATACATAAAACTTTTACAACTCTGGTCACTAATCACAGGCTTAGCTGGCTATGTGGCCATAAGCTACAAACCCATATTCAATGTAACACAAATCATCCATATGGTCCATGAAAATAATAGCAATGTACAATCTATCGGGAGTTATGAGGGTGGGGCTGGGGGAGAAAGAGCTGGTACCGAGGGCTCAATAGAAAGTAAATGTCTACAAGAGAATGAGGACAGCACATGTACAAACATGCCTGAGTCAACTGATGTGTGGATTGTGATAAGAGTTGTGTGAGCCCCCAATGAAATGATTTTTTAAATCAATACTTTTTTAATCATTTTATTGGGGGCTTGTACAGCTCTTAACACAATTCATTCATACATCCATTGTGTCAAGCACATTTGTACATTTGTTACCATTATCATTTTCTTTTTTAAATCATTTTATTGGGGGCTTGTACAACTCTTTTCACAAGCCATACATCCATCCATTGTGTCAATCTCATTTGGACACTTGTTGCCCTCATCGTTCTCAAAACATTTGCTTTCTACTTGAGCTCTTGGTATCAGCTCCTCCTTTTTTTCCCTTTCCTTCCCACTCCCTGCGCCCTCATGAACCCCTGATAATTTGTAAACTTTTTTTTTTATGTCTTACACAGTCTGATGTCTCCCTTCACCTGATTTTTCTGGTGTCTGTCCCCCAGGAAGAGGCTATATGTAGATCATTGGAATCAGTTCCCCCTTTCGATCCCACCTTCCCTCCACCCTCCTGGCATCGCTACTTTCATTGTTGGTCCTGAGGGGTTTATCTGTCCCGAATTCCCTGTGTTTCCAACTCTTATCTTTACCAGTGCACATGCTCTGGTGTAGTCGTATTTGTAAGGTAGAATTGGGGTCATGATAGGGGTGGGGAGGAAGCATGAAAGAACTAGAGGAAAGTTGTGTGTTCATCAGTGCTATACTGTACCCTGACTAGCTCTTCTCCTCCTCGTAGCCTGCTGTAAGGGGGACGTCCAGTTGCCTACAGATGGGCTTTGAGTCTCCACTCCACACTCCTTCATTCACAATGATATTAAAAAATCAATACTTTCAATAGACAGAGAACGTCTCAAAATGTCAATAGTAGGAGGACAATACAACATCATAGTTTTCTACTGAAAGAATAATAATACTTAATAATAATAATACTTAATTCGCTTTTCAGTTATCTTTATGGTTTATTTCTTTTTCTTGCTGTCTGAAAATTTTTTAAAGTTCTGATATATTTCTAGTAATATCTGCTCTTAATAATAAAATATCAGTGAATGTTATTACATTTTATTATAGATGGCATATATGTGTCTATTTCTATGTATATCGTTGTTGGGGTTTTTTTGTACACCTGTACATATAGGAAAACATTACACACACATAGCCCATAGGAAAACAGGAGGAAGTCATACTTGAATCATCCTCTGTTTGGGATTGTCTCTTTCCCTCCCTCCCTTCTTCTTTTTTTTTTCCTAATAGAGGAAATGTAAATGAATGAAGCTCATCAGTCTACTGAGCCTACAAGGAAAAATTGCTTTGTTGAATACACTGTGAGAATATTTTCTAGTTTTTGTGTCTGAAAAGATTTGAAAATCGGTAACCAGCTCTTGGTAATATACAGCCACTGAGCCCTGGGGGTGTCGTGGTTACACACTGGCTGCCAGCCACAGGGTCAGTGGTACACTACCACCAACAGCTTCAGGGGTTAAAAATCAAAGCTTTCCACTTCCCTGAAAAGTTACAGGCTCAGAAACCCCCGGGAAGTTAGACCCTGCCCTTGGGTCGCCATGAGTCAGAATGGACCTGATGGCAGTGAGCTACGTTAGTTCAGGACACCAAACGAGTTGAAACCAAGAACTAAAATCTCCAGTACCAAACGAGAGCACGCCAAGGGACCCCGTTCAGGAATTTATTTTCCTTGTGGCTACTGCCATTGCAAGGCTGCCATTTGTGAGTCTAAGAAACCCAGTGCCCAAAAAGTACTAAAATATTCCCGATGTCGGACCTGCCGTTTGAGAATCCAGTTTGTCCTTCTTAGCGGCTTCACGAGGAGCAAGGAGTGGAAAGGCAGAAAGCGTGGCTGGAACAAAGGCAGAGTTAGGGATCCTTGTCGCTGAGTCTCCCTCCACATTCTCCGACACGTTTCACGGGGCTCGCTTAGCCATCCAGGAGTCGCATACTTTCCAACATCAGGTGCCAATCGTGGTCATATTTTAAAAAACAGAATTCTCTGCCTTTCCTTTCCCCCTGACATTCTTTTGAGCAGGATCTATGAAGCACCGCTTCTATAATGGTTGTGGTTTTGCTTTTATTGTGATTTTTTGTGTGATGTCAAGCACTTATGCCGTTGGAGGCACCAGGACCTGAATGTGCGGTCTGTGGAAAGGTTGCTTTTGGTGCCATAAAAGACAGGCCTTTCCCAGCCGTCACTTGAAAAGATGGACAGGCCAAAGCTGAGATTTAAGCAGACCCAGATGGTGAGCGCTTCTGCTCAGAATCACCGTGAGATGGAGCTTTCGTTTTTTTAAACGATTGTGTAGAGAGCGATGTTACGCGTCCGCCGTGCGCAACGGCCGTCCCCTAATATAGTGAGCAGTTTGCACAGAGAAAGCGTCAGTCAATCTGAGATCACTTATTTTAAGAACTCAAGTTCATTGGAAACCCTTGAGCAAATGAGCTAAGTGGACTTTCAAGCGGCTCGCCTCGTATGGTTAGGTTGCGGGGTACACAGTCTAACCAGTGCCTCTTCCTTGCAGCACAACGGCGGGCTGTGCAAATGATCAGATCACAATGCGGGGATTGATCTTGGATGATTCCTTGTTATGGGTGGAATTTTTACTTTTTTTTAAAGGAATGGCAACATCTCAAGCCTAGTTTAGGCATTGTTTGGCAAAATTTTGCCATGTGTTTTTTAGGTGTACATTGAACTGATACGCAGCTACAAGTGGCTGTACAAAGTGGGATATGCTTTATCAGACTTTTTTTTTAAGCAGGTAATTGAATAGTGTGACTGTTTGTTGTTTTAAAGGCTGTAGCTTGATGGTCTTCAGCATTTTAACAATATCAATGTAGAATAAACAGTAAGATATTTTGTTTTTCAGATTCGGCAAATGTCAGCGGAAGAGAGAATGTTGTGGTGATTCATCCCGACTTCCGGATGATCGTTCTGGCCAACCGACCTGGGTTTCCTTTCCTAGGCAACGATTTCTTCAGCACCTTAGGTAAAAACAGTACGATAATAACAGCAATAGCAACAACGATAGCAATAATCCAAATGCTGGTCTCCTGATAGCAGTGTTCTAATGCCGCCATTGGGGATTCATCTTGTGCTCTGTTGCGTCATCGTCAGAACCATTTTGTAAGAGGATTTGTCATCTCCACTTTGGAGAAGGGAAACATCTGATATTCAGAGCGAATACCTATTTCTCTGGGGTCCACTTAGCAGATAAGTGTTACAGCTGAGAATCCTGTACCAGTCTAGCTGATTCCAGAGCCTGTGTCCTTAAATTATCACAGCCTGCTTTGTTGTTCAGAGCCCTGGAATAAAACCCAATCAACCTGCTGCCATGGAGTCCGTTTCAACTCGCAGCAGAAGAAAGCGCCACTGGTTGGCCCAGCCTGGAGGAGTTCACCCCTTCCCTGAGCAGGAGTGCGTGCCATCGGAAAGCCAGCATGGACGGGCAGTCGTGCACTTTTCCTGCCCGTGCTCACGAGTGCGCATGGACGCGTGGCATGGCACAGCCAGAGAGGCACCGACTTCACTTTTTAGGATATCGCCAATCTGTGTCCAAGGCAATGAGGCGTCTTCACACTTCCATCAGCGGTGGAAGCGTGTTCCCGCTCACGAGAAATTCACTCCTCTCTTTGAGTCCTGGTTGTAATTTTCTAGTACATTTTCTGTTGCCTAAATTACAAATGAAAGATTTTCTGTCTAATTTTCTTTTACTGTAACTTCATGTCTCTGTAGATTTACTTTACCAAAATGAACCTTAAGAAGATTCTAGCAATGTACGTCGTTTTGACAGTTATGCTACTAACTTGAAGCACTAGCTGATAAAGATCAGGGATCAATCACAGCGTTCAGATTAGGTTACAACTTAATATAAAGAAAGCAGAAATCCTCCCAAGTTGGCTAATAGGTCCGCTCAGGGTAAATGGAGACAAGATTGCCAATGTCAAGGCTTTCCCCTTGCTCGGATCCACAAGCAGCACTCATGGAAGCAGCTGGCAAGAGATCGCAGTACGCACTGCAATGGGTAAATATACTGCACACGCCTCTTCAAAGCATTGAGAAGATGTTACTTTGAGGACGATGGGGCACCTGACCCAAGCCATGGTGATTTCAATTACTTCATACACGTTTTGAAAGTTGAGCATAAAATAAGAAAAAGCACGGAAGAATCAATGCATTTGAATGTTGCTGGCAAAGAATATTGAAAGAGCTGTGGACTTCCAAAAAGGAAACAAAGTACAGCCAGACTGCTCCTTGGCCACCTGGATGGTGAGACTTCATTTCAAGAGAGACCAGTCCCTAGAAAAGGACGGCATGCTGGGTCATGTGGAGGCACAGCGAGAAAGAGGAAGACCCTTGGCAAGATGGACTGGCACAGCGGTCGTACAATGACCTCCAACAACACGATGGTGAGGACGGAGGAGGACTGGACGACGTTTCCTTCCCTGGCTCCCAGAGTCCGCGGTGCCTGGTAACAGAGGAGACTGTCCTATGAGAGAGATACATCGTTTCTAAAGTTATGCAATGTTTTTAGATCCCTATATGCTTGTATGAATGTATTTTTCCAAATATACAAGTGCATGTTTGGAAGAATAAATCCACTGAACTATGAACACCGCATGACTGTGGGAGGAAGTGGTATTGGCTGAGACATGAAGGAACCGTCCCCATTTTGTTCTTTATATTTCAATAGCTCCAATGAGTCCATGGTCCAGTATTGTGTTATTTCTTTATTAAACAGAAAACAGCACCACCATGCAGTATAAAGCACATATCACCTGGTTTTCAGAGATTACAAATGTAGTGTTCTGGCACAAATGGAGTGGGTCTTTGAACTACGATTCCGTTTCCTTTGGCGTGATAACACCTTTGGCATGATGACAACTTTGGCATGATAATGTCTTAGTTCCATGCTCAAAGGGAATCATTTTCCTCTTCCAGGTGATATATTTAGCTGCCACGCAGTTGATAATCCCAGACCCCACTCCGAGCTCGAGATGCTCCGACGATATGGACCAAACGTGCCCGAGCCAATTCTTCAGAAGCTTGTGGCTGCCTTTGGAGAGCTGAGGAGCTTGGCTGACCAAGGGATTATTAATTACCCTTACTCTACCAGGGAAGTTGTCAACATAGTCAAGCATTTAGAGGTATGTCCCTAATGTTTTCTACCAAGCCATGGTGCTCGATTTCTCAGATTATGCCATTTGTACCACGTCTCTCCATTTCTATAGATACGATAGAGGACATGAACCGTTTGGCTTCTAAATGATAAATCTAGAAGGCCAACCAACATTATCTGTCCCATCGTTAAATTGACTCTGGCAAGTCTCTGCCATGGCTGTTACCAAGGAGCCCTAGAGCTCTAGTGCACGGGGTGGTTGGTTGGGTGGTGTTTTGTTTGTTTGTTTGTTTGTTTGTTTGTAAGGGAGGGGTGGCAATATAGGAAACTTCTGTTCTGCTCTGTGATGGTTTACAACAAGCATACAGTACCCATGGGTGGGGGGGGGGGGGGGGAATCCACTTTTTCATTTTCAGGTTCAAAACTGTGAAGACATAAGGATCAAACAGCAAAGTAGAAACTCATGATATTGACTCATGAAACCTCTTGAAGGAGTTTTAAAAGATACAGTCAGTGAATGGGGAGAATAACATTCTATAAGGCCATGTACAGGGTTTAGTCTTCATTGGTAAGGGAAAAAACAGATATAAATTCTACTTAAATACCACATAACGCTCTCAAAGCTAAGGTCACTTCCGAGTGACTTTTGATGTCTGGTCCATCCACACATTTCAACTCTCCAAGAAAAACCGCAAAAGAAAAATAGAAAGCCTTGTTCTGCTTCCAAGGTGCTAGTAAATACACAGATCCCAGGTCCTAAATACAGTTGTTAAGCATAGCTCCTTAAGTAGGTAAGCAGGTAGCATGCATAGCTTCTGAGTGTATCCATCCTTATTTATTCTTTGAAGTCACCGTGAAAGCTTGTCAGAACATACACCAATACAAATCCATCACTAAAGTATCAAGAATTCCTTAAACAGTTCCTCACCAACAGTCTGTCCCGCGTCTGGAGGACACCAGCAGTAGCCACTTAGCATCCCCTCTGCTGCCCTAGTGTGCTATCTCCTGTGCTATTGATGTACTTCCCTTCAATTCTGTTCTGTCCACCCCCCTGCCATTTATTCATTCACATAGGGCTTCTCTAAGTGCCCCTTACTCTGCTTACAAAAACGAAAACTCATTGCCATTGAGTCGTGCCAATTCATGTGACCCCATAGGACAGAGGAAAACTGCCCCTGTGGGTTTCTGGGACTGTCACTCAATATGGGAGTAGAAAGCCTCATCTTTTCCCCAGGGAGCCACACGTGGTTTCGAACTGCTGCCCTGGCATCAGGAGCCCAATGCATAATGCGCATTATGCCACTCGGGCTCCTCACTCTGCTTGGACTGCGGGTTCAGACTCTTTGTGAGAAAATTCCACTGTCTTTCAAGTTCATCTCTCCACTTTTTGAAGTCACTTCACACATGTAAATGAATTTCTTACATTGTAAAGCAGAATTTCATGTACACAGACTTCTACTTTAATCAGTATGGTGTACCTTTTAAAGGTAGGGAATTCCAGAGAGCAGTGGGCTTCACTTAGTGACAGGATCTGGGTCTGCCTTCAAAATTTGACCAAAGGAAACGGTTCCCCTCAAATTCCAATATTTACTGAAAAAGGAAAATAGTATTTAGCCATCGGAACAAACATCCAAATCAAACCAAACCAAAGTCATTGCCATCAAGTCAATGCTGACTCCTAGTGACCCTACAGGAAAGGGAGAACTGCCCCCGTGAGTTTCCAAGTCTGTACTCTTATGAGAGTGGAAGTCCTGTATTTCTCCCAAGGGACAGTTTAGAACTGCAGATCTTGCAGTTCGCAGCCCAATGCATAACCACTACACCACTAGAGAAACATGTATGTATGTTCCTACTATGGTTATCTGACAAGACTACTAAATTTCTATGGCTCATTTGATATTACCATTCTATCAATTTTATAAATCTGTATTAAGTTATGTATTTTATTGCATTCCTTTGTTTTAAACACAGAAATTTCTCTCTTTTTTTTTTAAACACAGAAATTTCCCACCGAAGGCCTTTCCAGTGTGGTGAGGAATGTGTTCGACTTTGATTCCTACAACGACGACATGAGGGAGATTGTGGTTAGCACGTTACACAAATACGGCATCCCTATCGGAGCAAAACCTACCAGTGTGCAGCTGGCCAAGCAGTAAGGCAAACCCACTGCTGTTGATAAGAGTGCTCTTAAGAGCAATTGTCTTCCGATGTTTAAATGCTGATAATGCCTAGACTACTGCTAGACTCTATTACTAAGCCCAGTTGGTGGGGAAACATCTTTCTGCAAGTAAGCTATTCAAATATACACTGCCATTTGCTAGCTGGTTTTCAGTTAAGTGGCTTTGTTTATGGGCCTGTGAGTTGTGAGCGTCAATCCTCTTGACTGTGCCGTGAGTAGATGGAATGCAACCAAATAAAGGGAAATGCTTGTTTCTTTAACAGTCTCTGTCCGTTTGTTGAATAGCCACGGCCCTCACCATCTGCTGACCAAATGAGAAAGCATGCTAACCTGGGCCTTCCCTAAGGGGATAGTCTGCACTCAGTTCCTATTCCTGCATTTATCCCACCATACTGATTAGATTTCATCTGGGAGCACAAACTGGCTGAATTTTCATGGGGGCCAATTGCCTACCTTTTAATTTGCCTACTTTTAATTTGCTATTACAGGCTACCTACTTAACCTTAGTAACAAACCTTGCACGTATATGTTGATGGTAAAAACAATGTAGTGAGCAAAGTTTATCCGTAGATTGATTAAATTTCACAGTGACAACTAGAGAAACCCTTTTATATGGGCATAAGTTAATGATAATGCATCTAATACATAGGCTCCAAAATTTATTTGGCCTACTGCCTCTTTTCAGAAACAAAAATGTCACTCGGCAGCCCCCTAGCAATGAAAACATTAGTACTGTAGCCCATAATCCAGAATAAAGTTTAGATCTCTGCTTCTGCAGCCCCCTATTGGATCATTCCAGCACCCCCTGTTGGACAGTATCACCCGCTTTGGGAAACATTGATCTATGGCTAACGTTGTTTATAAAAATAGACAATTATCACAAATTCCCAAAGGATAATAATTACTTTAAAATAAATTGTCATTCAATTTTCATCTGCTATAAGAGGAACTTTCTACCTCTCCTTAGGGGGGAAGTTATTAAATATAGCACATTAATTAGTTCAGCAATTAGTTTGCATAGCTTCTGAGTGTATACGTCCTTATTTACTCTTTGAAGTCACTGTGAAAACTTGTCAGACACACTCCAATACAAAGACATTACAACAGTATTAAGCATTTCTTAAAGAGAAACAAACATTTCCCTTTTGTGGTAAAAGCACAAGGCGACGTTTTGTTAAAAAAATCAGTGTTTGGTTTATGTTACTCATCGGTAAATAGATCCTTTTCAAGAAGCGTGACTCAGTGTCAATTGCTAATGCGTCCACTTTTTTCCGTATAGTCCGGTTTTACTGGCTTGCTCGTGGTCCACTTGGGTATCTTGAAAGGTAGCTGATAATGAAACGCCTCACCTCACATGCTCTGGGCATGCTCCCAGGAAAGACCGGGCCCTGCAGAAGGGCATCGTGCTCGGCAAAGCAAGCAGAGGGCATCGAGAAAGGAACACAGTGGGCGCCACACTGGGCTCAAACCGAAGAACAGTTGTGAGTGTGGCACAGGCCCCGGGCAGCGGCTCACTCTTGTGCGTCGGGTCGCAATGAGTCAGAACGACTTGGCGGCACCTAACAACACCCTGTGATCTAAGAACTGGTCACACAAGTGGTGAAAGGCCTGGCTCATCTACTGGTAACTCTGAGGGTGAACAGTCTGGTCATCTGCTTCTGTGAAGATTCAATCCACTGCTAGGCGCTGGCTCAGCAAAGCTTGACGTCCTAGGAGAACTAACTGCTCCTTTGGGTTTTTGAGACTTTCACACTTTATGGGAGCAGACAGCCTTAGGTTTCCCCTGAGCAGCAAATGCTGGTTTAAAACTGCCCACCTTGCGGCGAGCAGCACCATGCATAACCCACCCAGCCTCCAGGGCTCCTTCGGTAAGGATTACATCCTTGGAAACCCTACGGAGTCGACTCACTCTGCCCTATGAGTAGAAATCAACTTACCAATGCACCGGCAGTGTGCTCAGTGTATCTTCCAGCCGTGGTCCGCACTGTGCAATCTCCAATAGTCCCCATGCCTTTAATTTCCCCTCTCTCAAAAAGAATTGTTACACAGCTAATTTTCATTATTAGTAACAAATTTACAAAATTGGCATTCTGACTTGATAGAAAACAGGCTTGTGGTTTTAAAATAGCTTTATTTGTATTCGCTCACAACTTGAAATAAAAATTATAATACGTGTAGTCTGTAATATCAATCATAAGAGAACTGGTCATTTCTATTTCCAAGGAAGACAGATAAGGTGGTTTAACTGCTCATCGTTGTCTTCACTTTGGAACTAGGGGGGAAATTGGCAGGGGTGAATTAAGTCTTAACACAGTGGATTAATTTCAACTCCACTCCTTACTTTTGAGTGGAAGGAAAAATACATTGGGCCTGGACACCGGGAGGTCATACTTCGGCCCAAGGTGGGGCTGGAAAGAACTAGTAATCTGCTCACCACATCCAGCTGAAAATAGTCTTACAGCAGATGTGGGTGGTGAGTGACTTGTCCCATGAAATGGTTGTCAGAGGTGACTACAATTTACACAGTCATCCAAAGCCACTTTCCCTGAGCTGTGAATTGCAGTGGTTTGGGGCAGCTTGAAAGCAGTCGCGCTGTTGAGTTGCCCTGTCGTGGAATCCACAGGCTCCCGCCACTAGTTCTATCAGGTGGCCAGCCTTGTATGCAGAGAGGGAAGCGTGGGGGAGTGAACAACACAAGGGCCGAGTATGTTAGTGGTCACAGGTCTGTCCTATATGCCTGTGGTGCTGTGCCTTTGATTGGGGGTTGGGCCTAAATTCTGTGATTTTTTTCACCCAGAGTAATGACACTCGACACTCTTTACCCAGATTGTTTTCGTTTTTACGGGTTCAGATTTTTAACCCAAGTCCTCCGAGCTTTGCCTAGAGTATAGTTGTCCAACAGAAGACTGTCCTCAAAGAGCTCACTCACAGTGTAACCTTGGTGGTACGATCTTGATGTTACTTAACTAAGTGGGTGAGCCCCAGTGGCTCTGTGCCTGGCTGCCAACTGCAGAGTCAGCGGGTGGAAACCGCCAGCCTCTGCAGGAGACACACTGGGTCTCTACTCCGGCAGAGGCACCGCCTCAGAAACGCACCGGCACAATGGTACCCCTGTCCTGTTGGGTAGACCAAGGAGTCAGCATCGACTCAATGGCAGTGAACTTGACTTGGTCTTGGTAACTTGGTGTTGGTAAAATGAGGGCAGGTTATTATAGATAGGGTAATCATGTCATTGATCACCTAAAACCAGGCTTGTCTGAGAATAAAGGGGGGGCGGGTAATCCCAGTAACTGTGACCCCCGAATGTCACCTAGGACTGTCCTAGGCTGCATGGCACCCGCATTGTAACTGTTCCCAGACTTTTTCCTCTCCAAACATCCTTTGCATTTGAAATATCATCATCATATTCCTTACATCTGCAAAGCAGAAACAAAGTAAAACAAAAGATCAGTGACATTGACCTTTTCCTCCTGGACTTGGGCTCTTCCGCCTCACTGACCACTTGCTGGGCCCCAGTTCTTGTAGGCTGTCTCCACCCACCTCTACAGATACTGTGTCAGTCGGGAAAGACCCACGCTGGATTTCAGGAAGAGGGATAAGGCTGGTTAAACTACTATTAATGCTCCCTCCACCCCCATTTTTTTAATGGAAAATTCTTTCTGCGACCGTTAATTCTCCTGTTCTCGAATCCAACCATAACACTTATTGGATGGGAGTGAAATTACCCTGAGTCTGGAGCAAGATGGTCATACGCTTAAGATGGGGATGGAAAAATAATCGACCACCCACTCCATCTAGCTAAAAAAAAAAAAAAGATAAATGGCAGAGGTGCTGGAAGGGAACTTTTCCCAGCGAGACAAAGAGAATCCCAGGCCCCTGTTAGTATGGTCCCTTGCAGCCTCCTCTTCCTCCGAGGGAGGAAGTCAGAGACACTGGAAGCTCAGTGCTTTTAAGGACATTCTCGACGACGAGAGAGGGCTGCCCCTTTCCCTTTGGTTCCGATCAGCCTATTGTTGGTCGCGCTCTCACCGTTCTCTCTTGAGTGAACTTCACTTGGCTTCTTGACCAACCCTGTGGGTTCCAGGCCGAGTCTTACTGTGTGGCTATTTTGCCTAGCTTGATCTCGACATGACTGTGCTTCTCTAACTCATCTGCAAATGTGCGCCTCGATTTTAGGACTGAGATGGGGATTGGCTAATCCGAACCTCATTTTGCTTTTGCCCCTTCCTACTTCCGGAGAAGACCTTTTAAACTTCTAATACATGGAAGGGGCATGGAGGACATGCTCAAGAGATGGTAACCATGGCCACATAAGGGGTCCAAACGGCAGCAAAATCCACCGACACCGAGTCAATTCCGATCCGTCGCGGCAACCCTAGACAGGGTTTCCGAGCTGTAAAGGGGAGCAGACTACTCACCCCCTCCCCCACCCAGGCATGGCTGATGGGTCTGAACTAGCAGTTCAATGTTCGCTTATTGTGTCTTTAAAATTGAACTCTGTGATGTTTGTCTGATAGAGAAACAACTAAAAAACATGCCCACGTGCACGCACACACGCATCTCGTTTTGTTAAGGTTATAGGCAGAGATAGGAGGACTCACTATTAGAAAATACATTTAATAACGGATTTGGGGCCAAACAGTAACCACAGGTTAGCCCATGCCACCCACTGCCATCAAGATGAGTCTGACTCATGGCAGCCTGATAGAACTCTGTCTAGCTGGAGAAAATCATTTATTTTTCTGAACCTCTGTGTTAAGTGACATGCAATAGCTTATGTTTCTCGATTACTCTCTTCTTTGCTATTCTGGAAGGTGAGAGGGTTGTCTGTTCGCAGAGCTATGCTGGAATGTAAGCATTTCTCCTCTATATCATAATCAGAACATTAATGGTGGTGATGGTCATAGAAACGAGCGTAGATGTTTTGCTCTGCTGTTTTGCCAAGAACATGTCTAAGCAAATTTCATGAGTTTGTATAATCCTTAGAGCAAGCCTATACAACAGGGAAGTCACGGCCATATTTTATCGACGAGGAAGTGGCATCACGGAGGTCACTTAGCTAGTCCCAGGTCAGCAGGCCAACTGAGGGCAGAGCCGGGGCGCCACCAGACCCATTGCAAGCCTGAAAATATATAAGCTGATCGAGAGGCGGGCGATTGGCAATGTCTGGATCACAGTTGCTATCTGGATACTGGATATTGCCAATAATTCTGGTTTAAGACGGCCTTAAGGGGTTACCTGAGCAACCTTGAGGTCATCATTGACTATGACCTCGTTCGCTACACAAATTCCTGTTCTTCAGTGAGTCACGACAGGTTCAGATTCTGGGGTTTGGACTACATTCAAAAGGAAGAGTGAATCAAAAAGGAAATTAATATAGAGCTGTGACATGACAGGGGTCATCTTAGAGACATTGTCGTGCCCAATGAAGTTCCTCTCTTGGTGGCATGCAATACACACAAGGCAACTTACCCAGGAAAGTGAAAACTCTACAAAACTCCCTGTGGCCATCACAGATGAGAAGTACGTTAGCTGCTGCCCCACCCCCACCCCACACTCCGATTTGGAGCACAAAAGGGATTTATGGAATCTTCTCAAAAGACTGCATCTCCTCTTTGAAGTTTTCTTTCCTACGTGCCTTTTTTCGCCTTGCCTTCCTTAGGAGTTATTCTTGTCTGTAAGATACCGAAATGGCCAGCCATCTTACTCCATCTTCTGTATCCTCATCTCTGTGAATCACATCTTCCATGCTGGCTAGTTTATTCTTAAGCCATCCCAGTATTTATTGCTTATTTGTCACTGCAAAATAGCTGCCGTCCAGTCAGTTCCAACTCCTAGCGACCCTGTGTGGAACAGAGCGAAACCCTGCAGGGGCCGCACCGTCCTCACCATCATTGTAGTGTGGAAGGTCCTCTCCACTGTGTCGACCTTGATGTCCTTGCTCTTCCTCGGCAAGTGCTTCAAGTCATCCTCACTGTCAGCACCCACGGTTGTGCCGTCTGCGTGTTGCAGGTTGGCCACAGTCCCCAGGCCGCATTCTTCTCCTCAGATTATTTGCTCAGCATACACATTGAATAAGTATGCTGAAAAGAGACGCCTTTCCTGATTTCAAACCATGCAGTGTTCCCTTGTTCTCTTCAATCGACTGCCTCTCGGTGCATGTGCAGGTTCTGCATGGGCACCGTTAAGTACTCTGGAAATCCCATTCTTCTCAATGTGACCCACAGTTCATGATGATCCACCCAGAATGCCTTTGCATAGCCAATTAACCACAAGTCAACAGTAACACACTAGCTACTGTCAACCAATCATCAATTTTTCAATCAAGTACAATAGATAATTTAAAGAAATTTAAACCTTCTTTGTGTAGCAACGTTCTATCTAACACAGATACATAATGAAATATAATATCTCATTTATTTTTAAAATAAATCGGCTAAAAGAAAAAGACACAGCGATGACTATTCATCCCTTTCAGACTTTCTCTATGATTATATGTGTTATTTCTCAGACTGAAAAAAGAATGGGTCCATTCTTTCTTCCCTCCTGCCCACTGGCCCCTGAGCCCTGGGTGTTCTCCCTGATTGAGAGGGGAGCCATGTCTGTGAAAGGTGCATGAAAACACTTACTTCCCAGCAGCTCTGATGACAAGGCAAGGGTGGGTAGCAATCATGACGGTGCAGCTCGCCCCGCTCCCCTGCTTCTGGAAACTTCAGGCATTCGGTATTCATCCTAAACCTGCGGAGGGGCGTCATAGGACTGGTGAGCAGTGCTCTTCCTTGGAATGGGGGCATCACGATTGGTGCTTTCTGTGACAGTCCTTGAATGGCCTTGTCTTCAGATAGAAATGCTTTCCGTAGACAGCCGGCCCTCTCAAAGGGACCACGGTGTGTTCTCTCTTGGGAACTTGGCCTCCTTAAATACACTGCACTGCCTTCTCTGGGAAACTTGACCCGAGAGGGAGGAGGTCAAGGAGTTCTCTGGCATCTCAGCTGAGTAAGTTGGTTTATGCATCGGTAGGGCCTCAGCATAAACATAGAAAAGGCATCCTGTGGTTAAAAGCGTCAATGAAAAGGTACAGGGATGTGAAGCTGCCAACATCTTTGAGGTTATAAAAATGTGGCGGCGTCCCCTTCCATAAAGATTTCAGCTTGGGGGCCCAGGGAGCATTTTCCGTTGTCATTAAGCGTCACAAAGGACTCACAGCAGCAGATTTGCTGAAGTCCTTCCCACCCATAGGCCCCTAGGATGCCCCCCTCCCCCCTTGTCTCAAGAGTCAGTCATCCTTTTATCACCTGGTCTTACAAAAATACTGTCCTCGTATCCCCCGGTGACCCCAGGTGGAGTTATTTTTTCCCTGAGGATAAGAGACAAGTGTTCAGGAGTCCTCGGCGGCGTGCATCCTCGGATCCTGTTCAGAGCGCAGAATTCTCTTTGAGCAAAGGCAGCTGTGCACGCTGTGGGCAGAAGAGCTTTGTCTGCATGCGTCTCTGAAGAGTGTCTGTCTAGGACTGGGCTTCCGCTCCCAGGGTTTCTCCTGTGTGGTCGCAATATCCACAGCAGCTGCTGCTCCTATGACAGAGACCGCTACGGAGTCTCCAAGGACCAGAAGTATCAAAAAGATCACCCCGCTGGTTTGCAGGAGTGCCTTCATTAGATTTATCTTCCAAGATAGGAAGGACTGTCAGTTTATACCATTAAAGTCAAACCCCCTGCTTGCAGTGTGGTGCCCAACCGCGATATGGTTTTCTCTCTGTAGTCTTAGCTTTGGAAATCACGTTCACAGTGTGGCTCATGGGGTTCGAGGTGTTAGAATCCCCCTCCACACCCCGACTTACTTTTACTTCATAAACCAGCTCCTGGCTTTAAATAACCACAATGTTTATGTAGTGACATCTCAAAACTATTATAAATAGAAAAGTGGTGTGGGATTTTATATGTATCCAGTCTTTGCCTTGTATTCTAGCTCTTTTATGGGGGTGCAGACAAAACACTAAAATGCATCCAAACTAGCAGGCAAATTCTGAAGCTGTATGGAACCTTTTTCAGGTAGGGGCCAGGCTGCCTCATGAACTTCCTCTGAGTCCTCTAAGCCTCTACACCTGGCCTTTTAGACAAGCCTGGCTGAATGGAATTCCCTGCCCCCCCCCCACTATAGTTAATTTTTCCAAATGTACTCATGAAGTATCAATTGCTCAGCATCTTCTGGGTGAAGAAAATGGTAGGATAGTTGTTGGGCTGTGATGGTAAGGATGTTCCCCGATGGTTTGCCATAGCAATAGGGATGAGAGAAGACTGCACGACTGTGTCCATTCTAAAACGGCACACATTCATTCCCTTGGCATTTCCAGTTAGAACCTGTTCCTACTGATTGGCTCCGACCCGGACTCTGACTCCCAGTGACCCTGTGTGCCAGGGTAGAACTGTGTTTTTGCTGAGGTGGATCTCTAAGCCTTTCTTCTGAGGTGCTTCTGGGTGGACTCAAACTGCCAACCTTTACATTATTAACCAAGGATGTTAGCCATCTGCACCAGCTAGGGACTGACTTCCCTTGGTGGTGGAGTGTATTAAACATCAGTCTGCTAACCAAAAGGTTGACATTTTGAACCCACCAGCTGCCTCCTGGGGAAAAGGTGGGCTCTTCTGCTCCTGTGAAGATTTATAGCCCCAGAATCCTTAGGGGCCCTATGCTGAAGAATCGACTTCACAGCCGTGGATTTGTCTTGTGTAGTAATTCAGAAATGGAAAGGTGAAGAAGATGCCATGCCTGCTTTCCCACTGATCAGGAAAAACATCAAGTAAAGACTGACAGACACATGATTTGTGGTGGGGAGCAATGGGAGGCTGCCACCCGCCCTGGGCCAGGGCTAGGGCCAGGGCCAAGAATTTAAAGAAGTACTGTGGCGGGACACAGGGACTGCCACACTGGGCTTCACACATAACGATCGAGGCACAGCCCAGGAGCAGGCAGGGTCACCTTCTGTTGTGCCTGCGTCGGGAATGGACTCATGAGAACAGGGCACCAAACGAGGCGGGACTGCTGTAGGCAGATTGTGCACAGAGAACATGTGCATTCGAGGAAGTCCGAGCAGCCTGAGGACAGGAAGTGGGGGTTAAGTGAGGGTGTGCTGGATGCTGAGACTGAAAAGGAGAGGAGGGGGGCCAAGGGGACAAGAGTGTGAGCCCATGATGGGCATAGATTCTGAAGGCCAGAGAGTCAGAGGGATAAGACCTAAGCCCTTGAGGAATTAGCAGTCTAGGAGAGACAACTCACAGTGCTCTGAACCTGTTCTGCACGTTTCCAGTGGGGTTAGTCAGGAACACATGTGAAATGATGGGCAGTACCATTCAATGTGATATTCAAAATGGTACGCAGAGCAGTGACACGGCTCCCATGAGTTCTTCTTGGAGGGGGAGGGAAATTCTGGAAAATGTTTCGACAGGGAGCATTTTGGAGCCAATCATCCAGAGTGTGAATGCTGAGAAAGGGAAGTACTAGGGACGTGGAAATACGTGGGGAGCAGAGAGGACGAGAGGAGGTTTCTGAGGTGAAGCTGAGGAACGATGTTGAACGGGAGCCGGGCCCCAGAAGTGCCGTTTCGTGAGCAGGAAGAAAGCAAGCTGACAGTGTCTGCTTTGGCGCCGAGTCTCTGGGGCACTGAGACTGCCCAGTGTCATCCAGGAGAGCGGGGGACATAGTTGAGGACCCAGCCAGGAACAGCATGTTTCCCCCAAATCCTTCCCATCTCATGCCCCCCAATCACTCTGCATTCCCGGGATCCCGGCAGGTCCACAGGTCTGCAGCACAAAGCGGGCGTTGTAACAGTTCAGTACAGAGCCAGGCAGGGGAGGGGGACACCCAGATCCATCCTGGTAATGAACATGTTATTGGTCGCAAAACAAAATAACTTAACTTGGGATGGATGGGAATGCCGGGAAGAAGGAATCTGAGGTTCTAGCAAGCCAGGAAGGACAACGGGCAGTTAATACTGTTGTTGTTAGGCGCTGTTAAGTCCACTTTGGACTCAGCGCCCTCCTGCAGAATAGAGTAGAGCTGCCTCTTCAAGTTTCCAAGCTATAATGTGTACAGAAAAAAGATAGCCAAGTCTTTTCTCCTCTAGAGCAGTGGGGTGGGGTTGAACCCCCCAACTCGCAGTTAGCAGCCAAGCACTTAACTGTTCATTGCACCACCAGGACACCTGAGAAGTCAGAGGACCCGCCACCTACTGCCATTGAGTCTGATTCATAGTGTTTCTTGATATATGGTATCTGAGACGCCACCCTTACCAGAGAAGACAGCCTTGTCTTTCTCCTGCTAGTGGATTTGGACCTCCAGTTTTGCAGTTAGCATCCAGCGCCTGAGTTGCAGCACCACTTAAAGTTTGGAAAGAGACTTTAGTATGTCAGTGTGCTGACTTTTTAAAAATCAGTTTATTGAGGATTCATACAACTCTTATCACAAACCTTACATCCATCCATCGTGTCAAGCACATTTGTTCATTTGTTGTCCTCATCATTCTCAAAGCATTTGCTTTCTGCTTGAGCCCTTGGTATCAGCTCCTCAATTTCCCCCCGCCCTCCCTCACTAACCCTTGATAATTCATAAATTATTATTAGTTTTTCATGTCTTACACTGTCTCATGTCTCCCTTCACCCCCTTTTCTGTTGTCTGTCCCCCAGGGAGGGGGTTATATGTAGATCATTGTAATCGATTCCCCATTTCTCCCCCACCTTCCCTTATCCTGCTGGTATGGCTACTCTCATTATTGGCCCTGAGGGGTTTATCTGTCCTGGATTTCCTGTGTTTCCAGCTCTGATCTGTACTAGTGTACATCCTCTGGTCTAGCCGGATTTGTAAGGTAGAATTGGGGTCATGATAGTGAGGGTGGGGGAGGGACGGGGGAAAGCACAAAAGAACTAGAGGAAAGTTGCCTCAGGGAGGCGATGAGCCAGTCAGGGTACAGTATAGCATTGTCCTGACTTTGTATTTTAATAAAGACATTTATTTGTTTGTTTGTTTTTATTAAAAGATTATTTTATTGGGGGCTCTTGCAGCTCTTATAACAACCCATACATCACTTATACCAAGCATATTTGTACATATGTTGCCATTATTATTTCTAGACATTTACTTGCTATTGAACCCTTGGTATCAGTTCCTCTTTTTTCCTTCCCTCCACCCACTCACCCTCGTGACCCCTTGATAAATTATAAACTATTATTATTTTCAGATCTTACACCAACTGCTATTCCCTTCCCCCATGGTTTCTGTTGTTTGTTCCCCTGGAGGTGTGTGTTGTTATGAGTCAGTCATTGCGATCGTTCCTCCATCCTCCCCTCCTCTCCCCACCTCCCCTGTCCCACAACTTTATTTCTGACCTCGTTCTCCGTAACACATTTATTCTTTCTGAGATATGATATCTTAAAATTGTGAATTTTTCTGAACTCTGTTATAAGATTTTCTGAGTAGTCCAAATGTGCCAAATTATATGGAAATCCAGAAGAGCAAGACTTTCATTCTGGCCAGAAAGGAATCTGGGAGAAGGTGCCAGGGCAGGTGGGGGGAGTCAAGTCTGACTTACAACTACTCTGTAGGACATAGGAGAACTGCTTATAGGGTTTCTTAGACTGTAAATCGTTATATTGGCAGACAGTCTCATTTTTCTCTAATAGGAAAGCAAGTGGGTTTGAACTACTGGCCTTTAGCAGCCTAAAGTCTAACTCACAGTGTCAACTGGATAATCCAAACCAAAAACCAAACCCAGTAAGTCAATTTGGGAGTAACCACCTTCCTGACATAATCTCTGAAGACAAAGCAGGTGAATAAGCAAATAAGGTGAAGAAAGCTGATGGTGCCCAGCTATCAAAAGATATAGCATCTGGGGTCTTAAAGGCTTGAAGGTAAACAAGTGGCCATCTAGCTCAGAAGCAACAAAGCCCACATGGAAGAAGCACACCAGCCTGTGTGATCACGAGGTGTTAAAGGGATCAGGTATCAGGCATCATCAGAACAAAAAATCTTACCATAGTGAATGAGGTGGGGAATGTGGAAGTAGAGACCCAAAGCCCATTTGTAGGCCACTGGACATCCCCTTACAGAAGGGTCTCGGGGAGGAGACGAACCAGTCAGGGTGTGATATAGCAATGATGAAACATACAACTTTCCTCTAGCTCCTAAATGCTTCCTCCCCGACTAACGTAATCCCAATTCTACCTTACAAATCTAGGTAGACCAGAGGATGTACACTGGTACAGATAGGAACTGGAAACAAAGGGAATCCAGGGCAGATGATCCCTTCAGGACCAGTGTTGTGAGTGGCGATACTGGGAGGGTGGAGGGAGAGTGGGTTGGAAAGGGGGAAGAACCGATTATAAGGATCTACATATAACCTCCTCCCTGGGGGACAGACAACAGAGAAGAGGGTGAAGGGAGATTTTGGACAGGGCAAGATATGACAAAATAATAATTTATGAATTATCAAGGGTTCATGAGGGAGTGGGGAGTAGCGAGGGAGAGGGAAAAATGAGGAGCTGATGCCAGGGGCTTAGGTGGAGATCAAAAGTTTTGAGGATGATGAGGGCAATGAATGTACAAATGTGCTTTACACGATTGATGTCTGTATGGATTGTGATAAGAGTTGTATGAGCCCCTGATAAAATGATATAAAAATGTATGAAATAAAATTTGGGAGTAGCTGGTGGGTTTAAACCACTGATCTGTAGTTAACCATCCAATATTTAGCAGCAGTGCCACCGGGTCAAGAGCAGAAAATAATCCTAGGCACAGGTAATGAGCTAGAACATAGATTACCTAACATGTTTGGCCTCCCATTCCCTTTTCAGGAAGAAAAAAAATTACTCAGCCCCACTGTGGCAATTAAAAACATTTGTACTATAGCCCATAATCCAGGGTAAAGTACATCTGCTTTTGCAGCCCGCCTTGAACAGTCCTGGAACCCCCGGGGGTGGTACCACCCACTTTGGGCAACCCTGGTCTAGAAGTATGGAAACACATAGCACGTGTGGGAACTTCAAGTAGCAGTTGGAGACGTCCAGGCATAGGTCGGCTGGTGAGGGAGAGTAGGAGGTTAGAGCTGAAGCTAACAATATTGGTCAGCGCTCATGTGTGAAGAGACTAGAGCACTCGCTGTTCAAAGCCAAGTTTTAGCCTTCGATGTGGATTGAAATCCAGCATAAAGAAGACAGAAATCCTCACAACTGCACCAATACATAACATGCGTGGATGCAACAATCGACACCCATGGACGCAGCAGTCAAGAGATCAAATGGCGCCTTGCACTGGGTAACTGCTGCTCAGGACAGTGTGTACAGTGTGGAAAAGCAAGGGGTTACTTTGAGGATTAAGGTGCGCCTGCTCCAAGCCAGGGCATTTTCAGTGACCTCACGTGCATATGAAAATTAGACCTTGAATAAAGAAGACGGAGGAAGAATCAATCTATTTGAATTATGTTATTGGCGAAGAATACGGAAAGCAGGTGTTTACAAGCAGGTCTGTCTTGGAAGAAACACAGCTGGAATGCTCCTCGGATGCGAGGCTGGGGAGACTTTGCCTCCTGTGCTTTGCACATGCTATCAGGAGAGATCGGCCCCTGGACAAGGCCTCCTGTTTTGTAACGGAGGTAGGCAGAGAAAACGAAGCCCCTCAACAAGGTGGGCTGACACAGTGCCGCAACGATGGGCGTAATTAGGAGGAAGGGCTCGCGGGATTGTTCCCAACAACAGACTGAAAAGCCCCAGTGGACAGCCTCGGTGGGCAGTCTGACTTGGTCTTTGCCGGAGGCTTGATTGAAAGCATTCGGAGTGAGGGCGTCCTACTGGGATTGGAGCTTTCTTTTCCTTCTCCAAGATGGTGGTAATTGGCTAATTTGAGAGTCGGAACTACCCTGAAGGGTTCCATTATTCCCATGAAAATTAGGAGATCTTGCGGTAAGGAAATGTTTTAGGAATTGTTGGTAATAGGTATGTCAACAACTTCCAATTGCATAATGGCCCTGGAAAGATCCAAATCTTTTTCATGTGTCTCCTTCACACTCCAGAAATTGTGTTGGCAGATGTTTAGAGAAGGCAGGAATTTGCCAGAACATGCTATTTAAAACCCCGGTCACCTCTTCAAGGAAACAATTTTAAACAAATCCCTCGCATGTCATCCAGACTCTCTATTTCTTGACTTTGGTGTCTATAGGAATCGCGTTATGAAGTAGATGTGTACTGCTGGGGCGGTGGAGCACCATAACATCTTTTTCTTTCCTGTAACTTGTGCAATTGCTATCATTTGACCCGAGCCATAATTTTAGTGTTCCTCTTCCTCTCAGTTGAAAAATTTATTTCCTGGTTTTTATTCTTACTTCCACAATGGATGTAAGAAACATTACAGCAGATGAATTGAAAGACTTCATTTTAAAAAATACATAAATTCTTGAAGGACATTGAAGATAAAAAGTGGAGCTATCTATAGGTCTTAAATTCACCTTCCTCTCCGTTGATATCAAATCATTCCAACTCTGACTTTAACAAAACCTTAAAAAATACTAATATTATTTCAAGTAACTCAATTGTAAAAAGTAAGTGTCAATAATAGGACATAGGACCCTTTGATAGTGGTTATTTTGGGAAGGACAATGCCATATATCTCACGTCCCATAACTTGCTAGTGTACCAAAATATCATGCTTGCTCGTCCTTGAAATCTCTGCCCCTGACCGTGAACTTCATCAAGGAGAGAGAGCTGGTTTTTTCCATAGCTCATTTCCAGGATTTGTTTGTGGAAAATAAACGAAGAGCTTTAATTTACCTCAGGTGGTCAGGCTGGAGCCCAAAGGAAAAGTCTAGAAAGAATATCTCATGTTACCAAGAAGCAGTGTGAAGTCGGTTTGCACCATTCCAGACTCCCCTGCACATGTGTGTCTGCGTTATAGTGGTTGCTGCCAAAAGCGTGGTGTTGTGTGGTTCTGGAAGAGATTCTCTGTGGCGTACCTGAAAGCCCTTCCCATACCATACCAGGCCAACCAAATAGCCAGTGTTATTTTTAGGGGAACTCTGTAATTGCCTTGACTGTTATTCAGAATGACCTGGCAAGGTCAAACCACATTTTACGACTGTGTTTAGCATTGTCAATAAAGATCAGAAAATGAGTCAAGTCACTTTTTCGTAAATGTATAAAGTATTATCATAAACCTCTATGTAATAATTCAAGGAGTTGTTCGGGTGGTTTAGTGGTTTATGCCTTGGACCTGCTAGCCACAAGGTCAGCGGTTCAAACCCACGAGCCATTCCCTGGGGAAAAGATTAGACTGTCTGCTCCCATGAATATTTACAACCTCAGAAGCCCTATGCAAGGTGGCTACGAGTCAGAATGGACTAGCAGGCAGTGGATTTGGTTGGGCTTTAGTCTATGATCTTTCTGTGAGATTATGAAAAAAAAATTAGATCTACTTTTTAAAACTAGCTGTCAACCAAGGACCATTTTTAAAAATCATTTTATTGGGGGCTCATACAACTCTTATCACAATCCATACATACATCAATTGTGGAAAGCACATTTATACATTCGTTGCCCTCATCATTCTCAAAACATTTGCTCTCCACGTAAGTCCTTGGCATCAGCTCCTCATTTGTCCCCGTCCCTCTCGGCTCCCTCCTCCCTCATGAATCCGTGGTAATTTATAAATTATTATTTTGTCATATCTTACACTGCCAAAAGCCACTTTTATTAAGCAGTTCACTACCTGCAATTAGTTTTTGAGATGTAGCTGTATTTCTGTTGTCCTGAGAGAGCCGATTTGGAATGTACTGCTATATCCCTTAATGTAGGATATCAACACATAAGAATCCCTGTTGTATTGCCAGTATAGACGTTTTTGTCTCTTCGCCCCGAGTACTGCAGCGCTGTCGAATGTACGTCCGTCTGTTGCTGCTTCCTTGCGCTCCTCTCCATGGTAATCAGACTCCTCCAGGCGTGATTTGTGAGAAGAAGGGGCTTCTTGTACAGACCCTCCATTTCCCATTACAGATGACGACATGAGCTAGAGGTAGGACTAGAACTCAAGTCTCCTGTCTTCTGTGGTGCTGTCTTCTGTGTTAGCAGGAAGCTAGGCCTGACTCCTTCCTTTGCTTTGTTTTTCGCCTTCAAGACTTTGAGGCCAGTCCTCCTTGCTTAAACTGCTCAAAGCAAGTGAAGGACAGACATACTCCACCTCTCCCTAAACAAACACAGCGGGGTCCCTCTCTGCAAGGGCTGGTACAAAACCTCCCTTTAGAAATATGAGGGGCTTCAAAAAGTTTGTGAGGAAATGCCTTTGTCTCTTAATTCTGTTTTTCCGTGATTCTTTTGAAGCCACCTTGTATAGGTTTGCTTTGTTTAATGCCCATGATGTGGTTGTTGGTAGGTGCCATCAAGTCCCTGCCAACCCACAGTGACCTCATCACTGCCTTATCACAACAGAATGAAACACTGCCCAGTCTTGCTCCATCCTCACCCTTGTTCCCACGTTTAAGCCCAGTGTTGCAGCCCCAGTGTTGTTAAGGGCCTTCTCTTCCCCACTCCAACTCTGCTTTAGCGAGCATGATGTCCTTCTCCAGGGACCAGTCTCTCCTGACAACGAAGTCTCACTCTCCGTGCCGCTAAGGAGCACGGGGCTATGCCGACTGCTTCCATGACAGATCGCTGTGTCCTGTGAGCAGTCCATGGCACTTTCAATGTTCTTCTTCAGCACTGCAATTCAAATGCAAGGGTTCTTCGTCGGGCTCCCTCTTTCAATGTCCAACTTTCACATGCATATGTGACAACTGAAAGTAGGACAATATGTGAACTGGCTATCTTATGGACACTGTGTTATGTACAGATAGTCCCCACATAATCTGTAGTTAAATCACCATAGAACTTGCTATGTCACACTGTGTGGGGGCTCTTCAGAGAGCTGGATCCACCAGACACAGGAGCCAGCCTTGAGGGGGTGCACAGCTGGGCATGCTTGGGGACCTTGCACAAGTCTGGGGGGTGGCACATGGCTAGCGAGGGTGTAAGGGGAAGTTTCCTCAAGGACCAACAGGAGGGTGCTGGCAGCAAGTAAGGTGATGATGGCCCAGGGTGCTGAGCCCAGTTGATGGGACCACTTCCTCACCTCGCAGTCACCACCAGCACCCGTGGCATGAGCGGGTGAAGGAACAGTGGCGCACAGAGCACGAGACTGTGTGCTGCTGGGCACGCAGATGAAGGGGGGGGGTCCCCTGCACCTACTTATCACTGTAGGCTGGGAGTTCTCGGAAAACATTAGGGGGAAATAATAAACAAAAGGGAGCTGCTTTCTCTTTAAAAGCAAAACAAAAAACACCTGATGGGAGTAGTGGTGGGGAGGGGGGCATTTCTTGAGCTGATGGTAAGCAAGGCATGCATGTACAATTTATTACACGCATTTTTATTGTGCATTAGATGGAGGGTTACATTTCAGACTGTCGACTCTGCTTTTAATGGTTCAAACCACTCATCAGCCCCACCCTTTGCCGGTAAACTCTTACGTTCAGAGCGAACACAGGAAGAGTAAATGCCCTGGATCTGATCTCCATTTCCAGGGAAAAGATGGAGGGACGCAGGTACCCAGCAAGGATGATGGCCCAAATTTTAGAACTGCAAACACACATAAAAAAAACTCCAAAAACTCACTGACATCGAGTTGATTCTGACTTCTAGAGATCCTACAGGACACATTAAGACTGTCCCCGTGGGTGTCCAAGACTGTAACTTTATGGGAGTCTAAGCCTCATCTTTCACCAACAGTTCAGCTGGTGGTTTTGAACAACTGACCTTGCAGTTAGCAGCCCTTTTAAATTGGGCTCATGTGATTTGAAGAATTTTCATATGCTACTTTTTAATTTATTTCCTCTTGCTAATCATTTAAGAGGACAAGCATTCTGTCAGAATGATCTCTGACTATAAATGCATGCGGTTTGCGTGATCAGCAACGTTTCAAGCGTTCATTTGATTTGTGTCCACACGTGCACTGATGAAGAACTCTAAACTCGGATCACAGTTTGTCTCAACTTACCACGAAATGAGAACTATACATTAAATAACAAATCAGTGGTTACTTTAAATGAAAAAAAAAAAAAAAGAACTGAAAGCAAAGGGAAAGGGCTGGGGGTGGGAAGAAAGCAGGGGGGAGGGGAGAAAGTTTGATTTAAAAAACTTTACGCTGCGAATTGGGCCTGTGGTTTTGTTCTTTAGCTTTGCCATATTTACTTTGACAAGTCACTTTATTTAAACGCCACTTTAAAAAGGAAGCTTGCACAAAAGGTGCCTATTAGAAGCCAGGGAGCCATTCCAACAGGGAGCCAGGGCTGGGTGTGATCCTGAGGGCTTCCGGCTACGAGTGACTCCGTTTCACTGCTGCTCACTGCCGTTGAGTCCCTTCCGGCTCTTGGTCACCTATAGATTCAGGGTTTCCAAGGCTGCAAATCCTCACAGAAGCAGACAGCCTCATCTTCCTCCCGTGGAGCAGCTGGTGGGCTTGAATCACCAATCTTGTGGTTAGCAGACCACTGCTTACCTAACAGCTCCTCCAGGGCTTCTTGTTCAAAGCTAAATGGCATGTTCATGTGGACATTTCTGTGCGTCTATTACATCTCAATTAAGATAAATGTTACGGTGACAGACTAAGCAACTTGCTCTATAAAATTTGCAAGGGTTTGATTCCTTATATTGCATACCTGGAGTCTTGGGTAGGGCAAGTGTTTAAGCCCTCTCAGCTGCCAATGGAAAAGTTGTAGGTTCTGGGCCCCCTGCGGCACCTTCTGTGAAAGGTCACAGTGGAGAATGCAGTGTGTGTCTACTTGGCCACAGCTTGGGTAGGGTTAACGTGCTGGCAACTGGTTACTATTTATTACCAAATTTAAAAGAATAAACTGGGAGGGGTGGAAATGATAGATTTTTCAAGCCCTACCTTTAAATATCCATACTATACCAGGAATTTTGATGTGAAGTTACTAAATTTTTTCTCAATTCAAGGAAAGCATTATGTAGACCTTAATTAGCTTTGCTTTTAAGGTAAAAGTAGAATGGGATCTTGCCTTCTTGTTTTCTGAAAGGTAATATATTTTTCTTCTAAAGGATATCCTTGCATTGCAGTTAAGGTTTCAGTTCACAGCAATTCAGGTTTATTCGAAACCAAATGTGTTTGACCACATCTCTGACACCACTGCATGCCTGCAGACAAGTTCTCTCAATAATACCCAGTCACAGTCTAGTTATGGCGTCTTCAGAATAAAGCTCCACTCAGAACACTGGCTTCTGATGGGATCTGCTGGGCCAGTTAGGTTCAAGGCAGAGAGGCCAGCTCAAGAGATTTTTTTTTCATTTTCAAAAACACTGGATGATCATGGAAGCTTATTAGACATAATTTGTGAGAAAACTGCATTAATGAGAACTAGTACTAGAAAGTGACACACACACACACCATTAAGACAATGCAGCTGCTCATTCTTTGAGAAGAGCCATGAGAAATGTCTTGGGAATCCAGCACCATACACCCTACAGCTCCAATTTTGCCCCTTAAGACTTCTTTCTGGTCCCCAAACTCAAAGGAAGCTAATTTGAGTCTCTTAAGGATGCCCAAGCTCCCATCGTGACGTGGAATAACTTTCCAGACGCTTCAGGAAAGGCTTAGAGAGTCAGAAGCACTGCCTTAAGAAGCGGGTAGACGCAGACAGGGCATATGTCGAGAAACATTTGGACATTTTTGTCTAATGAGATCTCTGTGACTTTTATAGCAATACTGTTTGGCTTACTCTCTTATTTTGAACATGATTGTTATAATATCCCGTTGTTTCTGTTCTTTTCTTTTTTATACGTATTGTTGTAAAATATATATGCAAGGGAGCTTCAATCCATTCATGGGAGTATAAATCCATTACCTCTTAGTTCCATTTCCCCACAAACTTTTTGAAGCTCATTTGTATAGCATTTACTGTTTCAACAATTTGGAGGCCTACGATTCACTGGCACCAGCTGTATCAATTGTGTTGTGTAAACATCACAAATATTCTTGGCCAAACTTTCCATCACCATCAACTGTGCTACCTAAATGGTGACTCATCCTTTCCACCTCCCTCCTGCCCCTGGTGGCCACAGTTGGTATTTCATGTGAGGTGGATCGTCCACTGCTAGTCCTTTGGGGATTGCCTTCCATCTGGTAGCATAGAGTTCTCCGGGTTAATCCATGTTGTCAGACTTCCCTTCTCTTTGTTGTTAGTAGAATTGCATTGTGTGTACGTACCCCGATTGGTTTGTCTAAATGTTGGCGGACTCTTCCGTTCGCACTATTTGATCCCAAGCAGTCTCTGGCTTTCGAATGAGATCTGCTCCCCGGTCCTTAAGAATTTGTCAGAACTTCTTAGAACTTGTCCATTCTGCTTGGTTCAGTCCTGGATGAGGAATCGTCACTGGAACAACCTCACACGGGAAAGATAAACCAGAATGGGGAAAAAAAATGTTGAGGCCTGATGAAAACCTCCCCTGACAGGAGGGAAGCCTGTGCATTGAATCACCATCAAGAGCCCTTGCCCTGGGATTTCGAGTTTGGTCCAAAGCATCGCTGGCACCCTGCTCGAACATGGTGGCCGACTATACCCTTTTGTGTCTCTCTCCTATCATCCTGCCAATAATTTGGTCCCCAAATCAGGTGTCCTAATGGGCTCACTATGCCTGTCCCAGGCCCTTGACCAGTACTTTTACCCATTCCAGGTAAGGTGCTGAATCTGCCAAATTGTAAACGTTGCCTCTGTACCTAGTTCACGTGGTCAGCCAAGGCAGACCTGATCGAAAAGGCGAGTAGGAGCTATCTCTCATTCAGGCGGTCATCACGCGCAGGGTCCGCCTGCCTCTACTGTGCCAGGTGCGGTAGTGAACATGAGCTCAAGTGTCGGTTCACATCGCTGCTTTCAAGCCTCCTGAGAACAGGATGCATAACTTGGTTCCAAGCAGACCATTTCTCAAAATCACTTGAATGGCTGATTACTCATTCCTCTGTCTTGTAAGCGAAATGAAACATTTGTTTTTCAAATCACCTTTAACAGGTTACCTCTGCCAGATCAGACATTCATGGGCTATTGGACAACTGGCCATTCAGGAAATGGAATGCAAAAGCTTCTGTGCCCCGTAGAAACTCATCATATAGACGCAAAGGTTGGCCTCTTTATTATTTTTCTATTAAATGTTGGGTTTTGTTTTTGTCTTCCCTGAATAAAAATCCATAGGATCTTAGAAATGACTTGTGGGGGTGCTATCTTAGAAAATATTTTGCTTCTGCTCTAAGATGCTCAAGGCCGCCTAGACTCTGAGGGACTCAGTGTGGGCAGTTCATGATGGCCAGGCTGGAATTCTCAGAGCCTATCTTTATTTCAAAAGAGCCTGGTCTGAGGCTTGTTTTCCTGATTATTCCGTGATATTTGCTTTCATTGTATGAGGCTGCTCTAAGAAAGCCAGGCCAGACATCAAATGGATTCCGACCCATAGCAACCCTATAGGGCAGAGTAGAACTGGCCCTTTCGGTTCTCAGGACTTTAAATCTTTACTTCTGGGAACACACAGCCTCATCTCTCTCCCACAGTGCGACTGGTGGGTTCAAACCACTGACCTTGTTTTCAGCAGCTCAATGTGTAACTCATTTTTCCAATAGGGCTCCTTCAGTGGCAGCTCTTTGAATTTCCAGCCCCTGTTCAGCCACGCTAGATTCTGGCTTCATTTGAAAGTTAAACAAATGGAGTACCAGTCACTAATTGCAATAGAACCCATTCTAGGTAGTTCAAGCAGGAAGGGGTGGCCTGTGGGAAATGAAGTGATTATAAAATGTTCGGAGCAGACATCAGAGGGCTCCACTTCCTGATTGAAAGTCTCTGCTGGAGGTCAGTAGAAGAGCAGGGTAGGTCAGAGGCCAGAAACGTCAGGCGTGGTGGTTAAACAGGCTCTGCTCTATAACCGTTCGACTCTGCCACCATAACGCATGCCTGAGCTCCCCAGACAAATACAAAAACCAAGGACTGGGGCCATGTTCCAGAAAACCTTAACTTACCAAAAAAAAAAAGGCAGACGGTGTGTGAATTGTGTAATGTAAAACAGCTTAGCTCTATAAAACTTCACCCAATTCACAATAAAAAGTGAATAAATGAATAAACAACCCAGAGGAGAAAACAATAGGATGGACAATTCGGGGGCCACAGGGAAGAGGAGGAGGTAGAGTCACCAAACAAGGGACAAGGGACCAAGAGATGTAAACTTGAGGGCGAGGTGGGCCTAGACTGTCTGGTGGGGTTTGATCAAGTGCAGTGTAGCCAAGAGGAAACACAGAGAGCTGAATGAAGTGGGACAGGAGGAAAGTAAACGTGGGACAGGAGGAAAGTAAAAGGCAATAGAAAAAAGAACTAGGGGGCAAAAGACATGTATAGAGGTATCAATATAGGTGCATATATGTGAATGTTTTAATATGTAATGATAGGGATATGGGTCTCTGTACACATATTTATATGTTAAGTATTAAGGTAGCAGATGGACATTGGGCTTCTACTCAAGTCTCCCTCAATGCAAAAACACTTTGTTTTAATAAGCTGCCATTCAGGGATGCTCACCTTACCGACATGATCACTGAAGACAAAATGGGTCCATAAGCAAATGTGGTGAAGCAAATGTGCCTGGCTATCAAAAGATCCAGCACCTGTGTTTTAAAGGCTTGAGGTTAAACAGGAAGCAAGGAAGCAGCAAAACCCAGATGAAAGCAGCACACTAGCCTGTGTGATCACAAGTTGTTGATGAGATCAGGTATCAGGCATCAGAAGACCCAAAATAAACAACCATTTTGATGCAAATGGGAGAAGGGGTCAGAATGTAGACCAAAGCCCATCTGTAGACGATTGGACATCCCCTCACAGAAGGTTCACAAGGAAGAGACCAGCCAGCCAGGGTGCAGTATAACATCACCACCCCACTATCATGACCCCAGTTCTAGCTTATAAATCTGGCTAGTCCAGAGCATGTACACTTGTACATATAAAAGCTCTCAACACACAGACTCCAGGACAGATAAATCCCTTAGGACCAATAATGAGAGTAGCGATACCATGAGGGGAGAGGGAAGGTGGTGTGAGAAAGGGAAGAAAGGGAGTACTGATCTCAGTGATTGACGTACAGCCCACCCACCCCAGGGGAAGAGGGGTACAAACAACAGAAACATGGGTGAAGGGAGATAGCAGATGGTGTAAAATAGGAAAATAAAAATAATTTGTAAACTATCAATTGTTCACAAGTGTGAGAGGGGGAAAAAGAGGAGGTGATACCAAAGGCTCAAGTAGATAGAAAATGTTTTAGAATGATGATGGCAATATACGTACATATGTGCTTGACACAATAGGTGTATGTATGGATTGTGATAAGAGCTGTAAGAGCTCCCAATAAAATGATTGATCAAAATTAAAATAAATTTTAAAAAATATAAGTCGATAGGTTTAAAATGAAAAGCTAGGCTGAGAGCCACACTTGGCCCAGGCACCACCGTTTGCCAACTCCCAAGTAGACATGTGTCTGACTGTTCAAATGTCCGACTTCCTTTGACCCTGCCATGGTTCTGCCCTCCAAGGCTCATGCAAATCCCCGACAGAACCTGAGTCCCATGAGGAGCCTTTGCCATAAGAGAGCTGAGGAACGTGGGGTTAGCCTGTCAGCCCGGAGGCGCACTCTGGTTAAAAATGCTGTCTTCATCCTCTAGCGCTCCCATGGCAGAAATGCCACCCATGGGAGGCTCCCACAAACAGATCCACTGTGTCACACTTTAGGAATCTCCGTTCCAGGCACCAGCTCCAGGGGAAGGCTTTCTGCCTTGGTCAACTCTGGAGGGAGGTGCTTTGTGTCCCGTCTCTATAGGCCGCACACTGGTCCCTAGGAGATCGCCGTGTCGCCTGGCATCCAGCTTTTCCGATGGTGGTTTCTCAGCTTGCCTGTGGAATTTCCTTTATATTCAAAAGAAACTAGCTCAAATATAACCTCTGCTGATCATGTCTCATTAAATGACCAAAGACAACCCATCCCCAAATGGGATTCTAGCTACAGGAATCGAGGCCAGGATTGCAACACGTGCTTTTGGAGGGCACCATACACCCCATAAAAAGAGGACTGGGTATGGATGCCGTCATAAGCACCCTGGTGATGGAGTAGCTTTTGAGTTGGCTTGGTAACCACAAAGTTGGCTGTTTGAAACCACCAGCCGCTCCATGCGAGAGAGATGGGGCTTTCTACCTCCATGAGGAGTTAGTCTTGGAAACCCACA
This sequence comes from Tenrec ecaudatus, assembly GCF_050624435.1. Lineage (NCBI taxonomy): Eukaryota > Metazoa > Chordata > Mammalia > Afrosoricida > Tenrecidae > Tenrec > Tenrec ecaudatus. The sequence goes on along the minus strand of NC_134540.1, from coordinate 47,063,679 downwards.
GGAGCCGGTCTACCCTGTCCTGTGGGATCACTCTAAAGCAGTGTGCAATCCATATTTAGCTCCAGCATTCTTGAGTAATTCGGGATTGCGGAGCATGCGAGCAATAGTGGTGGTGCACTAGTAAACACTCGCTTTTGCTAACTAAAGCTCGGCCTTTAGAGCCCATCAGCTGCTCCCCCTGAGAAAGATGCGTCCATCTGTTTCAGGAAAGATGTACAGCCGTGGAAGCCCAGTGGGGCAGATCTACTCTGTCCCTAGTGTGGCGCTGCCTAGGAATCCACTCGAGGGCAATTGTGTGGGTTTAGTTTCTGGCCGAGAGTGCGCATCATTGGAACGCCAGTTGAATCTCTAGTGCTCTTCCAGGAAAGCATATCCAAGTGCCCAGCCATCATGTCCATAGCAGTATTAAATTAGCCCCTCTGCATACGTTTATATGGAGCAATTATCAATGTGGGTGCAATAATGTGCCTCTCGTAAGCACCACGGTTGTTATCCATAAATTTTAAAATGCAAATGTTACCTTTTCTACATTTCATTGCACAGATCCAGCACTAGCCATCACAATTCCATGTTATAACGTCGGGATTTTGAATCTTATTAAAGCTGGCAAGAAGTCATCGTATTTTGCGATGAAGTGCTTTTTTTACAAATTCTTCTCCTGGTTTGGATGGCTCCGGGCCCTGGTCCTCGGCACCCAGCACGGGCTCTTGATTCGGGAAGGAGGGACGTCATGGGGCTTGGCAGCTGCGAGCGTGGTGAACCGAAGCACGGAGGGTGAGGCATTAAGCAGGACTGCCCAGCCGTCCGTGGCCAGTGTTACGAGGCACCTGCCAGCAACCAAAATGAAAAGAGATTTTTAGGCTATCTATTGCTGGAACGGAAATCCTACATCCAGGGAGACCTTCCGTTTACTTCTATTTTGATGCCTGTTCACGGTTTTAAACTTTTTTGTTTTAGGGTCCGGTGACACTGAGCATACAGGAGTATCCCCTAGAGAGAAAAGAAGAGAGGTCCCTCACCTTTACCGAGGAATACGCCTCCTGGAAAATACCGCTGGAAGAAATCAACCTCGTCTGCGACATTGCTACATCGCAGGGTATGGCAGCGTATCTTTTGATTTTTTTCCTTCCTGCACAGAATTGTCTTGTTTTTAAGAGGGATTAAGATAATCTGTCGAAAAAGAGAAGTCTATGATAGACTCAGGAACTATCATTCTCGGATTGGATCGCAATTATGTGTAATTTAGAACTGATTTCCTGTAACAACCTAACAAAATGCTATTGTAGAATCCGCATAAGCAGGGCTGCAGCGTACACACATGTCTGTTTCTCATTACTATTGTAGCAAAAGTTAAACACGCACCAGGCAGTGTTAAAAATAGAAGAGGGAAAGAAAAGGCAGAAATGTTGGATTCCGTTTGGCTGGGGCTCCCGAGTGGTGATTGCGGGCTGGCGTGACTCACCGGCGCTGAGACGTCTCGTTGTAAAGAACGCAAATAGAGGGTGTGGGTTTTGGCATCGAGATCTCTGAACTGGTGCCACTACCCACTGATTCAGGCTGGGTGCCCTGGGTGCCCTTTGGCAGAAGGCCCTCGGTTAACACCAGTTACCAAGGTGATGTAAACAGAAGTGGTGGAGCAGGGCGCGGGTAGGGCGACATGACTAAGATTCGGAGTATTTAGGCAAAACTCGGTTCCTAGAAGGTCTCTGAATATTGTTCGTTCCTCCAGAGCGTGTATTTTGATGAAAGTGTATGCTTATGGACATTTTACAGGTTTCCCTCTAAAAGAATGGTCCTCCCTCTAAGATAGTTTACCTTTCCTGGTTGAAGGCATGTATGTGATTTTCGGGATAAAATCTGAAGTGGGGTCCTTGTCTTGTATTTAGGGATTGTAAATAACTGTCAAAGACATAGCCATCTTTTTCCATAAAGAGTACAGTCTGAAAACCTATGGGCAGTTCTTCTTGGCCACATGGGTCACTATGAGTCGAAAATCTGCCCCCGCCATGACGGGCATTGCTAATCAACTGCAGCATCTTTCTCATTAAAGTTGATCATCATCTCCGGATTCTTCTCCACACTCCATTCCCGGCTTTCCCAGCCACTCAGCCAGAATGAACACTTACTCATTGGCTAGCCTTGATATCTATCTCGAGATTGGCCATGTTTGGAAGTTTCTTTCTCTTTTTAAAAGTTTGTATTTGTGAGAGAAAAGAGCATTTTCTTGAGTTAGAATCTGAGTTCAATATCTAGATGGAGGCCGTATTGGTGCTTCTTCCGTTTCGAGGGCACAGCGGTCACCCACGTGGCGGAGGAACCTCGTGATGCCAACAGCTTGGAGGTCCGAATCCATCCAGGGGTGCCTCAGAAGAAAGACTTGGCGATCGGCTTCTCGCAGACTCCGTCACTGAAAACACGCGGGAGTGGCGGTCCGCTCTGAGACACCAGCGAGCTCCATGAGGATGGATCTCCTTGATACAGTGGCTTATATGTTATCAATAAATACATTTGATGTCTTTCCATAAATATAATATACTTACAAATATATTTTTAAAGATGCAGACACATAATTGTGTGCTGTGACAGCAGGTATGATATAAGAGCTGCCAGACCCCTTGCCGTAAGGTGATCACATGTAAAAATCACGGGCCACCTTGTGCAGAGCAGAGCCTTGCCCTTGCTCATGCAAGAGAAGACCTTGCCCAGCAGCGACTGCATCTCCTGGGATGGTGTTGAGCATCCCTTGGGATGGTGTGAGCCCCCCCCCCTCAGACTCCTGAACCCGAATCTGCATTTTCATCACGTGATGTCGGGGCACTCTCCAGGTGAAGAAACACTGCGACAGGAGTCAGAAACAGTGGGCCCAGGAAAATGCTCCCATTGGAAAGACAGTTTGTATAGTCAGTTCCCAGATACGAACGCAGGTGTGGAGAGCCATACCTGCAGAGGAAGATGTAGACAATGGAGCCACTTGTTTGCAGCAAGAAAGGCCTGAGATCTTTGAAGGCTAGACAGTGAAAGACCAGGGAGTCAGTGTCGTGGACCAAGTGTTGTCCATGTGGACCAACGGCATGCAGCAAGCAGGCTCTGTGACAGCAGAAAGCACTTTGTTTCCAGGGAAGTATTACCTGACCCCAAAGGCTGTGAAGTGTTTCATGGTGTGCTTGTGAAGACCTGTGGAAAACCTTGGGGAACAACTCGATCCTGGTTTCCCGGGGTTGGTTGACGGATGTGCCCCTGGCTGCATTAGCATCAGGAACTCCCTGACATCCCTGGGCTCTCTCCGCCTCATCAGCCCATCTTCCAACTGCCTTGGAGTTCCAGCACATGATTCCAGTTTCACCCAGACTCTCAACTCCTATTGCATCCCGCACCCTAATGCCTTTTTGCCATTTCAGAAAACGAGGAGAGCATGGTGTACGTAGTTACATGCAACCCTGTTACCTTGTACTTCATGGAGATGGCCGGGAAAAGCGCCTACTTTGTGGACCTTTATGACATCTTCCCAAGAACATCCAGTGGCGTTTGGCAGCCATTTGTGACCGTGGCCCCCCTGGGAAGTCCCCTAAAAGGCCAAGTGGTTCTCCATGAACAGCAGGTAATGCGCGCCAGGCCGACTCGTGGGCTGCAAGGCAAGGGCACAGGCAAGGTGGGTGCGTGCTCTGTAACTGGCAGTGTGTGCTTTCTAGAGATGGGGAGAGGAGGAGCTGTGAGGTAACAGTGCCCAGAATACCAAGATTTCTACATGACCTCTACATCTTGGAACATACCAGCCAAGGTTTCATAACCTCGACAGCTTTGACATTTTGGACCAGTAAATTTTTCCTTGTGAATCTTACTCTTTTTTTTTTTTTAAGTAAATTACAAGTCAGGCAAAACTCAGAGATGTCAGTTTTGCCTGTAGAAATGTGACTAGAAGTCCTGGGGCATGTGGGGGTAAGGTGGAAGAATGAACAGCTTTAAAAAGAGGCCTGAGAAATCTCTACTTAGGAGATGACATTTGATGGCCTCCCTGCTGTGGAATCAACCCAGGAAATCCACTGCAAGGAATACCCCGAGAGCCTTTGGTAGCTAAAGACACTTGGAGTTCCACCCATCACCAGTAGAAAGACAGCTCACGAGAATGCCACAGGTGCCAAGAATCAGGCTAAACATAACTCCAAGATAGAAAGTACAGATCAAAAGACAACCTGTGTTTCCATGCGGGATTAAAGTCTAAAGTACATAGTAATCTGTACTCTGCCACTAGAAAAGGAGCCCTGGTGGCAGAGTGGGTTGTGAGGTGGGCTGCTAAGAGCAAGGTCAGCTGTTCAAACCCACCAGCCGCTCGCTCTGAGGGAGAAGCCTAAGGCTGCCTGCTCCTGTAAAGATCCACAGCCTCAGAAGCCCTGGGGAACAGTTCTCCTCTGTCCCATAGGGTCACTGTGATTTGGAAGTCATTTGACGGCAGTGTGTTTGGTTTGGATAGCAATATAAAGGAGTCTGTGTTTATATGACCCACCTACGTAGTATCCACCTGCGGCATCACTAGGCAGGTTGTTCCTTGGGCAACTATCATGTAGACTTCGTATCAGAGATGATGCAGTCAACAAACCAACCACAGAATCCTCATCCTCAGGTGCTTATTCTGGTTGGACATGGGGCGGGGGGGGGGGGGGGAGAGGGGCGGGGAAGGGGGCAGACAGACAATAAGTAAAATAAATACTTAAATTGTCTGTGAAGTTAGAAAGTGAGAAGCAAGGGGAGTAACTCAGGGAACTGGGAGGAAGAATGTATTTTAAGTAGACTGGCCAAGAGTTGCCTCCTGGAGAACATGATGTTTCAGCAAAGGCTTGATAAGGGTGAGGTGCAGAGCAGGTTCCTGAAGAGGAGTGTTCCTGCACTGCAAAGGTAAGAGTAGGTGCAAAGGCCCCGAGGCTCAAGCATGCCTCCTCCTCTTTAAAGAGATGTGAGGAAGATGGATCGGGTGGGCTTGGAGATGAGGAGGTGAAGCTAAAGCAGTCACAAAGTGGGTTGGGTCAGGACCTGCATTGAGGCCAGGGAAGCTGTGGTGCCTCATAAGGCTAGGGATGTGTGTCTCAGGGGAGAGGTTCAGTACCCAAATCCTGACACAGCGTCAGTGGATTGGAGCACGATACATTATTTCCTCCTGTTCTTCCCACTGCCGGTCAGGTAGCTCTTAACCACATTCACACACGCAGAACCAATGGCTCAGAGAGTTGAACTGACTTGCCAAGCAAGTGCATCGTAGAACTGAGATTCAAGCCAAATTGGACTGCCACCCCTCCCACCCCAAATAAACTTCATCTACTCCCCCACTTCCTGCATAGAACTTGCACAAAAGGTTAGGGTAAAAAAATTTTTCCAATGTGTAATTCATATAGGAAAATACAAACGAAATGTAATGTTGTTCCTTGCAAGTATTTCCAGTCACTAGGACAGCAAGGAGTTATCGAGAGACACCACTTAGGATGATAATTAATCAATAGGAAGACATTGTATAAATAACATATCAGTAACTGAAAGGCCGGTGATTCGAACCATCCCGTGGCTTCCTGGGAGAAAGACCTGGAAATTTGCTCTGTAATGACGGCAGCTAAACTCTCTGCAGGGCTCCCCTCTGTCACACGGAGTCGGGTTTGACTTGTCGCACCCCAAAACAACAGCTACAGTGATTACTGCCTTTATCCACAGAGTATGGAGTTCTTGTCTAAACTGATCATAAATAAGTTTGTTGCCTGGTTTTGCTTTGACCTTTTCTCCTCACTTTTTAGCTTTCTTCTAGAAGCAGAGCTTATAAATCTCCAGATATTACCCATAAAAATCTGTGTCCAGCAGATTGATAAAAGGGTTTTACCTTTCCAGTTTCCAGCACCGTAGCAATGTCATTAAACTGAAATTTCCATCCAGAAGAATCTTCCATAAAAAGCACACGCTATCTTAGTGCCATTTAATTCTGCCAATAGCACAGAAAACGTAGATGATAGTCTAAGTTTAGAGTATTTATTCAAACAGTCCTGCCGCATCTTTAGCTGTCAAATCAACCATCACATTTCCATCTACAGATTATTTCACCACCCAATATTAGTGGTTTCTCCTCCAGTACTTTCAGTCCTCTCTAAAGAGACAGTGGGCAGCCTTGCTGAGTCCTATGCTGTTCGTGGCTGGTGATTTTCCTAAGGCAGACGCAGACGCACGCCTCTAAAGCGGGCTCCAGTTCCCCAGCCCCCCGTAACCCTGCCGGCTTTCACCACCACCACAGCCCCCTGTGAGCCTCGATTCTCCAGACAGTCCCTCTGGAGAACTCCGCTCTGCGCCTGTCCCCCAACTTGCCCCTCTTTTCCTCCGCTGCCTATTTAATACTGTGGCCCTCTGGCGACCTCAAGCACAAACAGCACTCTCCCTGCCTCCGAGCGGACCCCAGCCCAGAGGGACCCCGTCAGACAGGAAGAACTGCCCATGAGTCTCCAAGGCTGTCAGTCTGTACGGGAGCAGAAAGCCTCGTCTTCATCCCGGGGCAGGGCCGGTGGCTTCAAGCTGCTGATCCCGCAGTTAGCAGCCCCACCCACCCGTGGGCTCCTTTCAGGATCCAGGACCAGTGTGATTCCACAGGAACAGAACACCGCTGTGCAGTTTCAACATATGACAAAGCATCGTCAGCTAATTGAAAACGTTTACTTTAATGCTATGGCTTCCTTCTCTGTGTCGCCCAAATCCAAAAGACAGCTCAAGCCCTGCAGCGGGGCCCGCTCTGACTTGGTTGGTCCCTCCTTTTAAAAATGAGGCTTTAGATGCATGCATTTCTCTGATCCGCTTCAGAAGCTGTTCAAAAATTCTTTGCTCAAATAAAGTCTGAAGCGATGAAAGGGAAACATTGCCATGCCTAAAAATAAAGAATAAAATCAAACACCCCCCCAACCCCCAGGATTATTTTTTACATCTGCACAAAGTTTAGAATTCAGACTTGGGGACATTGAGGTTGTCCAGAGGTCACGTTTCTCCCAGTCAAATACAAACACGATAAAATCGCACGCTTGTTTCTCTCCCTGCCCCCCTGGGAGGCATGCCAAAGCCACGGTTGCATGTACTCAGGGTGACGCAGGAGTCTATTTTTAAACTCAGACAGAATATATCATTAGTCATGTACAGAAGGAAACCATTAACATCTAAAAGGACGGAGCAACACAACTCCCTGCTGTTGCTAAGTGCTTATAAAACTCATTCTAAATACAGCCGGAGCTGTGTGTGTGTGTGTGTGTGTGTGTGTGTGTGTGTGTGTGTGTGTGTGCGCGCACTTCTGTCACTTAGATACAGCTCTTCAGTCTATTTATGCTAAGTCGTGAGCTTGCACAAATATTAAACTTGAAAAGGAAGAAAAATTAAAAACAGCACTAACTTCTTAAATCTTTGAGGGCTTTTTCCAACAAATGTTTCTACTTCATCCTGTTGCTCAACCTGCTTGTTTTTCTGCTTAATCATCTTTTGGGATGAAGCTTAGTGTTTTCCGTATTCTCCTTGATTTAGAAAAGTTAAATCCCAAATTGTTTAGGTACTAAGACTAATGATTCAACATACTATGATATTTATCCTCCAAAAAGGGGGCTTTCTCTCTTTAAAAATGCATGCTTAATCAAAGTAAACTGAACCTCAGTTCCTCACAAAGTTGACTGTACCACAACAACCCGGCCCAGCAGTTCCCCTCAGAGGCACATCCCGCAGGAGATGGGAAGCCCGCCGTCACCAGTGCTCATCCCCTCACGGGCTCAAAAACAAAAGGGGGCAACAGCCCACGTGCCCAAGCAGGTGGATGGTGGAAGGTGCGGCCACGCGATGGACGACTGCCCATAGAGAATGGGGTTCTGGTGCATGATCCGGGTGGACGCACCTTGAAAATATACTAGGCTGAATGAAATGAGCCTGGCCCAGAAGGGCACCTGTGGTCTGGTGGCCTCATGTGAGACATCCAGCAGTTCATCAGTGCTTACCAGGGACGGGTAGGAGTTGGGAATTGGATTTGTTGCGTAAGAGCTCATGAGTTTCTCTTTGGGGGCCGGAAAGCTTTTGGGAATAGAAATTCGTCTGATTGCTCACCACAGCGAGTGCATGTCACCGATTGTACTCTTAAAATGGTTACAATGTCATGTATGCCTTTCCTCGATAGATGTTATAAAAATACTTCATCTACAAGGGAGACTTTATAAATTAACTTATTAATACACTTTCTTAAGGAATACACTGAGCTTTCAAACTTTTCAAATTCCAACAAGGAATACTACCTTTTTATTTCACTGTTAAATACTTAAAGGCTACACCTAACAAATATTTCTAAAGGCAAGATGACATACTAAACAGAACGGTGGCATTCTTCTAAGGCTAAAGATTTTTGTGGGGAAATTTAAGTGTTGTCTGAGTACTCAGTCAAATTGTTTTTAAGCATCCAGGACGCATGCTCTGTGTGAAGGAGGCTCTGTGGCCTGAGTCCAACAGTCGCTTTTGAGCATTTCAATAAACTTAATTAGATTGGAAATGCATTTGAAGCCACACTGCCGAATTCACAGATGACACACTTTACATTCACCTTTATTTCTGATTAGGTCATTGGATTGAAGACAGGGGTGCTGGCTAATTCATCTTTGTATTCTCCATTGTGCTGCCCAGGAAATAGCATGGCCTCAGTGAGCAAGCCTTTCACAGCTTACCAGTTTCCTCTGTTTTGCAAAGTATGCATATTAATTCTTGGGGTGCTTTGTGAAAGTGCTTCTTGTTGTCTTTAGAATGAAAAATACATCGTAGGATTACGAGAAGCGCCCCAGGTTAAAAACACAGACAGACTGGCATAACAATCAGCCTGGAGAACGACTGGCACGTGGTATTTTGTTAGTGGAACCTTCAAACCGCTTTACAATGTAACTAAAAAAATAAATAAATTCATGTCCTGAGTCTTCTCAAAAGGTTAAGCCTCTCCTGGATTTTAAGCTTTTGTTTCATATATATCTTTCTACCTCTCTTTCCCCTTTAAAAATGCCCCTAATTACGAACGAAGGCTAACGCCCTCAGAATTGCTGTGATCACCCATGTTGGCCAACTCTCTGCAGTCCTTCAAGCCAATGGGTTTTCAGACAGCAAACGGGGCTAGGTTCTTGGAGGCCCTAATTCATCCTTGGGTCACATACTGTTAATTAGCGTGGGTTGGTGCAAAGGATAAATGAGATCTGATTCGGCACAAGTAGAGAGCTTTCAGCTGTACATCTCTTCTTTAATATATGTTTGGCGAAAGGAAATGGACTCTTTAATGATCAACCCTCTTAATTTTATCATTCCTATTTTGTAAAAATAATAAAGCCTAATTTTGTGGCTGAACTTATGCTAAGAAGTGTAATATAGACTCATCAAAGAGATGGCCTTATGTATCATGTAATTAGAAAGTTTCATTTTAGAAGTTCCTAAGACTCCGAATTCTGTAAGAAGACAAGCTGTATACTACTGTCTTCGCAGTATTCATTTTAATCTTCTAGAGCTTCCATGACCAAGGTACCAAAATATGGTGACTTCAGGCAGAGAGATTCATGTCTCACAGTTCTGGAGGTCAGAGAAATAAAAGCCCGGTGTTAGCAGGGCATCCTTTCTGATGACTCCTGGGGACGACCCTCGCCTGCCTTTTCCTTGCTCCTGGTGGTCCCTTGGGTGGGACAGTGGATTAAGTACTGAGCTGCTGCCTGCGAGGATGATAGTTTGAACCCACGGCTCCGCAGGAGAAAGATGAGGCAGGGCGCTCCCACACAGACCTCCAGTCTCGGAAATCCTATGCAGTAGTTCTACTCTGCCCTATAGAGTTGCCGCTGACTCGGTGGCAGTGGAGCTGGGTGACCCCCTCATAATCCTTAGACTTCCCTGGTTTGTGGATACATCCTCCCAGTCTCCCTGACCCCGCCTTCACACAGCCCTGGCCCCTCTGTGTCTTCTCTTTCCATAAAGACACCACGTAGGTTGGACTCATTCATGAGGGTAACCGCTCTAGTATGACCCCATTTCCAAGGCTGGTGGTGTTCACAGGTACAAGGGAGCCACACACCTTTAGGGGTAACACAATTCAATCCGTGGTCATGGTTTTTAAGCATTTCGTTATCTTTGTCTTCTCTCTTATCACTGTAACCTCCGTATCTGTTGCCTCGAGATTGCTTCTTTTCAAAAGGGGCCACCTTGAGCTGCTGACCCTTCTCTGTTTCCAGAGCAATGTCATCCTGTTGTTAGACGTCGCCAACAGGAGCCTCCGTCGCCTCATCCTCAGTTCAGAAGAAGAGAATATGTCCAAGAGGGCTTCCTGGTGGAACAAGAACACAGTAAGGAAAGCCAGACTTGTCTGGAAATGCCTAAAGATCCTCTCTAGCTTTCTGATCCCAAAGATGCGGGCCTGACCATTCCGTTCATTGCTTTTTCCTTAGTGTGTGCTTTTAGATTTGATACTATGTAGATATCTATTTACATACCAATGGCGTCACTTCTATCATTCATCATACACACATAAAGACTTACCAGAACTAATAGAGTAATAATTTTTTTTAAAAGAGCTGTTTGAGAATAATTTCCCTAACAAATTTCTAAACTTGCAATGAATTTAGCCTGGTGTTCAGTGTAGTGTTCCTCTTTGAGTTACAGTGAACTCGTGAGTAAGATACCTAATCACACATAGTAAATCAAAACTAAATGCACTGCAGGCCAACCCTGTGATTTTGGAAAGGGGGATAGACAACAAGATAAGGCTTCCTCTCTGGCCTCAAGGGCAGCTTGCTTTCGTCTTAAAAGACCATGAAAAAATAAAAGGAGAGATTTTAACCTATCATAAGTATACTCAACTCTAAGTAACGAAATATCCCCAATGCTATCCCCGGTGGTTGAGTATTCAGGCATCAGACCCACCAGAACCCATCAGCCCTCCACAGGAGAGCAATTGCATTGGGCCCTAGTGGGACAGGGACAGTGGTTACGTGTTGGGCTGTGGTCCACAGGTTGGCAGTTTGGAACACCAGTCTCCCTGAAGGTGAATGTACCTGTAAGCCAGAGGGTTTGGCTTTGTTTCTGTTGTGATGTTCGTTCCAGTTAGTCACCGAATAACATGTTTACACCTAACCAGTGTCTGGCACTCGTTTGAAACCTTTAGCTTAAAATGCTTTCAGCACGCAGTTGGGAGTGAATTCTGAAATATACGTCATCCCAAGTTGCGTGGAGTGCACAACCCAGGGCTCCCCTGAGAATGCCATGTTTTCACAGTGAAGAACTCCGCCGCAGGAGCCACGGCTGCAGAGGCATGTCTGCACCTGATACCTTTAATGTGAATGTTTTGTTTTGTTTTGTCTTCAGGAAAACTATAAAATGTGTAAAGAATTTTCGCACAAAAATTGGCTAGTATTCTACAAAGAAAAAGGGTGAGTTTCTAATGGTAGAAGGTTTCCACTGGGCCCCCAGCTTTGCCCATCCTGTTCCCTGTTGTCACTGAACTTGTTTATTGTTAAGTTAATGACATTGGTTAGCACATTTACCTGCTCACCAGACAGTTGGCAGTTCAAGTCCACCCTGAGGTGCCTCAGAAGAAAGACTTGGGAATCTACTTACCCGCATGTCTGTGTCCCTTCACACCTACTGGGCAGCATCCACCCATTGATTCCTCCAGGGCCCTCGTGGTTGGTTGTCTGATTTCCCTGGGAAAGCAGCTCTCTGTGGGTTTATTCTTTCCCTCAAATGGTTTCAAAGACCCAAACCCAAATTCGCTCGGCCCCAGACCGCAGGTGGGACAACAGGCAGGTGAGGTAGAGGATGTGGCTCTCTGGGTGGGTCCAGTGGGCAGATGGTAGGGCTTCTGCTGTTCAGACAGGTGTCGGGCAGGACAACGGGCCTGGGGCCTGGGTGTGCTCCACACTCACCCCTGCCTCTCAGCCAGCCCCGCTGCAGGCGCCCCCTTCCCCACGTCTCCCCTAGCAACTCCAGCAACAGCAGGGGGGGATGAGGACATTGAAAAGAGGGGTCACCAGAAAGTTTGAGTATGGTGTTCACAGCACCTCCAAATCATATAACCACCTAGTTCACTTTTTCAAGATCGGAAGTCTTGAACACCGTCGGGAGAAAATAATAAGCAAAGAGAGACCCACTTGCTTTTTAAACCAAGTAAACAACAGCAATGAAAACCCGTGAGACCACATGTGAATATAATATGCGGTTGGACATTGCCTAATAGATGCTGAGCAATGCCTGCTAGCGGGCTCCAGCGGAGAGCACCTTTCTCTGGCACACACGGGGCATCAAGAGCGTGTCAGTTTGAGGGCAGATGAGTTCGTGAGGATAAAGCTAAAGTAACCAGATGACACGTGTTTTACTGTAGAATGACGTCATCCCACCTTAGAGAACGAGTTGCCAGCAGGTATAAGAAAAGAAAGCGTCACGATTCCATGATGCAGCCACCGCCGGTGTGGCAGCGACTCTGTGCCCAGGGGCCCTTCATGGTCTCAGCTCGTTTCCAGCCTTCAATGCAGTTAGCTTTTTCCTTGCTTCCAACGCGTCGTTCACTCAGGATCGCAATAAGATACTCCCTAGTGTGTGCCGTGATGCTTGCCCCAGCCACCAGCCTTTCAGACCATGTTCTCCCCTTTGCCTTTTCCAGGAACCGCCTGGCCGTGTTGGATGTTCTAGAAGGGCGAACCCACACCATCTTACTTCCCATCACCCTCAAGACCGTTTTCCTCGTGGCAGAGGACAGATGGCTTCTGGTGGAGAACACATCCAACCAGTGGGTGCATCTCCGTGGTGCTTCGGGGGTGAACTCTCTCTTCCACATGCCTGCCTGGGAGCAGTGCTGGGCTTGACAGCCTCTCGCGAGACGAGAGTTGGCAGTGGGGAGGAAAAAAGGGCACTTCTCAGAGTCACCCTGCGAGTGCCCCCGACGGAGAGGTGGAAACACACTGTTACAAATGGTGCCCTTTTTGCATAGGATCTGTCGTGATTCTCTCCACGCTGAAGATACTTCAAAATGTGCAAGACCACAGTCTCCTCTCTAGAGCTGTTAGGTTGTTTGGATAATTTTTTTTTTTTTGTGAAAAATTCACTCCATAGAAGTTGTGGTAATAATCCCCTTTAGAAGAATTAATATTAGACTAGTCACAAGGAATTGAGCATTGAGGATGCCCCCAGGGTCCAATTCTTCCCTGCTGCTACCCAGCTCCCTGTCCCCCTACTCCTCTCTTGGGCACATTCCTTCCTGTTTCTGGGTTCCACGGATTGAAGCAACATCCCACAGAAATTCGCAAGAATTTAAGGAACTTTATCACATGATGGTGGGTCCAAATTCCAAAAGGCAGGCAGAGGTAAGCCAGACACAGGGCTCAGAGGATACTCTTTACTCCTGGCTCTCAATGGTAATAACATCATCGTCCCTGCTTCTGAAGAGGGCTTATTTTATACCCAGCACCATGGCATTGCGGGGAATCCCATTCACAATTATTCCTGGACAAAGCCTGTCAGTATCTTCTCCTACCTTCATACCAGCTCCACGCATGGAACGGTAGTCTGATGGGAGTGACACTGGATGTCAATTCACCTTTTTAATGAGACCCAAACATGATAATCTTTTCTCGACTCCTGGCCTGTTTTTCGTTTATACATATATGACCTGAGACCTCTGGCAGCACGTCTCCAGGAGGTAGGGATTGGCCTCCTCCTGATCTTAATCAGCCAGACGTTTCCCCAGTGGCTCTTCCGCTCCCCGCTTTAGTGTATCACTCCTGATATCATTACAAGTACAGTAACCACGGTAACCATTCAGCAAAAAGTGTGGGCTGGTCCACACTCTTTACTAAGGTCAGCTCTTCATCTCATCCTGCGAATTACGATTCTATGACATTCATCCTATGAATTCCTGTTCATTAGCATATCATGTCCTCCAAGATGCGAGGATATCCACAGGTGTATGATGTCCAGAATTATGATATATTACCTCAGGAATTATGCCTGGAAGGGTCAAACTAATTGACTATAACTCAGAAATTTCTTCCTCCTAAAAAAAAGAGACAATTCTTCCTTCTTGTGTATGTTCTTATTAGGCTCTGTGTATGGCTGTGTGGCTTCTTCAGGAGGGACCATTGTAGAGTACTTGGCAGGTGTGGGGGTCACAGTAAAGTTTGTGTCCGCACCACCACCCCATACACTACATGGCACTCAAACCCCGACTCGCTGCCCCTGCGTCCACTCTGACTCATAGGGACCCTGCAGGTAGAATAAGACTCCCCGTCGATTTCTGAGACTGAATCTTGAGAGGAGCAGAAAGCCTCCTCTTGCTCCCATGGAGCTGCTGGTAGGTGTGGACTTGGGTGTGTGGAGAGCAGCTCAGAGTGTGACTCACTCTGCCACCAGGGCCAAGTGCATGCTGCTCCTTGTGGCCCCTCTCTGCTGACCAGCAGGGAGCCCTGGTGGTGTCGTGGTTATCAGAAGGCTGCCATCTACCATCTCAGGGGAAGAAAGGAGTGGCTTTCTACAGCCCCCACGCCCAACCCCCCCCCCCCCCAAGCAGTTAAGGGCAGGGAAAGGCAAAGGGGCCGGCTGGTGCTGCCTGGTCGGTGGGGCTGCTGTGAGTCATCAACTGGAGGGTAGTGCGTTTTGCTGTTTGGTTGGTTTTGGGTGCGGCAGATTTGCCCAGTACAGTTGATTTCTGACTTTCAGCAAACAAGGTGCTATCATGTGCATTCCATAGGTTGTGAATAAACTTTCTCAGTCCCAGTCCCATTCTTACCTCGATCCTTTAGTCTCAAATCAGAGGTTTGGTTCCCCCGTGCTTACCAGCTGACCCAACAAACAGCCACAAAAAAGAGGGTTCATTGATGTGAACGAAGTGCCCTCCATGGTTGCCTCATTTTAAGCAGCCCCCTTTCATAGAGGAGCTGTTGGATTTATTGTTCGTAGACCTGAGGTCTTCAACATGGAAAAATGGAAGTAAGAGATAATAGAATTTTCTCGTGAACTTTCTGAAGCCGCCCTCATACTTGCCTACCTTATTACTCTGCGCTATCTGTTATGGGCGGTGTTGAGCAGTCACTGGATAATCCATGAAGAAACTGAAACAGAAGATTCTATTCAAAACCTAAAAATGAGATTGGGGGGACCTGGAGGGAGAAGGATAGCTGATTCTTCTGGCCCCACAAAGAGCAGCTTTTCATTGACTCGAGGTGTTTTGTTTCTTTATAGGAAATATCTCCTAACCACGCCTGCGCACATCGAGTCCCAGCAGAGTGGCGTGTGCCAGCTGCGTATGTTGAAAGAGGAGCCGCAGAGCTCGGGGTTTGGAGTTACCCGAGGTGAGCACGGTGCTCTCCGTGCCAGTGGCCGTGCGGGTGCCTGCTGGTCCACACCCGTCCTTTAGCCCTCTGGTCACCATGGCACCAGCCCTCGCTAGTCACCACATTAGCAAGAGCCGGCAAATCGGAATCTGCCACCATCCAAATCAACCCGGGGAGGCTCTCTCCTGCAATCTCTGTCTCTGATGTCTTCAGCTGACAAATCGATGTTTATAAGTTTATAAGTACTTATGCAAATAATCTAAAGCTTGCCACGGCCAAACTTGCTGGGCAAGTCTCACATCTCTTCTGCGGGGGTCGGGGTGGGGCCTGTACAAGATAGGCCATCAACGTGTCTCATGGAATTTGGGAAATACTTGGAATCTTGGGGGGATGATGCCTCTGGTTATGAAAACCCTGGCTTCTCGGATGAAAACCCACCCATGTAATTTCGAGTGTTTTCTTGCGTTCACCTGGGGGTTTCTCCTGGAGATGGTGATCATTGAATCCTACAGAACACTAATTCATGTCGCCTTGGGGAGCAGACGGTGTCTAACGTTTGCCTGACCCTTTTCAGAGATGGAGCTCAGCACACCTCATACAGTGTCCAGCGATCAGCTGTCATCTGAAAACCTCAGCGCGGCTGTGGGACAGAAGATCGCCTCTCCCAACCGAATCCTCGCCGATGAGCACACTTACGCTACAGTCGTGGTGGGCTTCCCGGATCTCATGGCAAGTGCGGGCTTTTGAATGGAGCAAATGAGCATTTCTTCCATCGCTTTGACCTATAGTCTATAAGCCTATTTGCAGGGTAATTAAAAATGGAGTCATTTTCATAACGGTTTCAGAGCAAGTCTAACTTCCAGGCAATCATAAAAATGAATACTTCTGACCTGTATGATTTGTTACTTTTTTTAAATGTGCATTTAAAGTGCAATGCAATGATGCCCCAAAACTCAGTGCCATCAGTCGATTCCAACTCACAGAGACCCTGTCTGTCAGCATACAGCCTGTGGGTGTGTGAGGCTGGACTTCTTTGGGGCGTAGGAAGCCTCACTTCCCCCCCACCCCCAGGAGCCTATGTATTCAAACTACTGACCTTGCAGTTAATAGACCAGCGGGTGATCCACTACACCACCAGGCCTCCTCGATATTTAACTTCCCCCTGTCCTCTGGTGGATTCCGACTCATAGCGACCCCACAGGACAGGGTGGAACTGACCCTGTGGTCTGACGCTGTGACTCTTGATGGGAGAAGAAAGCCTCGTCTTCCTCCCATTACGTCATATTCACCAGGAGTTCCGGTGACTCCACTCTCCACCTTGCAGCGGTGATTCTAAGTCACGTAGCTGCCTGGGCGGGGAACCGTTTTTCTACCAAAAGCCATTTGGCCATTTATAACTTCCCTCAAAGGCCTTACTGGTCCAACATCTCATTCACTCACCCCTCATGTGACAAATGGAACCACTTCTTTTTTGACGAGGCCTGTGACGTTAGCTGGTGCTGATGACTCTGTCCACCTTCCTGGCCTCCGTCTGGACGTAGCTCATGAATGACCTCCTGCAACCTGTGAGGGACACAACATCAGCCTGAGGTCTTTAAGAATTGTTTTATGGTTTAATTTGTTGGGTTGCCATGACTGTAGAGGAAAATTTCCAGCCTCCCGAATGTCAACTCACATTCCAGCTGAGTTTTGCTCTGAGTCCGTGGATCTTTACAACACGAAGGTGACAGTACAGTGATGATGGTTGCCACTTCTTTCTCTGCTGGCTTCCATAGAAGACCAGCTCCTCAGGCCAATGTCAGCACCACCTTCCCCGGTGGAGAGAGGGGGGCGTGGCCTTTAGGGTTATTTCAGTCCAGTTTGCCGACTAATAACCATAGCTGAAGCTCCATGTGTTTTGATTAAACATTTAATTTCATAATTGCCTTTAAAGCTTTTAGATGGGATGATAGAATCATTTGAAGATAAAAATATGGCTCTGCCTCAACATCTTAATGCCATTAGCAAACTGTGAGTACTTCAGGGTATAAGACATTTGAAATCCAAGACCTCGTGGATAATGTGTGGCTTAGGACTTGGCCGTGTGCTTCGCTAGTGATCAGTAAAAGGCAGTTGTTATGAGATCATATTGCTGACAATGAAACATGTGGTTAGAATATGATCTCTGCCCAGCTCTAACTGCCTGGAATACCGCTCTCTACAATGTGTGCTCCACTCAGCAGAGAGAACGCTGGTGCGATTGGAATAATTTATGTTCTGATGAAAGGAAGTAGAATAATAATCTGTGCTGCTGTAAAAGGGTAGACAGTCGACAGTGGGTACACAGCACCGATCTGTATCATCGCCATAGAAGCCGTTGATAACCTGGAAGAATCATGGCATCCTTCCGTAACACATAGACCCTCTGTGCTCTGAGCAAATCATCCGCGAAGATGGACCATGGGATGAAGAACATAGCATTGGGACCGGGCTCGGGGTGGGAGGGAGGGCTATTAGCAACCTGAAATGTGCAAATGGCCCCTCCTCCCTTGCTGAAGGAAGGAGGACTTAGGCACTTGCTGATGAAGATCCAGGACTGCGGCTTCCAGTATGGGTTGGTGCTCCTCGCAAAGGAGTAAAAATCCTCACCACTGCAGTGGTAGAAACCCTCATGCTAAACGGGAGATTGAGCTTGTCTGGGATCTCATTTTGCCTGGATCCACAATCAACGCTCACGGAAGCGGCCGTCAAGAAATAAATGATGCGTTACGCAAATCTGCTGCCAGGACCTCTTTAAAGTGCTGTAGAGTAAGGGCGTCACTTGGAGGACTGCGGTGTATCTGACCCACGTATGGCATTTTAAATTGCCCTGGATGTATGCGAAAGGTGGACAGTGAATAAGGATTCTAAATCCACTGGAATTGAATTTTTGTGTGTGACTGAAGGACCGAGATGCAGCTTCCCCCTTGTGGCTGTTCAGTGGAGCCCGAGTCTCGTCCGTGTACATAAGGTCACCGTGAGTTGGAACCAACTTGACAGCGCCTAACCAAACGCAGCAGAAGCAATGAGATAAGCTAAAAGCGATGCCATCCTGTGGGAGATGCCCCACGAACATTTGTTAAATGACGGATTCAAGTCAGACAGGCAGCCTTTTAGCATTTCATGATGTCAGTCGTACGTTGGGGCCACAGTGCTGTATAATCAAGGCCTTTGATGCACTACTGGCAGACTCAGAGAGATGCGGGTTCAGTTCCAGACCCCGGCAATGAAGCACATCTAGCAGTAAAGAAGCTCCACCAGTTTTTCGGCTTCCAAAGACTTATCAAATTATGTGTACGCTATACTTGAGTCTACTCAGTGTGCAGCAGCAGTATGGAGAAGCCTGATATATTGTGAGGATTACCCAAATGGGACGCAGACACATGAAGCAAGTGCATACTGTTGAAAAAAATAAGGCAGCAATCGACTTGTAAAAAACACAATGTCTCTAAATTGGAGTCCAATAAAAGAGATGCTGTTAAGTGTCGTAGACTTGGTTCTCACTCACAGTCATCCTATGTACAACAGTTTAAAAACCAACTCAGGGCCATTGAGTCCGTTCCGACGCATAGCAACCCTCCAGGACAGGGCGGACTAAGCTGTAGGCAGCCCGTCCTGGTCCCGTGGCACAGCCGTGCTTCTGAAATGCTGCCCCACGGAGAGCAGCCAAGCACGTACCCACGATGCCACCAGGCCTGCGTGTACCATACTTTGTGCATAATGAAACCGAGACTCAACAGGTTATTTCCCCAAGATCACAAATAAGTACAGGATCTCGGATGTGAGCTCATTAGTGTAGTGTCTTAATAAGGCTCTTCCTTCTGTGTCTCTAACTCCCACCCAATGATGGGGTGCAGCTACGGAAGTAGGGAGACCTGTCTACTTGGTAAATTCGAGGGTTAGCGACCAAGAGGGAGCCCTTCCAGGAGATCGATGGACACCTCGGCTGAAATAACAGGCTCACACTGGGAAAGTGTGAGGATGGTGGCACAAGACTGGGCAGTGCTTCCTGCTGTCGTGCAGGCGGTCATGATGGGTCGGAACCAACTTGACGGCACCTAACAGCAAGCACAAGCACATAGGGTCTATGAAACTCTAATGGAGGGGTCAGTCCCTCTTAGTTGCCCCTGCCCTGGCTCTGGGAGGCAGGAACAGAGGGAATTCCTGGGACCATCAAGAAAGAAGAGCCACAGTTGGAGCATGTCCGAGATCCCTGCCTGAAGTGGTGGACCGCCGAGACCAGAGGCTCCGGGGCCTACTGCATGGGAGACCACGGAGCAGAGCAGATGAGCCGTGCCTAGACCGTGCAGGGTGCTGTGCCGCTGAGGCTGTGAGACAGTGAGGTGGATCAGCAGGTGAGCTTCGTGGCCCGTGGGTGCAGAGGCCAAGGCAGCACGTGGCTGAAGACCAGAGAGAGAGACTAGGAGGCTGCCGGAGGAGACACTGCCATAGGCAAAAGGCCCTATCTGCAATGGTTTCTAATCCTAGCCCGTTGACTTCTCTGATAAGCCGCCCTAATGGTGGGTCCTGTCTATGAGGTTCCTGTGGCCATTAAACCCAGCAGAGAGGTAGAGTGCTGTGGAGGCAGGCTCGAGAAGGTCGGAGAGCTTCTGAACTCTGCCTGTGGCAGTCGGACTTGGGTAGATGGAGAGAGAGTTTCTCCTCTCTGTGCAAACAGAGGAGCTCAGGTTTGAACTCTGCATTTTCTTACCGAACCCCGAATCCATAGCTTCTCTATTTTACCTTTCTGATTTTATGAGAATTCCTCTTGGTTCTTCATATGACTATCACTAAAGAACTCTGCCGAACTTATTAAGCTTTTATGGAGTTATCAGGGGCAACTTAATTATTAGAAATGTATTATGACACCACTAAGCTAAAGCCCAGCAGCTACAAACACCTAGAGCCAATATTTTCTTCACTAGTCAAATATTAACCACATTCCTTTTACTAATAAGAGTCAGGCAAGGACGCCAATTCTCATCACAGCTACTCCACCTTATACTGAGTGTCGTATATGGTACAGTAGGACAAGAACAAAGAAACTATAAGTTTAGGGTATTTCAAAAGAAGACACCAAGATGATAAGTTTTGGGTTTTGTTTATTAAGATGATAAGTTTTCATAGTGAAAACACTGGGGGGAATTCGCTAAGTTTGCAGGATATGATGTCAATATACAATAGTCTTTGGTTGACCTTACGGGTAAAAGGACTGTCCACTAAACACAGCTGTGAAACCTGAGCTGCATCCAGGGAGCAGCTCTCTGAAAAGTAAACAACAGCAGGGGACCAGGGAAGGAGACGAGAATTCAAGTTCCACCAAACGTCCCTGAGTGTCGCCTCTTTTATTTTCTCGGATGAGTCCCGGCCAAACCTGAGAGTGGGCACTGGCGAGGTACAAGGTCCTCCAGGAGATGCCTCCCAGGTGTGGCTCCAGGAACAGGAATGTGCAGAGATACATGGAAACCTTCCGTGAGGCCACCTATGCAGTGGTTCTCTCCACTCTGACACTCATGCACCCAAACAATCCCCTGGTGCTGATGGCAGAGACCGTGGTACAGGAGGAGCCAACAGGAGGCAAAACTCAAGGGAATTGTCATCCTGGAAACGTGACCCCAAGAGGGTGGAACAAATGCCCATTGCCCTCTCCCTCTCGCCACCTCTGCTGTTTAACTAGATGCAGGCACCATCGCGAGGTGCAGTAGAGGGTCCAACTCAAACTCTAGTTTTCTGGCCAGAGACCTGGAAAGAGAAGCGCAAGCAGTCTAAATGTACCCCAAAAGTAGGGAGAGGACCAGTTAAGGAACAGGACCATAACGTTGTTGATTACAAGGCCCCCGTGATTCAAGCACTGGTGCTGGTCTGGGATGGCAACAGTTCTCAGTGAACAGAGCGGAGTGACCAGAGCAAATGCCTGCATGAAGGGATACACATTCCGTGACAGCATTGCAGAGAAATGGCAAAGGGAATGTGCTGTGCTGCACATGAGAAAAGGGTAAACAGGAATCCCAGCTTCATACCATTCATAAAAATTAATTATTTTGAAAAAAATCTGATGGTCTAAAGATTTAAAAATAAAAGACAAATGCATTGAACTTTTAGGGAAAATACAGGAGAATATCAAATATCTGATGATCTTGCAGTAGGGAAGGCCTTCTTAAGTAAGATTCCCCTGAAACATTGCCAACCTTTTCAGAGAAAATCTAGTCCCTTGGACTCCATTAAAAATAGGAACTTCTGAGGGAGGGGGAAAAAAAAGAGGACCTGATGCAAAGGGCTTAAGTGGAGAGCAAATGCTTTGAGAATGATTGGGGCAGGGAATGTATGGATGTGCTTCATACAATTGATGTATGTATATGTGTGGATGGTGATAAGAGTTGTATGAGTCCCTAATAAAATGTCAAAAAAGAAAAGAGGAGGAAAAAAAGAAAATGATTAGGGCAAAGAATGTACAGATGTGCTTTATACAATTGATGTATGTATATGTATGGACTGTGATAAGAGCTGTATGAGCCCCTAATAAATTGTTTAAAAAAAATAGGAACTTCTAGATCTCAAGACACCACAAAGTGAAAAGACACACCCCAAACTAGAAATAGGTATTCACTGTCAGAAAACAAAGGATTACTACTCAGAATATAGAAACAGGTTCTATAAATCAGTACGAAGAAAACACCATCTAATTGTTTAAAAGATCAGCTGGAGCCCTGGTGGTATGGTGGGTTAAACATTGGCTGCTTACCTCAAGGTCAGCAGTTCAAAACCACCATCCGCTCTTCAGGAGAAAGACGAAGCTTTCTACTCCAAGAAAGAGTTCCTGTCTCAGAAACCCACAAGAGCAGTTCTACTGTGGTGTGTAGGGTCGCTGTGAGCCAGATGGACTCATGGCAGTGAACCCTAGAGCAAGCACAGCGAAAGATGGCCAGCCTTATTAGCCGTTATGCCCCATGACCAGGGAAGCAATTCTGACTCATAGTGACCACATAGGACAGACTAGAACTGCTTAAGTAAGGTGACAAGGAATTGGAACCCTCGTCCACTGCTGGGGACTGTGACATAGTACAATAACTGTGGAACACTCAAACTGTGTTGGTTCCTCCAACAGTTAAATATAGAATAATCACATGGTCCAGAAGTCCCACTACTAGATGTATACCCAAAAGAATGGAAAGGCAAACAGACAACTTTTCCACCAACGTTCATTGCTTCATTCACAATAGCCCAATGATATCAATGGCCTAAATGCCCATCAACAGAAGAAATGGGTTAATAAAACATGGTATATACATATAATGGAAAATTACTGGAACATAAAGAGAAATGAAGTCTTAATACATACTGCAATTGTGAGAACACTGTACTGAGTGAAGTAAGTCAGTCACAAAGGCACGACCTCTTTTCTATCAGAGCAGCCCTGTAGGACAGAGGAGATTCCCCTGGGAGATTTCCGAGACTACAAATCTTCATGGGATCAGAAAGCCTTAGGTTGCAGTTAGCAGCTCAGTTGCATAACCCATTGTGCCAAATGTTAAAGTAAAGCTAGGGAATATTTAACAAAAAATTCTAGAGGCATCAAGGGATAGAGTGTAAGTTTCTAGAGATTTGGGACTCCAGAGAAAGACATGATTGGACAGTGTCTTCAGAAAGACAAGTAATAGTCTCTTCCTTTGCCGGATGGTGGACGGATAAGTGTTTGGCTTTGTTATGTTCCACTTTGGGGGTTAAGTTGCTTATTTTACACTTGTCTGAAAATTGTGATTATTAGTGAGGCAGCTCCCTCATCTATCAAATTCAAAAAGGTTAACAAGTACTTTGATTTTTTCGATCTGTGAAATATACGTTGGCCTTTGTGAAAGTCGTGATGAATGCAGCATCTAAAACTTCAGTATTTCCACCCCCTTCTCTCTTCCTCGTTCTCGTTCAGTCACCCAATGAAGTTTATTCTTGGAAGAGACAGTCATCGTTGAGTAAACCGAGTGTGGTCGAGACGGGGTTCTACGGAGGCAGGAAGAAGACTGACCCCCCAAAGCAGACCAACTGTGTGACTCTCGTGGGTGCTAATCAGATAGTCCGGCTTTTGCCCCCAGGAGAAGTCCCTCTGAAAGAAATCTACCCAAAAGGTAAGAAACGGATGCATTTCTACCTCCCGGCAGTGGGCAAAGGTAGCTGGATTGTTGAATGTGTTCACATCATCCTCTGTTGCTAAGTGGCGCGACGGTGGCTCTGCTAGAATTCCCCCCTTCTAGGCAGGAGTCCCAGGTTTGGGACCCCTCCAGGGCGCCTCACGTGCAGCCACCACCATGGTGCCAAGCAGGTGTCGGCACAACCCCCAGATGAGGATGGCAGAGGGAGAAAGGCCTGGCCCGCTACATCCGCTGACCGCAGGGCAACGCAGGACCAGGCAGCGTTTTGTCCCTGGTTCACAGGGTCTTCATGGGTCGGGCAGGTGTGATGGTGGGTACCAACCGCACTATTTCTAAAAACGAATAATGCCAAAAAGGTAGACAAAATAAGCCAATTGCCATCCAGTTGATTATAACTCCGAGCGGCCCTCTTGGACAGAGTTGAACTTCCCCCTAAGGTTTCCAAGCCTGTAGTCACAGCAGAAGCTGACTGTGACATCTTTCCCCTGTGGAGGGGTTGGCGGATTGGAACGGCTGACCTTTCAGTTAGCATCTAACCACTGCACTGTGTGAGCTCCTTCAACAGAGTGTGCCAACTGCCAGGGGGTCCATTCTGATGCATGGCAACCCGATAGGACAGGGTAACCTCACCCCAAAATTAGTCCCCCCGCCCCATGATTTTCCAAGGCTGTAAATCCTAACAAGAGTAGAAAGCCTCATCTTTCTTTCCAGAGAAGCTGGTGTCTTCAAACTGCTGATCTCACAGTTAGCAACTCATTGCGTTGGGCAAGAGGTTATAGACGTGGCTGGATCCCTGGGCCCTAAGAAAGTGCCCCCTTTGTCCCCGTGGTGGGCGGCTGCAGTCGATGCTGTTAGAACTGATCTGTGCATTAGGACCCGTACGATAACGCGTAGACTCAGAACAAGTTTTCCCTAGAGATGTGTTTAAATGTTGGGTATTCACCATCGAAACTGAGGCGCCCAAAGTGACGATCCCGTTTTGCCTCCCTTCCTATCAACAATGAATGACGCCTCTGTATTCTTGGGACAAGGCATGGGCTTGTCAGTCTGGCTGTTCTTTTCTAATGCAGGTGCAGTTATACCACGTTTCCGTTTTAATTCACCTTCTCCCTTGTGCCTACTGATGGTGTGCATAATTTGATATTCGTGCCATTCGCTTATCTTCTTTAGTGAAACGCCTCTTCAAATCCATCGCTCAAGTTTTAATTGCCTATTTCTAAATTAAATTTTTTAATTAAATACTTGAGCATAAGCCGACCTGAATATCTGCCAAGGCATCTAATTTTAACCACAAAAATTGCATTAAAATGTGCTGAAAAACTCAACCTATAGTCGATTAGCTACGGTAGGTGATTTGGTTTGGGTTGGGTATTTGCTTTTTTATTGATGAATTTTGAGTGTTTGATATAATTCTAGCTATAAGTACAGTGTCAGACATAGGTTTCCCAAGGATTTTCGGTCTGTTTTTGTTTGTTTTTGCATGTTACCTAAGTGTCTTAAAGAGCTGAAGTTCTAAATTTGGATCAAGAGGAGACCTGTTTGGCTTTAGACGTTTTATAGTTGTATGTTTAGCTTTTTTATCCATTTTGAGTTATTTTTTAAAGTATGGTGCCAAGTATGGATTGAGGCTTCTTCCTTCCTTCCTTCCTTCCTTTCTTTGATCTGGATTTATTCCATTGTTCCAGAACCATTTACCAAAAAATTAGTATTCTTTCTCTTTGAATTGCCTTTGAACCTCTGCTTAAAGCCAATTGACTATATAAGTACACATCTATTTCTGGATTATCTATCATGTCCCATTGGTATAGGCATTGATCCCTTTGTTTAATTTATAACTGTGTACCTTATAGTAAGTCTTGAATGAGGTGCCTTAGATCCTACAACTTTGTTCTTCATTTTCAAAAGGATAGTCAGAGAGTCACACATCCAAAACACGGCTCCTGGCATGCTGTGCTCCAGTTTAGGTTCTGGATTGTTCTCTTGGCCCAGTGAAAGACCAGCCTGCTTGGTCCATCCCAAAGCCCTCGGGCTGTCACTGGAGAGCCCTCCAGTAACAAGATCACTCCCAGCGACTGCTGTGCCTTCCTCACCACCACCCAGCTTCCTCCACCCTTCCAGTCCCGGCTGCAGACTTGTCCTGCCTTGGAAGGCCTGGCCTCAATAAATCAGATCACCTGGTGGTTCTTTCTTTTAAACAAAAAAACAAACAAACAAGTTAAATGTTTGCTGTTTGGTCATTTCCAACTCACAGAGACCCTGGGGGACAGAGTGGAACTGCCCCATCGGTTCCCCCGGGTGTACTCCTTGTGAAAGCAGACTGTCCCATTGTTGTCCCGTGAGGCAGCAGGGGAATTCGAACCACAAATCCTTCACTAGGCAGCCGAACACTAGCCCACCATGCCACCAGGGCACCTGTGTCTCCTCTTTAGAGATGGAACGGGTGCGTTTGTGTGTTGTGCAAATGACTTCAGATATATCAAAGTTTTCACAAGGAGCCCTCAAGGTGGGGCTGGGGGAGTGGGGTGGGGGGATGGAGACAGTTAAGTCCTTGTTGCTAACCCAAAGGTGGACAGTTCCTATCAGCCCCACCCCCGCCCCTGCCAGCGGCTCCCGAGAGAAAGGCCTGACCGTCTGGTTTTGTAAAGAGGACAGCTGGGAACACCCTGGATGGAGGCTCTGCTCTTCATTACTGATGTGCACTCAGGTTGAGTTCACGTCTTGCTGTTATAAGTAGCAAGGTGCTATGATACTGTCACCTGTCTCCGTGTGTGTGTGTGTGTGTGTGTGTGTGTGTGTGTATGTGTTGAGAATCTCTGTGGAGCAGATGTCTGGAATTGAATTCTTCCCCAGAGTTGTATGGCAACAGCTCCTCAGAGGGCCGTGCTCCCCACCCCACCCATTTGGGAGATGTCAGACTTTTTTTTTTTAATTTTAAATAAATATTTTTATTGAGTACTCTTACAACTCTTATAACAATCCATATATCGATTGTATCAAGCACATTTGTACATATGTTGCCATCATCATTTTCAATACATGTTCTTTCTATTTGAGCCCTTGGTATCAGCTCCTCTTTTTACCGCTCCCTCCCCCTGTGAACCCGTGATAAATTATAAATTATTATTATTTTCATATCTTACACCATCTGCTGCCTCCCTTCACCCACATTTCTGATGTTTGTCCTCCTTGGGTGGTGGGGTTGGTGGGGTGTGTGTGTTACATGTCGATCATTGCAATTGGTCCCGTCCCCGCCACCCCACCCTCGTGGTGTCAATTCTCCCATAACTTCTCCTGAGGGGTTTGTCTGTCCTAGATGCCATGTATCGAGAGCTCTGATCTTCGCCAGTGTACATGCTCGGGCCTAGTCGAATTTGTAAGGTAGAACTGGGGTAGAACTGTTGTATGTCTCACCGGTGCTATACTGCACCCCAGCTGGCTCGTCCTGGCCTTGTGGAGGTCAGGCTTTCCACTGTGGCCTCATCTGACCTTGCCCCGATGAATAGTGAAGCTAAGCAACTTTTCGTCTGCTTTGCCTTTATATTTCTGAGAGTTGCCTCCTTATGTCTTCTGCCATTTTTCTCTTGGATGTTTGGTGATTTTCCCCTTTCATTTCTTCAAGTTGTGTCCCATGAATGTCCTGAATGTATACATAGTCCTTGGGACAGTGCCTGACACAAAGAAAAATATAAATCCTGTTTGTGTTTTAAGCAATCTCCCTTAGAGTGGAGATGTGAAGGAGCATGCCCACCTGCAGATATGTTTGGATATGGATATTTCTATGTCATCACTGTAGGTGTTGCAGGTATAATAATATAGACCATAGAGCACACTAGGGGCATAGTCATGGAAACTTCTGAGACATCACCAACACCTCATGGATGAAGTCCCTAGTTCCAAAGGCAAAGGACCATACAGTCACAGGGTAGTGCCCTCAATTGGCATCATATTGTTCACAAAGGCAGTGGCCTGCATCATTTTGGTGAATGACCCCCGGGATCTTAAAAGCTTATGAGTGGCCATTGAAAATGCAAGTATTGGTCTCTTCCAATCTTCCTCAAAGAAGGGGAAAAGGAATCCAAGACTCAAGGTGAGCAGTCTAAAGCACTAATGGACCACATGAACCAGAGCCTCCACAGGTCCAAGACCAGAAGAACTAGATGGTGCCCTGACATCACTATCAACTACTCTGGCATGGATCATAACAAAAGGCCCAAACATTTCTAAGGAAAAATGTAGAACAAAAAATGAAATTGATTGGGAGGGAAGAGAAGGGAAAAAGGAAAATGAGCTGATTCCAGGAACTCAAGCAGAAGGCTAATTTTGAGAATGATGAAGGCAATGAATGCATAAGTGTGCGTTACACAATTTATGTATGGATTGTGATAAGAGTTGTATGAGCCACAATAAAATGATTAACAAAAGGAAAGAAAATAAATGCGGTGGGAGGACTCACTCTAATCAATCTTAAGGTTGACTATGTAGCTATTATAATCGGGAGAAATGGCTGAAACAATGGGCTCAAACATCAGAACAATTGTGAGGAGGGCACAGGACTGGGCTCATAGGGTTGCTATGAGTTCAAACCGATCCAATGGCACCTGGTCACAGTCCAATCAAGAGAGGGTGGTACTGATGGTGGGATACGCATCAATCAACACAACAGAGTCAAGAACCCAGAAATACCAGAGTGAACGTAAATGTATCGCTACAAAAATCATTACAACTGTTATTAAACAAAAGCAGTGAAACATGAAAAAAAAATGAAATTGATTAAGTTGCGCAGGACCACCATCCCAGGGGACACTAGAGTCAATTGGCATGATGTCATGCACAGAGATGATAGCCTGCCCCACTCTGGTAACAAGTAGGGTTTTAAACACCGATGACTGGCCATCTAGGTGCAACTAGTTGTGTCTCCCTGTCCAGAAGAACGAAGCGTGGAGGAAATCAAAGGCACCTAGAAAAGTGGAGGAAATGAAGAGGCCATCACAATTACAGGCATAGCTCAAGTGTGGACAGCATTTACACAATGACATTAATAGGTCTGCATATGGATCTGATCAGTGATATTGGAGGCATAATCCCTGGGTAATACACGCAACAGCTAACTGAAAGTTGTAGGTCCAAATCCATCCAGAGGCGACTTGGAAGAAAGTCCTAATGGTCTACTTCCTCCCAAACCAGCTGTTGAAAACCCTGGGGGGCCCCTTTCTGCTCTGACATCGATGGGGTCGACACAAGATGGCGTCAGCCCAAGGGTGATGGGCTGTGTTGGTTTACCTTATTCTCACACTTTATTGTGACTTGGGGGAAGGTGTGCAGAGCAGGCCTTCGGCTGTGCATTAAACAGTCATGCACATCATGTTCTGGCTCACTCGTGGCCGCCCCTCGTGTCCCACCACTCTTCTCCCCTCCTCCCTTCGTCCTCTATCTCCATCCCTCCTTCTCTCCTGACTCTGCTCCACTGAGCCTTCGGGTCAACGCTGCCCCTTGGATCTGTTCTGAGGGGTGTCGTTCCTCTGGGAGAACTGTTATCCCACTGGAAATGGCGTTGACAGTGGTAGCCAGGCCCCGTCTCGTTCCTCATCGATGGGACTGATTATGTCCACGCGTCTTTTGCCTGTCATCACTCTTCCCTGTGTGTGGGGAGAGACCAGGACCTGCACCTCGATGACTGCTCACAGGCTTGAAAGGCCCCGTTGCCGCTCACCAAAGACCACATGGTCTTTGTGGACTATTTTACGTCAGTCGACCTCGGTGTCCCCCACAATGATGGTCTCGAGCCCCCCGGCCCAGGGACCACTCAAGGTGTTTGGTTACGTCTGAGAAGTTTTCATAACACCCCCCTCCCCACCCCCAAGCTCCATCCTATCTGTGAAGGCATTTGCAGCAAAGGGACAAATACACACATACAACGCTGTCAACGCCCTATCTATTTGTAGGTGTTTTTTGTCTTTGAGTGGAGGTGGGAGAATGCGTGTGGGTGGTGCAGATGAAAAAGAGTTAAAGCCTCATGTTCCACGGTGGAAAGTGAAGAGAAAGTGCCGCCGTGTAAAATGCCAAGAGAGCCCCGTGAGAGTGACGGCGAGAGCCAGAGATGCAGTTGCAGCCACGGCAGAGGCGTCCCTGGGAAACGGAACGAGTGAGCGGGAGCAGCGCTGACTTCTCTTCTTAGCTTCTTTGACTTGACTCTATTTGCATGCTGGTCTCTTATGAAATTTAAAGCAAAATTAATTTTTTTAAGTAAATTGAATCCAACCAGCTGGTCAGCCAGGTAAGAATGCGTATCAGCCTTTTATTAAACACATCAGCAGAAACCCAAAAGCTTACTCTCCTACTGGCTTTCCCAAGGATGGCCTAACTTGGTTTAATGTACAAGAGGAAAAAGTCACTATTTTCTTCCATCGTTGTTCCTCTGGTTAAAAGTGAGCCTCTCCTTGCTTCCCTTTCCCTTGCCTCACGCGGCGCCGCTCCCGGGCACCACGTGATGATCCTGGCTTGAAAGCAGTGCCTGTCGTCCGTGCTCCATTAGAGCGTGTGTGTCACTCTCAAGACTGGTGGGCAGAGAAGTGCACTCAGCCTAGTGGTGCGCAGGTGACCTTAACGTTCATGTCTGTATTTTCAGATACAGTTTTTAACCTCTCTGAGCATATCTGTGGAGGTTGTGCCTGAACTCACAGTGTTGCGTGCTCTCCCCCGGCACCTGCCGTTTGTGGGGATCTGAGAAACGGCAGCACTGACTTACTGCCCTTTGGTCCTTAGGGACCGAAGCCCTTAACAGCAGCTTATGCGTCCCTTTGAAGCCCACCTGGGTCCTAGCTGTAACGGACACTTGCCGAGCTCGCACTCTGGCTACAGTGCCTCCAAATGTTGAAAATGGATGGACAAAGACTTGGCTAAATACGAGGAAAACCTGGCACATTCGCCTTGCCTTCACTCAATCGCACATTCTGTCCAAGGGCGGCCATTAGGCTCTGTTCTATAAACAGTCGAGGCTATGGAGCGGATTTATTTTCCCGTTGTTGGCATCAGAGTTGCAGGTGCTCACTGCACGCACGCACACATACACACACGCACACACACCACTCCGCCGCCCTCGCTGCTCCCCGCATAGCCTCGGAGCCTTTCCTCTGACGTGCGAAGATAGATTTTTTAATTTTTTTATTATTAACACCTCAAGTGAAATGCTTCCTTTCTCCTACTTGAGGTAGTAGAAGCATTGTTGCATCTTCTCACCCTCCGTCTGCCGGCAAGTTCATCTGCACAGAGCATGGAAGAGAAGACATAGCACAGATGCCTTTGAACTACGCCGACTGGCTTTGCTCTCCCAGGCCGTCTGCAAGGGCTGCTGCAGCAGCGCTCTTAGGACAGGCAAAGGAAAGAGGGACGTTTCGGAAAGTGGCTGGAAGGTGGCTCTCGCCATCGCGACTGCTTCAGGACTGGCCATTTGGGGCAAAGGAGCCAAGTTTGTAAATAAGTCAACCTACTTCAGTTAGGTCCTAGCTGTAGGACCTATTAAAAAATATATTGTTTAAGATCGATGGTGCAAAAATGTATACAAGATTGAACTAGCCTTCCTGGCAGCACTGTCTACCGAAGGCACTGCTTGACTTCGGCGTGTTTGTTTTAAACAGATGGGCTTCTGGGGACAGCCGGTGGAGCTGGGTGGCCAGAGTGCCCATAAACTCACGGTCGAATCAGTGACCCTATAGGACAGGACAGGGAGAATTGCCCCTTGGACTTCTGAGACGTCACTCTTACAGGAGACCGCCTCATCTTGTTCCCACTGAGAGGCTGGGGGATTCGAAAAGCTGACCTGTTAAGCAGCCCAACGGTAACCACTACACTACCAGGGCTCCTATAGCAAGCCTACCATGACTCTTTTTTTGTACCCTGTGCCATCTGTGGACGTCAACTTTTTGCCCCACTGGACCACACTTTCCCAATTCCTGTAATTCACACCCAACCCCAGGGCCATGACTCCCACCATAGAATCCCTTCCAAGTCTCTCAGGGTCTACTCACTGCCATCAAGTCGATGTAGCCTCATAGTGACCCCGTAGGACAGAGTAAAACTGCCCTGGGGGCTTCCAAGACTGTGACTCTTTACGGGAGTAGAAAGTCCCATATTTCTCCTATAGGGAAGCTGGTCGTTTTGAACTACTGACTTTGAGGATCTCAGCCCAATGCATCCCCACCAGGGCCCCTCTCAGGATCCACAGCAGTTAGATAGATAGATAGATAGATAGATAGATAGATAGATAGATAGATAGATAGATAGATAGATAGATAGATAGATAGATAAGCTTTCCTGTCTAAACTATGAGCACCCCAGGGGCTGAGCCCCAAGAACAGGGGCTTTCTCCCAGCCTCCCCTCAGTGCTCAGTCCCGAGGGTGCCACAAAATTAGTTTAAATGTGTTTGTTGACTAAATAAGAGCAATTTTGAGTTTTTCAGATAGCTTATTAGAAACACTTTGACAGCAAACACACAATGAACACACTGTTTGCTGTCTTGTTTATTTTTAAACTGCATTCAGTGAATCCAGTATGGGGACCCTGAATATCTAATTCTCATCAGAGTTGTAATAGGACACATACCAAACCCACTGCCACGGAGTCAGTTCCACAGCGGCTGCAGCAGCAGCTCAAACACAACGCCCCGTGCAGATGGCACCGGACTGGGCGGGGTCTCAGTTTGCTGTGCACCAAACACCACCACAACTCCAGCAATGACTGCTTAGGCACTTTGCTTAAGGCATTGATTTTATTTAATCTTCAAGATGATTTTCCGATGTGACTATCCCGTTTTACAAATGAGGAAAACCAGTCTTGGGGAGGTGAATGAGTTGGCCCTTCCACCTCAGCTAGGAAGTCACTGAGCCAGGATTTCACACCAGGTCAGTCTGACTCAGTTCTTCCTACCACCTAAAGTGCTAAGCTCCGTTGCGACTTCTAAGAATGAAAACCAGAATTTAGATGATGAACTATTTTCAAGTAAACTGTGAGTGCTAAAACTCTTACCTCTCCTGGCAAGCTATCAAAAACAATGAGACTTAACACTCAACACTTACGGAAAAACTAAGGTGAGAAGGGATGGAGGGGCCAGGAAGCTAGATCTTTGGAGACAGGCAAAACAGAATGGAAACAGTGAGGATGCAGACACATGTGGAAATTGTAGCCCAGTCATGGAACCATCTGCATAAAAATGATGCAATGGAAACCTAAAATACCATTAAAAATTTTTTTAAACAACATGAAAATAATTTGGTTCTTCATGATAGTGTGGCAGGAAGGAGGTAAAAGGATTTACAAGGAAAGAACGAGGAGGCAAAAGCTATAGACAGAGGTTAAACATAAGCGTGTACATATGTAGATACATGGAGATATAAGACAAGGGGTACTAGTCTATGTAGGTGTATTTATATGTTAAAGTATTAAGGCAGCAAACAGGTTTGGGGTCTCTACTTAAGTCTTCCCTCAACACAGAACACTTTGTTCTAATAACCTGGCACTGTGTGATACTTACCTTCCCGACACTATCTCTGAAGACAAATGGGTGCATAAGCAAATGTACTGAAGAAGGCTGATGGTGCCTGGCTATTAAAAATATAGCGTCTGGGGTCTTAAAGGCTTGAAGTTAAACAAGTGACCATCTAGCAGGGAAACAACAAAGCCCACATGAAAGAAGCACACCAGCCTGTGTGATCATGGGGAGTCGATGGGATCAGTTATCAGAAGGTCAAAAACAATTATATCTATGTGAAAGGGAGGGGTCCGAGTGGAGACTCAAAGCCCATCTGTAGACAATTAGACATCCCCTCACAGAAGGGACGATTCAGCTAGGGTGCCGTATAGCACTGACGAAACACACAACAGTCTTCTAGTTCTCGAATGCTTCCTCCCCCCTCCCCCACTATCATGACCCAGTTCTACCTCATATATCCTGTTACACTGGAGTGTGTACATTGGTACAGATAAGAGTTTTTGACACATGGAAGCCAGGACAGATAACCCCTCAGAAACAGTAATGGGAATAGATACTGTGGGGGGCGGGGGGGAGAGAATGGTGGAACCAATAGCAATGAGGGATGTATAATTTGCCCCATCCCCAAGGGGGATGGTCAACATAAATGTGGGTGAAGGGATACAGCAGATGGTATAAGATATGAAAAAAATATATATATACATACACATGTACCATATATACTTAAGTATAAGCCAACCCGAATATCAGCCGAGGCACCTAATTTTTCCACAAAAACTGCATTTAAAATGTGCTGTAAAAATTCAGCTTCTACACAAGTATATACAGTATATATAATTTATCAAAGGTTCATGAGGGTAGGAGGGTGGAGGAGGGAGGGAACAAAGAGGAGCTGATAATAAGGTGTCAAGTAGAAAGATAATGTTTTTAAAAATGACGATGGCAACATATGTACAAGTTTGCTTGATATAATTGATTTATAGATTGTTATAATATCTGCAAGAGCCTCAGTAAAATGATTTAAAAAAATTTTTTTTAAAGAAAAGAATTTCAGTTTAATAGAACAAAGTGTTCTTGCATTGAAAACCCACATGGACGAAGCACACCAGCCTGCGTGATCACCAGGTGTCGAAGGGATCAGGTATCAGGCATCAAAGGCAAAAAAAAAAATCACATCATTGTGAATGAGGGGCAGTGGAGAGTGGGGACCCAAAGCCCATCTATAGACAACTGGACATCCCCTTACAGAAGGGTTATGGGGAGATGAGCCAGTCAGGGTGCAGGGTAGCAACAATGAAACATACAACTTTCCTCTAGTTCCTAAATGTTTCCTCCCCCTACTATCCTGATCCCAATTCTACCTTACAAACCCAGCTAGACCAGAGGATGTACACTGGTAAAAATAGGAACTGGAAACATAGGGAATCCAGGACAGATGAACCCCTCAGGACCAGTGGTGAGAGTGGCGATACGAGGAGGATGGAGGGAAGGTGGGGTATAAAAGGGGAACTGATTACAAGGGGATGGACAACAGAAAAGTGGATGAAGGGAGACGTCAGACAGTGTAAGACATGTCAAAAATAATAATAATTTATAAATTATCAAGGGTTCATGAGGGACGGGGTGGGGTGGAAGGGGGAAAATGAGGAGCTGATACCAGGGCCTCAAGTAGAAAGCAGATGTTTTGAGAATGATGATGACAACAGGTGTACAAATGTGCTTGACACAATGGGTGTATGTGTGGATGTGATAAGCATTGTATGAGCCCCCAATAAAATGTTTTTTAAAAAAAGAATTTGGTTCAAAGAATTATGATCTAATCTGTTCCCATCTGATAATTTAACAGGTATAACAATATTTTTCCTGAGGGAGAAATAACCGAGCCTGACCCAATACCCTAGCCCAGTACCTTGTCAAGTGGATCCCAAGGTTCTACCCAAGGTTACTGGAAATTTCCTCCCACCTAGGAACGCCTGTGAGGATGGCACAGGACCGGGCAGTATTTGGGTCTGTTGTCCATGGGGTTGCCACGGGTCGGGACCCACTCTAAGCCTGTTCACAACCACAGGCATCATGTGGGTGAAATGTCAGCATCCTGTGGTAACTTACGACATGGCTCATGTCGTTACTTGTCTGCAGATATTACTCCTCCACTGACAGCTGGTTTTATAGAAGTCACTGATCTTCAAGCAAAGAAACTCCGATATATCCCTATTCCCAGGTAATTCCTCTTCTCGGTTTTTCGCTTGGCATGTCAGATGGGGGGGAATAGAGTGAATTCTAGCAAGTCCTCTGGACAAACGTGTGCTGGCTGCTTCCTTCCGTAAAAAGCCCAGTTTGGGGAATGGAGTTGATGGGCGGTTTATACCTTGCTCCCCTTGCCCATCTTTCACTGGCATTTTAATCTGTATTCTGGGGAAATGTTTGACTCATGAGTTTTCTGAAGTAACTGTGTTCAGCACGCCAATGGAATTTACTGTTCATATGGTATGATGTTACTATGTTAAATGTTACCATAGTCATGAGAGATGTAGTAGCCAAAGGATTCCAGAGGTTTAGAACGGGCCCTCAGAGTAAGGAACCTCCAGACACGATGTAGCCCCAAGTAGCAACGCTGTTCTGGGTCTGCCCTTTCTCTGCGTTCCCCCCTCCCCTGGGGAAGAGAGGGGCCCTCACCTGTGGCCAGTCTTTCTGCGTGCATCCGCCCTCGGCTCCTTTTGAAAGTTCAGCGTGCACCTGAATGCATTGCCTCGAAGCCGAATCTGACTCCCGGCCCCCTGTTGTGTGGCAGAGCAGAACTTGGCTCCACTGAGCTTCCAGGGGCCGATTGCACAGAAGTAGATCCCCAGATCTCTTGTGGAGGCATGGGGAAGAACCCCAACCCTGTGCTTAGCAGCCCAGCACGACTCCTCTTTAGCCCAGGTTCTTTCTCTTTGCCCCCTTCCTCGCATCGTCCTGCCATGCTTGGGTGGTGATTGGGAGCACACCCCCAGGTCTTCATATGCTCCCTCACAAGACAATGGACCCCCAAAAGTGAGACCTGGAGAGCCGTCCAATGTCTTCGGAATGCCACCGGGGACCCCAGACTCGTCATGAGGGCACCTGTCCTCCCTCACCTCCAAGTCCCAAAAGCAAGCAGTCGACAGAACCATGCCAGATCACTCCCAAACTGTTGCCTTTCTCAGGACCCTGTCACAGTTTTAGAATGATGAAGACATGACAAAAATAGTGTAGCCGGCTCACTTGCCAGGAAGTCTGTTCTGCCTCGTGTCCGAGTGGAGTGCTCTCCACAGGGCTGTACTGGCTGCCTTTTCAGATGGACATCACCAGGCCTGGCTTCCAGGTGCACAGGCTCCGCCAGCGTCTCCCTCAGCAGCCAAGCACGTTCGCCATTCTCACACATGCACCCCCAGCAGTCTGTCATCACACCCGCCTCTTTTGGGGGGAACAACTTCATGTAAAAAAAATGACTTTCATCATTTGAGGGAAATTTCTGTCCTCTACTAAATATGTGCTCATTAAAAAGCACTATTAATTACATGTATAAAAGCAGAGGGCCTCTTTTGGCCTGACATTTCTCAAGCATGAATGGCATTTTAGCCCACTAGCTCTCTCTTCCCTCCTCATTAGCCCCAGGTTTTTATTTATGGTGTTTTCTTCTTTCTGTTTCTGTTCAACTTCCTGGCTGAGCCCGTGTCGTGCCTGCTGCAAGTCTGGGAGAGGGCGAGCTGCGGCCGGCAGGTCCCCGTGATGCGGCCGCTGTTTTTCAGCTGCGCTCGCTCCCAGGGACAGGAGGCAGGCAGCCCGCCGATGTAGCAAACTTGGCCTCTTCGGTTTTTCTTACATTTTAAAGGTGGCCCCGTGAGCACATTTCATAGTGGACAGTGAAACACGCAGCCAGCAAGCCTGTCTCTTGTCAGAATTTCAGACCTCATGCCGCCGCTGGCCCAGTCGGCTGTTCTCAAAGCAGCTTTGACTCCCCTGCACCTGCCACTTGTTTTCCTAACCCAGTGTGTCTGGGACACCGCGACGCTGCTGGGCCCTCGAGGCTGGCCGTGCCTCGCCGCGCTTTGTGGTAAAGGAGGTAAACTGGGGAGGGGACAAAAGGTCAGAATGGCCTTGACATATTTCTATGGCATATGTGGGGTGGCTGCTAGGCTCCGTGGAGTCGGTTCTGACTCAGTGACCGTGTGGACCACAGGCAGCAGCCTCACCAGCCTCACAATGCTTCCGAGGTTTGAACACCTTGGTGCAGCCCCGGATCCGTTCATCTCACTGAAGGCCTTCTGCTTTTCCACTGTCCCTCTGCGTTACCGAGCACGCTGTCCTTCTGCAGGGGCTGGTCTCTCCTAATAATGGGCCCGAAGTACGTGAAACCAAGTCCCCCAGCCTTTTGAAAGGAGCATTCTGACAGCCCGGCCCCGCAGGCTGAGGGTTGGTTCTTCAGGCATATGCACGTAGTCCATCTGGACTGCAGACTAGAGACCTTTCTAAGGGAGAAACGCAAATTTGGTGCATCGAAGCGGAGAGCAGCCCTCCCTGCCATGAGTGCCCTCCTCAGAGGGAGCCCCCGGCTGCGGGTGTGGGAGGTCCCTTTCTCCCTCCCAGCAGTGAATGCCGGTGCCCTCTGGGTTCCACAGACACAGGACAGTGGGACTAACCAGTGCATCAGCGTGGCGTCTGCCCTGCACACTCGACTCTCTTGGTAGCTGACCTTGTAACATACCATCAGAATTCATTGATAGCCAGTTTCATTAACTGGACTAGCCATAGGTTGTACACTATCAAATCGATCCTATAGACTATCCTAAAAGCATCCATTGTTCACGTCTATGATTGTCCAACTGTCTACTTGTATGCACTCGTAAATTATCATGCCACATTCTGTCACCGCGCACGGACCCCTGGGCAGTTCAGTGTCAGGCCTGCGGCCTTTGGCCTGTGACCAGTTATCAAAGAGTGGATGATGTTTGTGGCAGCTCCTTTATCCTGACAGGCGGTCGTCTTTTCCAGGTCGGAGTCTCTCTCGCCGTACACCTCCTGGCTCTCTACCATCTCGGACACAGACGCACTCCTGGCCCCATGGGGCAGTGGTGGTGTGGTGACTGTTGACATGGGAGGTCACATCCGGCTCTGGGAAATAGGACTGGACCAACTGGAGCGGTCACTCAGGGAGTGGAGAAACATGATCGGCCAGGAGGACCGAGCCGTGCAGGTACGGCGCTAGCTGGGGGAGCTTCCCTTCCAAAGGCCACGTGTAGTCCCGAGCAGCTCCACGCCAACAGCTCTCATGGAAAAGGCTGCTTGGATTGTGGGGGCTCGTGCTTCAGAAAGCAGACATCTCCCTTCCGGAGCAGGAAAGGGCCAGCGACGTGTCTTCTCTGTTTTCTTTCCTTTTCCTTCCGGTCAGCACTTCAGTGTACAGGTTCCCACCATCCGCCACATCTCAGGAGGGAAAGAAGACCAGCTCCTCTTTCCGTTTTAACCATCAGCATCATCCTGCACCACCTTGACACGTTCCCCCTTTGGAGCATCTCTCCGTGCTCCCCAGGCAGCAGGAGCACTGACAGCCCAGGATGGGGGAGCTGGCGCTAAGGCGAGTCTTTAGACTAGACGAGGGAAGGCGAGTCATGCATCTCCTGCTCTTGCTGTCAGGCGCCCCCCAGGCGATTTTTACAGGGTTTCCTGCACATCTGTCACCGTCACAGCAGCAGATGGCCAGGTGTTTTCTCCCACCGAGCCCCTGGCTGGGCTTCACGAGCGCTTCCACCATCACGCCAGCAGGGCCCTTCTGCGTCTCCTAGGGAAGTGTCCTTACCAAAGCCCTTAGTTCAGGTGATGCAGGCTTAGCCATGAGGAGAAGTAGACTCGGCCATAGATGGGTGGGACGAGGGACACAGAGCCACCAGGGGAAGGCAGCCAACAGCCCCAGACATGATTGGCTGGCTGAACTGCTCTCGGCGAGGGGTTTGGAGAACGAAGGCCGTGCCCCATCTATGCTAAGCATGTAGTCAAAGGCTTCCTTTGCAATGGATTCATGTCTTAGAACCACCCTTCCCAGTCCCTCCCACTTCTCCCCCGCACAGGGAGAGGTGGGCTCCTGCTGGCCACGAACGCCGCGAGGAGCCGGTTAGCAGGAGGAGACATGTGTGGGCGCGCACTGTTCCATTGATCCCTGATAGAGAATCGCTATCTCACAAGATTATTTTTGTGCTCCTTAAAGGAGACCTCGTTATGGAAAATACCTGTTTCTCAGGGAGGCTTGCAAGTGTATAGGAAGAGCCTGTGGTGAATTGCAGAACCTAGTGAACAAGCCATGGCAAGTCCTGCCGGAAGGCTGAGTCAACTCAAAAACTCACAGCCATCGAGTCGATTCTGACTCCGCCACCCCCAGGTAGGCCTGTGCCAGTGGACTTCCAAGACTGTGATGGGAGTAAACATATACTGATGTCATCCAGACCAAACGAATGAGGGCAGGACAATAAAATAAGCCGTCTATGGGTACAAGGTGTCCCTCACGGCACAGACGGAATGCCAGTCACCCGCCAGGACATTCACAGAATTAATCAGTGAGGGCTCCGTTTCTTTTCTTGGTCCAAGCTTCACTTCCCTCTCTCTGCCTTACCCTCCTGGGCGCTTGATCAGAGCCACAGCTCATGGGGTTGAATTGCCTCTGTGTTACTTGGACTTCCCTCTCCCACATTGCAGAGATCAAAGGTCATGGTTTTTACATCCCTAAGCCGATAGCAAGGATGTGGGGACTGAATCAAGTTTAACCAGCCCAACAGAATGTTCAAAAGGCTGTTGACTCACGATGGGGGCTGCAAGTATTTGTCCCCTCTTTGCGTTGTCACCACCTCGCTCGCCTCCCCCCACTGTGCTGTGCGTCTTTGTACACCCAGCTCCTGACCTGATGGGGGGCGATCGATAGGAAATTAGCATGTTTGTTTACACTCACGTCATAAGTACTGAATAACACTGGCAAATGGAAGCTATTTAGTAACCAGCTGGCTTCTTCTTTTCAAGCACTCGCGCCATTACCCGTTGGTTTTCATGTCGCCGAGGAAGTATTGATTGAACAACCCCTTGTCCTGTGTTCGGGATGAACAGATCACAGTGTGTACCTCCTCTCCAGCATAATGCCATAAGTACTTGGGTGTCCAACATAGGGTCCAGCTCCTTCCCAAGGAAGCTGTTGCCATGTGTCCCTGTGAGCCGTGGATGACAAGCTCTCTCCACGGCACAGTCTCCCTCACACGGGGCTGCCGTCAGAAACAGAGGCCCCGAGACAGCAGCTTCCAAGAGCTCCAGTTAATTTCCAGGCAGAGACCCCAGCTCCGAAGGTTCTAGTGACTATTTGGGAGGATTCCAAATGGGGAATCTTGATAGATTGTCTCCAAGGACCCTGGCTGATTGTGGGGGGGGGGGGTTATTGGGAAGAAGTTTTGAGAAAATGGAAAACTGCAATGATAAGGAAAAAGTCCAAGAAAATTGAGCCAAGGAACTTTTTCCATCTCGACACCGCACCAGCCCCTTCTTCCCCTGGGCCAGGTGCTGTGTGCCATGAGCAGTTCCCCGGGGAGCCTTGCCTATCCACCTTACAGGTCTGAATTTGCCTCCTCCAACTCTGTTTGATCCCAAACCTCGAAGAACAATGAAAGGGAGCGCAGTTGGAGTCCCTTGAAGGTGCCAAACGAGCGTGCTGGTGTGGTGGGGGTCAAAGAGCGCAGGCAGCCTTGGAGGTGAGTTAGAGCGGGGGAAACATCGCCTTCTGAAGCACATAGACCTAGGCGGAGGCTGTGTTGAGAACAGGGACTTCACATCTTGATAGTTATTGTTTGATAGAGGCGTCTGTGATTTTTATAGCCATACTGTTTTACTTGCCCTCGTATTATGTTACCCACTCCAAACAGGTGTTTTTGTAATGCATCATTTCTGTCTCTCCAGTGTAAAGCTTAGCCATTGCCGTCGTTGCTGCGTGCTGTCGAGCAGGTTTCCATGCGGAGCAGTCGTAGCACAGGAGGAAACGTTGTACCACCCTCCCTGTGCAATCACTGCGTCAAGCCACCTGGTGGCGTCAGCCCATTGTGTGGAGGGGCTTCCTCATTGTCACTGCCCCTCGGCTTTACCAAGCATGATGTCCCTCACAGGGGACTGGTCTCTGCGAATAGCTTGTCCAAAGTACGTGAGGCGAAGACCTGTCACTCATGATTCTGAGGAGCATTCTGGCTACCGTTCTTATAAGGCCGATTGGTTTGTTCTGCTAGCCCACGGTGGATTGAACGGTCTCCACCAGCTCCATAGTCAAGGCATCCTTTCTCCTTTGATTGTCCTTATTTATGGCCCAGTGTTCGAATACAAACCCTGACCCAGGCGCCCACTAATCCTCAGTGATATCTTTGCTTTTAAACATTTTAAAGCAGTCTTCTGCAGCAGATTTGCCCGTTTTACTACATCATTTGATTTCTTGACCGCTGCGTCGATGTATGTTGATTGTGGATCCGAGTATAATGAAATCCTTTATAATATCAAGACGTTCTGTGATAGAAATATAGATATATTTCTGTATCAGAAATAAGTTTTACTGAAGCAATAGAGCCTTGGCAATGCTGCTGGGTGTTGGACTACTAACCACAAGGTTGGTAGTTCAAACCTATCAGCTGCTCAGAAGGAGAAAAGTGAGGCTGTCTGGCTCCAAGGAGTTCAAACCTGCAGCACAACAGTGGATTTGGTTTAGGTTTGGTTTAAGCAATAAAATAACATAATTCAGAATTGAATAATAGCTTCATTTGGAAAATTGGATACCTATCATCTAACATTCTCTTTCTGTCTCTAAGATTGCTTGGCTAGTTTGTGCATATGTACTCACATACTTAAACTTATGATCAAATGTGAACATCCATCTTTATGTTTAAACGGAATTGTCCAAGTAGTCTGCCATTGTTTTAACTCTTTGTCATTCTCACGACGGGGCAAAGGGGACAGCATGGTACAGTGACACTATTTAGACTAGTTCGTGTTGTGATTTGCCGAGGGTTAGGACAACTCAATCTGAATAGGAATTATTCCCGGAGAAACAGTAATCAGCTAGCAAAAACACTTGATCCTTCAAGCGAGCCTTCAGTCAAGGACTCTTTATTCCACATAGGCGGGCGCCTCATTCGGAACATGCCTTGGAGGAGTAGAAAATAGACTGGTTCTCAGTACCACACAGAGCACTTGCGGGCTAACAGCAGAGCCCCTTCTCACAGGCAGAGTGACCCGATCGCCATCTAGTGGCTCAATGGGCTTACTGTGTCATAAAAGTCTAAGCCGCGGTGGAGTAGTGGAGTACAGAGGGCCAACCCGCCTGTAAAAGATGGAGTCAGCCCAGCAGTGCCGGACGAGAGGTTTGCAGACTCTTGCCTGGTGTGACTCTGTTGGTCATGAGATGTCCCTTTAGGTCAGCAGTGATGTGAACACCAGGCAAACCACCTGCCAAGCCTCCATCACATCCTAACCCCCATCTTTTCTTGATTCCCTTGCACCGTGGCTAAAGAGCAGTGTTTGTTTAGATCGCCAGCGTGAGCTGTCTGCATTGTCACAAACGCTGGTATCTCTGCTGCAGCTCAGCTTTCTGGCGTTGTGAACTTTGAGGCTACTGCTCATTTGAATTTTTATTTTTATTTAACTGGTGTTAGGTCTGCCTGTTGATTTGACCTGCTTGGCTAGGACCCTGGTTTTCCCACCGTGGACAACGACCACAGCTGAGAGCTGGACGATAGCTGTCGCTCACTGTTAAGAGTCAGGATGACCGTTGGGCTTCATGTTTCCAGAAGCATGGGTAATTAATTCTGAGCCAACATAGTGAGGAGCCCAGTGGTGCTATTGTCTGCTAACAGCCAGGGTGGTGGTTCAAGCCCAGCAGCCACTCAGCGGGAGAAAGAAAGTCTGCCTGCTCCCTAAACAGGGCTGCTGTGAGCCGGAAGGGACATGATGCTGGGGGTGGTGTGCTCGTGCATCCTCCTTACGATGTGTTCCATAACTTGACTTAGTTACATTCCTTCCAAGAGGTCTGTCAGGCACACCACGCGTTCCCCTTCAAAAGTCTCATCCTCTTCTTATGGGAGCAAAAAAAGGTGAAAGGTTATAGTTTTCAAGTGCCGTTTTCTAATTACTATCAAATAAACTCCCCCCATCGGGTGACTGTGAGTCAGCTCAGTGGCGGTGTTTGTTTGTTTGTTTAAATTACTGTAGAATATTTTAAGGCCTTTGGATAGTACTTCCTTAACTAAAATTTTAAAATGGATAGAATCTTCTGAAACACTGCAGAGCATCGTAATTGGGATTCAGCAGGCATGTGATACATATATGAAAATCCAATGGCAGAGGCAAAGGAGGAAATAACACGGAAATGGGAACAGCTAATTCCTATTAAGTACCATTCATTCATTCCCCCCTTTTAAAGAAAATACCCAATGGGTTAGTGTTAAAGTCTCGTGAGGTCCATATTTTATAGACGGTTTGGAATATGTACATATGCCTTTGGGAACCTCTCTTATCCCAGAAAGACAATGCCTTTTTTTGAACTCCAGTCATTTCCCATCCTATCTCTTAGCAACATCAGCAGAGCTGTCTTTCAGCAATATAGTCTACCTGTTGGCTCATGGTTTTTATTTTAAAAATAATTGTTTCCGCTTAGAGAAATTTCAGCCATAGACATGCGGTTGTCGAGAATATCTAACGAACAGACAGGCTCTCCAGCCGTGTGCTGACACAGCAGCCTTGAAGAGCGGGGCTGTGGAGCCTCTTTGCAGTGCTTTCCGGGGTCCAGCTGTAACCTCTCCCTCCGTGACTGTTTTCAAGATCGCAAACGTTACCTGCCCACTTGCCAAACTGCCAAATGTTTAGCCAGGGAGCCCTCTGGTGTAGTGGGTTATGCCTTGGGCTGCTGACAGATCATCGGCAGGAGAAAGACAAGACTTTCTACTCCTGTTGTCAGCATCGACTCAGTGCTAGTGAGTTCAGTTTGGTCTTTGAATATTTCAGCAGTCAACTCTCACAAGTGGTGCACCATGGCTCCAGCACACCCCTGGCTCAACCCTTGATCAATGATCTCCCCGTGGAGAGTTAGGACAGAGGGCGGCCTCTGGGAAACAAGACCACAGGAACGTGGCGAGGCAGAGGGAGGGAAAGCGACCTCGGAAACGCGGGTCAGATGGTACCAGGTCATTTCTGGGGTTTGCCGTGGCCTGCACATGCCCGCACGACAGATGGGCAGCGCTCTTCTTGAACCAGGAAATATTTGGAGCAGGGAAGGAGAAGTGTACACCGATAGAGAGGCCGTATGTGTTCTATTAGCATTTTCTGCACCTTCAAGACCGATATCCCTATCAAATACCAAAATCATGGGGACTCTA
Source organism: Tenrec ecaudatus (assembly GCF_050624435.1). Taxonomy (NCBI): domain Eukaryota; kingdom Metazoa; phylum Chordata; class Mammalia; order Afrosoricida; family Tenrecidae; genus Tenrec; species Tenrec ecaudatus. The sequence goes on along the minus strand of NC_134540.1, from coordinate 47,019,316 downwards.
GAGTTTTTTAGACTGACATTAAAAATGTAAATATCATTGAGGTTCCTAATTGTAGAAAAGGTCAAACTTGAGAAGGTTGTTTTTCAGATACTCCACAGAAGTATTCCTCTCTCGCCAGGCTTTCGGACCATTGTTTTCTGTGGCACTATAGCCCCGGTGAAAACTATTTGGCAGTACGACCAGCAAGTCACACTGTTTATTAAAAGCACTGGAGAAGCAAATGTCAGTTATATAAATCAGGATGTCAAATGAGGTGAATATGCTGACAGCCAATGGCTTTAGCCAGAACTTTTATGATTTTGAGCTCAGTGTGTATTGGGTGGTGTGGGGTCAGCCTTGGACTGCTAAACACAAGGCCAGCACTTTAAACCCACCCGCAAGTTCAAGGGAGCAAGATGAGGCGATCTGTTTCTAGAAGGATTGACGCCTCAGAAACTCCATATGGGGTCGCTCTAAGTCAGCATTGACTAATGGTAATGGATGTGTAGCCAACACATCACAGTGAGGGCCGACAGGAAACCTCTCTGTTGTTAGATTCGTGGAGAAAGTGATCGTTCTAGTGCAAGCAGTTCAGCTGATTATTTACAGGCATGGAATTCGGAGTGCTGAACCCTGGGTTCAAGTTTCATTCTACCTCGTACATGATCTTTGGCAGAATACTTCATTTCTCTAAGCCTTGGATGCCTGTGCGAAGACAGGCTACGTGAAAATGAAACCATGCTCGCCAAACACCTATGCTGACCTCTGGGCTCCAAGGGTTACATAATCCGCCATCTACCCAGTGTTAAAACACGGGCTTCGTTTATGCTCCCGTTGGCCTGCCACAAAAGGAATTGAGGAATGATCTCTGCCTGAACTTGTCAGCGTGAAGAAAAGCAGGAAGTCGATGGTAGACCAGTTGTCAGCCGAGGATTAGAGTGTTTAGCCTTCGGCCAAAGACAAATGAGAACAGAACCAAAAACCCACAGCACCTTACCCACCACCGTTCGCCCGAGGCCCGGGGCAGAATCGCACAAGTTAAATTTGGAGCTGCGTCTTTTAGCTGTTCTGTTTTCACTGTTAATCTCTTTCTCTCGATAATATTCTCGGTGGCTTCCCTTTTTATTTTCTGTTTCCTTACGAAGTCTGACCTTCGTTGCTCAGGTAGTGTTAGCAACCCCCCCTGTTTAGTCAGGGGTCCAGGGAGCTCTCCCCTGCCCAGATACGGAAATCGGTTGCCTGTAGGTGGATGCTTTTATTTCTGAGTTTTCTATCCTGTTCCTTTGGTCTATGTGTGTATCATTGTACCGGCTGTTTTGACAACTGTGGCTATGTAGTAGTAGGTTTTGAAGTCAGCTGGTGCAAGGCCTCGTACTTTGTTCTTTTTGAGAACGTCTCTGCTTATCCTGAGCATCTTCCCTCTCTATATTAAATTGACAATTAGTTTCCATTTCCTTAAGAAGGAAGATAAGATTTGGGTCAGGATTGCATTATATTTGTAGCTTACTCTAGTAAAACTGACATTTTCACAATAGTAAGTCTTCCTAGCCATGAACACAGGATAGTTTTCCAGTTTGTGTGAGTCTCTTTTGGTAATAATGTTCTGTCACTTTCTTTATAAGTCTTTTGTTTTTTGCATTAGGTTTATTCCTAGCTATTTCATCTTTTGGTTGGCTATTGTAACATATACATGTATGTAACATATATGTATTGTAACATATACATATATTGTTACATGTATGTCTTTTTTGGGAGCTCTCTTTGCTATGCAAGCACATTAGACTCTGTGCTTTCAAGGCATACAATGTCCTTCATTGACCACACCAGAAGGACTCCATGTGGAAACCCCACAAACTCACAAACAGCAAACATGAGGAACTGACTACCCCTTGGACTTAAGACTCAGCTGCCCGAGGGTAAGAAGAAACAGATGCTGGCTCTCTCAAGGTTAAGAGACATGGGGAATCGATGGAATTTCATTTAGAATTCTTACATGGTGCCCAATGAATGATGGCCCTTGATGCCCAATGAATGATGGCCCGGAACTACCATATATTTACTATTTTAATGCTCTCCTTGCTTTCTTATGACATGTGTTAGTCTGGTTGGTATGGTTTTCTGCTTCTGTGAATGAGTATTATTGAAAGTTTTTCCCTATCACCACCCCCATTGTTCATGTAACTAGTGTCTAGTCACTTAAGAGTTTAATATGTACAAGTCAATAACCCACATATTTCAGCCTGAAGCTGGCCTATACTTGTATAGTATCCTTTTCTCAACAGTGTTTTAAATTTTTATCATTGACTAAATTAATGACACTATCAATAGAATTACTGTAAGCTTCAGGGGGTGATTTATAATATTCTCTATCATAAAATGATAACGATCTCTAAAGTAAACCAGAGACATAAACCATAGGTATGTGAACAGATTTTGGGCTTATCCTCTAGTTATAACCCCAATCTAAGCACAATTAGTTTTTATGACCTGGTTCTCTTGATGCTCACCCTCCTGAAGAGATCCCTGAAGATAAGAACACTATATCAAAGTGTGGTTAAGAAGTCAAGTGAGCTGGGAGAGTGGAGGGTGAGTGGGTTGGAAAGGGGGAACTGATTACAAGGATCCACATGTGACCTCTTCCCTGGGAGAGGGACAGCAGAGAAGGGGGGAAGGGAGACTCCAGATAGGGCAAGATATGACAAAATAACAATGTATAAATTACCAAGGGCACATGAGGGAGGGGGGAAAGGGGATGGAGGGGGAAAATAAAGAGGACCTGATGCAAAGGGCTTAAGTGGAGAGCAAATGCTTTGAAAATGATTGGGGCAGGGAATGTATGGATGTGCTTTATACAATTGATGTATGTATATGTATGGATTGTGATAAGAGTTGTATGAGTCCCTAATAAAATGTAAAAAAAAAGAAAAGGGAAAAAAATGATTAGGGCAAAGAATGTACAGATGTGCTTTATACAATTGATGTATGTATATATATGGATTGTGATAAGAGTTGTACGAGCCCCTAATAAAATGTTTTTTAAAAAAAAAGAAGCCAGGTGATGGTTGGCTATCAGGAAGATATTGAAAGGTTTATCTTAGAACAAGCATCCGTCTAAATGAGGGGTCAACTACATTCACATCGAAGAAGCACACCAACCTGTGTAATCCAAGGATTGTATATAATAAAACTCAAATCCCAACGAGGGAATGGTTTCAGAGCTTAGATTCTGAACACCCAGATTTCAGAATGCTATGGATGAAAGATGGTGGAAACCCAAAGTCCATTTGGATGAAGACTCCACTGAATTCTCTTTAACCACAGTCCAGGGATGTGAACAGCCTTGCGATCAGACAGAGAGCCTGATAGCAGATGTAGTTAACTCAAAATGTAGTACTTTCTCATTTGATATCCTTTTTGACCTATTTTGAGGTTGTTTCAGTACTTAATGTTTTCTACTTTCTTCTCAACTGAGGTTCTTCTCTATGTTGTCCAGTGATTGTGGTTGGGTTTTTGTTTATTTGTTTCCTGCGTGTGTTTTGTATGGTTTTCTGTATATGAAATCCAGGCAGGTAAATCTACAGAGACGATAACTGGATTAATAATTACCTGCGGCCTGGCAGGGGAGGTTGGGAGTGAATGGGGGAGCTAACGGCAGTGAGCACGAGAAGAAAGTGTTCTGAAATTGATAATGGTGATGATTGAACAATTAAATTGTATGATGAGTGAAGTCTGTGCCAACAAAACTATTCAAAAACAAGCAAACACATTGGTTGCTTATAAAGTCACCTCCTAGTTGTGGCCCCAGGTGTGTCGAGGTGGACCTGTGCTCCAGGGGGTGTTCACAGGGCTGATGTTTCTTTCCTTTTTCAATAATCACTTTACTGGGGGCTTGTACACCTTATCACAATCCATACATCCACCCATTGTGTCAAGCACATTTGTACATTTGTTGCCATCATCATTCTCAAAACATTTGCTTTCTACTTGAGCCCTTGGTATCAGCTCCTCATCTTTCCCCTCCCTCCCTCCCTCACAAACCCTTGATCATTTATAAATTATTATTATTTTTTCATGCCTTACACTGTCTGACGTCTCCCTTTACCGACTTTTCTGTTGTCCGTCCCCCAGGAGGGGTTTATATGTAGATACTTGTGATCGGTTCCCTCTTTCTCCCCTACCTTATCCTTACCGCCCTGGTATCACTACTCTGATTATTGGTCTGGAGAGGTTCATCTGTCCTGGATTCCCTGTGCTAATCTGTACCAGTGTACATCCTCTGTTTTCACCGGATTTGTAAGGTAAAATTGGGGTCATGATAGTGGTGGGAAGGAAGCATTAAATAACTAGAGGAAAGTTGTATGTTTCATCGGTGCCATACTGCACCCTGACTAACTTGTCTCCTCCCCACGACCCTTCTGTAAGGGGATGTCCAGTTGCCTACAGATGGGCTTTGGGTTTCAACTCCACACTCTCCATCATTCACAATGATATGAATTTTTTGTTCTTAGATGCCTGATACCTGATCCCATCGACACCTCATGATAAACACAGGCTGGTGTGCTTCTTCCATGTGGGCTTTGTTGCTTCTCAGCTAGCTAGCCGCTTGTTTACTTTCAAGCCTTTAAGACCCCAGATGCTATATCTTTTGATAGCCAGGCACCATCAGCATTCTTCACCACATTTGTTTGTGCACCCACTTTGTCTTGAGCAATTGTGTCAGGAAGGTGAGCATCATGGAATGCTAGTTTAATAGAACAAAGTGTTCTTGCATTGAGGGAGTACTTGAGTAGAGGCCCAGTGTCCATCTGCTACCTTAATACCAGATATATATATATAGATAGAGAGAGAAAGAGCTATTTCCCTATCATCATATATAAATATATTTACATATGTACATGCCTATATTTAGACCTGTATAAATGCCCTTTACCTCCTAGCTCTTTCCTCTATTTCCTTTTACTTTCCTCTTGTCCCACTATCATGCTCAGCCTTCATTTGGGTTTCAGGAATTCCTCTCGGTTACATTGCCCTTGATCAAGTCCTATCAGGCCACCTACACCCTTCTCACCATCAAGTGCAATCACGAGGTGTCAAAGGGATCAGGTATCATACATCATCAGAACAAAAAATCTTATCATACGAGAATGGGGGTGGGGGAGTACTGAGTGGAGACCCAAAGCCCATTTGTAGGCCACTGGACATCCCCTTACAGAAGGGTTTTGGGGAGGAGACAAGCCAATCAGGGTGCCATGTAGCAACGATGCAACATACATCCTTCCTCTAGTTCTTTAATACTTCCTCCCTTCTCCCCCCCACTATCATGATCCCAATTCTACCTTACAAACCTGCTAGACCAGAGGATGTACACTGGTACAGATAGGAACTGGAAACACAGGGAATCCAGGGCAGATGAACCCTTCAGGACCAGCGGTGTGTGTGGCGATACTGGGAGGGAAGAGAGAGGCTGGGTTGGAAAGAGGGAACCGATTATATGGATCTACATGTGACCTCCTTCCTGGGGGACGGACAACAGAAAAATGGGTGAAGGGAGATGTCAGACAGGGCAAGATATCACAAAATAATAATTTATAAATTATCAAGGGTTCATGAGGGAGTGGGAGGTAGGGGGGAAAATGAGGAGCTGATGCCAGGGGCTTAAGTGGAGAGCAAATGTTTTGAGAATGATGAGGGCAATGAATGTACAAATGTGCTTTACACGATTGATGTCTGTGTGGATTGTGATAAGAGTTGTATGAGCCCCTAATAAAAATATTTTTTTATAAGAGAGAGAGAGAGAAATGAGGAAGATGGTCGATTTGAGAAATGCCTGGAGACACAGACCTGGAGGAGCAAGATGAACATAGCGGGAATAACTCCAGTCACGAACGTGGTTTGAACGGATATTCTAATGCTGCTTGGAGAAGAAGGAAAGATGCCTCCCACTGCAGTAGTAACAGAGTGGCTGAAGCTTACGTGTTGTCCCAGACCAGCCCCACGCTGAGTGCTCCCACATTCCCACTTCTCCAAGTTGTCACGGTGAGCGTGGAGCTCAGTGCAACCACAGCACCGATGCACTGAGAGGCACCGAGAGGTTAAGTCACTTTCTTTGTAGCTCACTGATCAGCTTGTGCTGCAGCTGGCCCTGCTCGTCTTCTGCCTGCTCCTCTTGCAGAGGGGAGTAGCACCCCCTTTCTGTGCCCCCGCGGGTGCAAGGCATTGCGAGTGCACCTTGTAGCCAGATAAGAGGTCTGAGCCTAGCTCTTCTCCGTGATCTCTCCCCACACTTTAAGAAGCATGAATTTTTAAATCATACAAAAATGTCCTTTTCCTCCATTGCCCAAATAGACCTATTTTCATTAAAATCCAATACAAACGGTTGAAGAAACATAGGGCCCAGCAGAGGCCGCAGTGATTTTTCAGCATTGTGGCATTGGAGCCCCTACCCTGGGGGCAGTGATTCTGCTGCACAGCCGCCCCTGCCTGCGCGGTGTAACAGTGGTGTCTCACCGACCCCCGATTGAGGACAGGATCGTCCCTGCGGGGGGAGCAGACTAACAGCTCGGACTCTTTCCCAGAACTACCGAGAAACGTAATCATCTTTCTCCCCTGCCTCTGGGGCGACGCAGTGATCAGCCTCTGTCTAATCACTAGACAAGCAGGAACTGAGGATATTAAGCTCTTGAATGTAACTTTCCTTTGCACCAAGATCCTGATCAAGAAATATGGAGACAGGCAGGCAGAGAGATGTTTCCGGTGTGGGTGCTGCATGCATTCCACCGCAACTATAGAAAGGTGGTGTGGTTGAATTGCCTTTACCGAATCGGTCTTGATTCTTCAGTGTCTCTGTTGTTCGTGCTATCTTAGATCGGGTCCCCTTCAGTGAGTCCAAAAGCAGTGTATGCTCACCAGGGGCAGCCGCTGATTAAAAATGATAATAAAATAAAGGGCTAACCAGAAACATGAACTCCCTCTTCAGAGGCTGAGCTCCAAACTCAAGTATTTTTGTCCTCCTTTATAGTCAAATTATTTCATCTTTCTTTGCTGAATCTAATTACATTCATTTCTAGTTTATACCTTAATTTTCCTGACCCACTTGAGTACGTGTTAGACATGAGGCCCTGGGGCCGCTAATCACCCCATTGGGTTCTTCCTGAAACAGGATGCTCTGATACATACCCACAGGCCAGAGTTCACCACGAAGAAGACGCTCACAGTGAGAGAGCGCTCGGCCTCGTCAAACCTCGGCTGTCCCAGCAACCTCCTCGGGAGCAGAAGGAAGTCACCCGTGATCACAGGTTCCGTGGAGTCCTCATCCATTTCAGCTTCCTTCCACCTAGACCAGTTCTTCCCCCTTGCCTCACCTGTTGTGCCCTTGGCATTGTGGAAGAGGGCCGGCCACTTATTGTGGACCATGAATGTCCCATGATTTGGGGTGGTCTGACGTTTTCTTGTTTTCAGTGAAGTGTTTGCATCTGTGCAGGAATATCACAGAAATGACCCCATGTTTGCTCGGCGTGCCTGTTGGGGGTACAGGGTGTCAATTTTTCTCAGCGCTGGTGATGGTAACTTTAAACAGTAGGGGAAGGTGCTGTCTCTACTGTATTTCTCCTCTGACAATTTGCAGTTTTGTCCCCTTCAAATGAATGCACAAGTTCAGGGGCTGGGGTGCGGTGGGGGGTGGTATGCTTCCAGACTAATGAACCTGTTTCTCATCGAACTTTCATCCATTGATGACTCTTCGTCGAATCTATTATTACTACATTGATTGCTAAGTGGATATTTTTCTAATTACAATCTTAAAAAAAATCAAACACAGTTTTATTGGCATAGAATTCACATATCATACAATTCAATAGTTCAGTCCTCTAATGACATCATCCCGAGCCTGCATTTTTGGTGGCATTCTGCTGAAGGAAGTACTCTCCTCCCCACTGTTTGTTCTCAGTGGGTTGTGCCTTGTGGGTTTGGACCTTATTTCACAGCCTAGCATGCATTGTGGAAGGAACCGTGCTGGGGCAGCGATTGCGTATGGGGCTAATAACTGCCAGGTCAGCAGTTTCCACCCACCAGCCACGCCAAGGGGAAGGGTGATGCTTTCTGTTGCCTGTGGATTTGTACCGGGGCAGCTCTACTGTGTCCTATAGACTCACTTTGAGTGTGAATGGACTGGATGGCAGCGAGTTTGGTTTGGGGAGTGTTTGGGGTCCGTGACTGGATTGTTCATGCTCAGATCGCTCCAGATTTGCCCCCTGGGAGCCTTCTTCAAGCCAGTTTCCTTCTGACGTGCCTCGCCCTTTTCTTTTTCTTGTCTCTCCTTTTCCTCTTCCTCCTCCTCTTCCCCCTCCTCCCACTCCTCTTCTCACTCCTTGCTTTGTTGCACAGAAAGAAATCCAATGGCTTTGGGCACTGGTTTTCTGCACTAACACGAGGCGGCTCTGTCCCCTTGCGATTTCATGCCCAGCAGAAGGGACTGTGGCTTGGTCCCCAGTTATCCTCCCCAGGGCCACCCTGGGGGAGCCTGTCATTGTCCTGATTGTGTCAACCCGCCTCACCAAACTGCTCTTGCGGTAGCTGATCGCCCCTGATGGTGACCGCAGCGCGGGAGGAGACTGGGACCGTGTGCTGTGGTGACCTGCCATGTGTTCATCGGCTGCCTTTCAGAGGTAGCGAGAGCTTGCTTTTCCTTCTAGTGCGCTTCAGTCTGGAAGCTTCTCGGAAACCTGTCCACCCTGCTTCCTGGATGGCAACACTCGGCCACCACAATAGGACCAACTGATGAACCCCTGATGGGGCTTAGCACTGCTTGTTGATTTAAGTCAATCGGTCGATAACAAAACACGCATTTAGCCAACTTCCATTTAATTAGCTCACTAAATAACCTATGAGTATTTGCATTTCATCAGCATCTCTCTCCTATCCCCTCATTCTTCTGCCTCCACCGGTGGTGCTGTATGCACCTAAGACACCGTTCAGGGATTCCCAGGTTGAACTAGCGCAGCGCCAGCCCCTACACAAGCCAGTTGCACTGTGAGATTTCCAGTGCTCCATCACCCAGCGTTGTGCATCGTGGGAGAAAATCTATAATGATCTATTCAATGTGCTGAATAGTTTTCGTTGTGTTGTGATCAAGGTCTCAGAACAGCATCCAGTGCCATGTATCAGTCTCTCTGATCAGCGCCGGGCAAGCCCTCCTTCCTCAGGTCAGTGGTGAGGGCCTAAAATAATATAATTACAATGGCTTTTATTATTGTGTTATTTGACACTTATCCACCTACCTCGTTACATTTAATCATTAACTTTAATTAGCTCCAGATGTTCCTTGTGCATTTGACTGGAGCTCTGATTCCCTAATGACCGCAGGAGGGCAACAGTGAGCTTAGAACCAGAGTGGTTCCAGGACTGCTAGCATTTGCTGTCCTTTCACTGCTGTTGGGAAGCTACTAGAAACGCGTTGCTAGGTTAAGCCAGACGACTTGAATCAGTGCTCTTTCCATGAGCAGTTACTTTGACCATCAAATCAAAGGTTTTTATGGAAAGAAGTCAGAACTTTTAAGGGAGTTGCATGACACAGAGAAATTCCTGGAGGCCAAGAATGACAAGATCCAGGTCTTCTCCCTGGTTCCAGCCCTAAAGTGTGGCCTTAGCCAGTCCCTTCCCCTTTCTGGGCCTCAATTTCTTTACCCATAAAAATGAGATCATTGTAAGCTGACCCTGTAGCCTTTCACAGAATGGGAGGATGAAGACAGGCTTCAAAACAGAAGGCTGCCCATCAGAGCATCTCACCACCACAGCGAGGCTGCTCACAATGGCAGGCTTACTGTGTCTGAGCTGTGGCCGAGACATCTCCCGTAAAGCCACTGTTAGGGCATCGCTGTGACCGTTCCCATTTGGGGTTGAGAGTTAAATAGTTTTCCCAAGGTCATTCTGTTAACATTGAACAAAGCCAAGGTCAGGTCTAACCCAAAACCCCATTATTTTCTTCAGGCCCAAAGATTCGTTTTTAGTGGAGGTTCTACCCTTAGAAAACAGGTGTTTTTCTGCTCGGTTGCCTTTGAAGCAAAGGATTGCTAGTGCCTGATAGGTTATGTAGGTTTGGCCTTATCATCTGGTTTTAAAGGAAGCTCGAAATCCCGATTTTAAATGAAATCTCAGGAGACCTTGGCTACAGATTCTAAATAGTTCCAGAGCAGGGGGAGGTAAACCGCTGCAGGGGCCCGCACCTCTTTGTGCCTTCTCTGTAGTGTGTGTTGGGGGGGGGGAAGGGAAAGCCCCAGAGCAGCTCCACTCTCAAGTCCCTGGGAGCCGCTTGACTGTGTAGGTAAAGGCTCTTACTTGCGTCCTGAAACTCTGAGGTTCTAAGGCCTTTCAGACGGGTCAGTAAATTGCACCTTCTTTTCTTTGTATGGCCCACAGTTTAGAGTTGGTTGCGAGATGGAGGGTGGGGGAATCGAACAAAAACAACCTTTTGTGACATGTGAAAATTGTATTCAACGGTCAATGCCTATAACGTTTTATGGGAACACAGCCCCAAGGGGAGAGGTGAATAATCCAACAGGAGCATGATTGCCCACAACATCTCAACTCTTGACCACCTGGCTCTGAACAAGAAAAGTTTGCCAGACCCCGATTAGAAGGAAAATGCCAAAAGGAATTTTGGTCTGTCCCTCTGCTTCCTGCTCTGTAACACACCAACCCCAACACGATACAACATAGCAGAGTCTTTGTCAAGCAGCGGGTAGAGGTGGGGATGGGGCCGCAAAGGGAGAGAAATCTGTGTGCATCTATCTCTCAGACTATTGACCAGCCATCCAGCGAGCAGACTGTTTCCTCTTCCTGTGGGGTGTGTGCGCTTGCTAACAAAAAGCCACAGTGTGTCAAATGCATGGCTCTATTTGACAGCATATCAGATGCATGGCTCTATTTGACAGCATATCAGATGCACATATACTTGCATGCTGTCTAAGTCACAAGTTTGTAGTGTAAACGATCTAAGAACCAAGAAGCCAAACCTCCTGTCCTCGAGCCCGTTCTGACTCACGATGACCCATGTGTCACCCAGTACAAGTGTCCGCTGGGTTTTCTTGGCTGTCTTTTTCCCAGAGGCAGGTCTCCAGGCCTTTCCTTTGCAGCACTGCCAGGCGGGTTTGAACCCCCAGCCCAGCACAAGTACCTTCATGCATTTGATGAGTGAGTGAGTGAGTGAGTGAGTGAGTGAGTGAGTGAGTGAGTGAGTGAGTCAGTGAGTGAGTGGGTGAGTGAGTGAGTGAATGCGTGAGTAAGTGAGTCAGTGAGTGAATCAGTAAGTGAGTGAGTGAGTGAGTCAGTGAGTGAGTGAGTGAGTCAGTGAGTGAGTGAGTCAGTGTGTGAGTGAGTCAGTGAGTGAGTCAGTGAGTGAGTCATTGAGTGAGTGGGTGGGTGAGTGAATGAGTCAGTGAGTGAGTGAGTGAGTCAGTGAGTGTGTGTCAGTGAGTGAGTCAGTGAGTGACAAATAGACCAGGAACACTCTCATCACACTCTTAGCCATGGCACCCCTAAGCCCCAGGCCTTCCTCAAGTTGTCCTCAAGGCTGAGAATGCTGCCACAGACTTCTGCGTCTCATGCTTTAAGGCTGCGTACAGGTGTCTCCCTTGGTCTCCAGGAAAACTGGCTCCTGACCCTGATCACACCATGACCTTCTGCTCAGATGTGTTTCAGAGACAAACCCCCCAACCAACCACTAGGCTGGTGGGCTAGCCCCTGCCCTGGAGCCTGACACCAGGCCAGAACTCGATCAGGTCTTCGTGAGTCAGCCCCTCAGTAACTGAATGGGTAGCTAATGGTCTGTTGGTGCTTTTGAAAATACCTCAAAACATTATCCAGATTAATGGGAGAAAATTACATTTCGGCTCCCTCAGGTCCCTCCGGGCCCATCAAAGCCAGAAAGCCCTTTGGTGTTTCCTCGAAGGCTGAGTCTTTTGCTTCTGGAGAGCGGGCTGCTGGCTGGCAGATTACCCTGCCTATGCTGGCAGAGAACCAAATCGTGGTAAATCTTCCCTGGTCTCCGCCACCCTGCCGTTTATTCTGGACAGCTAGCCAAAGGCTGCAGAATGAATACCTGTGAACACTGGGTCACACTGTTTCAGCGAACGGTGGAGAATTGGCAGGTAGCCACAGCTAGGTGTGGCTGTCCTCTCCTTCCAGGGAGGATCTTGGGAGAGTCACTTCTTGTCTCTGAAACTCATTGAGCCAATCATAGCGGCTGCCTCACAAGACGGTTGTCATACCAAATGTGGTGACCTCTGTTCTACTGTGGGGGCTGTACAAGCCCCAAGCCAAACCCACTGCCCCAGATTCCATCCCGACTCACGGCAGCCCTCTAGCTGTAAAGCAGGAAGGGAGGTGAGGCAGGATTCATATGGCAACAAAGATGCCCTCCCTGCAGGAGAAGATTGTAGGGCAAAGGGAAACCAGTCCCCAAACCCTTGACTGTCAGCTCGATGCCTACTCACGGTGACCCTGTGGTGTGACAGAGTCTGGCTGCTTCAAAGGGCTTTCAGCAGTTCAAAAGCACCAGCCACTCCACCAGAGAAAGATGAGGCCTTCTACTCCCATGAAGCGTTGCCTTGGAAACTCTCCTGGCCAGTTCCACCCTGTCCTGTGTGGGTCTGAATCAACTCGATGGCAGTGAGTTTGCTTGTTTACTTTTTGTCGAAATAGATCACCAGGTCTTTCCTCCACAGCACAGCTGGGTGGGCCCAACCTCCACCTCATAGGCTAGTAGTTGAGCACATGGCAGTGTTTGCACTGCTGAGAGCGCTCGCTTCAGTTCATTAAGGGCCGTTAAACCCGCTCATCTTAGCAAATTGGTTGAATCCGTGTAGTGACACTTGGGTGGATAGCGGATGGTGTTTGTGTCATAACCTACAGCGACTGAGAGAGAAAGATGGGCTTTCTACTCCCATAACGGGCTGCAGTCTCGGAACCCACGGGGCAGTTCCACCCTGTGCCCCGGGGTCGCTATGAGCTGGCCCTGTTGAGTGATGGAGACTAAAGAGAAGCGTCTGGAGGAGCAGCTTCTCTCCTGTCTCCACCAGCTGTGTGTAGGCACAGTGCTCGCTGCAGTGGCCTGGGCGTCCTGCATCAGGGAGAGGAGATGGTCCTTTTCCTTCCTGCCCTTCTCTTCTCTGGTTGGCTGTGTCTCGTTTCTGGAGGTGAATTCAGCTTTGCTAATAATAGGCATTATAAAGTTGGGGTGCATTTTATTGCAAAACCTAAGTATTCCCTTTAGAGAATGCAGACAATGAAAGAGGAGGGAATAACCCTAAGATTAAGTAGCCCAATACTACCAGAAAATATTAACATGATTAAAAATATTACCCCCAAAGCTCTGCTCTACATGACCAAAGTAAAATATCTCACCAGAAATACAGACAGCGTCATGTTGTACATAGCAGCTCCTGCATTGCTGAGCTAGTTCAGAAATACTGATCTGCCCCTTTGCATTTTGTTACGTTCTCCTTGAGTAACCAGAGACAAAAGCAATTTCCCTTTAAACATCTAGTCCTTGCTTAACTATGGAAGTTAGCCCAGGGTCGGGGGCTTCCTGTTCTAATCCATTTTATCACTACATCTTGGACTGTAACCCAAAGTCAGCAGTTCTAAACCACCAGCTGCTCCTCAAGAGAAAGATGAGGCTCTCTGCTCCCACAAAGAGTCTTGGAAAGCCGCAGGGTAGTTCTACCCTAACCTATCGCCTTGCTATGCTCGTGTGTGGAATTGACTCAATGGCAGTGAGTTTGGTTTTTCAGTTCAGTAGTACATATCACAAAACCAAAAGAAGGAAACAGAACCACTGAATTGCATATGGCTCATTGCATCCCTACAGGACAAGTAGAACTGCCCCGTAAGGGTCTCTGACACTGTCGATCTCTGCTGGAGCTGACAGCCTCATCTTTCTTCCAGAGGGCGACCGCTGGGTTTGAACTCTCACTTTTCAGTTGCAATCCAATGCTTAACCCATAATGCCACCAGGGCTCCGCATCAACTCGATGGCCATGGGTTTGCTTATCACAACCCACCCTGAATGACTGTCTTTGAGGATCTCTGTGAGCCAGAATAGACTTCATGGAAGGGATCTAATGCCCACCAATGATTAGTGTCATAGGTTCAGACGGAGGTGTTTCTACTTAATAACCCGGTTCTTGAGATAGATTTCCATTCATGGACCAGAGTTTACCCAGCTGAAGGGTATGTGTAAGTCAGTGACTTGTAGATGCCTCACAGGTATGTCTCTTATCACCACTATCTAGTTCCAGGACACTTTCACAGTCCCCCAAAGACATCGCTGCCCATCAGCAGTCATTAGTCACCCCTCCCCACCCTGACTTATTCATGGGGAGACTGGCTGTGTGCGCCTGGAGAGACGGACAGACACCCTGTGAGGCAGTTCTACTCGCTCCTTAGGCTCCATACGGGTCGGAATCGACTCAGTGGCCGTGGGCAGAATGGTGGGATAGCTATTAATACCCCTCCCCCAATCTTTAGATAAGGGCTCATCTATTTTCTGACTCTATAGATTCACCCAAGAGTTTCATATAAATGCAATCATACTTTGTAGCTGGTTTTCTTCACTTTGTTATAGTTTCAACACTCTTCCATAGTTCGTTTCTTTTTAGTGCTGATAATATCCCCTGGTATGGATAAACCGAATTTTATTTAACCCACAGTTTGGATTGTTTTGACTTTCAGGCCAATGCTGCCATGAATATGAACCGACAGGTTTTATTCGGGCATATGTTTTCATTCTTCTGAGTATGTCTCTTAGAGTAGAAATGCTGGATCACATGGCAACCGAGTTTAGCTTTCTAAAGGACGGCTGCATTATTTCCCAAAGCAGCTGTACCATTTTACACCCCACCAGCCCTGCCGACGGGTTCCAACTTCCCCACCTCTTTTCCCATCACTGGATTGCCTACCCTTCCTACTATAGCAGTCCGGTGAGTGTGAAACGGTACCTCACATGTGGCATTTTCCTAATAAGTGTCTTGTCCTGTATTTATTGGCCATTGGAATGTCTTCTCTGAAAAAAATACTCAAATCCTTTGATTATTTTTCAAATTTAACTATTTTATTATTGTGTCTAAATTCTTTATTCTTGATTCCAATGCCTTATAAGATAGATGACTTTCAAATATTTTCTTCCATTATGTAGATTGTAGGACACTTTCTGGATGGTGTTCTTTGAAGCACAGAAAAAAATTTTAATAAATAATTTTATTAGGGCTCTTATAGCTATTATAATAATCCATGCATCAATTGTATCAAGCATAGTTGTGCATATGTTGCCATCATTTTCAAAACATTTTCTTTCTACTTAAGTCCTTGGTATCAGCTCCTCTTTTTTCCCTCCCCCCACCCCACCCCACCCCACACTTCCACTCTCGAGACCCCTTGATAAATTACAAATCATTTTCATATCTTACACAATCTGCTGTCTCCCTTCACCCATGTTTCTGTTGTTCATCCCCAGCAGGGAAGGGAGGGGACCATGTGTTTACATGTCGATCATTGTATTTGGTTCCCCTTTCTCCTTCACCATCCATCTTCCCCCTACCCTCATGGTATCATTACTCCCATTACTGTACCTGAGGGGCTTATCTGTCCTGGATTTTGTGTGTCAAGACCTCTTACCTGTACCAGTGTACATGCTCCAGTCTAGCTGAATTTGTAAGGTAGAACTGGGGTCATGAGAGCATTAAAGAACTAGAGGAATGTATGTTTCATTGATGCTATACTGCAGCCAGGCTGACTCATCCCTTCTGTGAGGAGATGTCCAGTTGTCTACAGATGGGCTTTGGGTCTCCACTCTGACCCCCACTCATTCACATTTGTTTGTTTGTTTTGGGTCTTCTGTTGCCTGATACCTGACACATTGTGGATCAACAGACTAGTGTGCTTTTTCCATGTGGGCTTTGTTGCTTTCCTGATAGATGGCTGCTTGTTTGTCTTCAAGACACCAGGAGCTATATTTTTAATAGCCGGGCACCATCAGCTTTCTTCCCCCCATTTGTTTATGCATCAATTTTTTTAAGATCATTTTATTGGGGGTTCTTACAGCACCTATAACCATCTATACATCTTTATTTTAATCACTTCATTAGGGTCTCATTCAACTCTTATCACAATCCATTCATACATCAATTGTGTAAAGCACATCTGTGTATTCATTGTCCTCATCATTCTCAAAACATTTGCCCTCCACTTAAGCCCCTGTCTATACATCTTTAGCATCAAGCATATTTGCATATGTGGCCATAATTATTTTCTAAACATTTACTTTCTGTTTGAGCCTTTGGTATCAGCTCCTCTTTTTTCCCTCCAAATCCCACTCCCACCTTCATGACTCCTTGATAAATTATAAATTATTATGATTTTCATATCATACATCAACCATTGTCTCCCTTTCCCCTTGTTTCTGTTGTTCATCCCCCTAGGGGGGAGGGAGTGATGGTGGTTATGTGTTGATCATTGCCATCAGTTCCCCCTTCCTCTCCTCTCCTCCCCGCCCTTACTCCGGCCCTCCTGGTGTCGTCACTCCCATTTCTGTTTCTGAGGGGTTTATCTTCTGACCTGGATTCTGTGTGTTATGAGTTCTTATCTATATCAGTGTACATGCTCCGGTCTGGCCCGAAGTGGAAGACAGGGTCATGATAGTGGGGGTTGTGGAAGCCTCAAGGAACCAGAGGGACATTGTGTGTTCCATCGGTGCTATCACTTCCTGTGACACTTCTCTTTTTTTAAACATTTTATTAGGGGCTCATGCAACTCTTATCACAATCCATACATATACATACATCAGTTGTATAGAGCACATCTGTACATTCTTTGCCCTCATCATTTTCAAAGCATTTGCTCACCACTTAAGCCCTTTGCATCGTCCTCTTTTTTCCCCTCCCTCTCCGCTCCCCCCTCCCTCATGAGCCCTTGATAATTTATAAATTATTATTTTGTCATATCTTGCCCTATCCGGTATCTCCCTTCACCCCCTTCTCTGTTGTCCGTCCCCCAGGGAGGAGGTCACATGTGGATCCTTGTAATTGGTTCCCCCTTTCCAACCCACTCACCCTCTACTCTCCCAGTATTGCCCCTCACACCCCTGGTCCTGAAGATATCATTCACCCTGGATTCCCTGTGCCTCCAGCTCCTATATGCACCAGTGTACAATCTCTGCCCTATCCAGTCCTGCAAGGTAGAATTCGGATCATGGTAGTTGGTGGGGGGGGGGGGGAGGAAGCATCTAGGATCTGGGGGAAAGCTGTATTCTTCATCGGTGCTACATCGCACCCTGACTGACTCATCTCCTCCCCTAGACCCCTCTATGAGGGGATCTTCAGTGGCAGACAAATGGGCTTTGGGTCTCCACTCTGCACTTCCCCCTTCATTCATTATGGTAAGATTTTTTTTTATGATGATGATGCCTTATCCTTGATCCCTTTGGCACCTCATGATCGCACAGGCTGGTGTGCTTCTTCCATGTGGGCTTTCAAGCGTTTAAGACCCCAGACACTATCTCTTTTGATAGCTGGGCACCCTTGTGACACTTCTGTGAGTGGATGTCCCATTGTTGACAGATGGGTTTTGGGTCTCTGCTCTGACCAGTCTTGTTCTCAACAATATGGTTTGTTTGTTTGTTTGTTTTGGGTCTTCTGATGGCTGTTTCCTGATCCCGTGAACTCCTCACGATTGCTGGTGTGCTCCTTCCATGTGGGCTTGTTGCTAGATGGCCATTTGTTTAATTTCAAGCCTTTAAGACCCCAGATGCTATATATTTTGATAACCAAGCACCATCAGCTTTCTTTACCACATTTGCTTGTGCACCCATTTTGTATTCAGTGATTGTGCCAGGAGGGTGATCATCATAGAATGCCAGTTTGTTAGAACAGTGTTCTTGTGTTGAGGGAGGGCTTGTGCAGAGGCCCAAAGTCTGTCCACTACCTCAATGTATTTTCATATAAATATATGTACATAGGCCAATACTTCTATTATTATGAATTAATGTATTTACATATATATATACATACCTATGTTTATACCTCTATCCATAGCTTTGCTTCCTAGATCTTTCTTCTGTGTCCTTTTACCTTCCTCCTGCCCCACCATCACCCTCGCCCTTCTTGTACCTCTCAGTAATTTCTTTCAACTCAGTTGCTGTTGCTCCAATGTCCCAGGATCTCTACGTCCTCCTTGTTGATTTTAATTCTCTAGCTGTTCCCCCTGTCTATGGTGCTGTTTGCGCACCGCTCCCTTAAGTCCTTCCAGAACCACTTGTCTGTTGCTTTCTCCTCAGGCTTGCTTCCTATGCCTATCTTGTATAGGTAGGCGAACCAACAATAGAGGCAAAACAAAAAAATTGAATAAAAAGAGAAAAGAAGGGAAAAAATAACTAGCAAAAAAACTGAACAAGCCTAAGTAATTCCAGGTGTGTCCACTGCTCTCCATAGCTATCTCCCCACCGAACCTGGCGGGTTCTAGGAACTGCCCCTCCTAGCATGAGGTCTATTTTGGGGGCTCCTCAGGGGCTTTGTGGCTTGGCTTTGCTCCCGTTGCTGCTCTGTTATGGTCTCTTCTTGGTCCCGTCCACAGTGGGGGGTTCAGCCCAGACTCATTCCCCGCCATGTGTCTCCAGTATTGTCCTCTGTCATGGTGTGCTCCAGCGAGGGCACGCCATGTCTCCAGCTGCTGCCAGCCCTGCAGTCCTCTCTGTGTCTTAGCAGCTCCATGCAGGATGTCGTCCTCTGCGCGTGGTGTGCTGACATGGGGTCTAGTCCCACACTCTCTCTTTTTCCTTCTGGCTTGCTTCCATGTGGGTGTGGCATGCGGCCCCTCTTCCCAACTTGGAGGTTTAGGGTTGTCCTCTGTAGCACATGCTTCTAGGGAGGAGGTCAGTTTGGCTGTGATTGGGGCCGGCCCTGTAGCCCACTCTGCTCACGAGTTGTTCCATGTGGTTTCGTTGCCCTCAAGGTTTGGCGCACTCTGGTGGGGCCTGCATGCACACTCCCATTTCTATGGAGACATAATATGCACCCATTTTGACTGCAGCAATTGTGTCAGGGAGGTGAGCATCACAGAATGCCAGGTTATTAGAATAAAGTGTTCTTGCATTCAGGGAGGACTTGAGTAGAGGCCCAATGTCCATCTGCTGCCTTAATACTTAACATATAAGTACACGTACATAGGCTTATAGCTCTATTGTTATATGTTAATATATTTACATATATACATGCCTATATTTATACCTCTATAAATATCTTTACCTCCTAGTTATTTCCTGTTTCCTTTTACTCTCTTCCTGTCTCACTATCATGCTTGATCTTCAGTCAGCTCAGTCATTCCTCTCGGCTACATTGCACTTGATGAAACCCCACCAGGCATTCCACACCCTGCTCACTATCGATTTTAAATCACTTGTTGTTCCCTTGTCCCTGGGTTTGTTCATTTCCCCCACCTTCCAATCTCCCATGTCCCCCCCGGAACCATCAGTCCCATTGTCTTCTCTTTGGGATTGTTCGTCGTTATATAGATAGACATCGGGATGGGGGGGGGGGTGTGGATAGAAAACAAGAGGGAAAAGAGGAGGAGAAAAAAATCCTATAAATAGTTCCAGGTCTGACCCTGATGAATGTTTTCTGATTGAGTCAGATGAGGTGCCAAGCCCTGTTCCCCAAATCCAAAGTCTATTTTTAGGATTCCTCGGGGAATTTGTTGCTTTTCTCCCCTTGCTGCTCTGTTGAGCTCCCTTCGTGGTTTTCCCGGGGTGTTGGGGAGGGGGGCGGAGGATAGACCAGGCACAATTCCCACACTGTATCTCCAGTGTTGTCTGTGTAGCACTGTGGGCCAGTACATGGTGTCTCGTGGTAGGGCCAGCCCTACGGTCCTTGCTCTGCCTTGGCTGCTTTGATCAGGAATGTCGTCCTCAGGGCTTGGTGGTCAAGTTGTGATCCACTCTCTTTCTTTCCCTCTTAATTTGTTCCCATGTGGTCTGAGCAAACCCACCCCTCACCACAGGCTGTATCTTCAGGAAGCACAGAAAATTTTAATTGGTTCACTAATAAAAGAAAAATTTTATCTACTTTTTCTATTGTTTGTGCTTTGGGTGTCTGACCGAAGGAACCATTTACCAACCTAAGGTCATGGAGATTTACCCTAGGTTTTCTTCTAGAGATTCAGCATGCTTAGCTCTTCTGTTTGGGTCTCTGATCCCCTGTGAACTATGTGTATATGGTGTGAGGAAAGAGTCAACATGCACTCTTTGGTTGTTCCAGCACAACAATGCAAACGTAGTTGTTTCAGCACATTTATGGAAGAGACTGCTCTTCCCCGTTGAGCAGGCTGGGCACCCTGTCGAATGTCAATTGATAGTCAATGTCAGGGGTTATTTCTGGACTCTTGATTCTGTTCCATTGAATCTATCTCTCTATCTTTCTACCAGTAGTATGTGCCTTTGATTACTATGGCTTTGTGGTAAGTTGTAAAGTAAAAAATCTGAATCCTCTAGCCTTATTTTGCTTTCTTAAGATACATGCTTTAATGCATGTCTCAGAGGACATCTCATTCTAAGGTTATGTTATTTGAAAATAGAAAACCAAATATCAAGTGTCTACATCCTTTCCCTGTAGCTTTCATCTTATTTCCTGGGACGATCCATTCCTCCGGTAATGACGGGACAGAGAGCTCTAAGGGCTGCCTGCACTAGGATGTGGGCAGAATGTGATGGTGTTAACTTTACATGCAGATGAATGAGATGAAACCACTGGTAGTTTCCTAATAACCATGTCATTTGGTTCATTCACATATAACACTATAAAAACATTATAAATATATTTACTAAATATATTGATATTATATATTGTGAACATAATTAACAAAACCCACAGCCTTCAAGTCAATTCCCACTCATAGCCACCCAATATAGGGTTACTGAGGCTGTAAATCTTTATGCGAGCAGATAACCTCATCTTTCCCCCTCAGAGTAGCTGGTGGGTTTGAACCACCAACCTTTCCATTAACAACCTAACACATCACCTACAGTACCACCAGAGTTCCTTATAAGCACAAGTACCAGTGTCAAACTTAACTTTCTCGGAACCTGCTGGTTTATGGGATCACTGGTTTTAAACATGGAAACCTCATTATTCAGTCAGTGAAATCCTATCACTCCTTTCCATTTAAAATAATCATATTTCATCTTCTGTGATCATAATAACATCTGTTTTCAAAAGATCTGTTGCCTTCTAGGTTTTAAATGTTCACACCAAACAGAAAGCATCGCGTTGTATTTTGAAGTATCTCATACAACATGTTTTTTGTGTTTTTTTTATTCTGGAAAACTCTCCAGTGGCATTACTTAGTGACTTGTTAGCAGTGCTCTGAGGAAGGTCATTGTCGCTGTGCATGTCCTGCAAAGATGAAAGCGTTTCTGGAGGTCTGTATGCGGAGCATTTGAAGCAAAGATGGTCTTGCGGCCCGCCCTGTGTCCCTAGCAGCCAGGACCATTGTGCAGGGCCTTTTATAGACATGGATGAAATTCCTTTTGCCCCCAGCAGTGTTTACATTCAGGAAAGTTCACTGTTGAGTCTTTGACATACTGTGAAAGGATCTTTTGTTCTCTAGAAAAAAAAACACTTCCTCATCCTTTGAGTCACCTTGTTTTTATTCCCCTGTTTACTTTTCTGGGGAAATCATGCCCACCTCCCAAGTGATGTCCCGGGAAGAACTGTTTCAGAAATCAGAGTTGCTCTCCTGAGAAAAGAGGTCAGAATTGTTGGCAGAAACATCTCACAACTATTTTTAAAATTCCGGACCAGAGAAATCATGTAATTTTGAGATTAAAAAGAAAAGGGAAAAAATGTATTTGGGTAGGACCTTTTCCAAGGTTAAAAAAGAAAAGAAAAGGCATCTTTTTATATCACCATAATGAACAATGATCTGGCTCAGGAAATGTGAGCCGCTACCTGGGGCTTCAGACCAGTGTCCGGCGGGTTTTCTTTTGCCTTAGGAAAGTCCTCCTCTGCTAGCTGCGTGGATTCTCCAACACCAGCATCGCTCTGTTCCCCCCGCCTGCGGCCCAGGGCTGGTTTGATGGTGATCCCAGCTGTGGGTCAGTCAGAGCTGTAGCTTTCCTGTTGTTGTCGTGAGATGCCACTGCCCTGTGGGCAACAGAAGCAGACAGACTCCCGCCCCACGCCAGCCTCACAATTGTCATGCTGGGGCCCATGCTCGCAGCCCCTGGGTCAGTCTATCTTGTGCACTACCCCCGCGCTGTACCAAACACGACGTCCTTCTTCAGGGACTAAGCTCACCTGAAATTGCGTCCAAAGTATGTGAGTGAGATCAAGTCTCCATACTTGCTTCTGGAAGTTCTGGATGAACTTCTTCCAAAGCAAATTTTTTTGTTCTTTCGGAAGTCTGTGGTATTTTCAGTATTCTTCTCTGGCACCATAATTTAAATCCATCCATTCTTCTCCCTGTTTTCCTTATTCAATGTCCAATTTTCACATGCATACGAGGCAATTGAAAATACCGGGACTTAAGCCAGGCCCACCTGAGTCCTCACAGTAACCACCTTGCTTTTCAACCTTCAAAGAGGTCTTGTGCAGCACGTTTACCCAATTCAATGCGCAGTTTGATCTCACGACTGCTGCTTCATTGAGCACTGATTGTGTATCCAAGCAAGACGAGACCCTTAACTTCTGTCTCTTCTCCCGTTAGCATACGTTTGTAACCTAAGTTTGGATTGTGCATGTTAGTGTGTTGTGTGCATTCAGTGTATGCATTCTGTATGTTGGTATGGTGTATGGATTGTGCATGTTAGTGTGGTGTGTGTATTCTGTGTATGTATTCCGTATGTTAGCATAGGTGTTCATGCCATGATCCACAAGAACCAGAATGTGTTGGGACTGCCTGGCTTTCCCAGTGCCCCAACTTTTCTGCTTTGAGAGGGTGCTGTGCCACTTTTCTCTGGCTCTCTATTAAGTGGAAATTATTTGAGTTTTCCTTGTCTGACTTGGAACCCTGGTGCCCAGTGGGTTATACATTGGGCTCCTCACTGCATGGTCAGCAGTTCAAAACCACCAGCCACTCCACAAGAAAAGATGTGGCTTTCTACTCCCATGAAAAGTCACAGGCTTGGAAACCCAGAAAGCCAATTCTCCTCTGCCCTGAAGGTCACCATGAGTCAGAATTGACTTGAAGGCAGGGAGTATTTTATTGTGACTGTTCTCTGACAGGTTTCTAACTCATAGCGACCTTGCATAGTGGCTCCCAACCCCCCGAGTTTGCAGTCAGCAGCCCCGCACTCGGCCACAGTGCCACCAGGAGCCTGATATCTTGCACTAAAACTTACTACCACCGAATTCATCCCAGTACATAATAACCCCGTTTTACAAGACCAGCCATCCTGCTGTTCTCCTGCCCGGTGCTGGTGGGTTTCACCACAGGCCTGGTTAGTGGCCCAGCGCCGGTCCCACAGCGGGCACTCATCAGTGTTCATTGAGTGAATGAGTGAGTGAATGAATGAATGGGCTTACTGCTCCTCAGCAACAGATTAGGTTCAACTGAAACTCTCAAGTTCACTGTCATGCCAATTCTGACTCATCAATCCTACAGGACAAAATAGAACTGCTCTGTGAGTTTGCAAAACTAGAAACCTTTACGGGAGCAGAAAGCCTCATCTTTCTCCCATGGAGCAGCTGGAGGGTTTGAACTGCTGACCTTGTGTTTGGCGGCCCAAACTCCACCATGCATGTAAAACCCAAAAAGACTCATGTGAAGCTCCAGCAAGAGAGAAACTAGTACATCCTCGTGTTTGCATTCTTGGAAATGCTGTTCTTTTTTCAGACTCACTCAAAAACATAGTCTCCTTTAGAGTAAGATTGACAGTACACAAAAAACATAATTAAGGTCTGATTAAAGTTTCTTTTAAAAAACGACCGGACAGGTGAACAAGTGAAATAACCAGAGAGCAAATCCAGTCCGGAAACTTAGCAGCAGCAGCACCGCACCGCACCGCCACCGCCCCTCGCAGCGTTTCCTGGGCACGCGGGCGTGCTTGGTTCTCGTTTTGTTGCAGAGTATCCATTTCCCCAAGTCTTCCTTGGGGCAGCCCTGTGGCTGGACTTGTTTGGCATGCCCTTTGTGACACAGCATGTGCAGGGGACAGCACGCCTCTTTCCGGAGCTCAGAAAGCATCGAGTGCCCCCTCCAGCTGCCGGTGCCCTGACCCAGGGGCCGGCCACATTCTGGGCAGAGCCAAGGTAGGAAACATCCGCTTGGTTATTTGTAAGATCTGTGGCAGCCTTGACCTTCCTGAGCGAGGTCACCGATGAAGAGCACACCGTGGGTATGACTGTGAGAATTGGTAGCATGTGCCGTTCTTCCGCACTCAGCAGAATTTCAGGAAATACCCGATTCAAGCCCTGCGCTACCCTCTGTACCACCCCCCTGCCTCCTGCCCCCCTCCCTCACAGAGTTAATATTAACATGATCTGTACCTGGCATAGTTCTGCTGGAAAAAAGGCATGTTTTGTACTTCTTCATGCCCAGAAAACAAAATACCTGTCACAGTGCTGGGACAGTAGCTAAAGTGGCCGTTCTAAGAGCTGTAAGAGCATTATTCTTTAAAAAACAAGTAAACCTCAAAACTCCCTGCCTCTGAGTCAATGCCCACTCACAGCAACCCCTGTGGGTTTCTGAGGCTGTAACTTTCCGGGAGTAGAAAGCCCAGTCTTTCTCCCACAGAGCTGCTGGTGGTTTGGAACTGCTAGCCATGAGGATCACAGCCTAACTCATAACCATGAGCCCACCAGGGCTTCTTAAGATGAGCGTGAACCCTTATGGGTCCACAGCAAAGGGGCCCTGATGGCTTAGTGTGTTACTAAGGTCAGCAGTTGAAAAACACCTGCCACAGGCATGGTGGGAAATGATCAAGGGTAAGGTTGCTTAGAGAAGAGGTATACTCTAGCCCAGGTGGCAATGAAGCATGGTAGTAGGGCAGGAGGAAAGTCAAGGGAGATGGAGGAAAGAGCTAGGAGTCAAAGGGCATCCATGGAGGTCTAGACAAAGACATGTACATGCAAATATATATAGGAAGATGGGGAAATAGATCTATGTGTCTATATTTATAGGTCAAGTATTAAGGTGGCGGAAGGACCTTGGACCTCTACTCAAACACTCCCTCAATGCATGAATACCTTCTTTTATTAAATTGGAACTCTATGATGCTCACTCTCCCGACACAACGGCTGGAGCCAAAGTGGGTGAACAAGTAAATGTGGTGAAGAAAGCTGATGGTGCCCGGCTATCAAAAGAGATAGTGACTGGGGTCTTAAAGGCTTGAAGATAAACAAGCGGCCATCTAGCTCAGAAGCAACAAAGTCCACATGGAAGAACACACCAGCCTGTGTGATCGAGTGGTCCCAAAGGGATCAGTTACCAGGCATCAAAGAACAAAAAATCATATCATTGACTGCACACCTCCATGATAGGATCGCTGAAGACAAATGGGTGCATAAGCAAATGTGGTGAAGAAAGCTGATGGTGCCCGGCTATCAAAAGAGATAGTGTCTGGGGTCTTAAAGGCTTGAAGGTGAACAAGCGGCCATCTAGCTCAGAAGCAAAAAAGCCCACATGGAAGAAGCACACCGGCCAGTGCGATCACGAGGTGCCAAGGGACCAGGTATAAGGCATCATGCAAAAAAAACGATATAAGTGTGTGTATATATGTGTATATGTATATATATACCATATTAAATGAAGGGGGAAGTGCAGAGTGGAGACCCAAGGCCCAAGTGTCGGCCAATGGAGATCCCCTCATAGAGGGGTTTAGGAGAGGAGATGGGTTAATTAGGGTGCGAGGTAGTACCGATGAAGAACACAGCTTTCCCCCAGATCCTGGATGCTTCCTCCCCCCAACTACCATGATCCGAATTCTACCTTGCAGAACTGGATAGGGCAGAGGCTGTACACTGGTACATATGAGGGCTGGAGGTACAGGGAATCCAGGGTGGATGATACCTTCAGGACCAAGGGTGTGAGGGGCGATGCTGGGAGAGTGGAGGGTGAGTGGGTTGGAAGGGGGGAACTGATTACAAGGATCCACATGTGACCTCTTCCCTGGGAGAGGGACAGCAGAGAAGGGGGGAAGGGAGACTCCGGATAGGGCAAGATATGACAAAATAACGAGGTATAAATTACCAAGGGCACATGAGGGAGGGGGGAAAGGGGAGGGAGGGGGAAAAAAAAGAGGACCTGATGCAAGGGGCTTAAGTGGAGAGCAAATGCTTTGAGAATGATTGGGGCAGGGAATGTATGGATGTGCTTTATACAATTGATGTAAGTATATGTATGGATGGTGATAAGAGTTGTATGGGTCCCTAATAAAATGTAAAAAAAGAAAAGAGGAGAAAAAAATGATTAGGGCAGGGACTGTACAGATGTGCTTTATACAATTGATGTATGTATATGTATGAACTGTGATAAGAATTGTATGAGCCCCTAATAAATTGTTAAAATTTTTAAAAAAAGAAAAACACCTGCCACTCCTCGGGAGAAGGAAGCTTTCTACTCCCATAGTCTCAGAAACCCTGCCCTAAAGGGTCTAGGCATCAGAACTGACTCGACGGCACCGAGTGGACCCCACAGTAGCCCCCCCCCCCCCGTGGGTCCGTATTGGCGGCAGTGAGTTTTCAAGGGAGCCCTGGTGACACAGTGGTTACAAGTTGAGCTGTTATGTGTTGATGATTGCATTGCGATCCGTTCCCCCTTCCTCCCCTTCGCTCCCCACCTTCCCCCTGTTCTCCTGGTATCGTGACTCCCATTCCTGTTCCTGACGGGTCTCTCGGACCTGGATTCCATATGTTGGGAGCTCCAGTGCACATGCTCCAGTCTAGCCTGCAGTGAAAGGCAGGACTGGGGTGAGGATAGTTGGGGGTGAGGAAGCTGAAGGAATCAGAGGATTATATTGAGTTTTCAGTGCTATCCTGTGCCCTGGTTGACTCATCCCTTCCTTGTGACCCTCTGTGAGGGATGTCCCTTTGTCTACAGATGGGTTTAGGGTATCTGTTCCAACCCTCCTCATTCTCAACAATGTTTGTTTGTTTGTTTGTTTGTTTGTGGTCTTCTCCGGCCTGTTACCTCATCTCATCGGTATCTCATGATCACACAGGCTGGTGTGCTTCTTCCATGTGGGCAGCATCTGTGAATTTTGAAGATGAAATGCAAAAATCTCCAAATTCCAAGAATTTCTCATGCAAAGAAACTGCCGCATGTATAGTCTTGTGATAAACATTTCTTTATGGAGAAGCGGTCTGCGTTCACACAGCCAGAATGAGAGGCGCACGTGTAACCTAGGCCCGCTCTTGGCAAGAACTGCAGAGAAGCCATTTGATTGGATGGCCAAATGAAGTGGGATGCTTGGCCAAGGTGCTGAGTTACATTTATATTACGATAGGACGATCTTATCATTCCACTGCTAGGTCTGAAAAGAGGTGAATTATGAAAAGACAGCAGGCTTTAACTGTGACTGCGGGGCTGCTAAGCCCAAGGTCAGTAATTCAAAACCACCAGCCACTCCAAGGAAGAAGGAGGACGCTTTCTACTCCTGTACAGAGTCACAGCCTCAGAAACCTGCCGGGGCAGTTCTGCTCTGCCCTCCAGGGTCGCTGTGAGTCAGGAGTCACTCCATGGCAGTGAGAAGTTCCAACACCAGAGAGAGAATCACCTGGTTGTATCGTCATTTTATATCCATTCGTTCCATTGTATTTAGGAGGTCATTTCGCACAGTCTCTGGGTACGTACTCTGATGTGTTAAAAATAGGAATCCAGAATATATGATCCATATAAATTATTTGCATAGCAAGAAAACATTAAGCTTGGTCTCTTCTTCCCACATCCTGTTTTTCAATAAGTCTAATATGCATTATAAAATGACACTGCATTCTGGTGTGCCACGCAGCGTGAATACAACTCTCCTGGCAAGCTTACCACCTGGGGTCCGTGGTTGCCATGCGAGACGGGGTTTCTGGTGGTCAGACTTCTAGAAGATTAATGGATTTTTAAAATCTTGTAATAAGTAGGAAAAGCGTGGCAGCAGCCTTTTAAAAGGAATAATCAGTACCCCCACAGCACCAGCTTCCCCTAGCAAGTAGACATCTTAGTAACTCTGCGAACAAAGGAAAGAAAGAAAAAGCTGAGCCAGAACACAGGAGGAGATTTGGAATTCCAGAGGAACTCAGACATGCGCTTGCCCCTCAGCAGGCGTGCCAGCCATTCAGTCAGCACAGAGATTTCACAGTGAGAGCTCCTCCCAAACCAGCGGGGGAAGCGGTTTCCTCTTCATGGAATCGACATGTGACTGGGTACAGTGAAATAGCTTTGTTGTCCTTGGCCATGTGTTGTAATATATATTTTTTTTTCACAAAAGAGAGGCTTGTAGTTCGTTCAAGGATCGTTTGTTGGCCCTTAGGAGTGTTTTCCAGTCCAGTCTGTTGGGGCACCACGCCCTGGCCCCAAAGCCCACTTTCAGCATTCCCTGGGGACCATGTTGTAATATTTTCAAGACTATCTGTTTTCCCTGAGGACTGCCTCCCGGGGCTGCTCACTCCCCCATGCTCCTTCCCTCAGAAATACCCTGTACCTGTATCTTGCCTCGCAAACGGAAACGCAACCCTCTTGGTGGTGCCCCGCGCCCTTTGCCTTGATTCAGAAGGGTAACTAGCTAACTCACTGCCATCAAGCCAGTCTGACTCGTGGCGACCCTGTAGGACTGGGTAGGACTGCCTCTGTGCATTTCCGAGACTGAAAATGATTACAAGGATAGAAAGCCTCATTTCCCCCCACAGAGTACCTGGTGGATTTGAACTGCTAACCTCACAGTTAGCAGCCCAACTCATAACCATTATGACACCAAGGCTCCTATCCAAAAGGAACCCTTAAAATTTTTTAAAATTATCTTTGAGGAACAAAACAAGGGTTGTTTAGAGGAGAAAGTGCTGTTGACACACCTTAGCAGATGCCTGACAGCTCTCAGAGATCAGGCTGGCAGTGGATGGCTGTGATACTGCAATCTACTTCTCTCCTGCCTGTAATCTACCTTGGCCTCTTTGGTCAGTGTCTGTGTGTGTGTGTGTGTGTGTTTAGTTTTCCTCTTTAAATTAAAAAATAAATATATTCATTGGATGATCCTTTGTGTCACTAAATCAGAAAGATGTCTTGTCCTTTCCAGACAAGCATTCAAGGCCCCGCTGTCATCAGACTGCCCAGCTGATAAAGCACCTTTTTCTAAATTGCCATCAAACAATAGATACGTTTGACATGCACTGTACCTTTTGTTTTGAACATTCTAAACAAGTCCGATCTGGGATCGAAGCCCCAGTTTCTGCATCATCCCCCAGGAGCCTCATCACTAGCTAAAGCCCTCGAGTGTGTTTAGGGCCAGGACAGATGCTAGAGGTGAAGGCCTTTAAACAAATGAGCCTGCATGTGATTTTCAAATCACTGGACCTGGGCTGCTATATGCCTCAGCAAATCTACCAACACTTAGAAGGATTGATGTCTCATGCCAGATTGACTTGTTTTTCCTTTTAGTCTAGCCATCTACCAGGTTTAAAACCTTCACGTGTATTGAGCGATGGGAACAGCCTAAAAAAATCTCTCTTGGTTTATGTAAGTCTCTCAGCAGGAAAGTGTTGTCAGTCCCTCCGGATGGCTGTGAGCCGTTCTGGCGGCTGTCTGTTCAACAATTTCACTTTATTTATGGTGTCTGCATCCTGAGGGAGAGCCCAACTTGGCTCCTGTGAGCCGTCCCTAAGGCTGGTCCTGGCCTTGCTTGTGCAAGAAACAGGGAAGTGAGGAGACGCTGTTGCGGACACAGACGTCACCTTTCAGTCTTGTTCATACTGAGAAACACTTTAGATAATTATCTGTCTTTTGTGTCTGAGAAGAATAGGAGCAGGGAGGCGGTGCAGGGGGTGTCTGGGTGGGGTGCTGTTTCATTTTCTTCAATTTTCTTGGCTCGGTTACTTGGGGCTCTTTGTGAATCATTAAAATCAAGTGGAGAGATGGGGCCCATGCCGCGTACAGAGCATAGTGCTTCGCAGTCTGGCCCACCCATTTGTGAAAAGGCTGCTGTTTCTGGAAACGCTGTGTTCTTCCGGGGATGCTCACTTTAAGCCTGGAGTCATCCTCACCGCGTAGGAAGTCAATTAGTCTAAATCAGATGACATTTCCTCTTTGGTTTATATGGCCACTCACTGAAGGACACAGTGTGCCATCGGCTGTGGTCATTGGGTGCCACAGAGTTGGTGTCCACTCTTAGGAGCCCCACGTGACAGAGCAGAGTGGGGCTGTGGGGCTCCCTGGCAGTAATCCTTAAGGAGCAGGGCACCAGGTCTTTAACCAGCAGAGCTGCATGTGGGTGCAAACCACCAGCTTCCCAGTTATCAGCCAAACACTGACCCCTGGCACCACCAGGGCTCCTTGCTTAGGGATTTGTCAGCATGGTCATTGGTGTTGCTGCCTTTGGGTGCCACGGGGTCAGTTCCAGCGCACAGCAATTCTGTGTACAAGGAATAAAACCCTGCTCGGTCCTGCACCACTCCCAATTGTTGCTATATTTGAACCCATTGTTGCCGCCGCTGTGTCCACCCATCTCATTGAACGTCATCTTGCTCACTGACCCTCCGCTTGACTAAGCTTGATGTCCTTTTCCAGGGACTGCTCTTTCCTGATAACATGTACAAAGTTCGTGAGGCGATGTCCCACCATCCTGGCTCCTAAGGAAAATTCCAGCTGTGCTTCTTCCTAGGCAGGCTTGTTTGTTCTTCTGTCAGTCCCCACGACTCTTGACATGTTTTTGTTAAAACCATAATTTAAAGGCATCGATTATTCTCGTGTTTTCCTTATGTAGTGTCAGTTTTCACATGCATTTGAGGCAATTGAAAATACTTGGGTAGGCGACATGATCGCTGAAGAAAATATGGGTGCATAAGCAAATGTGAAGAAAGCTGATGGTGCCCGGCTATCAATAGATATAGCATCTGGGGTCTTAAAGGCTCAAAGATCCACAAGCAACAAAGCCCAAGTGGAAGAAGCATACCAGACTGTGTGATCATGAGGTGTCAATGGGACCAGGTATCAGGCATCTAAGACCCAGAACAAAATCATACCCAATGTGAATTGGGGGTGGGTGAGGGGCATGGAGTCAGTCGAGACCCAAAGCCCATCTGTAGACATTCCCTCACAGAAGGGTCACAAGGAAGAGATGAGCCAGTCAGGGTGAGTATAGCACCCATGAAACACACAGCTTTCCTCTAGTTCCTTAATGCTTCCTTCCCCCAACTATCAGGACCTCAGTTCTCCCTTACAAATCAGATTAGACCAGAGCATGCACTGCACACTGCTACAGATAAGAGCCGGCAACACAGGGAATCCAGGAGAGATAAACCCCTCAGGGCCAACATTGAGAATAGAGATACCAGGAAGATAAGGGAAGGTGGAGGTGGGAGGAGGGAATGATTACAAGGATCAACATAGAGCCCCCTCCAAGGGAGACAAACAACAGAAAAGTGGGTGAAGGGTGACAGAGGATGATGTAAGATATGAAAATAATAATCTATAATTTTTCAAGGGTTCATGAGGGGAGGCAGGTTGGGGAGACGTGGGGGGGGGAATGAGGAGCTGACATCAAGGGCC
Organism: Tenrec ecaudatus; assembly: GCF_050624435.1. NCBI lineage: Eukaryota > Metazoa > Chordata > Mammalia > Afrosoricida > Tenrecidae > Tenrec > Tenrec ecaudatus. The sequence goes on along the minus strand of NC_134540.1, from coordinate 46,987,612 downwards.
CAACTAGAAAGAAAATGCTTTGAAAATGATGATGGCAGCATGTGTACAAATGTGCTTGACACAATGGATGGTTGTGTGGATTGTGATAAGAGATATAAGAGCCCCTAATAATAGTATTTGATTACATTTTTTTAAAGAAAGAAAATGCTTGGGTAGGATGTACCTTTGTCCTCAAAATGATATCTTTGATCTCCAACACTTTAGAGAGGTCTTGTGCAGCAGATTTGCCCAATGCAATGAGTAATTTAATTTCTTGATGACTGCTTCCATGTGCATTGATTGTAGATCAAAGTGAAATGAAATCCCTGACAACTCCAATCTTTTCTCCAGTTATCAGGCTGCTACTGATTGGTCCGGTGTGAGTATTTTGATTTCTTTACATTTCTTCACATACCGAAGGCTGCAGTCTTGGATCTTTATCAGCGAGTACCTCAAGTACCCCTGGCTCTCAGCAAGCAGGCTGTATTATCTGTTATTGAAGGTTTTTAATGAGCCCTCCTACAATACCGAAGCTGCATCCTTCCTGTAGTTGAGCTTCATACAGTAGTTGCTCAGCATACAGATTGAATCAGCATAAAGAAAGTATACGACCCTGATCCATACCTCTCCTGATTTAAAGCCACCCAGTATCCCCTTGTTTCACTCAAATAACTCTTGGTTCAGCATGAGTACAGTGAAGTGTTCTGGAATTCCCGTTCTTCTCCATTTTATCCGTCGTTTGTTGATTCCCAGTGTCTAAAACATCATTCTGGTACTCCGTACTTTCAACCAAGACCCATCCTGACATTAGCAATGACAGCTCGTGTTCCAGCTCCTCTCCTGAATCCCGCCTGGTCCTCTGGCCGCTCCCTGTCAGTGTACACTGCAACTGTTGTTGGATGATCTTCAGCAACATTTTACTTGCATGTCGTGTCAATGATATTGTTCTCGTTTTGAGCACTCTGTTGGGTCACCTTTCTTTGGAATGGTAAAAACACGGATCTCTTCCAGTTAATTGGCCAGGTAGCTATCTTCACATTGCTTGGCATAGACATGAGTGAGTGCTTCGAGTGCTTATCAGCTTATGGAAACATTTTGATGTGTAGTCCATCAGTTTTGGAAGCACTGTTTTTGGATAATGCCTCCAATACAGCTTGGATTTCTTCCTTCAGTACCTTTGATTCTTGAGCAAATCCTACTTCTTGAAATGATTGAATATCAATTCTTTTTGATTCAATGACTATACTGTGGATGCTTCCTGCTCTTTCAGTCTTTTGCTCATGTGATCTTTCAATATTGCACCATGGTTTGAATTTTTTCTTCAGTTCTTTCAGCTCGAAAAATGCTGTGTTTTCTTCCTTTTTGCCTTTCAAACTACAAGTCTTTGTGTATATTTTATTAAAATATTTTCTTTGTCTCCCCAAGCTTCCTTGTGAAATGGTCTGTTCAGCACTTTGATTTCAACATATTTTCCATTCGCTTCAGCTATTCTATATTTAAGGGCAAATTTCAGAGTCTCTTCTGACATCCACTTTGTCTTTTTTTTTCTCATTCCTGTCTTTTTAATGACACTTTGATTGCTTTATGTCTGACATGCTGACGCCCTCCCTCAGCTCCCCAGGTCTTCGGTCATTGATGTTCAATGCATCAAATTGGTTCATGAGATGATTTCTAAATCCAAGTAGGATATACTCAAGGTCATATTTTGGCTCTTGTGAACTTGTTTCATTTTCTTCAGCTTCAACTTGAACTTAAATATGAATAATTGGTCTGTTCCACCATCAGCTACGGCCTCATTTTGGCTAATGGTGTTCAACTTCTCCATCGTCTCTTCCCGCAAATGTAGTCAGTTTGATTCCTGTGTATTCCAACTACTCTGGTCCATGTCTGGTCTAATTAATGTTTATTCTTCTGGAAAAGACACAAAACTCTATCACGCAATCTAATCTTTAGCTTCATTTCTATCACCAAGACCATATTTGCCAACTAATGATTTTCTCCCTTTGTTTATAATTTTCTCATCCTAATTGCCAATTATTATCGATATTTTTATCACATTTTTTATCAATTTCAGATGTAAAATGTTAGTAGAATTCTTCAATTTCCTCATCATTAACTTTGGTGCATAAAGTTGAATAATAGTTACTGTATATACTCGAGTATAAGCCGACCTGAATATCAGCCGAGGCACCTAATTTTATCACCAAAAATGTGCTGAAAAACTTGGCTTATACACGCGTATATATGTTATATGAACTGGACTTTCTGGTAGGTGTACAGATATTATCCTATCACAGATAGCATTGTACTTCAAGACAGATCTTGAAAGGTTCTTTTTGACAGTGAATGGAAAGTCACTCCTCTTGCATTTGTTATTCTTGGCATAGTAAACCATATCATCATCTGGCTCAAATGGACCAATGCCGGTCCATTTCAGCTCTCTACCAAAAACCTCCAAACACACTGCCATCACATTGATTCTGACTCATCAACCCGATCACATTGCTTCAAACAGTTCAGTCGAGGACCAGGAGCAAGGAGTCTGGCCACCCTGGCACCCAGGGCACAGCAAGGGGTCCTCCCAAACTAGCTGAGTTCATGCCCTGGGTAGGGGTCAGAGTCTCACTGAGGAAGATGCAGGATCAGGATATATGATCAGCTTGAACTGGCAGGGTTGTATGTTTCCTGCCTCTATTAGATGTCAATCTGCTGCCCAATTATATGTGCCAATTATGAGCTGACCATAACAGAGCCGGGACATATCTCAGCAGACTCCCAGCTGAGAGCCTATCGTGGAGACAACTGCATGCAGAAGAGGAAGCTCTAAGAACTTTGTCCCTGAGCGTCCTCTTGTATTTCATACATAGGCACCTACCACGGCAAAGGCAACCCTGGGTGCGTCAAACTCCCTCACCTGCTGGCTGAAAGTCCGTCCAGAGGCACTTTGAAGAAAGACCCGTCCATCTACTGAAGGAAAGTCAACCATGGAAAATGTTGCCACCCATTTCTCCTGTGACATACACGGGGTTGCCATGAGTCAGAGTTGACACCCTGGCAACTGTTAGTGTGTTGTTTTCATGCCAAGGGCAGCATACTGTCAGACAGTATAAGCAAAGGTGTAAGAGAAGAACAAAGTGTCCTGATTGAAGGCAGACTCCTTAACAACCAGTAATATACACCTGGCACAACCTTGCTTGCCGAAAGTGAGAACTTGAAACGCTTGCTCATAAAGATCAATTGTGTGGCTTGTACTTGTACCTCAACACAGAGAAAACTAAACCCGCCCCCCACCCCATTCGACCAATAAGCAGCACCGTGATGAACCGAGAGAAATGGACGTTGTCGAAGATCTCCTTTTACTTGGCTCCACAATCCACGGCCACGGGAACAGCAGCCAACACTTAATGGCCATGTTGCACTGGGCACAGCCCTCTGAAAAGGGCTGAAAGGCAAAGTTGTGACTATTAAAGGCGCACCTGACCCAACCCACGGTCTCTTCAGTCATGCACGTGAAAACTGGACAGTGAAAGGATATCAAATATACCAGGGCCTGCCATATGAAAAAATACTTCTCTCTTGGAAGAAGTACAACCAGAATGCTTAGAAGTGAAGCATAACAAGACTTCGTCTCACCTACTTTGGACATATTCTCAGGCAATAAAAAAGGAGATGGACAGACAATGGCTCACTCACAGCAACAAAGGTGAGGATGCCACCGGACCTCCAGTGCTTCCTTCTGTTCAGCCACGAGGGTAGCTGAGCCACAACCAACTCCCCAGCACTGCACACCAACTACGAAGGAAGATACTAAGGCGATGGATAGTTTAAACCTGAGTCTGGGAAACCTGTCACTTTTATTTGTTCTTTTATTATTATTGTTATTGAACTAGGTGCTTTATTGCATAGTAATGCCTCTTAGTCACGAGTTATTACAGGGAGAGAGTTGTTGCCAGAATATTTATGAATTCATAGGAAAATAAAACAGGTTGCACATAGGGATTGGTTTTAAAACATCAGATAGAGAAGGGAGTACCTGTGGTTATAGTTTATAAAATGTTGTTTATATGTGCACCACGCACATCGCATGTTGGCATGAGCCTCTGGAGATATCCAATCAGAAAGGAGGAGAAGAAAGGCTTCGCAGAGCTGGACTAGGTTTGGGGAGATGGCAAAGGGGTCACCCCAAAGCAGGCTGAGAAGGGCCCAGGAGGATGTGGAGACATAGACTGATAATTGACTCGACTTGAAGAAGCTTCTAAACCGGTAGATGCCACCTACCCCATTGGAGCAAAGACCATCACAGGACAGACTTTCATCTGGTGACCACATGGCCACAAGAAGAAGGTTGGCAGAGTGAAGGGAGAAATGAGCCTGTGTCCCCAGTGACATTACTGAGCTGCTGATCCAGTCCACAAGTCCCTTAGTCCCAAATGTCTACTATCATAGACTGTGCTTTGAAAGCAAAGATGGTGAGACTTGCGTGCGGCATATTTTATCAGAAGGAACCAATCCTCGCAACCTTCTCTTTTCACCTAGAAGGAAGATCTTTCCCAGACCCTTCCTAACAGGTTTTTGGTCTTGTTATCAGGTCACGTGTGTCGCCCTGGACCAATCACTGGCCAGCGGTAATGGGATTGCCATGCTTAACGCAGACCAACCACTGGTCATCTGACGAGAGAGGAGTCAGCTGTTGGGTGGGCACTGGCAGTGTCTACTGGACCACATTTACTGGAAACTAGTACCAGCTGTGTTGTCCAGTCATCCCTCCAACAGCTAACATTTTCCCCAGCCATGTGTTCGGGCTATTTATATAGATTTATGATGACTTTTAAAACTCACAAGCTTCAGCAGGAGCCTAAAACACATGCGCTGCATCAGAATATCATTTCTCTTCAGTGAGTCATGCCCCTCCCAACCTGACTCTGGACTGCTTCACCTCATTATGACTCATGGACCATTTATAAGATCTGTGATTTTTCCATTTCGTGGATGACAGCACACTGTACCCAAGAGGGAGCGTGGCTTCGAGAAGCCCGTCCAGGGACCTGGCATGGGCATCGGGTCGTGTCAACAATGGAAAGGTCTGCAGCATTGTGCGGTTTGTGAAAGCTCCCAGTGAATGCAGTAGTGCCTGTCCCCCACTTGGAATGACAACTGAGCCAAGCCCTCCAAGGAGACACATCCCAAGTGCTCCTGGGCACGTCGGGCTTGAAAGCAGGTGGTTGATCGGCTTTGCCGAATACCGGTGGCTCTTCAGCGCGTGTCTGCGCCCAGGAAGCAAGCTTCTGCAGATGATAGGCATGCATCTCATCAGTTCGTGGAAGAGACGCCCCACATGGCTTGGAAAACTCCCCAGGCGCATGTGCTCCTCCCATTGTCTAGAGAAATCTATTCCTATGAGCCACTAAAGTGCATCCACAAAATGACTCCAATTAAGTCAACCCCCTGTCCCAGGGCTTCCATAACAAAATGCACCAAAGGGGGACTGTTGAAGAACAGGAATGTATTTTCTCACAGTTCTGGAGGCTGAGAGTGCAAATCAGGGCTCCAACCCTGCCGATTCCTCCCTGGGAGTGTGCCAGGGATCGTGGTGTCCCTTTGCTGCTTACAGACGCACTGCTTCTGCTGTCATTGGTAGAGTCTCTCCCAGTATGTCTGTCTCTCGGTGTCTGGGCTCCCCTTTGCAAGACACTTGGAACAATCATTAGCAAAGGGCTTTGGGCTTATCATGCTTAGCTTAGACTCACCATGAGCCATCCAACTTCTGTTTAAAAAGAAGTGGCTGTGGGGAGGGATTTAGGAAGACCTGGCGGCACCGTGGTTATGCATTGGGCTTTGATCTGCAAGATTAGCAGTTCAAAACAACCAGCCTCTCTGATGGATAAAGATGAGGCTTTCTACTCCCAGAAAGAGTCACAGTCTTGGAAACGCACAGGAGCAGTTCTACCTTGTCCCGTAGTCGGCATCAACTCAATGGCAATGAGTTTGGTTTTGGTATGGTTGGATGGGGTTCAATTGGGGACCCACCCTGTACCTTGAACACAGGAACACAACAAATGAAAATCCTCATGAGCACAACAAATGAAAAGCCCTGTTTCTGAACAGGAACCAAAGGAATAGACGTTAGGACTTCAACCTGTATTTTTAGGGACACAATTCAATCCACAATTCTCCCCCCAAATGCCTTCCTTTTAGTTTAGTTTCTCTAGAATTTGATGCTATGTGTTCCTCTGGACTAAGTTGGAATTTGGCTGGCGATTGTTTTCGTTAGGAATTTATTTGATTTGAAGTATCCAGAATCTCATCCAGCATTGATGTGGGTGGAGAGATGGGGGTACTGCCTTGTTAGAAATATTTCTAACAAATAAAATGAGCAACGTCATTTCCCAGACAGATGGCCTAGCACTGCGTGAGGGTGGCAGGGAGATGCCAGCTCTTTTCTACACAGAAACCTCACCGCCGACTTTGCCCCATGCCTCAGTCATCTGCCCCTAGTTTACCAGAAGTGCTGTGCGCAGGTGGCCTGCCTTATCGGCCAGAAACTTACTTTCTCTCGTTTTAGAGGTGAGGTGTCTGAATTCAGGGGATGGCTCTAGAAGACAACTCCTCTCTGGGTTGGCCCTGTCCCCCTCTCAGTTCCGCAGGGGTCTCCGTGGGGCCGGCATCTTTTGTCCCCCATCTGGGCTTTCTTAACCTGCTCTTTTATATTATTGCAGAAGAGGTTGGCTTGAAGCACATTTCATCAACATAAGAAATGGGATTTCAACCACAGGATAGCGATCTTGGCACCCTGGGGCGGGCTCTCATTCAGTCCATGCCAGCCCAGCCTAGGAGCCTGTGCCACTTCAAGGGGCCATATGCTTGAGGTAACACCGAGGGGTGATTTTTGGAGCTCTTTTATTGTCCCCTTTTATTATTAAATCTTTCCATTCATATTTTTTTTCCAAAGCATTTCTCCACCATTAATAAACCCTTCCTCCTTGAAAAGAAAGACGATACTCCAGATATGGGGGAGAATGCATCTGAGGGTCCTTGGCTGCGTCAGGCACTTGCTGAGGATGGCTCTCGTTGCTGGCCTGACCAAGGTGTGGGCAGTGGCTGGCCCGGAGTCCCCTCCTGGAGAAACAGATCAGAGAGGTTTTTCCGGTTCTTTCCTCTTGCTTCGCGCCGTCATTTCCAGGGGGGTGTTCTTCAATGTCTTTGCTCTCACAGTAGAGCACGTGGTGTGTAGGAAGCTTCAGGGAGCATAACAAGAGTTTGATGGGCGCAAAGGTGCTGGCGCTGGGCGCCCTCAGAAACTCCCAGGGACCCAGGAGAGCTGCCTCTGGGGCTTGCTCTCCAGGCTGCCATCCATATGGGAAGGCACTCTGGTGGTCATGCGCGGGGCTGCCAACCACAGGTATTGCCAAAGAACCTGCTGTGGATTCTGAAGCTCTTTCCAGAAACAGTGCAGAGCTGTTGAGCAAAGACCGCCACAATCTCTTCCTGTACTTCATGTCTTTCTGTATAGATTTCGTTATGCCTATTTTCATAGCTGTTAGATGGTAGTCTTATTTAGGGAGAATTTTTTTAATTAGCAATAAGAAAACCTCTCCCAATTTTGAAAAGATGTTTTCTTCTTGTCCGCATATCTCGTGGAGAAGCTCTCCAGGATGTGGCAAAGCCATCTCGGGGGCTCCCCGTGTTAGACTTCAACTGCGCAGTAGGCCCCAGCTCGGGGGCTCCCCATGCTGCCTGTACAGCTACTGTGTGCTGTAGCTAGTACAATCAGCCTGACTATCTTTTCTTTCCAGGTTTCCACAGCTTTTGGAAGCCCCTTTGTGTGGCTATTTTCATTTTAAACTAATTAAGTTTAAATAAAAGTTAAAATCCAGGTCCTGAGTTGCACAAAGTAGGTGCCGAGTCTCACATGGGGCCAGCGACTACCATGCTGCAGCCCACAGTTAAGAGCATTTTCAGCCTCACAGAAAGCTGGCCTTTCATTTCCTGCCTGCCTCTTCTTCTTTCACATGGGAAAGAGGTGGCAAATCCGGAAGAAGGTATTTATCTATCTATCTATCTATCTATCTATCTATCTATCTATCTATCTATCTATTTAATCATTTTATTATGGGCTCATACAACTCTTATCACATTCCATACATACATCAGCTGTGTAAAGCACGTCTATACATTCATTGCCCTCATCATTCTCAAAACATTTGCTCTCCACTTAAGCCCTTGGCATCAGGTCTTCATTTTTTCCCCTCCCTCCCCGCTCCCCCCCTCTCTCATGAGCCCTTGATAATTTATCATTTATAAATTATTATTTTGTCATATCTTGCCCTGTCCAATGTCTCCCTTTATCCACTTTTCTGTTGTCCGTCCCCCAGGGAGGAGGTCACATGTCGACCCTTGTAATCAGTTCCCTCTTTCCAACCCACTCTTTCTCTACCCTCCTAGTATCCCCACTCACACCCCTGGTCCCAAAGGTGTCATCTGCCCTGGATTCCCTGTGTTTCAAGTTCCTATCTGTACCAGTGTCCATCCTCTGGTCTAGCCAGACTTGCAAGGTAGAATTTGGATCATGATGTGGGGGAGGGAGGAAAGCATTTAGGAACTAGAGGAAAGCTGCTTTCTTAATCGGTGCTACATCGCACCCTGACTGGCTCATCTTCTCCCCTAGACCCCTCTGCAAAGGGATCTCCAGTGGCCGACAAATGGGCTTTGGGTCTCCACTCTGCACTCCCCCCTCATTCACTGTGGTAAGATTTTTTTTTTCTGATGACACCTTATACCTGATCCCTTCAACACCTCATGATTGGACAGGCTGGTGTGCTTCATCCATGTGGGCTTTGTTGCTTCTGAGCTAGATGGCCGCTTGTTTACCTTCAAGCCTTTAAGACCCCAGATGCTATACCTTTTGATAGCCGAGCACCATCAGCTTTCTTCGCCACATTTGCTTATGCACCCATTTGTCCTCAGCAGCCGTATCATGGAAGTGTGCACCCAATGATATGATTTTTTGTTCTTTGATGCCTGATCCCTTCAACACCTCATGATCACACAGGCTGGTGGTTCTTCCATGTGGACTTTGTTGCTTCTGAGCTAGATGGCCACTTGTTTACCCTCAAGCTTTTAAGACCCCAGATGCTATATCTTTTGATAGCTGGGCACCACCAGCTTTTCTTACTACATTTGGTTGTTCACCCGCTTTGTCTTCAGCAGTTGTGTCGGGAAGGTGAGCATCATAGAATGCCAATTTATTAGAACAAAGTATTCTTGCATTGAGAGAGTACTTGAGTGGAGGCCCAATGTCCTTCTGCTACCTTAATACTAAACCTATAAATATATGCACATAGATCAATTTCCCTATCCTCATATATAAATATATTTGCATATGTACATGTCTTTATCTAGACCTCTATAAATGCCCTTTGACTCCCAGCTCTTTCCTCTATTTCCAAGAAGGTATTTTAAATGTTTGTCTCTTCTCCAAATATTCCTAACTATTCTGCGTAGTTTAAGGGGGAAAGAGGGTGATTCATTTTCACCTGTGGTTTTGGAGTGATTGCATGTGTGGAATTCATTTTGGACTTCATAAGTGTTCTTGCTGCTGAGCCCTCCTGGAACGTGCTGAAGCTGTGGCCAGACCCACACTAATGCTGCCGGAGCCATTGGCAGTAAAGCCCAGTTAATTACAATCGCTTTACGATGTTGTAACAGCTAAAATGAGCTTCTCTGCGATACCAGGAGGGTAGGGGGAAGGTGGGGGGAAGAGGAGAGGAAGGAGGAACTGATGGCAATGATCGACTCATAGTCCCCCCTCCTTTAGGGAAACAACGGTCCATGTAAGATATAAAAACAATAACAATTTATAATTTATCAAGAGGTCACGAGGGTGGGAGTGGGAGTGTGTATAAAAAGAGGAGCTGATGCCAAAGGCTCCAACAGAAAGTAAATGTTTAGAAAATGGTGATGGCAACATAGGTACAAATATGCTCGATACAATTGATGCATGGAATCTTATAAGAGCTGTAAGAACCCCCAATAAAATGACTTTGTTTTTTTAATGAGCTACTCCGGCCATAAGGCCATGGGAGTTGTGCTGAATTCATTTTTAATAACCACTTCATTTTCAAGGACCTTAATCACCTAGCTCCATTGCTCTCATGAAGCCCAACATCATGGAAGAAGTGGCCTTGCACTAACAAGCGCTGTCTGCTCTGAGGCCCCCCGGCCCATCGCCAGCTCCCCGCTTCACTGTCGGGGAGTTGAAAACAGTGCTTTCCTCTGTGGCGTGCTTATGTGTGTGTTTCCCTGCCCACACAGCATTTTCTCTAAGTCTTCTTTGAACAAATAAATGACTGTATGTGATCGACTCTTCCCTGAAAAGTATCACATTTTACAAAGTCCACTGCCATTGAGTGGACCCTGACTCAGATGCCTGGAGACCCGACAGCGCGAGTGGAGCTGCTCCGGAATGGCTCCCAGGCTGCAGGTCTTCATTGGCGCAGGCAGCCTGGTCTTTCTTCCGCTGAGCAGCTGGTGGCTTTGTACAGCCACCTCATGGTTAGCATCCCAATGCTTAAATCTCTGGGCCACCAGGGACCCAACAGGCTCATGGTGTATATGAAACATGATTGTTCTTACGGTGGCATCGTGGCTACCAGATTATTGAGAGCGGAAACCCGAGGTGGTTTGCAGTCCTCTTGGGAAGTCTGCGCAGAATGAAATTGGGGCCCATGCACCCCGGGCTGAGCTGCAGGCTCTTCCACGGGAGAGCTAATGTGTAATGTACGCTGCTTGGACTACAGGAATAGTAAATCCAGTTTTAAAATAAAGATCCATTGGGAGAACTCTGAGATTCCAATAAGAGTAGCCTCAGAAAATAACTAAACCATCTGTGTGTCGCACACTGTTAATTTCTCTCTCAACAAAGAGACACTGCCCCCTGGTGCTAACATTACACTCTCCTCCTTAGCCGGCTCCAAGGAGCCAATTGTGGCAGTTTGTGCAACAGTTGTCAATCACTTAGGCACGTGTATATTTGGTTTTTCTTCTCATATATGTTTTCCTAAATGGCATTTCTCAGAGGAATGGGATTTCTTTGAAAAGGAAATGGGAACTGTGGCTCAGCTGGGGCAGCGGTGCGGTGAGGCTCCTTTCTGAAGCACTGGTCTCCCGCGAAACGCCCTCAGCTCCCTACACAAATCCTCGTGCTGCATTCAGCCCCCCCGGAAAGGATGCTGATGCTGTCACCTGAGCCAGCCCCTTCTCTTTGTTCAATTCACCTCCTTTCTGACTGAATGGAGCATAAAGCTGAAGAAATGGCCGATTGTGTCCGGTGGCCTGCAGTTACGGAATACCTTACGGAATTAGGAGAATGTGTACCTGGTAACGTCTCCATTTGTTCTTTATTTGTAGATCACGTTCAACAGAGATAGCGGGGAAGATGTCAGCTCCCCCAAACATGGGAAGGAGGATCCAGACAACATGCCCCACGTGGGTGGCAACACCTGGGCTGGCGGAACAGGTTGGTAGCTTGGATGCTCTGCTGGGCTGGGCTTCCCAGAGCTACAGGAGCAGCCCAGCGCCCTGATGGGCCCCCAGGAGCTGCTTGCCCTCTCAGCCTCGCTGTGGTCAGGAGGATGGTGCTTTCAGCTCAATGTCAAGATGTGGGAGAGCAAGCTCTGCCTTCCGCCCTCTGACCTCCCTGAGTGGTTTCTTGAACAATTCCTAAAGCCAAATCCCAACCCAAGGCCAACGAGTCGGTTCTGACTCATAGCAACTCCATATATGGGTTCCAAGCAGGCACCTTCCTCTTTCTATGGAGGATCGGCTGGTGGGCTTGAACCAGGGATGTTGTAGCTAGCAGTCCAACGCCTGTCAGTGCCACGAAGGCTCCTTGATTCCCAGAGCTCAAACAAAACTCAAACTCACTGGCCTTAAGTTCATCTCAATTGGCCCTGTGGATTTCTGAGACTATGACTGTGGATAGGAATAGAAAGCTTCATTTTTCTCTCTCGGAGTGGCTGGTGGTTTTGAACTACTGACCTTGCGGTTACTGGCCCAGCGAGTAACCCACTAGACCACTCTTTATTTCTAGAGCTGGAAATGTAAAAGAAAAGGTTCATGAGTGAGTGAATACATTCTGCACATCAGGCATTGTGTTTGGTGGATTGTAGTCATTATCTCATTTGCATCACAACCTTGTGAAGGAGCCTCGCTGGCACAGTGGGTAAGTGCCGGGCTGCTAACAACAGGCTGTGGTTTGAATGTGCCAGTTGATGCCGGGAGAAAGATGGGTAGTCCACCTCCGGAAAAATCACAGCCTCAGAAACTAATTCTATGAGGCCGTTTGACTCTGACATAGTCGGAATCGACTTGGTAGCAGTGAGTTTGGTGTTGTTTTTGTTCGTTCGTTTAGTTTGTCAGGCAGTTAATATTATCCCCCATTAACTGATGAGGAGCCCTAATGGTGTAGTGGTTATGCACTGGTTTGTTAATCACAAGGTCAGCAGTTCAAACCCACAAACTGCTCCTTGGGAGGCAGACAGCACTTTCTACTCCCATAAAGAGTTAGTGTCTTTTAAAGGCTTGAAGATAAACAAATGGTCATCTAGTGGAGAAACAACAAAGCCCACGTGAAGAAGCACACCAGCCTGTGTGATCATAGGTGTCGATGGGATCAGATATCAGGCATGAAAGACCCCAAACAAAACAAACAAACAAAAAGCATATTAATGGGAATGAGGGGAAGGACAGAGAAGAGAACAAAAGTCCATCAGTAGTCAATTGGACACCACCTGTCAGAATGGCCACAAGGAAGAGACGGGCCAGTCAGGCTGCAGTACAGCGCCGATGAAACACGCACCTTCCTCTAGTTCTTCAATGCTTCCAGCCCCCCACTACCATGACCCTAATTCTATCTTACAAATCTAGCTAGATAAGAGCTCACTACACAGGGAATCCAGAACATGTATACTGGTACAGAGAATCCAGAACAGATAAACCCCTCTGGGGAGCAGCGATACTAGGAGGGTAAGGCTGGGTAGGTGGGGGAGTAAGGGGAAACTGATCACAATGATCGATGTATGCCCCTTGATCCTAGGGGGATGGGCAGCAGAAAAGTGGGTGAAATGAGACAGCAGTTGGTGTTAGAGAGAAAAAAAAGGATAATTTATAAACCATTAAGGGGACATAGGGGAGGGAGGGAAAACAAGAGGAGCTGATGCCAGGGGATCAAGTAGAGAGAAAATGTTTTGGAAAAGATGATGACAACATATTTACAGATGTGTTTGACACAATGGACATATGTATGGATTGTGATGAGAGCTATAAGAGAGGGGAAAAAAGAGCTACAAGAGCCCCCAATAAAATAAAATAATAATAAAGGGTTTGTGTCTCGGAAACCCACAGGGGCAGGTGCACTCTGTCCTCTAGGTCGCGCTGAGTTGGAACGTCCTCCATAGCAGTGAGTGTGTATTGCAGAGAAAGAAGAAGGTGCCTGCTTGGAACCCATATATGGAGTTGCTATGAGTAAGAACCGACTCAGTGGCCTTGGGTTGGGATTTGGCTTTAGGAATTGTTCAAGAGACCTTGAACATTTTCCGCAAAAAAAAAAAAAGTTTGCAAAAAATATTCCTTGGCTCCCTTGTCTCTGGAGTCAGTGTGTGGAGGATGCAGGGTTCTGAGATAAGAGCGTGGTGATAGTTTGAACTGGTGGCCTCGGTCCGCTCCTTCCTCTTGGCCGCCTTACTAGAGCATTGTTCCCTGGCTGTCTCCTCCTCTTTCCTCTCAGCCTCAGCTGGGCAGACACATCTGCTGAGCCCCAGGAATAGGGCCAGACTGTGTGTGCTCCCTCTGATCTTATCTCCACCGGGAGCGCTCATCCATGCTCCCTCCCCACTTTGGCTTCCCTGGGTTTGCTCTGTGCCTCTTGCCCTTGACAGCCTCTGGAGGAAATGAGTTTCTGGGCTGGGACAATGCGCTTACCAAATAGACCCGTGGACCTCTTGCCCGCTCTGCTTATCCACCAAGCATCTTCTTTAAAGAAAGAGTAATTTTAGACCTGCCCTTTGATCTGGAAATCTGTTTCAAGCCAGCAAGATGTAATGCATGCGGAATGCCTGGCGGGCTAGCTGCCAGCATTGCAGCAGACTGCCTTGCAGTGGAAGCTGTGGCTCTTTAGTCAACCTGAAGCTATGAGCCAGCATCTCTTTCCAGACTCAAGACCCTGCTTTTGTTTGTCCCAGCCTGAATTTTTCCATCTACCAAGGCTATTATTACTTCCAACTCTGCTTCTCTCTGCAAGGCTCCCTCAGAGGCCTCGGCTTTGAGCGCCACTGTGCACCCCAACAAGTCAACTGAGTTGTGACACCCAAGGGCCACTTCAAGAGTCTGCTTTGCCGTCCTGGAAGCTCAAGTGCAGGCCAGGCTCTAGGAGTGGCGGCCGAGAGGAACGTTCTCCTCTTGCCCTCTCCCCCGAGACGACTTTCACCAGCCTGTGGACCCAGGGTGGGGAACCTTTCTTCTGCCAAGGGCCGGTTGGCTATTTAACATCATTCGCGGGCCATACAAGATGAACAACTTCGGAATTAGCCTGCTCTATTTGGTCAAACATTTCATCATCTCATCCACCCTCAAGTGGCAGCTGGAACTGCTCTTTGGGGGGCGAGGTGTGTCATGGTCGCTGGTGTTGAGGATTCCTGGAGCGAGTGGGTGTTCCCCGCCCTGTGGTAAGCATGGGAGTCCTTGCCTCCTTTCACCAAATGGCACCATCTCGGTGCCAAGGGAGTTTTAAAGCCGAATTCATCATCCACTCTCCTCGCAGTCCTTCTTCACTGTCCAGGGGCAGTGTGTCCGTCTCCCCACCATGCCCAGCCTCCCCCGGCTCCCCTGTAGTCTACGCAGGAGTGACAGCCAGGAGTCACCACATAGCTGAGCAGGAACTTTCCACCATCCGTCTCTAAATATGACATGAAATGATGTGCGCAAGCCACAGGGCAAAGTGCTGTCATTAACAGCCAGCTGCCATGGTATTTCCCGGAAGGAAATGACCCACCTGGACTTGCAGAAGTCCTGGCTGAGCCTAACCCTCTATGCCAATTAAGCATAGAGGAAAGAAAGATGTCACATAATCTTATCAAAGTCTCGATGGTTCTCAACCATCCTCATGCCAGGACCCTTTCATACAGTTCCTCATATTGTGGTGACCCACCCCCCACCATAACATTCTTTTTGTTGCTACTTCATCACTATAATTTTGCTACTATTGTGAATCAGGTGACCCCTGTGAAAGGGTCATTCGACCCCCAAAGGGGTGACAACCCACAGGTTGAGAAGCGCTGGTCTAGAGGCTCCCGCCATTTCTGCTTTGGGGGACTAGAAGTTGCCTCACTGTGTGTGACTGAGCCTTGCTCCAGTACAGTCCTCATAAGAGCAGCCACTCCTACTGCTCTTGCTGTGCGCCAAGTTAGCCTCGTGAAAGCTCTGTGAAGTAAATCATACCGCTAGCCCCATGTTGCAAATAAAGAAACCGAGGTACAGAGAAGCTAAGTCACTTCTTCCAGGACGCATGGCTAGTGAGTTAGAGCCAGGATTTAAGCTTGGCCAATCTCGGTTAACTACATTATTTTGCCAGTATTGGGCTCTCTTCTAAATTCCCAAATCCTGCCGTATGTAGATGAACAAAAGTCACAGATAATACTGGTGTCCTGATCAAGATAGAGCAGTGATAGAGAACCGGTAGCCCAGAGGCCATGTCCAGCCAACAAACGTGTTTTCTTTGGGACGCATTCAAACCCAAACCAAATCCACGGCCCCCTGGCTCCCAGCAGCCCCTGTAGGACACAATAGAATCACTCCATAAGCCTTCTGAGGCCAGAACTCTGCACGGACACAGACAGCTCATCTCTCTCTAGTGGAGAACCTGATGGATTCAGATCTCGATCACAGCAAAGCACTACCAGAGCTCCTTTGGTAGAGTCTCATCCCCTGCCATCGAGTCAATTTTGACTCACAGTGGCCCTCCAGTACAGGGTAGACGGGCCCTGTGGGTTCCCCAGACTGTAACCCTTCATGGGAGTAGAAAGCCTCACCTTTCTCTCCCACAGCAGCTGGTGGTTTCCACTGTTGACCTTGCGGCTAGCAGCCCACTGGGTAACTGAGTACACCACCAGGGTTCCTGGCATGCATAGTCAAATAATTTGCACTTGAATGTTAGTGTACTTACATAAGACAAGTCCTCTTCCATTAGCTAAAATCTCACCACTTCTTAATCACGGTACACCTAGCCCACTTCAATTGTTTATATTACTTATCTGGCCTTAGAGGCATTTATTTTCTATTGACAATATTAAAAGATTATATAATATATAAATAAAGGTATATGAACTTGGGGTCATTTTGGAAAGCTGTTCAGGAACTGGCAATGTTGATGGTAAATTTTCCTAAATTAAGAGTTAATGTAGACTCCAAATTATAGGACACTTGACCAAAGTAAAATGCCGGATCCGGGGCTTAGTCTCTTGCCCTTCTTGAGGCCTGCTTCTTGCTGACTGCTAACCTGGATACACAAATCCAAGGCTGTAAGGAGAAATGTTTGCCCTGGGGTTAGTCAACACTGAAGGTGCCAGCAAGTCACCAGCACATTCCCTCAGGGCTCTTTGATGCAGATTGCTATCAGAGCCCATTGTGTAAGAGGCTGCCAGGCAGTGTGTAAGGGCACCCCAGAGGTGGAGGTTTGCCATAACTAAAATGGTTTACCCAAGTTTCAGTCAAGCCCCATTTTGTCTTGGGCTCTTGTTTCTGAGACATAACCCTTGACTCTGGGTGGGTAAACAAAGGAGAGGCAGCTTGCCCTCAGGAAGAATATGGTTGAAAGTAGATTAACTAACATGCAGAAAGGTGCTTACATTAAAAAAAAAAAAAACCTGCCCAGGCAAGTCCTTAGCCAATAAGAACTTCAGGTAGTCAATCAGAATATCCTTTTTTGTTACACTCTTGAACCTGGCCTGTGTCTCAAACTCAAACTCAAAACCATTGAGTTTATTTTGACTCATAATCAGCATATAGGATAGTGTAGAACTGCCCCCGTTGGGTTTCCAACAGGAGTAGAAAGCCTCCTCTTTCTCCCACGGAGTGGCTGGTGGTTCTGAACTGCTGGCCTGAGGTTAGCAGCCCAACATGGAAACACTATGCCACCAGGGCTCCTGGCCTATGACCATCCTCATGAAAAAGCTGGCACTGGATCAATGTTCTCTATGTGCTGGCAGTCTCATTACACATCAGGCTGCTTACCACAAGGTCAGCAGTTCGAAACCACCAGCCAGTTCTGCAGGAGAAAGATGAGGCTTTCTACTCTTATAAAGGGTTACAGTCTCAGGAAGCCACTTGTGGATCACCATAAGTCAGAATGAACTCGCCATGAGTCATAATTGGCTTGATGGCAGTGAGTTTGATCAACAAAAACCAGTTACACTCTGTGGATTCCAACTCATAGTGACTGCATGTGTTTTGAAGTCCAGTTGCACCGTGTGGTTTCCAATGGCTGTGACCTTTTGGAAGCAGTTCCAGGTCTTTCTTCCAAGGCGCCTCTGGGTGGGTTTGCACTCCCCCCTTTCAGTTAGTAGCTGAGGATTTCACCATCTGTACCGGGAACCATAATGTTGACCAAGGCACTGATGTGAGGTCCTGCGTGGCTCACTTACCTTCCCTGGTGCCCTTTTCACAATTTGTCAACAGTATCTATGGCCTAGCTCTATGTCTTTATTTCATGGAAAAATAAGGAAACAGACGCCGGATGATCATTTTTGCTAGTAAAAGTATGTGCTAAGCCTCTATGATGTTCCAAGTCACCTTTATAGGTAGAGAGTGACAGCAACTTGGATTCCTTCTATCATGTAGTTGGAGCCCTGGTAGTGTAGTGGTTACGAGTTGGGCTTGGAGCGTCTTGGTCAGCAGTTTGAAACCACCAGCAGCTCCAAGGGAGAAAGCCTGTCTTTTCTACTGGCATGCACAGTGAGATTCTTGGCAACCTCCCGGGGCTGCGATGAATCAGCATCGACTTGAGTCAGAGAGTGCTACTTGGGATGTGGTGGGATTTGGATGGGTGGAAGAACGCAAACACATCCCTCCCCGACTAGGGCAACAGCCATTGTTTCCAGAAGAAAGATCATTTGGTGGCTTAATCACTAGTGAAGGGAATGGTGACGGCTCACCGTTGGGGCTTTCGTGTTTGCCTTCTAGGGGGAAGAGACACTGCAGGTCTGGGTGGCAAAGGAGGCCCGTACCGGCTAGATGCCGGCCACGCGGTGTACCAGGTGTCTGACGCTGAGAAGGATGCTGTTCCTGAGGAGGTGAAGAGAGCCGCCAGGGAGATGGGCCAGAAAGCCTTTCACCAGAGGTGAGTGTCCCTGGCCCGTCCAGAGCAGTGCTGCCGCTCAGGGGAAAGGTCTCTGGTGGGGGAGCAGGGATCGGTTCCCAGGCTTGCCTGTGTGTCTCCACCTCGCTCAGCAGCTTGGGCCCCACACCAAACTCCGCCACCACTTCAGTCCAGAGCCAGCCAAGAGAACAAGATCGCCGCTTCTCTCCTCCTCCGCCACCCTGGCAGGCTTGGGCGACAGCCGACTGGGTAGAGGAAGGAACGACTGACTGCGTGTGGGAGTAAAACCAAAGCTATTTCTCTTGTGAGAAAATGGAAAAACAATGGCCAACGGCTCGATCCTGACTCGTGGTGCCCCAAGGGTGTCGGAGCAAACTGCACAGCACAGGGCTGTCAGTAGCGGGTTCCTTTGGGGAGTAGACAGCCAGGTCTTTTCTGCCCAGGCTCTCTGAGCAGACTCAAACCCTCAACCTTTGGATTAGCAGCCTGACACATTAACTGTTTGTACCACCCAGGGATTAACTGGGCCCAGATCCCTCCATCCGCATGTGTTCCTAGGTCACAGATGGTTTGTTCCTGCCCTCAGGATGAGTATGGAGATGGCCTGGCATGAGCAAGTGCATGTGCATGCACATGCACACACACACACACACACACACACACACACACACACACATCCGAGAAGGGAAAAGCCAGTGGGCTAGGTGTTGCAGTGCAGCCAGGATCCGGAGAGGGGGACAGGCAAGATGGAATGTTCCCGAAGGGAAAACTGACTGAGCAGGGGCGCCCAGGTGGGCTGAGCCACGAGAAAGGCTGCCAGCAGAGAGTGGACTGTGAGGCTGGATATGGAGACCCTTGTCAGCAGGAGGAGGTGGCTCTGAGACCCTCCGGGGCCCTTCTGGCCACTCTGAAGGCACCCCTCTGCCCTCTGCCCTCTGCGAGACCCAGCAGTGTTGCTGTGACGCTTTCATGAGCCAGCCACCCACGGGTGCGAGACCGCCTCTGAGACGGAGGGCCTGGGGGTGGTTGGAGAACAGATTCACAGTCAGTGCTCAGCCAAGGGGCTGGGGGCAGAGAGAAAGAGGAAAACAAACAAAAACCACGCTGCAGTGTGTGTTGTGAAATTCCTCCTACGCAGGACATCTGCTGTTCTACTCCACGCTGTGCTTCCACATCCTATGAGTAAACAGAACAATGGGTTCCGAACTTGGCCCCTCCTGCTCCACCCTCAGGAAAGCCTGCCAGCCCAAGGGCCCTCTGGGCAGGCCCAGCAGATCAAGATCAAGGCCAGCCAACCTGCTCAGCAGTAGGCACCAGCGTGTCACCCTCTGTGCTGGCTCCCCTGGTGACCGTGAGCAGTGTGCTTCATCTGGCTGTGCAATTCCCGAGTCAGATGGGGTTCCTGCCCCTCCTCGTGGAGGCAGGATGGGAACCGAGACGATGTTTGGGGTACACGCGGGTAAAGCTTCGCCACAAGGAAATCAGGCCGTGGAGGATCGCTATACGGACAGGTCCTTTAGATGGGCAGCGCTGCTCTCCGTGGGATAGAAGCAATGAAGGACCCATTTACAGAAAGAGCCGGTCGTTAGATGGCGGCCCTTCTGGACTCCCCAGCGAGCAAGCACCTGTTGTTGCTGAGCTGAAACCCTGACAAGCAGCTTTCTAGTCGGAGCCCCTACTTGAGTGGACAAGCGGACCGAAGCTGTGACCTACACACAGCTCCCGCGCCGCGCCGTGGGGCCAGTCAGCAAAGCTTTCGGTAGTGCCTGGGCACGCGTGTACAGCGCCATCTCCAACCCCCTGCGTAAGGCACCTGTGCTCTTAAGGACCTTTGCCCCACACGGGAAGGGAGTCCAGGTCCCTGTATGGGGCAAACGGTGAATGTGCTGGCTACCAATTAAAAAGCTGGAGATTCTAGCCCTCTGAAGGCACTCAGAAGAAAGGTCTGGCAATCTACCTCCAAAATTTACATTGCAAATCTTTGGTGGACAGTTCCACACTGACCCACATGGGGTCACCGTGAGCCCGAGCCCACGTGACGGCAATAGGCTGCTGGTGATGATGATTTAAATTTGGTCAGCCCTCCACGCCCCCAAATATGTGTTTGGATCCTAATCCCTTTGCCTGTGGAACTGCCACTCTAGCCAGGTTTCCCCGGAGATGTTTGAATCTGATCCGATCACTGACAGCTTTGTATTTCAGGATTGATCCCAACATGTTCTTTTACTAATGAGTCTGATCCGGTCCCCCTTCAGTTGTAGACGGTAGGAACATCATCGATTCAAAATGGCAATGCCAAACTGTCCCTCCCAGCTCACTAGTGATCCTGGTCCTCAACCATTCCGTTGCTGACCTCGCCCGGTATTTTCTATTCATGCTTCATGTGTTCCACATCCCGGTTCTTCTCCTTTAAAGTCCAGCTCTATCAAGAGGAATTGGTCGCTGGAGAAGGACACCATGTTTGGTGAAGGAGAGGGTCACCCAGACAGAAGATGACCTTTGACGAGAAGGAATGACACAATCGACGCTACAATCGGCTCAAACGTAGCAATTGTGAGGATGGGGCAGGACCAGGCCCTGCTTCCTTCTGTTGTGCAGTAGCTCACTCTGGGTTGGAAGTGACTCACAGCACCTAACGGCCACCAAATCATAGAAAGAATCCTGTTTGGAAAGAGGGTTTTCTTTGTTATATTAAGTAAGCCTTACCAGAGTAGGTGGGTTCTAAATCCAATCCTTTCTTAGTTAAAGAACCGATTAGACAGAGACTGACACAAACAAGAGGAGGCCTGCTGGATGCACATCGGACTGCTAACCACAGGGTCAGCTGTTTGAAACCACCAGCTGCTTCCAGGGAAAAGATGAGATTTTCAACTCCCATGAAGAGCTGATACCAAGGGCTCAAAAAAAAGTTTTGAAAATGATAATGGCAACATATATACAAATGTGCTTGATACATGGATGTATGGATTTTTATAAAATCTGTAAGAGCCCCCAATAAAATGATTTTTAAAAGAGCCCATTTCAGAAACCTACAGTTAGTTCTACCCTGTCCTATAGGGTTGTTATGGGTCAGAATCGACTCAGTGCAGTGAGTATAGTTTTTGGTTTGGACACAAACTGAGAAATCAGATGAAGATCAGTGGGAAGCAAGCACTATGGCGCCTCCACAACTGTCCTGCTCTATAAAGTCCCCACTGCAGTGTTGGCACTGCAGCAGCAGGACAGGAAGACTGCACCAAATGCATGTGCCCGTGGGCGAGGAACGAGGGAGAACGGGAGCAAGAGGACCCTCTATCAAACCTGTGAAGACGACTTGATACCCAAGTAAAGAGGCAGCCAGAGTAGTGGAGAGACGGCAGAGGTGGGAGAAGTGGGCACGGGGCGATGACATGAAAACCCTGGAGGTTTGGGAAAGACGGGGCACACAGAGGGCAGCAACCACTTTCTACTTCCCTGTGAGAAATCTGCCTTTTGGTGAGCATCCCGTTGGGGCTTGCTACAGATGTGCCATCAACACTTCGACACCTACAAAGGAGGAGCAGTCATGAACCTCTGGGCCCATGCCCCAGCTGCAAAGAGGAATTCTTGCCCTACCATGGGCCCGCTCCTGGATCATTTAGAAGCTAATTCAAGAGGTCTGTCATTTTGCTAGGGATTTTCCAGAGCATATCCCTGATCGCTCAGGACTTGTAAAGCAAACACACACAATACTGTGAGCATGTCTTTTTTTAAAGGTAGCAACTCCTGAATGTCACCAATAAGTCACGTTAAGGCAACCGCGTAACAGCTAGGCATTTGCAGGATAAGCCCCTGGTGCCACCTGCACCTTTCTTCTGTAGTGCCTACCACTCTTTCCCAGCATGCTGTGCTTTGTGTGAGTTGTTGATGGTCTGCTGTGGAAGCTCCGGGAGGGCAGGGGTGTGCATGGGCAATGCTCGTGAACATTCATGGAATGAACTGTACACACCTGCATACGAGTGATGGTATCACTTAATCCAGAGACTGCCTGAGCCTAGACTGGCAGCCAGACCCAACCATCTACCTGAAACTCCACCAGAGTGCCCAGAAGAGCCTAGTCTTCAACCCAGCATCGAGTTCGCCTCCATGTAGATCTGGAAGAAGAACCAAGAAAACAAGCTCACTGCCATCAAGTCGTTTCGGACTCATAGAGACCTACTGTAGTTAGTTGGCCTCAAGTCTATTCTAGTGCCCAATGTCTGTGGACGGGGTGTGCAGAGCCGCCATGCTCCTTAGAATTTTCAAGAAGCAGGACGTCTGACCTGTCTTCCAAGCAGCTGTGGGTCAGCTCAAACCCCAGCCTTTGGGTGACAAACCCTGGGCTTAACCATTGGTGTCACGTGGGGCTCCTGCTCCAGCCTCGGATGAAAAAATATGCTTCAGATAAAAGTTTGGGGGTACACTAAGATTCGTAGCCCCCAGAAATGTGTGTTTCAGGTGTACACTAGGACCCATATTTTCCAACATTGCATATGCAGGTATATACATGTATTCTCAATTAGCCTTTTGAGATAAGTAATCACCAACCTCTGTCTAGTATCAGCCTCCTTTTGGTTTATAAAAAATCTGACTGGGGGAGATTGTACCAGGCCTCTTTCCTACCGCGGGCTAAGGGTATGAAACAGGCGTCCTGGTGACCTGGCAGGTTCCGTCCCAACCACTGCAGTAAAGTGAGTTGCCTGGATTTGGGGGATTTCCCAGGACACATGAGTGTTATATTTACACTTCCTATAGTCTGCTAATTGGGCGATGAAAGCATTATGTAGGATTTGAAATATTGTTGGAATGACCACGCTGTGGATCAGAGACCTGAAGTCAGCTCATGCTGCTGGGAAACGGCACCCATCTGCTTGCTGGACACAGGTGCCCCAGCACCTCAGTCTGGTGAGAAATCCCAGCTCTGCGGAGGTGTGCTGTAAAACTGCACGCTGAGCTTCAATTTCCGAATTTAATATGCTACAGTTTTGAATTTAGTCACTCATGTCTCTTTATTTTGATCCCCTGTTATATAGCAGTCCCGGTGGCAGAGTGGGTTATGTGTTGGGCTGTTAACAGCAAGGTCAGCAGTTCGAAACCACTAGCTGCTCTAAGGGAGAGCGAGAACTCCGTGCTTCCTTAAAGAGGTAGTTTAGAGGCCCTTAGGGGCAGTGCTCCTCTGCCCTGCAGGGTTGCTCTGGGTTGGAATCAGCTCCACGGCAGCGCGCTTGGTTGTCATCGTAACGATATGCCAGCTCAGGAGCCCGAGGGTGCTGCCGAGTAAGCATTGCCACCCACCAGCTGGTCTGTGGGGGGAGCATGAGACCGTCCACGATGTGAAGATGGGTAGGGACACTCTGAGTCAGACTCCGCTCCATGGCAGCGGGTTTGGGTTTTGGGTTTTGATCACCGTCTCACTGTCATCAAGGTGACGCCTATTCAAAGTGACCCTACAGGCCAGGCTAGCACTGCCCTTGCGAGTCCCTGAGACTAACTGCTAGCAGGAGGAGAACGCCCTGTCTTTTTTTCATGGAGAGGCTGGTGGTTTCACGCTGCTGACCTTGTGGTCGCAGCCCAACAGGTAACCGCTATGCCACCAGCTAGCACTCCCGTGAGCACGCAGGTCCATGTAAAGATACAAAAGACTAAGGGACACAGGTGGCCCACATGACCTGGAAGCAGCAGTAGATACCTGCAGTGCTCCACAGGGGGATCTGAGTTCGCAGGAGAAAGAGCTGGGACCCAGGACAGGCTCCCTGAAGGTGATGCCCAACTTGTGACTTGAATGTAAGTGAAGTTGGCCGGCAAAGGGCAGGGAAAAGGTATCGTAGGGGTGAGGATGGTGGGGCGCAGGGGAGTCCTGAGTGTACGGTGCGTCCCGTGGCACCGCAGCAGGAGTGAATGCTGGGAAGGGCAAATAGGAGCACTGGACTTAGGATCTCAGAGGTAGAATTTCACAGCCACAATCATATTAAAACAAAGCTATCATGTGAAAAGTGTCATCAGCAGTTTGCAGACAACTTGTCTGTTGATGCATAGCAACACATTAGATGACAGGCTCTGGGCCTGAACTGCTGTCTGGGTCAGCCGAATCGATGGCTTGGGTCCCAAGCTGCAAGCCAGTCGTGGGCCTCTCGGAGTCAGCCATGGACGCTGGCGGTGCCGTCGGTCCCTGGGAGGCCACGGGGCTGGGTCACAGAAACCGCTGACACTGGGCACAAGAGGCTGGTCCAGTGTGCATACTTCCTGCCAACTCAGTGTTGGCGGCCTCACCCACTGTGGCTCGAGATGAATCTCAGTGCAAGGTCACCTCAGGAGTCAGCAATGCTACAGCCATGACTTTGTGGGGGTCCTGTGGAGCCCTTGCTCACTGTTGAGCAGTACCCCAAACCCACTGCCATCGAGTCGATTCTGACTCATAGGTCCTGATAGGACAGGGTGGAACTGCCTCTGAGTTTCCAAGACAGTAACTCTTTGCAGGGGCAGAAAGCCTCCTCTTTCTCCCATGGGGCGGCTGGCAGGTTCTCAGTGGTGACCTTATGATTAGCAGTTCAACAAGTAACCCACTCCCCACCAGGGCCCCTATTCTGACTCATCTCTAGGGTTTCTGAGGCCATTGCTCTTTACAGGAGCAGACAGCCCCAACTTCCTTCCTCAGAGCAGCTGGTGGGTTTGAACCGCCCACCTTGTGGTTAGCAGCCCAATGCTATCCACGTTCCCTTCCTTTGAAACTCCAACCTGCAGGCGTCTTTGCTTTTCTTCATAAGTCCGTCTGAGTTACCAAGCCAGCTTGCTCCAGCTCCACTGGTGGGTGAATGGAGGTACGAGACACCCATGTCCCTGAGTTAAGCTGTGGGCTATTCCCCTCTCTGTTTCAGGCTAAAAGAGATCCAAATGAGCGAATATGATGCTGCCAGCTATGAGAGGTTTTCAGGGGCTGTTCGTCGACAGGTGCACTCCCTCCGAATCATCCTGGACAATTTACAGGTAACCTTCCACTTACAGACTAAGAAAATGGTCTCCCTTAAGGCTGGGCCCATTGCAAAACTACCCAGTCAGGAAAATATCAGCCAGTCAGAAAAAATTCATCGCAATTAGACTGTTGTCATAAAGCAGTGTAACCCCATGGCTCTTTCAATGAGGACACCAAGGTTAAATCGCCGGCTTCTCCCTCCTCCCTGTCCCGGAAAACTCACTGTCACGGGGTCAATTCGGAGTTCTGGTGACCCTACAGGAAAGAGTAGAACTGCCTCTTTGGTTTCTGAGACTATAAATTTTGGGGGAGAGTAGAAAGCCTCATCTTTCTTCCGAGGGGCACCTGGTGGTTTTGAATTACTGACCTTGCAGTTAGCAGCCTAGCTCCTAACACTGCACAGCCAGAGCTCCTGTCCTGTCCAGGAAGCAGTCATTGTACAACTCCAGCCCCACCCCTGCAGCTTCCTGATTCTTGCACAGAAGCTCCATCAGCACCCAGCTCTGTAAGAAACCCACACGCAGAATTCTCTCCTGGGGCCTCGTCCAGTACAGGGGGCACATGGGATGATTCTGAGGCTGCACTTCGCTACGTCTCCAGCTCCCCCGGTCCCCCACCTTTACCTCAGCCCCCATCAGCTGCCTCTTTGCCATCTCACACACCAGTTGGTATTGCTCCAGCCTCCACAATCGTTCTCTCACATCTTCTCCACAATGACTCGATATTGGAACGCTGACATTTTAAGCCATCCCCTGGTCACTTGCCGCAGATCCAGGAGGAAGGGCTGTCTGTGATCTGGGGTCCCTGGGTGGGGGAATGGTTCATCTGCCCATCTTCTTTCAAACAGGTCATCAATGAGGACCTTGTGGAGCACAGCCCTACCCTGAAACGGGGGTGGGGGGTGGCGGGGTGGAGGGTTATTGAGGTGTTTGTAGTATTCTCTAAAATCGCAAAGGAAGGAAGACTGTTTTACCTAAAGCGAGAAGACAGCTTTCTTTGGGGGGAAGGTAGGGGCTACACTGTGCCACCTACCCGCCTCCAGTCTGCAATCTTCTCTTTCCTGCTTTGTGAGGTGTCTGAAGCTGATTCTCTCTGTTTAACCCTTTGCCTTGGGGTATGAACTTGGTCGCATATAACCATCTTTTAGAAGGAAGTTTAGTTGCTTTTGCTAGCTCTTAGGAGTAAGCAGTTGGATATTGCTGTTTCAGTCCACATTCCTATGGAATGAAAGGTTCCCCTAAAATAGATCTTGAAATCCTTTGTTATGTTAATGAGAGGCATCGTTTGGGGGTTGCTTTATACCAAATCTCTCTCGAGATAAACAAAAAGCAGGTAAGACCCTGATGCAAGGAAGAGAGATCCTCAAGGAGATGGCCAAGGAATAGAAACAAGACACGTGTAGAACTGGTATTCAAGATTTTACAGGAGCCCTGGTGGCATAGTGGTTATGTGTTGGGTTCCTAACCACAAGGTCAGCTGTTCAAACCCACCAGCAGCAACTTGAAAGAACACAGGGCTTTCTACTCCAGTAAAGAGTTGGCAGTTCTACCTTGTCCTACAGGCTTGCAGTGAGTCAGAAACTGCTTGCTGGGTGGGAGCTTGGAGCAGATGAAGGTGCATTTTGCCCTAGGTTGAAATATACCCCAAAACCTCACCAAAGTTGATTTAGAAGATTCAGAAGAGATCTAAATTCTGGATTTGAGACTTGTTGATTTCAAACTTTTGAAATTATAGGACAGGATGACTGTGACTGGCATGTGGCAAGGATAGGACCTGGGGTGGGGGTCAAAGGACGGAATGTTATGGGATGTCTTTGCTATGTTACAGGACAAGATTAGTGTAGGGTGTGTCTTGAGTCGATCTCTTTTGAGCTATGAGAAATTAAACGTGCCCGAGAGGAGCAGAGATGAGGGAGAGAGAAGCCGAGCCACCTGAAGATCACCCAGGAGCAGGAACTCTGAGGGACAGGGCCCGCCCTCCAGAACCTACACTGAGTGAAAGCCTTCTGACACCCTCCCACCTGTGAGGGAATCCGTTCTGTTCATGAAAGGCCCCCACGCATGGTGTGTTTGTTACGGCAGCGTTGACGTACTAAGACAGCACTGTTGAGCAATGCTTAGTGACCTAACATAACAGGGTGTAAGCACCACCCCCCCACACACACACCACACCCCACACACAGGGTTGCTGGGCTGTGAGCAGACTTTCTCCCCAGGAGCAGCTGCCTGGGTTTGAACCTCTGGGCTTTAGGGTAGCAGTCCAGCAAGGAACTGTTGGCCTTAGCTTGACGGAATGGCTCTGCTATTGAATGCCACGGGGAAGATGCCCGGATTAGAAAACAGTGCCCAATGATGTGTCCACCTTTCACGGGGACACTTGAGGGGAAAACTGGGAAAGACTCAGAGAGAAACAGCAAATAAGATTCAATGAATGGACAACAAGAAATTAACACCCACAGAAAAATCCTTAAAGGGATTAGGGTTACTAACTCCCTAAAAAAAACACTTGCTGCCATCAAGTCAATGTGGACTCATACCGACCCTCGAGGACAGGGCAGAACTGCCCCCTGTGGGTTTCCGAGACTGTAACACTTTACAGGAGTAGAAAGCCCTATCTTTTGTTTGATTGTTTGTTTTAATCATTTTATTAGGGGCTCATACAACTCTTATCACAATCCATACATACATCCATTGTGTCAAGCACATTTGTTGCCCTCATTGTTCTCAAAACATTTGCTTTCTATTTGAGCCCTTGGTATCAGCTCCTCATTTTTCCCCTCCCTCCCCGTTCCTCCCTTCCCCATGAACCCTTGATAATTTATAAATTATTATTATTTTTTCATGTCTTATACTGTCTGACATCTCCCTTCACCCACTTTTCTGTTGTCCATACCCCAGGGAGGGGGTTATATGTAGATCCTTGTAATCGGTTCATCTTTTCTACCCCACCTTCTCCTTACCCTCCTGGTATTGCTTCTCTCATTATTGGTCTGGAGGGGTTGGTTCCTCTGTCCTGGATTTCCTGTTTCCTTATCTGTACCATTGTACATCCTCTGGTCTACCCGGATTTGTAATGTAGAATTGGGATCATGATAATGAGGGGGGAGGAAGTATTAAAGAACCAGAGGAAAGTTGTATGTTTCATCGTTGCTACACTGTACACTGACTGACTTGTCTCCTCCCCGCAACCCTTCTGTAAGGGGATGTCCAGGAATGTACAGATAGGCTTTGTACTCCGCACTCCCCCTCATTCACAATGATATGACCTTTTGTTCTTTGATGCCTGATACCTGAGCCCATTGACACCTCGTGATCACACAGGCTGGTGTGCTTCTTACGTGTGGACTTTGTTGCTTCTCAGTTAGATGGCCGCCTGTTTATCTCCAAGCCTTTAAGTCCCCAGACACTATATTTTTTGATAGGCGGGCACCATCAGCAGAAAACCCTATCTTAATAGCCTCAAATAAAATAATCAATCGTTCCAGAGTGTTAATTCTCTTCTTTCCCAGAATGTCCTAAACAGAGAAAGTCAGCCTACATAAAAGCAAGGCAGCATTTTAAATGGCGAGAAGGAGGACAAGCAGCTGCCCTTGAACTCACTTGACATGGACTCATGGCGTCCCCAGGGGTGTCAGGGCAAGATGGTGCTCCAGATCATTTTCAGCCATCCATTTCTCAGAAACAGATTGCCTGGTCTTTCTTCTGAGGCACTTACAGATGGAGGTGAATTCTCCACCAGTAGCTGAGAACGCAATTGTTTGTGCCAACCAGGGACTCCAAGAAAGGGGATAAAATTGTTTTAATCCTTGAACAAGTACCTCAAATGGATGGGTTGGAGCTTGGAGAATTTCTATAAATTAGATATAAATCTATAAATCTTTACAAACAGCTCAAGCATTAGGATGAAGGCAGGCAGTACTGAGTACTTGTCATGTGTCAGGCATTCTCTAAGGTGCCTTCCATCACTAACGTGATCATCTCTTCTCTGTCCTCCTCCTCCTCATTGGGTTCTGTGACATGGGAGTGCTCTGAGGTTAATCCGGAGGAACATGTAAGACATGTAAAAGAGTGCTTAGCATATCCATTCTCTACAGACGAATTCACTCTGTCGTGACCGTCACTGTACTTGCTACTATTCAACGAAGCTGGATTATGTAGGCCAGGCACTAGGTGTAACCAACTGTGTAACCACTACACACCGGGGCTCTTAACAACAGCCAATAAGAATTCCTTTCTAGATCAGGCTGACAGAAAAAACTGAGACACGTATGTCATCTCAGTCCCCACAGTGAGGGGGATACTGATACTTTACCCCATGTTATAAATGAGGAAACGGAAGATGAGATTTAACTTGTCCTAGGCCACAAGGCTAATGGCTCAAGTGTGTGAGCCCCGGGGCACAGCTCTCTAATCCCTGGACTCTATTATCTTTTTCCAACTGGACAATTGTACAAATGTTTGGGTTTTCCCTAACCAGGAATATAGTTTGCCTCGTTGTCCACATGCCAGCACAGCTGGCTCAGAGTTTGCATCACTGCATCTTTCTTTTACAGCCTGCAGAAGAGTAATTCCCAGGTGGACCTTCTCATCCTCGGTGCAGGGAGACATGGGCTAGTTACAAACAGCTCGGGCCGGGGCTTCGTACATCTGAAGGAATCTCCACATTGTAACCCAAACACGAAGGTTTTGATCTGGTCCCCATCCCGCCATCCTCCTGCCAGTCCTGTGTGGCTCCGAGTGACTAACCTCTCCAGCCGTTCCCCGCATACACCCTGTAACTATGGGAGTGGCCATGGGGAGCAGTGGAAAGTCCAGCCAGGAACTAGCGACTCGTCCATGGCGATGACCTCCCACGGCACAGCTCACATTCTAGGTGGCTGGCCAAGCCCTGGCGGGGGGGGGGATGCCACCACCCATGCTAACATCTGCTTCAGCGAGCCCCCTGCGTTACGCTGTCGCCGTCGTCTCCATCCAGCTTGCCACCCACCAGTGGCTGAGGTCTGCATGGAAGGCCCGACAGTCCGGACTATTGGCCATTTTCAGGAGTGGGGGGTGGCGGAGAGCCAGAATTTTTTTTCTCACAGCAGAAAATAGAGTCTATAAGAACTCCAATTATACTGGGTTCCGAATCTCAATCCCAGCATGCCCTAACAAAAGGAAATCTCCGTTTCCATATAGCAACCACTGATTTTAATCTTGTCTTCTCGCCAGTGTTTTTCTGAATCCAAATCAGTCATTTTCTTCCCATGACATGTCTCCACAAACCAGCAATTAGGCTCCCTTTTTCCCTTGGTGCTTCAGACGAGCCTGTGCTCAGAAACCGTGTTTTCACCCACTGACGACGTGGCACTCCCGGGCTTGGCACTGAGGGATGCGGACCTCTCGTAAGGTGCGTCCCCTGCACTGGAGAGGTTGACAGTCTCGAGGAGCGGAGGAAAGACAGAAGCGTAGACAGATCTTTTCAGGGTATTGTGGCGAATGCCTAGAACGGATTCAAGGATGGGCTTCGCAGGAAAGACTGACTGCCTGGGCTGAGTCATGAGGGCACAGAGAGGAATGGGGAGGGCACAGCGTGGACAAACCTGTAGCTGTGTGTGGTGGCAGGCAGCAGCCGGGGGCAGGCCATATGCAGGGCCTTGCACAGGTGTGATATGCCAACAAACAGATGAGGCCGAGAGGCAGTTAGGTAAATGCCAGGCAAGGACCTTAGACTTTATTCTGCCCACCCACTCTGCTCATATACATAGAGGGCAGAAAGCATTTCTCCCTTCCCTTTATTTTCTCTAAGAAGCCCTGGTGGTGCAGTGGATTAGGCATTGGGTCGCTAACTGCAAGGTCAGCAGTTCAAACTCCCCAGCCGCTCTGCTCCCATAAAGATTCACCATCTCGTAAGCCCTGGATAAAGTCCACATGAGTCAGAATCAACTCGATGGCAGTGGGTGTTATTTTCTGTCATAAAAGTATTTCATTCGTAGACATGTACTGAATACCTTCAAAGGGTTTTTGCCTCCAAAGCACTAACTTCCTAGAGAGGACGGGGCATAGGTGGTGCTAATACGAGACACGGTGTGGTCGACAACTGTGCGAGTAAGTTCTAGATTGAACTGTTCAAACTTCACAGAGGAAATGTCGCTGGGCTCAGAAGGATGGCTTAATTTTTCAGTTGGTAACTCTCTGGAGGATGCGGCCACAGGAGCCACCCTGAGCAGGGCTTCTAAAACGACCTATGGGAGGAGACCGATGCTGATTTTCACCCCAAAGTGGATGCCTCTTTTCGTACAATACCACGGAAGTGAGTTACTAGAAAACTGACCCTAAAATATGACATTCAAGACACCAGCCCAAGTGTTTTCATGCCCCGTTCCACAGACACAAGATTACTTTGAGAAGTTGCCGTACATGTTTCTAAATGCTTATTGTCCGTGTCTATCGCCCGTTACAACATGAATAGGTAACAAGTGCCCTCAGAGTGGCCACAGCTCAGGTAGCTTCAGAGGATGAAGACTTGGATCCAAGGCTGATGTGGGGACTCGCAAGCAATCTGGAGGGACTAGAGATTGGGGTGTGGGGAAGTGTTTGGGGGCAGTGAGTAATGAGAGAGCATGAATCCTTAGGGCCCTGCGCTCCAGCTAAGGAGGCTGGCTGTACTCTCAATCAGGGCAGAGCTTTGCAGCTGTCTGAGAAAAGGAGTGGCATAGGTATGTTGGCTTCAGTAAATCCCATACCTCCAAATTACCGAAATTGCCTCAAGAAGAAATAGAAAATCTCCACGAACCTGTAACAAGTGGAGGGATTGAGTTCTTCAACAAAGAAAAGTCCAAGGCCAGAGGGTGTCATCCATAAATCCTGCTAAACATTCCCAAAAGAATGAGCACAAATCCTTCTCAAATTCTTCCCAAACTGAGGACAGGAGCTGGAGCGTTCTGACTCATCCTAGGAGACCAGCAGCCAGATAAAGACAAAACAAGAGAAAGGAAACGGCAGATCACATTTCTCAGAAACATGTGCGAAAATCCTCAACGAAAATGCTAGCAAACTGAGTCTAACAGCATTCAAGAATGCAAGAATAGTTCCATTTAAGAAAGCTATTGTAATAATTCTTTACTAGGACCAATAGGGGGTTGGGGACAAATGATCCTCTCAATTGATTCAGAAAAGCCATTGATAAGATTCAGCATCCTTCCATGATGAAAGCGCTCGGCAAACTAGGACTCTCTGGCAAATGGCCATTATGATAAAGGACATGGATCACACACACAACCCCACCCCCCCACCCCGGGCCCATGTCTCCAATGATAGTGGGAAAAGACTAAAAGCTTCCCCTTCAAGGTCAACGAATAAGACAAGAATGCCTGTGGTCACCTCTGCTAGTCAGCATTGTACGAACGTCCTGGCCAGGGCAATTAGACACGTAGAAATAATAATAAAAGTCCTCCAAGTTGGAAAGGAGACGCAAACTGCCTCTATTCACAGATAGCATGATGCTGTGTGTGGCACTGGAGCCAGCAAGGTTGTCATTTGACACGGAGCCACGGTCAGTAGTGCATTGGGCAAATGTACCACACAGACCTCTTTCAAGTGTTAAAGAGCGAAGCTCTCATATAGACGTGAGAGTTGGACAATTATTCAGGATGACGGCAGAAGAATTGACACTGACCTAGAGGACCCACGAAGAATTTTGAAAGTATCACGGACCCGCAGAAAAACAAGCAAACTGTCTTGGGAGGAAGTACCGCCAGTGTTCCTCAGACGTGACGTTGGCAAGGCTCCATCTCACATCCTTTAAACGCGTTATCAGGAGGGACCAGCCCCCAGAGAAGCACACAATGCTTGATAAAATAGAAGATCGGCAAAAAAAAAGTGGGGGGGGAAGCACCACACACGATAGATAGGAGGTGCAGTGGCTGCAGCAACAGGCTCCAACATAGCAACTGTGAGGATGGTTCAGGACCAAGGAGCGTTTCGTTCTTTCTGATCGCACGTAACAGCAGCTATAGAGAAAATCCCCACGATTACACAACAAAGCAACTAGAGCAAATGAACTGAACAGAGTTGCATCTGATCATGGGCTGATCACATTGGCTTGCTCTCCTGTGGACAACAATGAAAAGTCTAAGCCAGGTCATGTCAGTGTTCCATGAAATGCCTCTGTAACCTTGTTAGGTGCCCTTGAGTCTGTGTTGACTCAGAGCGAATCACTGTGACAACCCAACAAAACCCCACCCAGTCTTGCGCCATCTTCACAAATGGTCTTATGTTTGAGTCGATTCAACCCCGGGTCTGGTAAAATGGTCATGTAATTTAGAAAAGGGGGATGATTTGGAAAGAAAGGGAACATAGAGGAGAGAGGAAGGAGCAGAGGTTCATTGCTTGTGGGATGAAGGGAATGGGGAGCTCCTAAAAAAATTTTTTTTTGAGTGAAAATATTCACAGCCAAAGTCACTGCATCCCATGGTTTCTAGGCATCCTGCCCAGTGAGACTGGTGACATTCCTCACATTGTGTCATCTAGGCGAGTTGTTTGCCTCCCATTTACTCAACTCTCCTGCCTCTTGACCTTCTCAGCTGTGCTTTGAGATAGCTGCTGCCCCTTTGGTCCTACACGACTTCTTTTCTCTCTTTCTTTTAAGAAACACAGTGCTCGGGGTCACCAACTTTACTCGTGTGTTCTTGGATTTAGCCGACGATCCGTTTAAAGGTGACTTCAGGGAATTGTTTCAGGGAAAAGGTTTAAAGAGCAACGCACGGCCTTAATCTTGGTGACGTCTCTAGCCTCCGTAGTCCCGTCGGTCTGGGGAGCTTTGGAAGCCCCGGAGGAGGACAGGAACAGGGGACACCAGACAGCAAAGGGAGAGGCTGTTCAGTGGAGGTGTTAAGGTTTGCTCACTGTTGGGACGTTTATGTAAAAAGGGCAAACATAATAACTGACGTTTTCAAAACTATGGTCTTCTGGAGTTCAGCTGGCGTTGCACTTCCTTATAGGGAAGCCTGTGTTTTGATGGTCATCTGCTTGGAGAGACAGCCCAAGACGAGACAAAGCAAATCGAGAGCACTCACGAGCATGTAGAGAGCAGTGGGTGACATCAAGAGCCACCATCTTCAAGAGGTCTGCATCCAGGGAGAGCAACAGAAGGTCAGCCACTCCCTAATGCGTGGATGGCCCAGCACTGACCATGGATGGCATCTGGCATGAAAAGACCGATCAACCAGGTGGGGCACAGACATTGAAGGCCTTCGAAGGGCTCATGGGGAAAAATGGAGTTCAAAGATAATGGAATGTTTAACCACTACCACCTTCAGTCACTGTCACTGATGACCACACACAATGACCCTCCCCCCAAAAGATAATGGAATTTTCCCACAAACCTTTTAAAACCCCCTCCTATAGCCCTGCCTTCCCAGTTGCACAAGCATGAGCATCTCATAGGATCCGCGCAAGAGGGGCAGTAAATGTCGAAAATAATGAAAAGCTGTCGATCTGAGCTCCCGATGGTGATGGTAGACATTAGGCTGGGGTGCGCAATGCCGTGCAATGGGACTCCTGTGGGCGAAGGCACCAGCGACCAACGAAGATGCACTCCAGAGACATAGCGACCCTGTTTAAATGCATGAGACCCAACAGAATCACATCAGCACCCATTAACTGGGGCCTCCTGGAAGTGCAAACAGTTGACACGTTCACTATTGAATGAGAGGTTGGGGTACACACCCATCCAGATTCACCTCTGAAGAAAGCCCAGGCGCTGCTCTGCTTTGGACACACAATCTCCATCAGAAACCCTATGAAGCATGGTTCTA
The DNA here is from genome assembly GCF_050624435.1 of Tenrec ecaudatus. Classification (NCBI taxonomy): domain Eukaryota; kingdom Metazoa; phylum Chordata; class Mammalia; order Afrosoricida; family Tenrecidae; genus Tenrec; species Tenrec ecaudatus. The sequence continues at coordinate 46,952,503 of NC_134540.1, read as the reverse complement.
CAATTCCCCGGATCCACATGGCTTGGCCAAGAATTGTGATTGAGATAGTTAACGTTTATTGTGCCAACCTGGCTGATAAACATATGTGGGATTAATTGAAGGGCAGAAGGATAAATGGCTCGATGAGCCTCGCCTTTCTAGTTCTCAGGTCTCTTGCTTTGTGATGGTCGGACCAGGGTGCAGCTGCCTTAGCCAGTTCCCTGCTTCAGCTGGCAAGGCTCACTTCCTCCAAGACATCCCTGAGGAGAAGAGGCATGGACCTACCCCGAAGCAGTCCTGGGTGCTGGAGCAGCCGTGTGGAGACCCCTGCCAGCACTGAGATGCTTACGTGTTCACAAATTCAGCTTTCCTCCTGCAGTCGGCATCATTGCGTGTGCTTTGTGAGATGGAGGAGGACTTTGTAGATTGGTGTTGGACATAAGGGTAAATAGGTTAATGGGTTAATGTTGGACTTGTGGGCTTGGGCAGCACTGGGTTGGGATGTTTTCTTGATGCGCACTTAACCTTTATATAAAACTCTCTCTTATACATGAGTTTCTGTGGATTTGTTTCTCTAAAGTACCCAGACTAATACAATGATCATTGGCTTCACCTAAATGGTTAATTAGAGAGAGAGGGAGAGAGAGGGAGAGCGTGAGCGCTGGAGAGTTGGCAGGAAGGGGATCACGTGACTTCTATTTTGTCACTGCCAAGCAGCAGTAGCATTTGAAAGCAGCATCGTGGGCGGGGAGGTGGGGATTGGGATGGAGGTCTGAGCTTCATAAAGTGACTACCATGAGACAAAGACTGGACGAGAAGGAGCCCCGGGAAAGGGCCCAGGCCAGCCCCGACTCCCTCTTGCCGTGGAGACGAGATCAAACACAGCTAGACACCAACATTAGGCCATGGCTGCTCCAACCAGAACAAGAGCTGATATGGAGCGGATGTTCCAACTGTTTCCCGGCTGAATTCTTGAGTTGGTAATATAGATACCCGCTTCAACTCACAAAGCCAGGTGAGAGCCTCCACGGAGAAGTCCAGCAGCGAGGACACGGAGAGTGAGCACAGCCGAAGAGCCGCCAGCTAGTCTGTCCCCGTGTGGAGCCGCCCGGCTGCGGCAAAGGGGCTGCAGTGTGAGCGTGCCGTCACCACACAGAAGATGCTGGTGGTGCCACAAACTTCTTGTCCAGTTTATTCATCTTCATGTCTTCTGGGTCTCACAGGCACATTCAGATATCTGTCTGGTTGACCGAGTACTCCCCAGGAAATGAATGGAGCAGGATGCGTCTTCCTCTGAGTATTTCAGTTAGTCTAAATGTTTTTCGCAGGAAAGCAATAGAATGGACATCTTTTCAGTCTGCACCATAGATGTTTTACTAGGGCAAGCCAGCTTTATATATGAGTTCTCATTAGTCTGGGTTTATTGTGTAATATGAAACAGATGGGTAGATGTACAAGGCTATTTTACGTCATGCAATGGGTGTCCGCAGGCAAGAGCGCCGGTGGGCCCTTTGTGATAAAGGAAAGCGTATATATTTTTTTAAACAATTTATTTGGCTCATACAATTCTTATCACAGTTCATACATATACATACATCAATTGTACAAAGCACATCTGTACAGTCTTTGCCCTAATCATTTTTTTCTCCTCTTTTCTTTTTTTACATTTTATTAGGGACTCATACAAATCTTATCACCATCCATACATATACATACATCAATTGTATAAAGCACATCCATACATTCCCTGCCCCATTCTCAAGGCATTTGCTCTCCACTTAAGCCCCTTGCATCAGGTCCTCTTTTTTTTTTCCCTCCCTCCCCTTTCCCCCCTCCCTCATGTGCCCTTGGTAATTTATACATCGTTATTTTGTCATATCTTGCCCTATCCGGAGTCTCCCTTCCCCCCTTCTCTGCTGTCCCTCTCCCAGAGAAGAAGTCACATGTGGATCCTTGTAATCAGTTCCCCCTTTCCAACCCACTCACCCTCCACTCTCCCAGCATCGTCCCTCACACCCTTGGTCCTGAAGGTATCATCCACCCTGGATTCCCTGTACCTCCAGCCCTCATATGTACCAGTGTACAGCCTCTGTCCTATCCAGCCCTGCAAGGTAGAATTTGGATCATGGTAGTTGGGGGGAGGAAGCATCCAGGATCTGGGGGAAAGCTGTGTTCTTCATCGGTACTACCTCACACCCTAATTAACCCATCTCCTCTCCTAAACCCCTCTATGAGGGGATCTCCATTGGCAGACACTTGGGCCTTGGGTCTCCACTCTGCACTTACCCCTTCATTTAATATGGTATATATATACATATATACACATACATATATACATATACACATATATACACATACATACACACACATATTTTTTTTTTTTGCCTGATGCCTTATACCTGGTCCCTTGGCACCTCGTGATCGCACTGGCCGGTGTGCTTCTTCCATGTGGGCTTTTTTGCTTCTGAGCTAGATGGCCGCTTGTTCATCTTCAAGCCTTTAAGACCCCAGACACTATCTCTTTTGATAGCCGGGCACCATCAGCTTTCTTCACCACATTTGTTTATGCACATTTGTCTTCAGCGATCCTATCATGGAGGTGTGCAGTCAATGATATGATTTTTTGTTCTTTGATGCCTGGTAACTGATCCCTTTGGGACCACTCGATCACACAGGCTGGTATGTTCTTCCATGTGTACTTTGTTGCTTCTGAGCTAGATGGCCGCTTGTTTATCTTCAAGCCTTTAAGACCCCAGTCACTATCTCTTTTGATAGCCGGGCACCATCAGCGGAAAGCGTATATTTAAACCCAATGGTCAACTTAACTATTTCAAGAGGCAGTTCCAAAATCCCAACACTTTTAAATACACCGTCAAAGATGATTAACAAGTCCAATGAAATCACCCTTCGGTGACATTGTTTAAAATCATTGCATTGTACAACGCTTATCACAATCCATACATCCATCCACTGTGTCAAGCACATTTATACATTTGTTGCCATCATCATTCTCAAAACATTTTCTTTCTACTTGAGCCTTTAATATCAGCTCCTCATTTTCCGCCCCCCCCCCTCGGTAAAATGTTAAAGAGCTCTGTCTTCAGCTCACTGCCCCGAGAATATCCATTCTGATGGTTCTTTTCCTGTTTTGAGTTTCCAACTATTAAAGGACTAGTTGGATGAGAGAGAAAACGGTTAAGCACCAGTCAGACTGCTGGGGAGAAGGCTCGCTGTTGGAATGCACCCAGGCCTGGCTTCTGAAGGGCCCCGCTCTGGAAACCCCCGCAACGCAATCCGATTGCACACATATGGGGTTATCTGGAGTCACAATCCAGCCGAGGGTGTTTTTCAGGGTGAGTTTGGGATGTGGGGCTGTGTTGTTGTTTGGTTTGGATAGGTAGGCAAAATCTGTCTTCAGGGCTACAGCTTGGCTACTCACCAAAAGGTTAGAGGCTGTAGTCCACCTGGAGGGCTCTTGGAAGAAAGGCCTGGCAATCTACTCCTTGGGAAAAGCCTGCGAAGCACAGTTCTACTCTGACACACGGGATCACGTGAGCGGGAGTCAGCTCAGTGACAACCAGACATGGTAGAGCTCTAAGCCCTGACACCAGCACAGGCCCAGCCTCGGGCAGCAGGCGAGGCAAAGCCAGCTAGCCCAAACCAGGGGCTACACTGGGGTTACGTAGCATGCCCTCCCAGCATCTGTGTGAGCCCACCATGGCGCTGTGCAAGCCGTCAACGTCTTGTTCTGTGAATGTGATTCTAACCACTCTGGAAAACACTGCAGAGTCACAGAGGCTGTGCCGTTGGACCTGGGTCCCAAGCCCCAGCTCTGCTACCCTGTTTCCCCAAAAATAAGACAGTGTCTTATGTTAATTTTTTTTCTCCCAAAGATGCGCTAGGTCTTATTTTCATGGGATGTGTTATTTTTCCATGAAGAATACGGTACACATTTATTGTTTTATTAAAAGAGACCTCACCCTTCCTATCTGCTCCGACTGCGCTGCGGCCAACAATGAGCTGTGTGGAGGGTGCCGCGGCTATGGTCCAGAGTTGCAGTAGCTTCGGGGGGGCCTTAGATTTCAGCAAGAGGCAAAACTGTAAGTAGGTCTTATTTTCGAGGGATGCCTTACTTTCGGGGAAACAAGGTATTGACTCTCCCTGGTAGCAGGCAGGTTAAACCCCTGGCTGGAAGCGACAGCTCAGCATGGTGAGCCTACCAACTGCTCCCTGGGAGAAAGATGTGGCAGTCTGATCCGTAAAGAAGACTGCCTTGGAACATGGCTAGGGCCGTCCTAGGGGGGTTGAGAGTGGTGGGAAATCTTTAGCACATGGTGCTGTTAGAAGCCTAAACCAATCAATTCAGATAAAATCGAGCGGTGTGGCAAGCATCGGGAGAACCTTCCAACTCACCCAGACTGCATGGGATCAAGTGATCAAGTAGAACTGCTCTCTAGGCGTCCCAAGAATGTAAACCTTGACCCGAGACAGCCTCATCTTCGTCTTACGGAGTGGCTGGTGGGTTCAAACTGCAGACCTTTTCGTTAGCAGCCCAACGAGCAAACTACAACCCCACCCTGGACTCCCTGAACTTCTTCCTAGAACTGCAGTTTTCATCTCAGCTGAGGGTAGTGGAGTCCCCTCAGGTTTTTATTAAGACCGTTATAGTCGTGCTGTGCAATCAAGCGTGTGCATTCTCATAAGCCTTCAAAAGTGTCCATTCTGTGGGCATGGTAGGCTCTACGCCCAGTCCCTTCTCCTTTGCCACTTTTTCTTTTAAAAAAAAATGTTTTTAACTGTAAATGAGGTGTAGTCTCCTCCACCTCTTCAAATACTTGGGTGGAGACAGCTCAGAAAACGGCATTTGTAAATATTGACATTGTTGTTCAAATGGATGTGACCTCCCTTGGGGGTGGAGGGGAGTAGGATAGCAAGAGAAGGGACTCTGGACGAGGGTAGACCTTCTTTCTTCAACCACTGTTTCCGAGCCCCTCAGGGCGTGTGGGGCTGTGCACTGAGCCCTGGGGATGTGGCAGCCCGTGCTCGCCTCAAGCTGCAGTCTAACGAGCGTGCTAATGACGCTAGAACTGCGGGCAGCAGTGGAGGTGGAGGTTAGATGGCTTTGAGTCCATCTCATCCAGTCCCCATGACAACCAACAACGTGGGGAACGTTGCCCAGGCCTGGGCCATCCTCTCCGCCCTGGGTGCAAGCCCACTGTGGCCGCCTGTCTTCGTGAGGACCCTCCTTTCGTTTGCTGACCTTGTGCTTCTACAAGGTGATATCCTTCTCTGACGACGTGTCCAAAGTATGGGAGACAGTCTCACCATCCCCACTGCTAAGGAGCATTTCTGGCTGTACTTCTTCCAAGATGGATTTGACCAGTGTTCTGGCAGCTCCTGGTATATCCAATACTCTTCACTGACACCGTAACTGAGAGACATCCATCTTCCTTGTTCAATGTCCAGCTTTCACATGTTTCTGAGGCGCTGTAAACACCATGGCTCGGGTTGGATGCGCCTTGGTCGTCAAAGTGACATGGTTACGTTAGAGCACTTTAAAGAGGTCCTCTGGCGACAGATCTGCCCAAGGCGGTGCACCGTCTGATTGAGAGACTCGTGCTTCCATGAATGTGGGTTATGTACGACTCGGGGGTAAAATGAAATCCCTCACAATGTCAGTCTTTTCTCCCTTTAGCGTGACACTGTCTACTGGTCCGGTTGTGAGGGGTTTGTTTCTTTATGTAACAACCAAAGGTCAGCTTCTCCACCAGCAAGCGGATGCGCGGATGCGCCTGAGGCCTCCCGGAGGCTGTGATAAGCTCCCCTCCCACTGCGATGCTGTGTTCCTCTGGGTGTCCTGACACCTGCCTTTCCTGATTTTAAACCATGCAGTCTCCTCTTCTTCTGTCGGAACTGCTGCCTCTTGTTCAGTGTGTGGGCTCCACGCTGAAGTATTCGGGAATCCTTTCCTTCGCCTTCTTAGCCATAATTTGTTGTGACCACAGAGTCCTTTGCCTTTACACAGTCAACAGAATACAAGCCAGCAGCTCTCTGGCGGTCCTCCGTGGATATGTTCCTACAACCATCTTTTCAAGTTAATTTCAGAATGTTACTTGCATGTGACGCTATCGTTCTTTTGGCTTACCATTCTTTGATAAGTATGGATCCCTTCAGTTTTATAAAACCTCACTGCCATAGAGTCAATTCCAACTCATAGTGACCTTAAAGGACAGAGTGGAGCTGTCCCTGTGGGTTTATGAGAGGGTAATTCTTTATAGGAGTAGAAAACCTCATCTCTCTGCCACAGTGTAACTGGTGGTTTTGAACAACTGACCTTTCTGTTGGCAGCCTAAAATGGAACCTACTGTGCCACCAGGACTTCACCCCAGTCTTATCGGTGACTGTATTTTAAGAACATAGATTAGTGAAAGGTTTTAATCAGGGGAGCAAATGGCCAAATTCCACTTTTATTTATTTATTATTTATTTAAATTTCCACTTTTAAAATGTCTCCTCTAGCTGCAGAGAGGAGAGTGGCTTAGATCAGTGGTTCTCAACGCGTGGGTCGTGACCCCTGTGGGGGGTCAAATGACTCTTTCTCAGGGGACACCTGATTCGTAACAGTAGCAAAATTACAGTCATGAAGTAGCAACGAAAATAATTTTATGGTTGGGGGGTTACCACGACATGAGGAACTGTATGAAAGGGTCACGGCATGAGGAAAGTTGAGAACCACTGGCTCAGATGGAGAAGAGAGTGCTGTTGGGGGGCAGTAAAATCTATCAGAGATGGCCGCAGGAAGTCAGGGCTTGACCACAGGGATGAAGGCCCCTCTGGAACAAGGAGACTGATGTGTTGTGAGACGTTAGAGAGACCAGCGGGGCTTTGGTTTGATGGTGCCACTTATGGAAAGGGAGAACAGAGCAAGGGAAGGTTTGGGGATGAAAATTGTGAGTGTATTTTTTCAATTCTTGGTTTGGAATTTCACTATTTATTGAAAGGAAGCGCTGGTGGTTTAGTGGTTCCGAGTTGGGCTGTAATTCACATGGTCAGCAGTTGGAAACCACCAGCAGCTCCACGGGAGAAAGACTGGTCTTTCTACTCCCATGAACAGTTACAGTCTCAGAAACCCACAGCGGGTGCTATGAGTCAGCATCGACTTGAAGGTAGAGAGTTCTTTACTGAGGTGGTTTGGGTCCAGTTGCTTAGCTGTGCTGAACTTCAGAGCTGTCATCTGTGAATCTGCCCACTCTGGAGCCCTGGGGTACACTGGCTAGGCACGGGGCTGCTAGCCCACAGGCCAGTCACTGGAACCCCCAGGTACTCCTTCCTCCGCGGAAGACAAGCCCTGGCGATCTACCCTTCCCATCACGATGACAGCCTGAGAACCCCTTGGGGACAGACAGTTCTACTCTGTCCTATATGAGGTCCACATGTCAAAATTGATTCGATGGCACATGACAGGGACCCTGCGACTTTATACAGGATCGTTTTAACTATTAAATCACATGACCTCTATACAAGCCTAACCGTGAAAGTTCATCACATGGTAGGACTTTTAAATGATAGTGCTTTCTTAACCAACCACCCCTTGTAATTTAAAGAAAATGTACAGTTTTTTAAACTTTTATACGCAGTGCATTAATCTTGATAAGACTTTTCCCAGAATATGTTCCAATGCCTTTTACATGCTTTTGGCTTCAGTTTTGAACAATTAATCCTAGGCAAGAAGAAAGGCCCCTCTCACAAGTGACTGAGAATAAACCAACATCCAGTTTCTTTTTTTTTTCCAGCTAGTTCATAAACTTATCTTTCATCATTGAAATTCTATGGTTTCAACAGGTGGCCCACAGCTTGAGTAAAGAAAGCAAATTGATCTTTTTCCTGAGGAAAAGCTACAGTATCCCACACTTTCCTGAGCCTGCCTGAGTAATTCCGGACACAGTAGACCAACTAGGAAGACAGGGGAGGGGACTAGCCTTTTGATGGCAAATGATGTAAAAAACAAACCAATCTATCCTTCAAGTTTTGATCAGAAATCAATATCAATAAGACAGGATGTTACAAACATCTTATAAAGATTTCATAGGAAGATCAGCTTCATAATAAATTAGCTGTAAAAGTTAACAACTAGAGCTGACAAATAAAACATATTAAACTCCATTCATTCCCCTTGTAATCAGTCACTGTGCCAGGACACTTCATCCAAAATCTAACCCAAACAGTCACGATGGAGCATACCCTGTGTGTATATCAGTAGAACTGGCCTCACAGCGTTCTGTAAGGGTGCATTTTTGAAAGTAGATTTCTAGGCCTGTCTTTGGAGGCATGCCTGGTTGAACTAGAACCGTTAGCCTTTTGGGTAGCAGCCCAGGGCCTTAACCACTGAATCACCCAGTGAGGGTTCTAGTTAAATATCCAAACCAAACTCATTTCCACTGAGTCAATGCCAACTCATAGTGACCCTAGAGGGGAAGGTAGGACTGCTCCCGTGGGTTTTCCAAAATTACAATTCTTTAAGGAATAGAAATCCTCATCTTTCTCCCCCGGAAAGGTTGGTAGTTTTTGAAATGCCGACCTTGCAGCTAGCAGCCAATGGGTAACCACTATGCCACCAGGGCTCCTTAGTGAACTATAGGGAGATCTAAACTAACCAGCCACAATTACTCCAGATTGCTTTACTACAGGGGGAGGATGATTCATTAAACTCTGTATGTGCCAAGATCGCGTTCTCATCTGATCGGCATACAGTCTGTGATGCTCTGTGGTATGCGTTGTTAGTCTCTAACATCCATCCAACCAGTGTGAAACAGCAGAACATAATGCTCTCCTGGGTGTGGCGTTTAGGACATTTTTACATTGGTTATGGTCCTTAGTGTCTGTATTTTACTTTAGTTTGTTTATAAGCTTATTAGTATTCTTTATATTTTTTGGTGATGTATATTCTTAGCAGAGGCATTCACTTACTAATGTAAACAACGAACCCCATGATTTAAAAAATGCTATACATTCTAATGTTCTGAATATTTCTGGTATAATAACTCTTAGTATTTGGGAGGAATCTCTCCCTCACCCAATTTGGGGGGAAATGTGAATTGCTGAGAGTCTAGCACAACTGGGTAGTAGATATAAATATCCCCAGAACCAGAAATGAGAAGTAAGATTTTCATTAAGTTACATATCTACTGGGTCCCAGATGTTTGGTATCTTTTGCTATGTGCTGATGTTGAGTAAGAGAGAGAGTGAAGTTTGAAGACACTTGGTTTCCTGTAATAAGTTGTCCACCCAAGACTCACAATTGGTTTTAAATGAATAGCAAACTAGCTTAAACCAAATTGTATTAAGACTAACCACCAAAATAGAAACAGAATAGATGGTTTTCTTAAGAAATTAGTTTTCCTGTAATTTGTTGCGGTCATATAGTTGTTCTTCTGCTTCCTATCAAGCAAAAAGGTCTACTAGTGACAAGCACATCGTATCAAAATCACTATGTAAGTAATAGACTTATGTATGGAAGTTGGGAACAATCTCCAGTTATTTGAGAAAGTATTACTGCCCTGACCATTTATTTCATGATATAATTAGGAAGGGACAAATGTTAAAAGTGAATTAGAGGATTATTCAGGACAGGGATTTTGGTTAATCATTGCTCATAAACTGTTGCCTCAAACAGACTTTCCTAAGTCAGCATCCCCTCGTTTTGCAGGTGGAACTACAGGGGCGTAGAGCTGAGCCTGGATGGTTGTTGGCAGTCAGGGTGTCTCCCCCACCTCCTTCCCCCGAAACACTGCCAGTCCAGTGCTACCCCCATGGTTGGTTTTGGATCAGATCATCATGATCCGTAGTTTTCTCATCAGCTGTGTTTTAGAAGGAGATTCCAAGCCTTTCTTCCTCATCTGTCTTCATCTGGAAAGGCTCCTGAAACCAGTTCAGCATCACAGCAACCTACAAGCCTCCACTGACAGCTGGGCGGTGGCCATGTGCACAACTGCATGTGCACAATTGAAGTCGAGTCTTCCTCAGGGACGATGAGAATTCTACCGTTGAACCACTTTATGCTGAATTCTAACTTGAGACTTAAAAAAAAAGCTCCATTCGTTGTTTTGATAATTACATTCCTGAAGTCAGCATTGATTCGGTGTATTATAGAGCTATTATTACGCACTCCTTCCCCACTGCTCGTGTAAACAGTACTCAGTCACTTTAGCATTTAATCTGTACAAGTCAGTAATTCATGTACTGCTGTATGAAGGGCCAGTCTATACATTCACATATCTAGGTTTAAATATGTTTCTGGCTCACTTTTGAGACATCATTATCATGTGATCATTGAGAATATTATAGTGTTATTAATTTAGCCAATGGTACAGAATTTAAAATACTGTTGAGAGAAAGAAATTTTGGGTGGGTTTTTTTGTTTTGTTTTTTGTGGGTAGGAACTTGTTTTTGAGAATATGAAATGCAAGTTAGATAAATCTATGAAGACAGTAACTAGATGAATACTTTCTTAGCATTATGGCTAGAATGAGAAAAACAAAATGGAAAAATGCATTCAGCATATCTTAAACTGAAATAACTAAAGAAAAAATTCAAGCCTTGGGTTGCAATCTTGAGCAATTCTATGGGAAAATATTGAATGATGCAGAAAGTATAAACAAAAGATGGAAAGAATATACAGTCACTATACCAAAAAGAACTAGTCAACATTCAACCATTTCAAGATGTACCTATGGGAAAAAACCAAAGGTACTTGAAGGAAGAAGTTCAAGCTGCACTGAAAGCATGGGCCAAAAAGGCCAGGAATTGATGGCATACCAATTGACATGCTTCAACAACCTGATGGAGCACTTGCTGGTCTATGCCAGGAAATTTGGAAAACAGCTAATTGGCCAGCTGATTGGAAGAGATCTGTATATATACCTATTCCAAAGAAAAGTGACCCAACTGAATGCTCAGACTGTAGAACAACATAATATTATATGCAAATAAAATGTTTCCGAAGATCATCCAACATTGCAGCAACACATGGACGGGGAACTGCTCAGAGGTTCAGTCCAGATTCAGAAGAGGATGTGGAATTTGTACATGGATCAAGAGGCAGTTGTGTGAACAGAACAAGGGGATACGGCATGATTTAAATTCAGGAAAAGTTTCAGGGTCTATCTTCTCACCACACTTATTCAATCTGTGTGCTGAGCAAATCATCAGAGAAGCTGGAATAAATGAAGAACAATGTGGTATCAAGATTGGAGGAAAGCTTATTAACAACCTGTGACGTGCAGATAACACAACCTTGCTTTCTAAAAATTAGGAGGACTTAAATCACTTTCTGATGAAGATCAAGCATTGCAGCTCAATGTAAAGAAGACCAAAATCCACACAACCGGACCAATAGGTAACATCATGGTAAATAGAGAAAAGGATGAAGTTGTCAAGGGTCTTTAGTCTTCCAATCAGTCCACAATCAGTGCTCATGGAAGCAGCACTCAGAGATCAAATGATGCGTTGCATTGGGGAAATCTGCTGCACAAGACCTCTTTTAGAGTGTTGAAAAGCAAGGAGGTTACTTTGAGGACTAAAGTGTACCTGACCCAAGCCATGGTCATTTCAATCACCTCATAAGAAGGAATCAATGCATTTGAATTGTGGTGCTGGTGAAGACTATTGAAAGTGCCATGGGCCCCCAAAAGAACAAACAAAACTGTTGCAGAAGAAGAGCCAGAGTGCTCCTTAGAGGCAAGGATGGTGAGACTTCATCTCAAGTGCTTTGGACATGTTGTCAGAGAGACCAGTTCCTGGAGAAGGACGCCAAGCTCTGTAAAGTAGAGGGCAGTGAAAAACAGTAAAGCCCTCAACAAGGTGGATTGACGCTGCCTGCAACAATGGGATCGAATATAATAACACTTGGGAGGACGGGGCAGGACTGGGCAGTGTTTCATTCTGTTGTTCATAGGGTCACTATGAGTGGAAACTGACTCAATGGCACTTAACAACCGTGCTACTTCCATGTCATAGAAGAGGGGCTGACATGTGGACAGGGTTAGTAACTTGCCTGCGGTCACACCAGTGAAAGGGTGTTGGAACCAGGCTGCTTGACTCCAGCGCACCTGTTCTCCCTCATAACTCTTTTCTTTTTCACGCATAAAAAATGTTCTGCCTCACAGAAGGGTCCCAAGGGAAGAATGAGTCAGCCAGGGTGCAGCACAGCACCCACCGAACACACAACATTCCTCTAGTTCTTAATGCTTCCTCCCCGCCACGAGACAGCCAGGGTGCAGCACAGCACCCACCGAACACACCACACTCCTCTAGTTCTTAATGCTTCCTCCCCGCCACGAGACAGCCAGGGTGCAGCACAGCACCCACCGAACACACCACACTCCTCTAGTTCTTTAATGCTTCCTCCCCGCCACGAGACAGCCAGGGTGCAGCACAGCACCCACCGAACACACAACATTCCTCTAGTTCTTAATGCTTCCTCCCGCCACGAGACAGCCAGGGTGCGGCACAGCACCCACCGAACACACCACACTCCTCTAGTTCTTTAATGCTTCCTCCCCCCTGCTATCATGATCCAGTTCTACCTTACAAATCCAGCTATACCGGAGCACGTACCCTGGTACAGGTAAAAACTCTCGACACATGGAATCCAGGACAGATACACGCCTCAGGAACAGTAATGGGAGTAGCACTACCATGAGGGTGCGGGGAAGGTCGGGGGAGAAGGGGAGAAATGGGGGACCGACTACAATGACAAACAACGGCAACACGGGTGAAGGGAGACAACGACGATCAGTGTAAGATATGAATTTAATAATAATTTATAATTAATCAGGGGTCTATGAGTGGGGGAGGGTGAGGGAGGGAGAGAAAAAAGAGGAGCTGATACCAAGGGCTCAAACAGAAAGAAAATATTTTTAAAATGATGATGGGAATATAGGTGCAAATGTGATGGATACAATTGATGTCTGGGTTGTTATAAGAGCTGTAGAAGACACGTGGGGCGGAGAGACGTGTGCTCCCCACCCCCACCCCGTCCCCTGTCACTGCCAGCCGTTTGCACACGCTCTGTCAGTCATGGCAACTCGAATAGCAACTTATTTCCCCAAAGGAAGCACTCTGAAAAATCACATTATCTCTGCACGCGCAGACAGTGTGGAGAAGGTCAAGGTGGTGATTTTGCTTCTAACTTCCCCCAGAGGACTGGGACAGGACTGTGAGAAATCCATTGCCCTTGCATTTTGGCCCGGGCTCCTTAGTATCGCTCCCTGTGGGAAAGCGAGCCCCATCCGCAGCCCAGCGTTTCTGGTCAGTGGAGCAGAACCCAGTGGACTGAATGCAACGGTGGGGGCAGAACCATCACTTATGAGGGGGCTGCAAAAAGTTCATGGGAAAACGGACTGAGAAGCTAGCCGGGCGTTTTCCCATGAACGTTTGTGAACCCCCCGCATACGGAGAAACCCCGGCATGTGCTTCCGCTGAGGGGCGCTGGTGGAGCAGCGGTTCGAGCGCTCTGCTGCAAACCAGTAAGTAGGTCAGCAGCCATTCCCTCCACAGGAGGGAGATGCGGCAGTGTGCGTCCTTAAGGATTATGGCCCTGGAAGCCCCCTGGGGCAGTTCTGCTTTGCCCAGTGTGTCCCTGAGAGTTGAAATTGGCTGGACAGCAGTGGAGCTTGTTTGGTGTCTGGGGTGCATCCTCCTATTCGGGTGCTGTGCGTTAGAGACCCCACCGTAGGTACTGAAGTCAGGTGTGTGGTGTCATTGTAGGCCAAAGGCAAGGAAAGGCAGTGGCTGCGGCACCAAGCTACCGGGGAGCTAGACGACGCGAAGATCATCGACGGTCTGACCGGCGAGAAAGCCATCTACAAACGCCGCGGCGACTTGGAGCCCCAGGTAAGCCAGCCCGACCTCAGGGCGACACGGGCGCCTGCTTCACAGAAACCTGCTCTCCGGCCGCGGCTTTTCCCCAAACACCACCGCCAGCACAGGAAACAGAACGATTCCACTCGCCTAATATTTACTACAGAGTTAAATATTCTAGCTGACAGCGTCGTCAGCTCAATGACAGTGCCCCTTTTCCTTTCTGACTCTTATTGTACTAATCGGGGTTTCAACTAGGAAACGCCCAACTCACACTGGGTAATTTGCAGAATAGTTAATAAAATGACTATTTGTAGTGGTCAGTGTGGGGTCAGAAAGACCAGAGACCGCAGGCTCAGCCCCACTCCCCGGCCTAAAACGGCCCCAGGAAGAGCATCCGGAGTAACTGGAGAAAGCTTTTCACAGAGATGGCCACCGGGCTGAGGCTCTGTCCTTCAGCAGAAGGAGAGTCCATCCATGGGCACCAGACAGGGAGCTCAATCCCACCTGCACCCTGCCAGTGCCACCCACCCATAGAACCTCTGGAAGCCAGCTGCCAAGGGAATGGTAGGCCCATGGGAACACCTCAGCCTCCCAGGCCAGGAAGCCCAGCAGAGAGCAGTGGAGTCACACAGCCCCGCTCTGGCTTTAAATAATCCCAGGGGCTATTCATGACTCCATTAGTTTGAGGATTTTTTGCCTCTCATACAACTGAAGGGAAAAAACTCAGAATATAAGGATCCCCCCCCCCCGAAAGTATTGTAGTTTGTAAACTTTTAGATAATGATCATTTGAAAACATTGACAATAAAATGCCTCCCCTGCCCACCTCACCCCACCCAAAATGGAAATAAGGTTCAGTATCTAGTCTTCTAGAAAGATCTGTGATTTCTTATAACCACGGGAGAGCCAACTTTGCCACTGGGAGCTGGGGGTGCAGTGACTTGGAGGAGAGGAAGCACTGGTCCTATTTAAGTGGTTCTTCAGAGATGATCTGTTGGTCATTTGGGACGGGCTCATTCTGTGTGTCACTGGTATGAGTCAGCGACAGCTTTCTCTCCTGACTGACTCATTGTGGTCAGCAATTGTGTTTAGACACAGCCGAAATTAGGAGTCATCATGGACATGTATGTGGCACTGTTCTGAATTTAGGCAGGCTCAACACACGGATAAAAAAGGTATCGAATGTGTCTCAGAACCAGTGTCCTGTCCTATCACCAGGTTCTCTTGAAGTTACAGACTCTGCTTTATTGATCTTCATAGGTGTCAGCAAGTACATATTAACAGAACAATCTGGAATTCTCCCACCTCCCTTTAAAGAAAAACCCTACAAAGTTGTTGTTTTTTTAAAAAATTCTTTGAATTGGCATGTCTGAGTACAGAATCAAACTGGATCTTTCACATCTTACTTGTCAGTTGTTGCTAGGCAGATACCACACTTGAGTCTCTAGCTACCAGAAAAGGAAAAGAGACGTAGTCAGCCCCTGGAAGGAAGGGAGAATGGGAAGCTTCCTGAAGACAAAAGGCATTCCAAAGACTGTTTTCCTTAAGTTCTCTGCCAGACTCACTCTCCCTTGATGTTGTTTCGGGAGCCTGATATTTCGTGGGGCCCTTGTGCAAAATGACGGTCAGTTCACTGGCCCTGGACGTGCCAGGTCAGCACTCCGCTGCCAGCTGACAGGTCAGCTGTTAGAAAGGAGCCACCAGACCTGGTGACACCCTCCCATTAAAGATGACAGCCCAAGACCCTTTGGGAATGTCCTCCTCCATCACGTGGGGTCACTGTGAGTCAAAATCCCCTTAAAGGCGCTTCACAACAATTATACACAATCAACACACAACAATAATACACAAATGCAAAGGCACCGAGCCCATTCCAACCTATAGCTGCCCTTTAGGAGAGAGCAGAAGGTGCCCCGGGGGTTCTGAGACCGGAATTCTGTGGGAGTAGAAAGCCTTCTCCCTTGCAGTTTGCAGTTCAGCTCACACACAGCTCACCTCCAGGGCGCCTCCTAATACACTGCAGGTATGAGCGAAACCAATGTCGTTTCCCCTCTAAAACATAGGTTTTCCAAACTTATTTGGCCTACATCCTCCTATACCCCTCTCAAAAAATTATTCGGCTCCCCCCGGCAATTAAACTATTTTGTACTATAACCCATAATCCAGGATAACGTATAGGTAGCTCCCCCCACCCCAATCATTCAAACATACCCCCTACTTCCCCCTCCATCCCCCCCACCCCGCCCACGGGCAGGATCACCACCCTCGGGGAACACTGCATCCAGATGTCCCAACTGAATTAAGAAGCCATCAGCCTCCAAAGGGAACTGTGCTGGCCTAGGACCCCCTTGACAGGACCATGTTCCAAGGGCAAATCTCCCCCATAAGGCTCGGCTCCCTGCAGAAATCTGAGCACCTGTTTTCTGAAATAAGCTCCCCTGCTACCTCCCCACCCACTGGAGGGACCGTGTGCAGGGCTGCCGCTCTGGCTCCTGGTGGGTCCCCAGCAGAGCCCTGGAAGCTCACAGCCGCCCTCGCTTCCTCCCTCCGCGCAGCTGGGCAGCCCACAGCAGAAACCCAAGCGTCTGCGCCTGGTGGTGGATGTCTCCGGCAGCATGTACCGCTTCAACGGGGTGGATGGCCGGCTCGAGCGCACCATGGAGGCCGTGTGCATGGTCATGGAGGCCTTCGAGAACTACGAAGAGAAGTTCAAGGTAACGGCACGACCTCAGGAGGAGGAGGAGGATTGGGGCCGTTGCCCATAACGGTCCAAGAGTTAGGGGGCGAGGTGGGGGGGGGGAGTGAGCTCAGGCTGCGTCAGAGCACCTGTTCAGCCGTGTAGAGGGAGGACCCGTGCCGCTTTGTCTGCTCTCCGAAGCGGGGACAAGATGGAAGCGTAAGGATCCAAGACGTCATTTGGTTTCAAAAGAAGCCCCGCAGCGCACGGGTCGTGTATGCTTTCGCAGAGCCCCAGCCAGGACATTGAAGGTGGGGCGGGGGGGAGGGGGCGGGAGGAATGTCCATTCCCAGGTTGTGCACCCTGTCCGACCCCAGCTCACCACCCACCCCCTTGCACCCCTTCGACTGCCAGGCGGCCCCCACTCCTCTGGAGGGCTTGAGTGGGCACTCTCTGCTCTGGGCATCGCGTTACAGTTCCACAGGGCGGGGCAAGAGTCGGCAGCAGGCATCACCCTGGGAGAAAGACAGCTGCCATCTCAGAGCCTGACTGTGCAGAAGGGGGCTCCCAGCCATCGTTGTCACCACTGAGAACTATGCCGTACGGGGTTCTTGGCTGTCTTCAGAAGCACACTGCCAGGCCTTTTGTCACGGCACTGCCAGTAGGTTTGAACTGCCAACCGCTAATCACGGAGCACAAATCCAAGGACCTCACTGCCTTACCGGGGCCCTGTAAACCCACCCTTTCATGCAGCTCTTAGCAAATAGCCTTGAACCCCATCCCAAGCCATGTAATGACTGTAACGACTTCAGTTGAGACAAATGCTGCCTGTCGCCATGTGTGTAAAGGACACGCCTGATAGTCGAGACTTTATTCAGGCTCGAAGGCAGCATCAGGAACAGGCCCTCCTAGCTCGACACCCCTCCTGCATGCCAGGAGTCTTCCTAAGGGGTGCCTCTGTGTTGTGGTGATACCGCTAGAAACTGTCAAAACCTGGCGCCCGCTCACTCTAGGCCTGTCAGGTCGGACCCTGCCCCAGGGCCCCTTGCTGAAGCTCTTGGCTCTAGCTCACATATGTCAGTTGTCGCTGCCATCAGGCCCTGTGCCATCCTCGTGATCATGTGGGGCCCACTGTTGTGACCTCTGGGCCAGTGCTGGCTCTCTGGAGCCTTTGCCCTCCCCCTCACCACCCTTGGCGTCCTTCCTTCTCCAGCTGTCAGTCCCTCCTGGTGATGTGTGCAAAGGAAGCAAGTCCAATAGTCTGTGATCCGGAGGGCGTTTGTTGGCATATTTTCAGAGTAGATTGACAGCCCTTTCGCCCTGTGCTGTCTGAGTCTGGAAGCTCAGCTGAAACCTGTCCACCATGGGTGACTCTGCTGATATTTAGAATACTGTGGACATGGCTGTCGGCAGCACAGAAACATGCAAGCCACCACCACAGGACAACCAACAGGCAGGTGGTGGCTTTGAGAATTGGCTGGTAGGCCAGGAGCATTTGCAGTCCTTGAGTGCTGTGGGCTGCCAGATGCAGGTACATGGGGAGTAGCTTTGTTTCTTGAAGAAATGGAGTGTGTTTCCCATGTGATTAATGAAAACTAGGTAATTTTCCCAGGTCCCCTCCTGGCTTTGGTAGCCAGGAAGTTCAGAGTCAAAATCTAAGACCAGCCCTGAAAACTTTGTATCTGGCTATGTCCAAGACCAGTGTCCCAACTTTTTCTTTCCCTTGACCCTCCCTCTCTTCAGATGTCAGTTTTCTTGATTGTGATTTTCCACCTTCTTATGTTTTATGGATTTGTAGGAAACATTTCCAGTAAAACCCATAAAAGCCAGAATCTGTGCTAAGGCGGAACCTGTTGGAAAGGGAAACCTCAGCTATTTTCCACTGAGATGAGCAACCGAAGTTAGCAAGGTTGAACCCTGTCAAAGCCAGGAAACTAGGGAGACCCAAAAGAATGGCAATTCTGTTGAGTTCTGATTTTCATGGTTCACTCTGTTTTAAAATACATTAGATCATTCTGGTACAAGATGGAGTACAATGAATTAAGTCACTTGGCCAATCAACATATCAGTATAAATGCCCACATACCACTAATGTTGGATAATATTGGATCAGCCCATCTACCTCTCATGCAGGACTTGAAGGCCAGTGTTCCACTGCCTCCTTTGAGTTATATGGAGAATTGAATCCAGTGTAGACTGTTGAAAGCAGATAGGCAGACAACGGACAGATAGATGATTGGATGGATAGATGGATGGATGGATGGATGGATGGATGGATGGATGGATGGATGGATGACAGCTGCCATCAAGTTGGTTCTGATTCATGGTGATCTTAGGTACCACAGAATAAAAGTTGCCTTGACCTGCATCATCTCCACAATTGCCAGCATGTTCAAGTCCATTGTGTGACCATTTCACCAGTCCATCTCCCCCAGCGTCTCCCACACCCTCATTGGTACTCTACTTCACCAAGTGTGATGTCCTTCCCCAGCAATTGATCCCTCCTGATGATATCTTCAAAGGATACAAGTTGGACAGTGCTCATTGTAACCCAAAAGAATCCACTGGCTAATTTCCAAAAGTAGATCACTGGGCTTTTCTTCCCAGCCTGTGTCAGTCTGGAAGCTCCACTGAAACCTGTCCACCATGAGGTCTGAGGGACCCTGCCGGTATTTCAAATACTAGTGCAGCCCTTCCAGCATGATTGCCACGTGCAAGCTACCACAGTCTGACGAGCAGACAGACAGGTGGCGATAGCACACGCACCAGTATCAGAATTGCAGTCATTGGTATCTAGAACAAAATTTCCAGTTAGGAAGAAGACTTCTATTTCTCCAAGAACAGAGCTCCTCCACTATTGAAGCTACTTCTTCCAGGTTTAGAAAAAGAAAATTTGTTGTTAGTTAAAAGAAAATTGGTTGACACAGGTTCGCCAAGATTGAGTAAAACTTTAGACAGAAGACAGAGAGTGGCAAAGCTAATAGAGAATTCAGAGAGTCGCCCTAATGGCTGGAGGTAGAAGGTGTGATAGTCAGTGTTGAGTACCCAAGTCGTGTCTCACACAATGGGGCAGATAGAGAAATTCAGACGTGTCTAAATCTCACTGTTAAGAGTCTGTAATCTGACAAAACCATTCATCAATGGAACTGGCCTCAGCACATAAAAACAGGAACATTATCAAGGGAATTAGCATTTCCCAAGATGTGACTATACAAGGGTGTACCCTTCAAAAACAAACAAACGATGGAATTTTGCTGGGCAGAACAAAGCTTTCGTGGTACATGTTTTCCCCACTAGGCGAGCATGGAGCAAGCTTGCTCTGAATTAGTGCACCCAGTGGCTTTGCCTGGGAAGGGTCTGGTCGCAGTGATTTTTTTCATAAAAACAGTTTTGCTTGATCCTTGTTTTTTGTGATGGCTGGTTTAAGAGAAATGTGTGTGGCTGTAAAATTTTGTTTCCTGCTGGGAAAAAAATGCCACAGAAA
This sequence comes from Tenrec ecaudatus, assembly GCF_050624435.1. Taxonomy (NCBI): domain Eukaryota; kingdom Metazoa; phylum Chordata; class Mammalia; order Afrosoricida; family Tenrecidae; genus Tenrec; species Tenrec ecaudatus. The sequence goes on along the minus strand of NC_134540.1, from coordinate 46,932,502 downwards.
CTGTTGTGATGTTGAACACAGCTTACAAGGACAATGCTATGGGGGAAAAACTTCAGTGTACAAGTGGTTTTCTCATTTATAAAAAGGTGAAATCTTTTTAAAAAGGTGAAACCTCATTCTGGACATCTGTCTGCTTCCTGAACAGACAAAAATGTAGTGCATTTGGAGTTCATTTCATCAGGGCAGACTGTTAATCAAGCTTTCTATTTGGAGGTTCTGAGAAGATCACATAACAGTGTGCAACAATAAAGGCCTGATTTGTGGCACATGGGGGACTGGTTTTGCCACCCACTCACACAGCCATCTCAGTACACCAGGTTTTGGCAAAAACAGCATGCCTCTCTTGCCCCACGCACCTGACTCACCTGACCTCACGCTGTGCAACTTCTTTTTGTTTCTGCAAATGTAGAGGGACTTGAAAGGACAGTGATTTGATGGCATAGAAGAGGTAAACAAAAAAACAAGGGAGGTCTGTCAGCCATCCAAACAGATGAGTTTGAAAAATGTTTCCAAGAATGGAATCGCAGATCTGACAACTGTATTAAGTGTAATGGAGAGTACTTGAAGGTGATAAGATTTTTTTGTTTTAAAAAACATAGTTTTGGGGGGGAGGGGAATTCCAGGGTTTTTTTGGGGGGGGGGTCCCCCTCATATTCCCACTAATAAGATTTTAGTGGAATTGATAAATACAAACCAAATTGTTGCCATATGGCCAGCTGGGTTTCACTTCAATTCAATAGAAGTAGAAACATTAACTGAGAGCCTGAGTTTACAGTGTAGGGAGGGAGACATATGTAATGTAGCCAAGCCAAATGTAATGCAAAAATGACTAAGTTCTTTAGAACACTCAATAAAAGACTGCAGTTACAGAGGTACAAAATCTCTAATGGATCTGCCCCCACCTTTATCACCCGATAGCAGTATGTTGCTGATCTGCTCTCTGAATGCCCCAAAGGATTTCCTCAGTCTTTATCAGCAAAGCCACAGATATGCCGAGAACAACCAATGGCTGACAAAACCAGGGGACATGGTAGCAGAACACTAAACTAAAACAAGCTATTCTCAAAACTTGAAGTAGCTTGCCATGTTATGCTATTATATTATAGCAGGCCATCCTTGAAAGGTTTTGTGCATTTTCTTCTGTGTATCTACTCCTCACTTATCAACCCTCTGGTTATCTGCTGTTTTGCACATTAATGACCTACAGTCCAACGCCACAGTAATGCTGGCTGTGATGGTTGAGGTTGTATCACCTCTGCTGATCCATGATCTTCAGTGGTTTGGCTGTTGAGTAATGATAAAATTAGGCAGTTATAACTCATTATCATCAAGTTGTTTCCAAGTCAGAGTGACCTTATAGAACTGAGTGGAACTGTCTCCTATGGTTTCCAAAGCTGTAATTTTTAAAAAACAGTTTTATTAACACTTTATCCACATGCATACAATTCAATAATTAAACCTTATTAAGAAGAGTTGTAAAATTATCACCACATTTAATTCTAGAGCATTTTCTTCTTCTTTGTACTCATTGTTATTCTTGTGATTATTTTTGTCCCTAATTGTGGCAAAACTATACATAACAAGTATATTTATGTGCGTGTGTGTGTGTACATATATACATTCAGGAAAAGCGTTCTCCAATTCCACAACCTCTACTGTAATTCAGTGCAATTGATTGTACGCTTGTGTTGTGCATCCATCATGGATATTCTTCTCCAACCACTCCACTCCCCTCCACGTGAATGGAGTGCTCCCAGCTACAGCTGTCCCTCCTTCCCCCGCAGTAGCCCCTGGCAAGAAGGCCGTCATCTCTATGCAACTGGCCTGCCACGTCTCTCTCCTTTAGAGCAGCCAGTGGGTGTGAGCACTGACATTCGGGTTAGTTGTTAAGCACCTAGCCACGATGCTGCCAGGCTCCTTTTGGCAATTTTGCAATGGTGTAATTTGATAATTGTGTAGTGATGAAAATTAGCAGCTATGTACTGATGTAATTTGGCAGTTATGTAATGATGTGATCATCTTCCATTTTCACATAACAACCTAGGTTTTGGAGCCCGCCCATGTCAAGAAGTGAAGAGTGGGTGTGTATTTTATGTGCTTATAAACATATCTCCTTACATTCATTGAAATGCCTCTAACACTTTGTTTTAAGGCCACAGAAAGTCCTGAAAACGAGTGCATTGAAATCTTTCTGACAAAAAGAAATTTTATATACATATTTAAGAAATGATATTAAGACTCAGTGACACAAGCTGTCTTCACCTTCTGTTAGGAATGGTGGCACTCGAGTGAATGTCTGGGAGGAGGGATGGGTCCTTCAAGAGAGGCTCCACCGTGGAGCTGAGATTCTGAACGGAGCCAGGCAGGACCTGTTCATGTGACTTCCTCTTCGCCTCCACAGACCAGAATGGGAGTCACACCACAGGTCATGTACGCCAGCTTCCTCTTTCCACGGACAGAAAACATTCAGGACTTTTCCCCCGAGTCGGAAGGCTAGGTGGAGAGAGTGCACCGGAACACAGGACTCGCTCTCTGTTTGCTTGTTTTTCCTTTTTCTTGTTTGTTTGTTTGTTTGATTGATTGTTTTTACATCTTGACTTCCCAGCTTTTTAGTTTTGAAAATGTTCTAAGCTAGAAAACATTGAAAGAATAAATGAACCCCTTCTACCTTCACATAATGCCACCAATGTCACCATTTCACCTCATTTATCTTTTCCTTTAAAAATATACTTTTGCCTTCTGTGAATCATTTGTGACACTATTTCTAAATACTTCTCCTATAACTAAAAGCATTCCCTTCCCTCACTACCATTGTCAGGGATAAGAAAATTAGCAGTCGTTCCATAATGCCTTCCAATGTCCAATTCGAATCCAATTTTCCCAACTTGCCCCAAACTATCTGTCTAGCTGGTTCCTCCCTTTCTCTGCTCAAATCCAGGATTTAATCAAAGTCCACACTATATATTTGGTTGTTGTATTTCTTTAACCAGTAACCAGTCCGACCGATGCCAAGGCACCCTGTGTATCAGATGGAGCTGTGCCCGTGGGTTTCAGTGGTGGATGTTTCGGTATTACATCACCAGGTCTTTTTTCCTTGCTACCTCTGGGTGGACTCAACCCCCTGACTTTTCAGTGAGCCCCTGAGCGTGGGGCCCATTTACATCACTCAGCTTCCTCAGTTTTCGTTTGTCTCTTCTAATGCAGGTCGGTTCCTTCCCTTCTTTTTTTATGTTTTATTTTAGCTTTTCACGATGTTCATTCTCCTGAGAGCCCAGCTCAGTTGTGGCACAAAGTCCCTTCTTCTGCTTTGTCATGGCGCCATTTCACTTGTCCCCGTGTCCCCAGAGCTTCTGAAAGACTGTCTCCTGGCACCAGACACAGTAGAGAGCTTGTGCCTTCCCTCTTCCCCCCCGCCAACAAACAGCTCTGAGCTTCTGGGTGGGGACTAGCCACCCAGTTTAGAGGGAGGGAAAGAGACGCAATGGAGCCTGTTCACATGCAGTGTGAATTTTGTTTATGATGAACTGTTTCAGGGTATTAAATTTTAAAGATAGAGAAGGAAGGAGTGAAAGGTCTCTACCCTACTTCTCTCCAGCTCCCCGTTCTCCTGCCTGGTTCAACCAGATGGTTTTGGATTTCTTCTCAGAGACATTTAGTACATATTCATATGTGTGTATGTGATAGTTAGGCTTTGTGTCGATTCGGTTACACCCGGGGGAAGATCTGGGTGGAGTCCAGCCTCTCAATCAGGGCAGAGCCTGATGCCATCTCCTTGGGGGTGTGGTCTCTTTATAGGAGAGCTGGGCTCTCGCCTGCCACTCTTCTGACTGCTTGCTTGAATCCTGCATCTGGCTTCTGGGTCCAGCAGCCCATGGGGCTTTACCGACCCCGGGAGCTGCCAGCACCGCGCCGTCTTCCTCCGACCTTGTATCCATGCAGCTCCATCCACCGGCGTGTGATCACCAGCTTTCCTCATCGCCTCCTGCTTCATCAGCAGGCAGCGGCTTACGTCTGGAGCGCCCATCAGCTGGCATCTGCCCCTGGACTTGACTTCAACTAGACTGGGCCACTTCCTTGATACGGAGTTCTTTATTATGCATCTGGGAGTGTCCCTGGTCTTATTTCTCTAGAAAGCTCCACCCGGCACAGTATGTACCTGGATTGTGGAGCAAACGGTAGCACCGCAGGCATCCCGTTCTGTGTCTGCAGGCTGTGTTCATGCTCCACCCGTTTGTCAGCCCTCTGCCTCCGTGTTCTCGTTTGAGAACAAGGCTTGAGGACTAGAGGGGGCTAACGAGTGAAGGTTTGCCATTTCCTCGGCCGCTGTGAAATGATGCTGGCATACCGACCACAGCTTTAGGAGCTCCTAATGGAAAATGCACATGGCACAAGCCCAGGACGACATCACTGCTGTGCCCCTGGAATTCAGTAGTGCCCAGAGAACCCCAAAATTCCAGACAGTTCTTAACGTCTTCTTCTTGCCATCCCCTCTTGGTTGGAAAGACATCTAGATGTCTATTTGCTTGGAAGCATTCAAAGCCACCAGCCCGCTCTGGCGATCCGGGCCCTTCCCTGGAGCCTCTGTCTTGGCATCTGCGTAGGGTTTGGCCTGGCCTGCACTCAGCTCCTGAAACCTCAAAGGCACCGCTCCCTGGAGCAGCTCTGAGTCACTGCAGCCCGGACCGAGGCTCCCTGGGAGCACGGCCCAGCCACCCGCAGGGCCCCTTGGCAAGAGCTTCTCAGAAGGAAAGGTGATTCGGTGGTAGGGCACATTCCAAAGCCATTGGGGATCTTTGTAAGTTGCTCGTCATTGTTGTACCCGTTGGACTCAATTATTCTCAGCAGCAGCATTCACACAAGCAACTTATTTGCTTATGATCAGTGTGATCGCCTCAGATCTTCTGATCACAGCTGATGTTTTGGTGTGTATCTAGCACTGAAACATGGTGCTAACTGCCACCAGGTCAGACCCTTCTCGGGACAGCCTGGAGCAGGACAGAGCACAGCGAAGCAGCGCCAGGACGTGCTGCGGGGACTGAGCACGATGGCCATGCCTGGAGCCACACCTTGCCTTACCACGTGCCAGAGTGGGGGTTCTGTGACCGACTTCCAGGCAGGACGCCTGGTTTCCTAGATCTCCACTCAGTCCGCTCCCTGCGCTTCTCTCAGCCTTTGAGAATGTCTTCACCACCGGCTTAATGCCCTTCCTGCTCGGGAGCCCTCCGCGCTGTATCCCCCCTCCAAGTGCTCCATGCCACCAAAATGCGGTGTCCCTGTTCCCGTGAAGCACTCAGAGTGGCAACGAAAACAGACCGAGCCATGCAGTTCGTGAGCAGCTGGACCTTATAAAGAGAATCGCACCTCCAATGTGCTGTTCTTGTGAAGACGTAAGGCCACTCCCTGAACGGCACAAGCAGGTTGCCGTGGTCTGCTAACCTAAAGGTTCGTGATTTGGACCCACTCGGCGGTGCCCAGGTCACTCCCCTGGAGCTGGCACTGGGCAGGGCCCCGCCCGTGAAAAGCCAACCAGGGAGCTCTGGTGGAATCGTGGGTTTCCAGTGGAACTGCTACCACAGGCTTTCTCCACGGGAGAAAGATGGGAATTTCCTCGCCTAGAAAGATTGACAGCCTCAGAGACCCAAAGCGCCAGTTCCGCCCTGTCCTGTAGGATCCACTTGGAGATAAATCAACTAATTGGCTGTGTTTGTTTGGTTTTTAAGTATTTAAAAAAATTTTTTTTGAATGATCCCCCAGTGATGCTGGTGGGGAAGTGTTGAACTGCTAACCTCCAGGTCAGCGATTCAAACCCACCAGCTGCTCCGTGAGAGAAAAATGTACAGCTGTGTAAATGTAGATTTAAGGCCACTGGGAGTTGGGGGCAGGCTTGGGCTTTTTGGAGGCGCCACAGAAGAAAAAGCCTCTGTCACCTGCTTGCGTAGCTACCATCACTCAGAAAGCGCCGCGGAGAAGTCCGCACTGCGCCACTGAGGGTGGCCGGGTTTCGGAATGGCAAGCGGGTTCTCGAGCCCACTGCCATAGGCTAAGGCAGCGTTGTTGTTGACTTCGACAACATAACAAGAAACTCTTAAAGGAGAGGATGGGAGATGGCAGGACTTCTTACCCCCATTCTCTCAACCCCAATTCAACCAGAACAGCTGTACTTACATCGAGATTGCAGGTAGTGGAGGGTCAGACTTAATATAACACCAGGAGACGGACAGAGGGCCCCGTCGGCCACAAGCTGATTCCTGTGAAGTGGTGAACAGACACACTTCCCGAGTCTGACACCAGCCCTTCTGCCCACGATACTCCTGTTTCCCCGCTGAGCTCGACCGTTGGGTGCAGTGGCCACACAGAACTCACAGACCTTGCCCACAAGTGAGGGATTTACTGGGGAAGTAACGGGGTTCAGGGTCAGTTTGAAAGAAGGAGGAACAACCCAGGAGAGAGGTCATCGACCAGAATGATGTCCTGCCAAGACGGCGCTCATCTTTGCAGCCAGGCCTACAGTCAGACCTCCTCGTGGGCCTCTGCCCTTGGTCCCCACTCGGGCCCTAACTTGTCACTGGCCTCTACTCAGGCAAGTGTTACTGCTCTTTTGGCTCCACCAGCAAGTGTCAGGGACGGAGCCCTTCCATTAACAAGTCTCCAGCCTGAAGGCACTCACTCGCGTGATTGTGGGTCGTGGGTTGGTGATCCCCCCAAAGACCAGTCTCAAACTGGTCTGCTGATTCCATCCATCCATGCTGTCTTGCACCACTTCACTCAATTTAGCATTGCCTGGTACCACCTGCAATGTGACAGCTCTCTCTGTCTCCTGGGTCTAGGTCTAGGAGTTTCTCAGCACAGAGACCTTTCTGTTCCACAGGACACACTCCATTCCCAGCGCTTCTTCTTGATACTAATGAGATCCTTCTCCTCCTCTGTGGGATGAGCCCGTGTACACCTAGCTGGACGGCAAAACTGACCAATTCCTTTGGTAAGCCACAACCACCTTATATGCATAGTAAATGGTCTAACCCTTGCACAAGTTTCACATGCCTCATGTGCATTGTAAACTTTCCTAGCCATTTGCAAGGCTGTCAGCCTAACAAACCCTCCTGGCAAACGCAGACCCAGAGAGGCCATCGTCTAAAGCCAGCGCACTGCACTGCCGCATGCCATTTGACAAGCGGGCTTTCATGTGGAGCGTGGGTCCCCCTGCAAAAACAGAAAGAAAAAAAAAACTCTCAGAGGACAGAGCTAGGAAACAGCGATCGTGTAGGACTCAATATGTAGTCGGTTTTGTAGACTCTGAGGACTCTCTTTTTGAAAAAAAGTGTTAACTTTTTTTTTGGTTAACTTTAGATCATCTGCCCCTCCCTTCACGAGCACAGCAAGGCCCAAGGCGGCCCTTCCCCTGAGAAAGGTCGGCTTCCGTGGCCCCCGGGTTTGCGTGTTGTGATTTGACATACCACTGAATTCCATAGCACCTCCGGGACGACAATGATCTCAGAAATGGAGTCCCCCTGCCTCCTGATTTTCCAGATGAGAAGGCCAAGCTGCACAGGGGCGCGTTCTGTGCTCAAAGGTGATGAGCCAGGACTTCGGGATCCCACCGCAGGGCTCTTTCTGGGTGGGCGTCTCAGTCCGACATCTTGCAGTCATTTATTTCTGTCCAATGGCCCGCTTACATCCACCACTCCACCGTCAGCACCTCGCCGCCTAGAGGAGGAATAGCCGACTTCGTTTTCTCAGACACGGTGGTCAGAAAGACTGGGCTACCTCCTCGAAGAATGTGGGGGGAGCAGCTCCCCAACACCTGCTGGGAGAATCCCTTCTATCAAGCCCTTCGCTCACTGTCTCTAATGAACCCTTTCCGAATGCCTCAGGACTGCGTTCTAGGCGATGCGATGCGATTCCGTTGCGATCTAGCCATCCGATGCGATTCCGCTTAGTGCCACGTGGAGGTGGGGCCGGAGAGAGAGGTGTGGCTTCTCTAAGTCCGTTCAAAGTCAAAGAAGAATTCAAAGCTGATTCATTTATTGTTGTGGAACTTCGAGCCAAGGGGACCATTCAGAAAGCTCAAACTAGATGAGGGAAGGGGGCGGCAGATGGGAACTGGGGTCCTTTCCTTCTCTGGAGTGAAAGCGTTGCTTTCAGAGCGTGAACACCTGGGTTTGGCCATCACGTACGTTTCCTCTCCTGGAGCAGCACCCTCACCGCAGGTGTGGCGAGCCCCACCCCGAGAGGAGACATGGAGAAGTCCTTTGCCGAATGCTCATTCGGTGTATTGCCCTATCCTTTCCATGGCTCTGTGAGACAGTAAAGCAAATAGGGTCCCTGTTCATCAGGGAGGCTCAGTGAAGCAGAAGTGAGCCGGAGGGATGGAGCCGCCCTTTTTACAGACACAGCGGAAGTTAAGTTTGAAAGGTGTCAACTTAGCTCTGACGCCAGAGCCAAACCCCCGTCTTGGCCTTCAGACTCGTCCTGTGCCGATGTCTGTAAGATGAGGGGAGGTGCTTCTCTGGACCTGAGACGTCGTGTATTTCTCTGCTCACCCTCTGATCTTCACAGTCGGTGGGGACATCTTAGGACGGCGGGTTTGCGTGTCTAGAAGGAGGTTCTAATTTTACACCTCTGACTCTTGTCTCAAACACTTCTTCACAACCGAGGTGTGCAGTAAAGGGGGGACTCTTAGAGCTAGCAAGTCACTGTCCTTCCCCAGAGAAACTCAAAACCAATCCCATTCATCAAAACGAAGCCTCTGTGCAAACGACTCCTCTGTTCTAAGTAGAGCTGTGGCCGGGTTCTAAGTACGGTTACGCAGCCTGCGTGTCTGAGGGTCGAGCTTCCTGTCCGGGGTTGAAATTCAGCGTTTGTTTTCATGCGTCAGACCTTTCTGGAAATGAATGAGAAAGAGAAGCGCATGCAGACAAGTTCCTAAAACAAGGAGGAATTCTAGAATTAGTCTTCTCCGGTTGAGGCCTTTCTTAATATGTTATGTATGTATAATGTGTAGCCCTTGGATTGCTTTGTGTACTGTCTAGGAGAGGGAGTAAAAGTGTATGACTGCAACATCATAGAAACCTTTGTTAAAAATATATCAAAACGTGAAGCTATTATGTCTCCACATACCCCCACCCAGCTCTACCCACTCCTGAGGGTGATGTTTGCATCTCTCTGGCCCTTCCATGAGGACTTGCACGCTCCTCCATCTAGTTTGCACCACATCAAAATGGCAGTTTCCCCATCTTCAAGTCACTCAAGTCATGGCCCTCTTGAATGTTCTCTGAACTTGGGGAACAAAAACGAGTCTGATGTGGCATGATCCGCACAGACTCTAGTGCGGACGAAATCAGATTTCCCAATGAAATCCTTGCAGGGCGCCTTTGCCACCCACAAAGAATGAGCAGGTGCACTATCATGCTGGAAAGAAAAATCCCTCAGGGCAACTTCTGGCCTTTCTTCACCACTGTAACTTTCCATTTTCTTAAAGCTTCTTCATAGTAAGCCCATGCACTCTGCCCTTGTCCATGAGTACATGTGGCAAGACGACCCTTGTGGAATCCCATCTCACAGCTGTCTATGCTGTCCTCTCTCCCTGGAATGGAACAGCCCCCACACATCTACTCAGATGCATCTGTTGTGATTGGGCCTCTTTTTAAAAGCCCCCTAACCCAACTAAGACAAGTGCATTACTGAGGGAGCTTGTCTAAATCCATTCGCTGATCCCAGGGATGCGCTCCATCACGTTTTACTTGCAGTCAACACGTGCATGGGTAAATGAGACCCCAGTACCAACACCTTTTCACGTATCTTTTCATTATATAGACTAGAGACCATAAGTATGTTTGTGGTGCGTGCTACAAGGAGTTCAGGGCTGCTCGGACGAGCATGTTCCTAGCATTTGTGAGCCCTCTGAAAAGACCACATCCTCAATGTGAGGCAGCCTGATCATGACCGAGAAGTGCTTGTCTATTTAACCGGGTCTCCTGAGTGGAGGGCAGAATTTGGAGGCAGCAAATGGGAAAGATTGAGTTCATATTCTTTCTCCTTTAGACCAGCTGCATCTGAAAATGAGCAAATCGCTGTTTGTAACATGCTTAGATCCTGGGAGAGCAGACACTAGATCATTATAACATGGAAAACTTGTTTCTATGGAGCATAAAATGATCTGCAATAAAACCAAGCAGTGCTCCCCATTTGCACTCACTCTGGAGTCCTGGCCAGCACTGTACTTACTCTGGGCACAGAATAAGCTCCTAGCCTCTCTGGAAGTGAGAAGCCAGAGCTTGCAAATGGTTTTATAAGCTCTAACCTGTCCCTACGGTGCGTCTTCTCAAGCCTTGGCAATGTGAAGTAGAATCTGGAGAAAGTAGAGGAAAGGTGGGGGAAAGGAGGGCAGGGAGGAAGCAGAGAAGGCCTACAGCCCACCCCTCCTTGCTCCATTTGCTCTTTCCCTGGGCAAATGACTGTGTGATAGCTCAGTGGATGGACCGAGACGTTCCATCGGTGTTTAAATCAGCCGGCATCTTGTTCTAAGAAAGAAACACGCATTTCACTATTACTTGCTTAAAACTGTATCTCACAATGTTTTCCTTGCAGGGCCCACCAGGTCAGCCCCGTGAGCACTCCCTGTGGTCAAAAATGTGAATGCCTTAAACAGTGTCATCTGACTAGCAAGCTTTTGAGCCATCCCTTGAAAGGAACAAACTAGTCCAATGTGCTTGTAGTCTTCTTATACGCCTTACGAAGAGCCCTACTGGGCTGCCGAGACCAGCAGTCAGAGACCACCAGCCTGCTCCTCCAGAGGAAGACTAGGCTTTGTGCTCCCAAGAGTTACAGTCTCAGAAGCCCACAGACCGCTTCTACCCTGTCCTGGAGGGCACCATGAGTCAGCATTGGCATGACAGCTGCGAACGTGTTTGTTTTTTAAAGTCTGAGCCCAAGAGGAGAGACGACTTCAAGGCACTGAGCTTATTCCCTTGTGGGTACGGCCCTAGTTAAAGGATTGCCATCTGGCTGGTACCTCTCTGGAGCTGCCTTCTTGGCACCAAACAGCTCCTGCCATGACTTCTGCCCAATCCACCAGGCCAGGGCCTCGAGCACGCTGCCCCAGGGGTTAGCAGGCTGTCTCCCATCTGGGCCGCCCCAGCCCTAAGTCAGTGTAGGCAAAAGCCCAGCATCGCTGACAGCTGTTTTCAAGAGCAGCACAACTTGGAAGAGTCCCTTTTCTTTGTCAATGTTTTGATAGCAAACTCTGCTAATGAGAATTTTTTTTCATCTATTGAATTTGCTTCGTCCTTTGGCAAGCCTTTATTGCCAATCTTTTTTTTTCTTCTTTTACATTTTATTAGGGACTCATACAACTCTTACCACAATCCATACATATACATACATCAATTGTATAAAGCACATCCATACATTCCCTGCCCCAATCATTCTCAAGGCATTTGCTCTCCACTTAAGCCCCTTGCATCAGGTCCTCTTTTTTTCCCCCCTCCCTCTCTATTCCCCCCTCCCTCATATGCCCTTGGTAATTTATACATCGTTGTTTTGTCATATCTTGCCCTATCCAGAGTCTCCCTTCCCCCCTTCTCTGCTGTCCCTCTCCCAGGGAAGAGGTCACATGTGGATCCTTGTAATCAGTTCCCCCTTTCCAACCCACTCACCCTCCACTCTCCCAGCATCGTCCCTCACACCCTTGGTCCTGAAGGTATCATCCACCCTGGATTCCCTGTACCTCCAACCCTCATATGCACCAGTGTACAGCCTCTGTCCTATCCAGCCCTGCAAGGTAGAATTCGGATCATGGTAGTTGGGGGGAGGAAGCATCCAGGATCCGGGGGAAAGCTGTGTTCTTCATCAATACTACCTCACACCCTAATTAACCCATCTCCTCTCCTAAACCCCTCTATGAGGGGATCTCCATTGGTCGACACTTGGGCCTTGGGTCTCCACTCTGCACTTCCCCCTTCATTTAATATTATTGCCAATCTTTTAAAATCTCGGTACGCTTCCCTGCGAGTCTCTTTCTATCGTCCTTAGCATGTAAGTGTAGCCGTTGGTAGCTGCCAATATTTTTCTGGTGGCCACAGGCCCTCCCATGGGCAACAGAACGCAGACCTGCCCCGTCCTGTGCCAGCCCTACGCAATGGCGGATCGCGTCACTGTGATGCACGGAGTTCTCACCGGCCGATTTCCAGAAGCAGGTTATCAGCGCCCCTTTCTAGTTGATCTCTTTCTGGAATCTCCGCCACCATGACCTGGTCAGCACCATAGCCACGCTCACACAGACAGATGGAAACCGCACATGAGGTGCATTGGCTGGGACTCAAACCTGGGTCTCGGCATGGAAGGCAAGGATTCCACCACCGAACCGCCTCGCACACAAACCACCCTTAGAAACGCTCACAGAATAATCGCTCGAGCCCAAGGCCCACTCTGACCCGGTTCAGACTGCGCCCCTCCATGCAGCAGGAAGCGCCTATGGGGTCCTCAGGACATGGCCCCGTAAACCGTTTCTAGGTCAGGTTCCTGAAATCCCTGGCCAGCCTGCTCAAGCAGGCCCCATGTCCCCCGGGCCGGCCTGGGGCTCCCTGCTAGGTCCATCCTTGTGAGGCAGTCTGGCCACTGGCCCGAGCACTTCAGGTTTGAGGGGTGACCAGGGAGCAGTGTCTGGAGGACTAGAAATGGAGCATGGATGCAACCCCTGAGTGCTCAGGGGCTGTGGAACCAAGCCCAGACCAAGGCCCAGAATTCTCCACAGGGCCGAGTTCTAGGGCAGAATTCCAAGGAATTCAACATTTCTGTATGCCTGATCCTTAAGAAGGATGGGGAGTGTTCAGCCCACAGGCCATCTAAGACCCATGACATCAGTAAGACCAGCTAACAGCACATGCCTCACCCAAGAGAGAACAGGCCAGTCCTCACGTTTGGGACAAGTGAATTACCGTATATACTCGTGTATAAGCCGAGTTTTTCCAGCACATTTTTAATGCAGTTTTTGTGGTAAAATTAGCTGCCTCGGCTGATATTTGGGTCGGCTTATACTCGAGTGTATAAGTAAACGTTTGGCCAGTGTAGCCCATGAATGTTACAAATATCCAAAGGGCGCTTGACAGGAAAAAAAGGGTCCCACCCCTGTTTATCAAAGGAGGACAAACAAGTATGCTGCTCAATGGCTTGTAGCTTGACTGGTACTTTTCCAATATTTAGATGTGCTATGCATACCGATTCTCATAGCAACCATATGGGACAGACGAGAACTGCCCCTGTGGGTTTCCAACGCTGAAGATCTTACAGGATCAGAAACCCTGGCTTTTCCCAAGAAGCAGCTGGTGAGTTCAAACCGCTGATCTTGCTGTCCGCAGCCCAGCACGGAGCCCATTCGACCTCCAGAGCTCTGAACACAATGGCAGTGAGGTTTTTGTTGTTGTGATTTGTTTGATTGTTTTGAGCTATGTGCACTGAGTTGGCCGATGTGAGTTGGAATCAACTCAATGGCCGTGAGTTTGGTTTTTGTTTTTATATCATTTTATTAGGGGCTCGTACAATTCTTATCACAATCCATACATACATCCATTGTGTCAAGATCATTTGTACATTTGTTGCCATCATCATTCTCAAAACATTTTCTTTCTACTTGAGCCCTTGATGTCAGCTCATTTTCTCCCTCCCTTCCCCCTCCCCACTCCCTCATGAACCCTTGATAATTTATAAATTATTATTTTGTCATATCTTACACTGTCCAACACCATGAGTTTTTCCATTTGTCCTGGGTCCTGAAAATGCTACTTGTTCAAGGAGTCTCCATCTTGTTTAGATTCCTTCAGATTCCATCTTGTTGTCTCGCTTGAGCCCCCAGCCCCATTAAAAAAATAATAATGTGTTGGTGTTGTTGAAGATATGCACTGCAGACATGCACCATACAACAGTTTCTGCGTGTCCAGTTCAGTGACTTTGATTACATCATTCAAATTATGCACCTGTTGCAAATGATTCCTCCTCATTAGCATAAATGCTTTGCCCCCTAAGCTTCCTGTGTATCCTTTCAAGTTACTATTGTCCATGTGGCCCCGTATAGCTAGTTCTTAGGAGCACCAGGAGCATGGTGAATTAGACTTCAAACCACAAGGCCGACAGTTCGAAATCACTAACTGCTCCATGGGAGAAAGAGGAGGCTTTCTACTCCCAAGAAGAGTCGCACTAAAATTGATTAGTGGTTATGATTGTACAACTCTTCTTGATACTATTGAACTATTAAAATGTATGGTATTTGTTATGTTCCAATAAAACTTTATTTTTTTTAAAAAGAGTTAAAGTCTCCGAAACCCATAGGGGCAATTCTTGTCTGTGTCCTATAGAGTCACTGTGTGTTAGAACTGACTCTGTGGCTGTGGGACTGAATTTCTTTTTGTTTTTTCTCGTTTTGTTTTATTATTTAGGTAGTTCGTTACAAGATTAGAGTGCTCAAGCCCCAAACCCTCTACTGGACATATCATCACCTACTTTGTAAGGGCGCCCACCCCCACAGGCTTCTAGCTCTAAAGGACCGTGGTTTTGACCTCAAATACTCTCTGTCCATTCACCTTCTCTCTGCCTTCTTTACACTTGGACAGAGGAGGATCCTCCCTCTCTCCAAACTGGACCCTCACTTGCCATGCCCATCATCCCGTGGCTCTCCCCTCCCACTGCCTCCACTCTTTGGCCTCCACAGTGCACAGACACCTCTCATCCAGCACCCTCTCTCGACACTGCGCTTCGATTTCTCTCTCCCCACAGGTCTTCACCTTCTCCCATCGTCGCCCTGGCTGTAAGAGCCATGTGTTGGTGCTCATCCCCCTGAGTGCCTGTGGTTAGTGCAGTTCAACCTCCTGAAACGCTCCGTCGGTGCCAGTTCCCCACAGATGTCGGGTTCTCCTGCTCTTCCACCGCTTGCTCCCCAACTGCCTCCCTCATCTCTGGGCCTTGCATCCACCCCTCGGAGGTGAAGCACCCCTGGTTCAGCTGAGGGCCTTCTCCGATCTTCCCTCTGTGTGCGTTCACCCCTGGCACTGGGGATGACCTCATCACTTCCCCTTTTGTGATTGACGAGGACCCTTCCACCACCAGCCCTGTCTCTGACTCTCTTTCCACCTTGGCACCAGCCTCCAAACACGATTTCAGCCTGACCAAAAGGAAGCTCACTTCCCCCCAAGGAACCCCACTTGCCTTCTGATTTCCCGTTGTTGCGTAACAGTCACTTTAACAGAAAATGCCCTACTTTTCATTCTAAATATGATTGTTTCAGTTTTGTTTTTCCTTTGCTTTTACCTCAGCTAGCTCAGGCTAACCACTATTTATCACATGGTTTCTGGGAAGGGAAAACATATTCCAGACTATAGACAACTTCTTTGTAAAAGAATATAGCCAAATAGAAAGGCAAATTTCTCTTTTTAAAAAAAAAAACATTTTATGTAAAAAAAGAAAAGAGAAAAAAATGATTAGGGCAAAGACTGTACAGATGTGCTTTATACAATTGATGTATGTATATGTATGAATTGTGATAAGAATTGTATGAGCCCCAATAAATTGCTTAAAAAAACATTTTATTAGGGACTCATACAACTCTTATCACAATCCATACATACATCAATTGTGTAAAGCACATCTGTACATTCTTTACCCTCATCATTTTCAAAGCATTTGCTCTGTACTTCAGGAAAGGCACATTTCTTAATGGACTTGTTTGATTTGATTGCCCACTCTCTTAAAGCATATGTACAATAGACGTGCCACTCTCCTAACATTACACATACAAAGATGAAAGTGAGTATGGCGTTTGCCCTCAAAGCACCCACCCATCACTGAGAAAGGAACAGACAGGGAACAAGTTATGGTGTTTCCTTACACACGAGCTTGCAGTTGTCTTGGCACTGTTTGTTGAAAAGATCCCTTGGATGATCTTGAGGCGGTCTTGGTGAAAAATAGGTTGACCATGCATACACCATTTTCCTTCTGTCATCTCAATCCTATTTCAAGTCTCTGCGTCTTTCCTTGTAGCGCTCACCTGGTGCCTGGATTACTGCTGCTTTATACTAAGTTTTGAAGTGTGGAAGAAGTGTAAGTGCTCTTCCTCCCCCACCCCCAAGATTGTTTTTGGCTATTCTGGGTACTCCCTTACAATGCCATATGAATTTTAGACTGTGCTTTTCAAGTTCTGCAAAGACATCAGCTAGGATTTTGATAGGGTTACTTTGAATCTGTAGATCAAGTTGGATAGTACTGCCATCCGAACCTCCATTGGTCTATCTCTTTGCCATATTGTGGTGGCTTGTGTGTTGTGGTGGGGCTGGAAGCTGTGGTGTTTCAAATGCTAGTAGCGTCACCCAAAGGGATGGGTTTCAGCAGAGATTTCAGACTAATAACAGATTCCTTCAGAGGAACCTTATGAACAGCAGCAGAACATTGTCCGAGAGAGGCCCAGAAGATGAGCCCCTGAGGCTGCAAGGCACGTCGAATATGACCGAGGAGGAGCTGCCTTCTCAAAGGAGAGTGGACAGTGATGACATGGACGGAGGAAAGCCTTCAAGCCCTTCACTTGCTGCTGGGGCACAACTCACGATGAGAAGAAATAGCTACTGCCATCTATTAATAATTGGAACTTGGCATGTACAAAGTATGAATCTAGGAAAATTGGAAGTCATCTAAAATGAAATGGAATGTATCAGATTGCCAACCTAGGCATAGTGAGCTCAAATGGACTGGCGCTGGCCATTTTGAATCAGACAGTTACTTGGTTTCCTGTGCTGGGAATGACACCACCAAGGAATGGTGTTGCCTTCTTCATCAGAAAGGACATTTCGAGATCTGTCTTGAAGTACAGTGCTGCCTATGATAGGATAAAGAAGTCAGCAACATAAACAGCAACTGTACACACGGACTCCTCTAGATGGGACTTCATTTATAGGAAGAGATGAAAGAGGAGGTCAGGATCCGCAGCTAAAAGTAGGCCAGGGCTCTACTGTGAAACATGCCTTATGCTCCTCTGTAAGTTCAGGTTGAAGCTAAAGAAAATAAAATCAAGGCCACCAGAGCCAAAAGACAATCTTGAGTATATCCCATCTGAAATTCAAGAACAATTCATAGCCAGATTTGACTCTTAGAACACTAAGGACAGAAGACTTGATGAGCTGCAGGATGCCATCAAGGACAACAAACATAGAGAAATCAGAAGACCTGCAAGCTTTTAAGACCCCAGATGCTATATCTTTTGATAGCCGGGCACCATCAGCTTTCTTCACCACATTTGGGGATGGACAACAGAAAAGAGGGTGAAGGGAGATATCGGACAGTGTAAGATATGACAAAATAATAATAATTTACAAACCATCAAGGGTTTATAAGGGAGGGGGTAGTGGGGAGAGAGGCGGGAAAATGAGGAGCTGATATTAAGGGCTCAAGTAGAAAGCAGATGTTATGGGAATGATGAAGGAAACAAATATGCTTGACATACAATGGATGGATTGTGATAAGAGTTGTACAAGCCCCTAATAAAATGATTTTTTAAAAAAGAAATCAGAAGACCATGAAAAAGGCAGGAAAGAAAAATAAAAAGGCCAAAGTGGATGTCAGAAGAGACTCTGAAACTTGCTCTTGAATGTAGAGCAGCTGAAGCCAGTGGAAGAAATGTTGACGTGAGAAAGCTGACCAGAAATTTTCACAGGGCAGCTCAGGGAGACAGAGAAAGTATTGTAATGAAATGTGCAGAGACTTGAAATTTGAAAGACAAAAAGGAAAAACACAGTCAGCATTCCTCAAGCCGAAAGAACCGAGGGGAAAATTCAAAGCTCATTGGCAATATGGAAAGATTCTATGGGCAAAATATTGAATGATGCACAAAGCATACAAAAATTAACATAGAGGCTATGCCAAAAAGCATTGGTTGATACCCAACCATTTCAAGAAGTATCGCCTGATCAAGAATGAATGGTATTGAAGAAAGCAGCTGCGCTGAAGGCATCAGTCCCAGGAACTGATGAGGTACCAACCGAAATCTTTAGACAAGCTGAAGGACTGGAGGCCCTCACGTGTCTGTGCCAAGAAGTGAAGAGGGCCATCTCTGTACCCATGCCAAAGAGAGGTGACGCAACAGAGTGCTCAAATTATGGAACAGTATTGTCTACCGTATATACTCAGGTATAAGCCGAGTTTTCAGCACAAAAAAAATGTGCTGAAAAACTGGGGTTTGGCTTATAAACGGGTCAGTGTACCCCAGTGAGGTGTAACATCTTGCTGGGACCCCCCACCCCCAAGGTAACAGGACAAGTGCCCGTTATCTCAAGGGTGAGATTGCTGTTTCTCTGCTGTTCATTCAAAGCCCCCTGACACTGCAGAGCTTTGAATGTTTGTTTACTCACATCTAACCAATCAGAGCCGTCCTATGACATGTGTCTTTGAATAAGCCTTTTAAAGACCATGTGCGAAGGATGTGGCATGAATGGATGTCATCTGGTCAAGCCCGACTAACAAAAGGAGGAAATCTCATGAAACCTAACAATTATTAGCAAAGTGGGTTCGAGATGCATGGGAAGACATTCCAGAAGACATGGTGCGACGTGCCTCCCAGAAATGTAGTATTAGTAATGCTATGGATGGCAGTGAAGACTGCGCTTTGTATGAAAATGACAGCAGTGATGGTGATGACGGTGATCTCAGTGAGGACAGTGTCTATGATGACCTCACACCAGCTGAAGCTCTGCATTGGGATACGGATGATGAGGAGGAATCCAGTTTTGAAGGATTTTAACTCTTTCCATTTTAGCTTGGTTGCTGATTGAGCTCAGGGAATAGTACTCTTAAAGGTAGCATTGTTGATACCTTATTGTTTTTGTTGAGCCTATTTTCCACTTACTGTGCTGGTTTACGAATGTTAAATGACTTGTTGTCCTTTTGTTTTTAGTTTAAAATAAATATTAAATACATTAGCCCACTGATGTCTCAAATTTTAGTAATTTTATTTTCATTTGTTTTGATTATGGAAACTCACCAATAGCTTCTGCATTTTCCACCCTAGGCTTATACTCGAGTCGATCAGTTTTTCTGGTTTCCCAGGTAATAATTAGGTACCTCGGCTTATACTCGGGTCGGCTTATATTCGAGTGTATGCGGTATATCAGTTGCAAGTAAAATTTCTCTGAAGAGCATTCAACAACGGTTGCAGCAGCATGTGGACAGGGGGCAGATTCAGGAGAGGAGTTGGAACAAGGGGTATCAGTGCAAAGACCTAGGTTTAGAACGCCAAACGGGAAGAGCACACTCAGTTTTCTCTACAGCTGACAGGAGAATTCCAGAAAAAGGCAAGCCTTGAGTTACATTCTTGAAAGATTCCATAGGCCAAATATTGACTGGGCAGAAAGCATCGAGAAGATGGAAAAAATACACCGAGTCACCATACCAAAAAGAACTCGTCGACATTCCATCATTTCAGGAGGTATCATATGAGCAAGAACCAGTGGTTCTGAGGGAAGAAGTTCAAACTGCACTGAACATGCTCCCCAAAAACAAGGCTCTAGGAATTGATGGAATAGCTATCAAAATGCCCCGGCAAGCTGAAACAGCACTCACTTCTCTATGCCAGGAAATTTCAAAGACAGTTCTTTAGCTGACTGGAAGAGAGCCACCATTTCTGCCCTTTCCAAAGAAAGGTGACTCAGTAGAATGCTCCAACTCTAAAACAATGTTGTCAATATCACACACAAGTAAAATTTTGCTTAGCGTCATCCAACAATGGGTGCACTAAGTGTATTGACAGGGAACTGCCAGAAGTTCAGGTCGGATTCAGAAGAGGGCATGGAGCAAGGGATCATTGCTGATATCTGGTGAATCTTGGCTCAAAGCAGAAAATACCAGAAAGATGTTTACTTGTGTTTCACTGACTACGCAAAGGCTATCATAAAGTGTGAACCATGATAAACCGTGGATACCGATGAGAAGAATGGGAATCCCAGAACACTTCATTGTGCTCATGGGGAACTGACACATGGATCAAGAGGCAATTGTGGGAACAGAACAAGGGAATTCTGAATGTTTTAAAATAGCGGGTCTCAACCTGTGAGTCATGACCCCTGTGGTGGTCAAATGACCCTTTCACAGGGGTCGCCCAATTCATACAAGTAGCAAAGTTATAGCTGTGAAGTAGTAGCAAAAATAATTTGATGGTTGGGGTCACCACAACCTGAGGACCTGTATTAAAGGGTCGCGACGTTAGGAAGGTTGAGACCCACTGTTTTAAGGGTGAAAGTATGATTATAAATGTCTTTAAAGGGGCCCTTTAGAGCTGAGGAAGCTCACTTGTGCTCATAATGTGTTTGTATCCTGTAAGGCTGTTGGATTTTGTGTAATGCTTTCTCAATCTCTTCACTTACAACTCTATTCAGATGGTCTATTCTTTAATCAAAATAGTTGTGTCCTCTTAGGAATTTGTGTATTTTCATCTAAGTGTTTTATTTATTGACATACACTTGTTGATAGGATTCCTTTGTAACTCATTTATTTCTGCAAGGACGGTTGGTAGGTCCCGTGTTCATTTCTGAGTCTAATCATTTGAGGTTTCAACTCACCAGTTTGTCATTTTACTGATTTTCTTCTCGGTTTCTCTCATTTCTGCTCCAGTCTTTATAGTTCCTCATTCTGCGTGCTTGAGGCATAATATGCTCCCTTTTTTTCAGCTCCTCAAGATGGAAGTTAAGATTATTGATCTGAGAACTTTCTTCTTTCAAAAGATGGGCATTTACTATGTACTGTAGTGGTGATCTATGATAGCTTCACTTTCATTCATCTCAAAGAATTTTCTGATTCCACTCCTGATTTTGTTATAATCCATGGGCTCTTTAGGAGAGTTGTTTAATTTGTGCAGTTTCCTAATTTTTTCTATTCTATTGTGGTTTCAGGACATGTTTTGTAATATTTCTATCCTCTTACACTTATTGAAGTTTGTTTTGTGGTCTGGAGTATGGTCTACCTTGTAGAGTGCCCATGTTCACTTGAGAAGAATGTGCCTTTTGTTTTGTTTGGGTAGAATGTTCTAGAGATGACTGTGCATTTCAGTTGCTTTATGTTGTTCAAGTTTTCTATTTCCTTCTGTCTCGTTGTTCTATTCAGTGTAGGTAGTGAGGGGCTGAGGTCCCACACTATTACTGTTGAATTGTTTATTGATCCCTTCATTTCTGTCAGTTTTTGCTTCATGTGTTTTGGTGTTCTAATGTTAGGTGAATATATGTTCATAATTGTTATATATTTCTGATGAGCTGACCCCTTTGTCATTATGAAGTGTTCCTCTTTCTCTCTAATACTATTCTTTTGCTTTAAAGTCTAATTGTCTGATATTAATGTAATCACTCCAGTTTTCTCTCCAATTGCTTTATAC
This sequence comes from Tenrec ecaudatus, assembly GCF_050624435.1. Lineage (NCBI taxonomy): Eukaryota > Metazoa > Chordata > Mammalia > Afrosoricida > Tenrecidae > Tenrec > Tenrec ecaudatus. The sequence goes on along the minus strand of NC_134540.1, from coordinate 46,911,111 downwards.
ATAATATACCTTCATCTATCAATCTATAATCTAGTTATAGTACAAATCTCTGACTCTAAAATTTTTCTTCTGTAAACAACCTTTAAGTGGAACAGTGATTCTTAGACATTTTTCTAATAATACTCCAGTCTTTTATCCCAAAGCCCACCCCCTGATTTTCCATACAGATACCCTAATTAGCCAAATATTCAGAGGGCTATGATCGTCTACCATCAGAAAAGCTCTTAAAGGGATGAGGTGGGGAAGGGGTAAGAAGGGACTTTAAACAGCAAGCCCAACAGTTGGAAGGAACCAACTTCTCATCGACCATCAAACTTCTTCCCAGCTTCTACAAAAGACCTACTCCTGGGGTCTCTCCTTGCAGCGGCGCAGCGTGAGAGGAGGACTTGCAGCGGCCACCCCAGCGTCATGGCAGGACAGGCATTTCGAAAGTTTCTTCCCCTCTTTGACCGAATATTGGTGGAAAGGAGTGCCGCTTAAACTGTAACCAAAGGAAGCATTATGCTTCCAGAAAAATCGCAAGGAAAAGTCCTTCAAGCAACAGTCGTAGCTGTTGGGTCCAGCTCGAAAGGAAAGAGTGGAGAGATTGAACCAGTGAGTGTGAAAGTTGGAGATAAAGTTCTTCTGCCTGAATATGGAGGCACCAAAGTAGTTCTAGATGATAAGGATTATTTCTTATTTCGAGATGGTGACATTCTTGGGAAGTATGTGGATTAGAGGAAGCCACTGTTGAAATGGCATCATGTGAAGCTGCCCATGCCACTGAAGTTCTGAAATCTGTCATCATGTAAATAATCTCCATGTCTCTCTTTTATAATAAACTCATGATATGCGGTGTCGCTAAAATTTTGTTTCTTTGTTTTAAAACATTTCCAAATAAAAATATGCAGACCAAAAAAAAAAAAGACCTACTCCTGCCTCTCAGATTTAACCTTTTGCAACAGGCTATTCTCCTGCACATGATGAAATAGAGATAAGTATTTCCTAAATTGGAAATGGAAAATTACATCATGCGTGCCGATTATAAAATCTCATTATCCATTTTAGTTAAATGTCTTACTGCTGTGTATTCATATTTGTGTGAATGTGCAAGCTCTTACACCTATATGCAGCTGGTCCCAGACTTAGAGCATATCCAAGTTATGACACACCCTTCTTACCAACTGTCTACTTCTGTTTGTTTCTTTGTATGTCTTATCATTAGTAAGATGTATGAATATCACCTAGTGTTGCAGTGCACCATTTCCTGATTTTCTCACTCTCAGATGTCCAGTCACAGTTGTTCAGTGTGATGACTTACTGTTCAACTCCTGTCACATGGCCCACTGTGGGCTGGTCCACGTTGAAGTCAGTGTAGGGGATTGTAATGGAAAGTTGAACAATGTTGAGCCCTAATGACAAAAGACAATTGCCTTGTAGTATTCCCCAGTGTGTCTGGAACATTGCTTCTTCCTGGGAGTAAATTACAAGAAAATGTGTTACATGGATTTGGGGGAAATTGCTGAGTTGTATGAACACACTGCAAGCATTTGCTTTGGGGAATACCATGGAAGAGGTAGGAGAGGAAATGGCCCTATGACAAGAATTCTGAATGTGGAACTTGATATGGCCATGTGAAATCACTCAGAGATCACAGAAAAGGGGAACTGACAGGTCAGGACTTAGTGGATTTGAAGAGGAAAGAAATTTTTTTTCTTTTTTAAATCATTTTATTGGGGCTCGTACAACTCTTATCACAATTCATACATACACCCACTGTGTCGAGCACATTTGTACATTTGTTGCCATCATCAGTCTTAAAGCATTTTCTTTCTACTTGAGCCCTTGGTATCAGCTCATTTTTCCCCTCCCTCCCTGCCCCCTTCCCTCATGAACTCTTGAGAATTTGTAAGTTATTATTAATTTTTCATATCTTACACTGTCTGACGTCGAGGAAGGAAATTTTAAAGAAGAAAAAATAATGCAGAAGAGGAAGGAGGGAATTTATCAAACCATTTTATAGTGAAAGGATTAGCTAGAGGTATCTTTTGTTTTTTAACTGAAATAGAGACTTCAGTTGCTTGAAAACTTGGACCCAAATGATGGTGGCTTTGCCAAAGTCAAAGTCAATCTTCAAGAAGCGATGAGATGGCACCACGATGAGCTAGAATGAAAAAGAAAGGACTGAACCTATAACTCAATCCCTGACTGGGAACACCATCCTCATTTCCAGGGATGATCCCGACGATCCAGAACCTTCTACCCATGGCGTTACCAATGCAACTGACAAAATGCCAATGTCTAACTCTTCCTCATCCAACTGAATGTGTGTGGTTTGTGTATTTTATGTATATATCAAATTTTATCCTTAAAACATGTATGAAGTACAAGCAGTCCCTGATTTACAACATATTTGAGTTGCGATAAACCACGCAGTGACCCACATGTTCAGCCTCTGACTACAAGCCAGTCAGTTTGCTCTGTGGGGAAAGCTGAGGCTTTCTCCCCCCTGCAAGGATTTGTAGCCTCAGAAACCCACAGGGCAGTTCTACTCTGGCCTACTGGGTTGCTGTGAGTTAGAATCAACTCAATAGCAATGAATGTGGTATTTGGGGTTTCATTATTTGTAATGTTTCTAACCCCAAAGGACAAATCAAGATTGAATTTGTAAAAATACTCTCTTAGGCGAGGTTCTCCAGATAAACAAAACCAGTGGCACTTATATATGCATATACCAAGAGATTTAAGGCTGGCAAGTTTCAAGTCTGTGGGCACATGACCTATGAACCCAAGAATGGAAGGGTCTGGCTACAGAGGTAAGTGGCCCCGGTTCAGCCAGTTAAAACAACATGCAGTTGATGACTCCTAATACTAACAGGCTGCTGGGTCAAGTCCAAAGATCTGAAGGTCAATTAGCAGAATGCAGACTCCAGACCCAGCAAAAAGTGAGCAAGCTTTCCCACAGTGTCCAATGACATTAGAAGCAGGCTACACCAGAAGGAACTCTCATCAGGGAGGGTTGCCTCAGTCTTACTGGCAAAACCACTGAGGATCCCGGCCCAGCCAAGTTGACACAAAATACCATCTCAGACACTGATCCTAAATGTCAACAATAATGAAAAGAAAAAGGTATTTTTGATAGTTATCAAACTAGAACTTCACTGTAAATCCGAGGACTAAGTGTATATTGAAAGGGGCTGGGGGCATGGGGGGAGACCAGAAAGCTAGATAAGACATTTACTAAATCCATTCACAGGGCATGGGGTTATGAGTACATTTTATTTTATGTTTTGCATTTTTATTTAATAATTTCTGCAATGCATATGTTTTACTTGTGTGGTCACAAATATATACACACACACACATTAGTTGGTGTAGAGGCTAAAGCACCTGGCAGCTAGCAGAGAGTCAGCAGTTCAAACCCACCAGCCGTTCCATGGAAGGAACAATTTGGGACGTCTGCTTCTGAGCAGATGACAGCCGGGGCAACCCTGTGGGGCCGCTTTACTCTGAGAACGGGGTCACCGGAAACAGTTCAAGGGCAGAGGGGTTGATTGTGGTTTATTGGTTTTCTGTTGAATAAGAGGATAGATCAGCAAGCAGTGACTGCGCCTGAAATTTGTGCCTTTGTTAAGAACCATACATCCACCCTGCATTCTCTGTGCCCATACGTTGAGCAACTTGGAGGAAAGATTGTGCCAAGAGTGGGGTATTTCTATTCCTGGGTAACAAATTAGCATAAACATAGCTCCAGGAAGCAACCCCCACTTATTAGCTCATAGCTCTGTGGGTCAAACGTCTCCATGGGCAGAGTTCTATTTTCTGCTTAAGATCTCCCCAGGCCAAAACCAGGATGTTGGCCGAGCTGAGTGCTTCCTGGAGGGCCTGGGCACAAATCTGCTTCCCGGCTTATTCAGATTGTTGGCAGCATTGAGTTCCCTGTTGTAAGCCTGAGGTCCACTTCCTTGTTGGCTCCCAACCCAGCGTCACTCTCGGCTCCTAGAAGCTGCTCTGTGGTCCTTGCCCAGAGCCCTATCCCCCCGAGACCCGGGCACCCTGACTCTCCTCCGGCTGTCTGTCTTTCCTTGTAGCAGCCTGACAAATCCTCCCTGCTTTTCAGGGGTTTCTGTGACTCAGTTAAGTCTACCTCGATAACCTCCCTTTTGAAGAACTCAAAGTCAACTGACTGTTTTTGTCGTGGGAGGCTGTCAATCATCACAGCCTCATGCTCAACAGAAGGACACACTGCGCGGTCCTGCGCCGTCCTCGCATTTGCTCTTATGTCCAGGCCATCGCAGGAGCCACGATGTGGACCCATCTTTTGTGAGGATCTGCCTCATTTCCGTTGCCCCTCGACTTCACAAAGTTGTGTCTCTTCCATGGACTGCTCGCTCCTGATAGCATGTCCAAGGTATGTGAGAAAAGTCTGGCCATCCTTGTAAGAAGTATTCTGGCTGTACTTCTCATAGATAAAGTCAACGTACTAGTAGCCTTACTGGTTTCTTCAAACTTCTTTCTGTCCCATTGTTGTTGTTGTTGTTGTTGTTGTTGTTGTTGTCACGGAGTCACTTCCCACCCACAGCGCCCAGGCACAGCGGGAAGAAGCAGTGCCCATCCTGCGCCCCCTCACCATTGTCCCTGTGCCCGGGACCCATTGTTGAAGCCACTGTGTCAGGCCATCTCCTGGAGGGCTTCCGCTAGTTCACTGCCCTCCACTGTCCCCAGCACGGTGTCCTTCTCCCGGGACTGCTCTCTCCTGACAACATGCCCAGAGTATGTAAGACCAAATCTTGGCATCCTTGCCTCTAAGGAGCACCACTTGTCTGTCAGTTTGTTTTACTTGTGGGATGCTGGAAGCTATGTCCCTGGTGTTTCAAATGCCAGCAGGGTCACCCACAGTGGACAGGTTTCAGGGGAGCTTCCAGACTAAGACCAGACAAGGAAGAAGGACTGGGCACCCCACTTTGGAGGAAGGAGCCACTGACAACCACAGGCAGAGCTTTGGGCCCAGAGGGGAGCCTACTCACACGAGTGTGTCCCACGGTATTTCCAGGACCAGCAGGCATTGAGGGGAGGGGATTTCAGAGAGCACTGTACCGCAGGACACGGGGATCTTGAGGTACACGGGGATCTTGGGGATCCCCTGGGATTCTGCGCAGCACTCCATGTGTGGCGTTTATGAAGCAGAAAGCTTCTCCTGAGAGTTAGGGATGGGACTCTCGACAGCTGGAGGCCTCCTCCCACCCCCACCTCCTTCGGGAGAGTCAGGACCACGGAAGAGGACAAAGCAGCAGTGAAGGTGTCCACACCGTGTTTGCTGTGTCCCGAGGCAAACAGCCCCCGCTCTGCTCTTCTCCGGCGCCCTATGTCTCCCCTTTCTCCTCCTTTGAGCACCTTTGAGCGAAAGCAGCCCAGCGAATGGGAGACTTCCTGGCTCAGTGGCAGTTCTCGGGTAGAACCTAACTCTCCTGCCCACTCGCTTGCAGTATGACATCGCTGGACACTCGGGAGACGGCTACAACATTAGCCTCGTTCCAGTGAACAAAATGCCCAAGGACAACAAACAGAGACTAGAAATTCTGAAGGTAAGTTCACTCACCTACCCCTGTGTTCTAAAACGTCCATCATATTACAGTGTCTCCTGAGCACTGAACCAGCAGAGGCAGGAGGGAGAAAAACGTTCTGCGTTGCAAACATTCAAGCATTAAAACTGAGAGCGACCTCATCGTGCCTCAACCCTTTCCTCCACTGCACAGAGTTCACATCTGTTGGCCAGATACGTTTAGGGTTACAGAGTGCGGCATCCAGACTCCACCACTTGGGTCCCCTCTTGTATCCTATACTGATACCTTCAGCCCAAAGATGTTTCCTCCAAATGCTGTCTAACCCCAATTTTAGGGCTCTTGATATGTTCTAATGATAAATTGAATTTCTCATATTAAGCTCTGCAATATGAACCAACAAATCATAATTTCAAAATAAATCTTCTCTATTATTATTGATGTGAATATAGTGTTTAATAATATAACCCTGTTCATTGGAAACTCCCCACATGGAAAGAGCATGCCAGCCTGTGTGATCACAAGGTGTCGACAGGACCAGTTATCAGGCATCAGAAGACCGAAAACAAATAATCAAATTGTTGAGAACAAGGAAGGTCAGAGTGGACACCCAAAACCCATCTGTAGACAATTAGACATCTCTCAGAAGGGTCACAAGGAAAGGACGAGTCAGCCAGGGTGCAGGATAGCGCTGATAGAACACACACTATTCCTCTAGTTCCTTGAGGCTTCCTCACCCCCAATATCATGACCCCCACTGACCTTACAAACCGGCTAGACCGGAGCATGTACACTGGTACAGACAAGAGCTCTCGACACATGGAAAGATAACCCCCCTCAGGAACAGAAATGAGAGTAGCGATACCAAGAGAGGAGGGGCAAGGTAGGGGGAGAAGGGGCAAACAGATGGCAATGATAGACATATCAACACCCCCCCCAAAAAAAGTGAAGAACAACAGAAATGTGGGTAAAGGGAGACAGCAGTTGGTGTACGGCATGAAAATAATAATAATTGATAATTTATCAAGGGTTCACGAGGGTGGGAGGGTGGGGGGAGGAGGGGGAAAAGAGGAGCTAATACCAAAAGCTCAAAAAGGGGAAAAATGTTTAGAAAATGATGATGGCAACATATGTACAAATGTGCCTGGTACAATTAATATATGGATTGTTATAAGAGCTGTAAGAGCCCCTAACAAAAGGATTTAAAGTAATAATCATTGGAAACTCAACTCCATGGTTTTTATTTTTCTCGTATCATCGCCTCCCTTCAGAAATGATGATACCAAGTTTTGCAAGGGTAAGTGAAAAAGTATTATCCTGGGGTTTCCAGTTCACACACACACACACACAGGTTTATTCCAGACAAAATACATTGAAACCTGTGTCTGCGATCCTTTGAGGAATGCCCTTGTCTGTGTCTTGGGAGAGTGCCTTCAACCACGGCCGCAGAAAAGGTCCAGTTCAGACAGCCGCTTCTCAGGGCATCTGTTCAAGGCAGCTCAGAGGTGATGGCAACTGCTTCGCAACTGATTAAGCATAATCTTAATAGGTTTTCTCAAAGACCACAGGCTCATAAGGTCTTGTGATAAAGGAGGGTTGTTTTGTTTTTTGTTTTTAATGGAAGATTATATTTTAGTGAGAGAAAAATAGGCCAGGAAAGTTGCCCCCCAGGCCTTTTTTCCCCACCATGACAATGCACCTGCTCATTCTTTGAGGGTGACTCAGGCTGACTCACAAGATTCATAGGGAACTCTTCCCCCATCAGCCCTGCAGCCTTGCTCTTGCCTCATCCGAATCCTTTTTGTTCCTGAGACACAAAGAACATTTAAGAGGAACTCTGTTGATCTGGGGGGGAGGGGAGACACCTGCAAGAGCAGCCGGTTGGCCACTGTATAAATGTAAAAGGAAGAGCACAGAATCCCTCTGGGAGGAGTTAGAGAAACAGAAATGTTGCCCCAGAAGTATATAGACACAGATGCAGGAGAGATTGAGAAACAGTAGCCTCAACGTTTGATATTTTTGTTCAGTAAACGTTTCTATGATTTTATAGCGATACTGTGTGAATTAGCCTCGTCTATTTTCTCCCCATTCCTCACTGTAAACGGCAGCATGAACTTTCAGGTGCCACCTGTGACAGTGCTGGAGTGCCGCCTGCCCTCACGCATGTCTGTGACAATTACAGGTCTCCTCATGCGTGTCACTCTGATTGCAAATTCAACGGAACGCACCCTGGTCCTCGCTTTGCCTGTGTGACCGCTGATATCTGTGCCTTCTCGTGGTCAACACACCCCTAAAAAGAAGGTTCTCAGCCACTTTCTGTGCCCTGTCTCTTGCCCCCAGACCATGCACGCGCATGCTCAGTTCTGCATGAGTGGAGACCACACCCTGGAGGGGACAGAGCACGCCATCAAGGAAATCGCCAAAGAAGAAGCTGATGAGTACTTTGTCATTGTCTTGAGCGATGCCAATCTGTCCCGGTATGGCATACATCCGGACAGGTTCGCCCGGATCCTGACCAGCAACCCGCAAGTCAATGCTTTCGCCATCTTCATTGGCTCCTTGGGCGACCAGGCAAACAGGTGAGGGTCGTTTCGGGATACGATGGCATACAGACTTGGGTCTGACCCCTGACATTTCATGAGCTGGGTGTGTGCTGGGCATTGGGGAAAGGGGTGGGAGGCTATGATGTGCTGGCTAGTGGTTAGACCAGCAGCAATGATTTTAAATGAATTCCTTTTCATTAGTAAGTTGGTTGGCCCACTAATTAGTTGGATAGTAATTTAGGCACTTCAGATCAAGTGCCCAAACTCAGTTCTGATCAGTTCATGTTCAAATCATACTCAAACGAGCAGATGCCCACTATTTTCCTGTAATAAGAGACTGTGTGTGAGTGCATGTGTGTTGCTTATTAAATAGAACGCTTACCCAGGTGAAACACTTAGAGGTTGAATCAGGAAAAACCAAACTCTCCATCATCGAGTCTCTGCTGAGTCACAGCGACCCTGTAGGACAGGGTAGAACTGCCCGCTGTGAGTGTCTGAGATGGAACCTCTTTCCAGCGATAGAAAGACCTGTCTTTCTTCCTAAAGACTAGTATTTATTGGAAAACTCAACACTGAAATACTCTTGTCTAGAAAGTTACACTCAAATCATAAATACCCCGTTGGGGGCCTTCGGAACGAAGAAATCTGGAACCACGTTTGTGAACTCGAACGCACTGACATTCATCTTTTGGAAGTACAGACAGAGAGAGCCCGTGGTTTTTCTCGTCTTTCTCCATAGGAGTGGCTCGTGGTTTCAAACCGCTGACCTTGAGGTTAGCAGCCAACAGCATAACCCGCTATGCCTTCAGGACCCCTCCTGGGATAGAGCCCTGGAAGTGGCGGAGGACATTTTGTCCTTCCTCAGATGCTGACCGGTCCCTTGTAGAGCAAGGTTGAGAGCAGACTCAGGTCATGTAATTTCAATAGCTTTATTGCAAACCAACGGTGCATTTTTCTTGTTCTCACGAGTTCGACTCTTTGGGAACCTCAATGTCCTTGAGAATTCACACCAAACCGGTCTCCCCCCATGTCCTTAGCACCTGCCAGCCCTGGGCGCAGAGATACCAGCTCGGTGAAGGCTGGGGGGAAGGGGGAGTCGCTGAATGGCTGTTTTGTCCCTCTAGTGAAGAGACCCTGTTGGGACATTCACAGAAAGCCCAGTGATGCCCTCATGGTTTCCTCGGGGAGAGGGCCAACACCACTGGCAGAAGACACCAAAGGGTCTACCGGGCATGCCAAATGTATGCTACGACTCGGCTGGTGGACTTTTAGTAAATGTCATTTCGAAGCAAAACTTCACTGGCGAATGAAAGGAGGCGTTCTTTGGACCAGAACTGTGTCTTGCCCTGTTCCGTTGCCTTCAGAAATGTCCCTTTGTTCCAAATGATAAGTTGGCATTTTTAAAAAAATTACCATAAGCCTCTCTAACCTCAGTGCCATGGAAGCAGCAATTGGATACTGCAGGTGGCATGTCACATTGTGTAATGCAGAGGTGGGGGCGGGGGGAGGGGACCGGCACCGGACGCCAGCAAGGGCGCCAGGGATTTGACGGGCAACATTTTTGGAAGGCTGTTTTCCTAGCAGGAAGTGTGGTGTAAGGTCAGCGTGTCCTCCGGGCCCAGGTGAGCTGTCGATTGGCCCCTGGGGCCTCCATTGGACCGGACAACACAAAACCCCAGGAAACGACCACATTAAAAAGAAGAAAAATCTTTACATATGGACTGATTTTTCTGACTAAAAAGACCCTCCTCTCGGTTCACTGCTTCTAAGGCGTCCCTGCCTCCCCATCGCTCTCCCAGGCCTTTCATTGCCTGGTGACGGCTCATTCAAAGGCAGGTTCAAGAAAGTAAACGCAGCTCCTCCCGACAAGCCTCGGCCTGGGGGGCGGGGGCGGAGGTGGGGGGCGCCCTGATTTGCAATGGTAATTTCCCCTCCCTTTCCACCCCGCAGGCTTCAGAGAATGCTCCCTGCGGGCCGGTCCTTCGTTGCCATGGACACGAAGGACATCCCTCAGATTCTACAACAGATCTTCACCTCCACCTTGCTGTCCAGCGTCTGATAAGAAGTGCCCTCCGCCAGCCCCCAACGATGCTGGCATCCCGACATCGCCCTGCCTTCGGTGTGAATAAAGAGCGCGGAGAAGGAAAGAAGCCTCTGTGTGCATGTGTGCGTGACAGCCTGGCGGTGACTTCCTCCGCCATGGGAATTCAGAAAAGCAGCGCAGGAGGGCTTGTGCGGGGAAGTCCCCAAGCACGGTTGCCTTTAGCAGTCACTTTGAGAGAGTGGGTTGACCTGCATTCCATTCAGGATCGGGGTGGAGGAAGGTGGTGGGAAAACCCCTGGGCCTGGGCCTGGGGCCAGAAACCGGTGGTGGAGAAAATCCATCGCTTTCCTGCACTAGCTGGGCATCCCACATAGCAGAAGTGGTGCCATCAAACTAAGCCTGGGTGCCCCCCCTCCCCCGCCTAATTGGGGCATGCAGAGCGTCTGTGTAAAGGCCACCCAGTCTACCCCATCATGATTCTGATTGCCCTCCCCTTTATGCTCCCAGAAAACGCTGATTATGCAGTATTTAACCACCGAAAGCCCTCCAACAGCAGTAGTTGACATAAAAGGCTGCGTTTTCTCAATTATTCCGTTTTCCTGTAAAAGCCAAAGGAATCAAAGGATCCTTAGTTGCCTCCCACTCCACAGGACTTCTTGCTAAAGACGCAACAGACGTGCTGCTCACCAGGCTGCCAGGGCAGGAGGATGGAGAGTGTGATGTCATGCCCCTCCTCCTCCTCCTCTTCCTCTTCCTCCTCCCCCTTCTCTTCCTCCCCACTCTCCCTCCTCCTCCTCTCTCCTCCTCCCTCTGTCTCTTCTTCTCCAGGTCTTCTCAAAAGTTCACTCCATCCCATTTGGATCTCCATAATGCAATACTTGCCAGAACACCGGTATTTAATAAGAGTATTCACATAAAAATTACTTAATGCAAAGTGAAAACAAGACAGCCTGCTTGAACTGAATGACAGTGGGGGTATCGGTGAGCTGTCAAGAAATACTTTCCGTTTTTCATGTCTCGTTCTTTCTTTCTTTCTTTCCTTTTTTTCTTTCTTTCTCAGAACTCTTTATTCCCAGTCACTGTTTACCAGTAGGCTCAATGTCACTTTGTTTCAAGCCAAATGCCGTAGCGGGAGTCAACCTCCATCTAACCACATAATAACAATGTTTTCCTCCCTGCCGATAATGATGCGGTGAAATGCGGTGAGAGAGGCTGGTGTCCAGTGTGCAATTTCATCAGGCATTGGGGAAACTAGACTGGTTAGTAATGATACCGCACCCCCCCCCAGTATGTGTTGAAACTGTACAGATTCATGATTTGATTTTAATTAAGTTTTAAGACAGAAGAAAGGATAGCACCCATTTGCCACCCTCCCATCACACCTCCCTGTCAAACAATAAAAGCAATAGCATCTCAGTGCAATGTTCCCAGGGAGCCTGCCCTGCTTTCTAGTTTGTCTAGCCCAACATGCTATGCACATCGACTCATCCAGTGATACAAGCCATTCCAATGCAGTAAGTACAGGTAAGAGGATAACCAGTAAGAGGTTGGATGCTCAATGGCTAACCAAAAGGTCAGCAGTTCAAACCCATCTGCTGCTCTTTGGGAGAATGAAGTAATAGTTGAGCCTCTACATGAGTAAGAATCAACTCGCCAGTGACAGGTTTAAGTACTTTTAAAAAATGAAGTACGTAATAAAGCAGTAGCTAGCCACTGTTATTGGGTGCCATCAAGTTGATTTTCAACGCATGTGACGGAACTGCACAGAATAGAACCATAACCTGTTCTTGGCTATTGGACAGTTGGCACAACATGGCCTACAAAGTCCATGTCCCACAGTCCTGCTTTGATGAATGACTGGGGCCTTAAAAGCTGGGGAGTTGCCATGAAAAGTACAACTATTGGTCTCTCCTTATCCAGAGGAAAGAACAGGAACAAAAATCAAAAGACGCAAGAAATAATGAATTCAGTGGACTCATAGACAATGCAAATAATCACTCCCCACAACCCTGAGACCGTAAGAACTGGATGGGGGCTGACCAATACCCAGCTGCTCGGAAAGAGGTGGCATTTGGAGGTCCTGGATAAAGTGGAATAGAACCCCTAATCATAAAAGAGCCAGTCTTACTGTCAGATGGATCTAGGTGGTGCCCCTGAGATTGTGGCCCTTAGTTACCCCACAGGTCTGGAACTGAACCCACCCTGGTGGCTTAATTTCCAACCAGACAATAGACAGGTCAGTCAGGACGAACCCCTCAGAATCATCAACCAGTTGAGATCCAAAGAGCAGTATTTAGCCAAGGATAAAAGGGCTCAGGAGGGTCTGGAAAGGAGGACCGCGGACGTGGGAGGCGCTGGGGCTGCAGCGATTGAGATGAAGCAGAACGCGTGTGAATTGTGCAATGTCAACCTGATGGTCTGCTCAGTAGACCTTCACTCAACTCCCAAGAATCTTTACAGGAGCGGATCACCAGGTCTTTGTCCAAGAGCTCCTGGGTGGGCTCAGACCCACTGCACTCCCAGGGCTCCTTAGCTAGGTGCCACGCTAAGCTACATCACACATTCTTGACCTCGCGCCTCACAATAACGCAAGTAGGAGAGGTATTTTTGACTTTGTTTCACAGATAAACGGAGACTCGGGAGCTTGACACGACTTATCCAAGATCTCTGATAGGAAACAAGTGACTGCCTGTGTAAGTCAGTCAGTCTGTTTCCTTGACAAATAGAGGTGGCGCCTTGGCGATGGAGAAACTGCTCTGTTCGCCAAGCCAGGCAGAGGCAGGGCTGGACTGGGCTGCTCCTAACCCCACACCTCATGCTGAAGAACCTAGATGCCAAGCTCTTGTTGCCCTTTCCCAGTGCCCTCTCTGTTCTGGTAGAAGGACCATGTGACTCACCACACTCCCTGGCCTCCCTCCCGTTCAGAGAAGCTGCCTTGCATGCTGAGCACTGGGACCAGTGAGGCTGCACAAAGCTGAAGGGGCTCCTGCCCGCCCCTTGCCCTCCAGGGACGCTGGGCCCCCAAATCCTAGGGTGACTGAAGAAAGGGACAACCTTTCATCAACTCCTCACCACATGTAACCACCTCCCTGAGTAAGCAGAAACCTGATGGTGCTGAAGGCTAGGCTTTGGGCTGATAACCGCAACGTGGGCAGTTCAAACCCACCACGAGGTGCTCTGCAGAAGAAAGATGTGGCTGCCTGAGGAATGCTATACGGGGTCCCTGTGAGTCAGAGTCGAATCGATGGGGTGGGTTTGGATTGTTTTGTTTGAATAAATGGTAGTCTTTTTCCCATTCCCCCCAATATAGAAAGAATGTTCTCCAGCAATTTAATTTCCCCTTTCCCCCACACCCCACACTGACCAGACATTCTTTACAATTTAAAACAAAAAACCCAACATACAGCCCCTGACTTTTCTTATGTAAAAGAAAGGGCTCGTGGGGGTATGGCTGAGAGTGAGAAGATGAAGGGGTTGTCTCCACGTCTCGCAATACCAACGAAGTCTGTGCGTTTATTATTAAATGTACTTAATTACAGGCCTCCCTGGCCTGTTCCCAGCCCTCCTTTGGTCCGGGGTTATAATAAATGCATTGTGTGCCTCAGGGGGGAATCCATTGAAAGAACCTAAACTCTGTCTCCGCGGCCCTGCGAGCACAAGGAACGCTGAGAAGGCTCAGTGTGCCCCTTGAGGGGCCAGTTGGGGTGAATGTGATGAATAGCCGCGGTAGAAGATGCACGTTCCCAACCCTTTGTGCGCCCCAACACGATGACGTCATCCCAGATGGGGAAGCTCTATCGGCTCTGAGCGGGAGGCCTGGAGCCCGTCAGATGCTGAGGTGAATCATGGAATTCTTTACACTGTACCATACCTTCCTGTGAACCGTCAGAGGAGAAACCGGGGTTCCAGCAAGGTCCCTCTCCACGCTCCACGCCATTTCGAAGTGGAGTTGGTCTGCAGACAACATTGTGAGCGTTCCCTGTGGCTCCTTCCTGTGCCTGAGGGTCAGACCCAACTCAGCTGCTCTGGAATACAGCAGACGCTGCTGATGGAGCAGCAGGAAGGGCCACTGATCAGTTGCCCTTCTCTGCCATCTTTCTAGCAATGACCTTTGAAAGAAATCCTCCACCAATATTCAGCTGGCTTCTCCTGCCTGGACAGCATTTTTGTTTGTTTTGTTGGCTTGTGTGTTGGTGTTTTTTTCTGGAGCAGCATCTCAGGAATAGCTAAATATCTACTTGTCTTTAGCAAATTTTATATAACGTCTCCACTTTATTATTAACTAAAATCCTCACTTTTTTTTTAAACCTACTCTACCCAAGAGGTCTGAGGTGTTGGGCCCAATCCAAACTAGTGGACAGCCGCCCTTCCCCACAGAAGAATGTACTTCAGAGGACGGCACTGAAGCTACAGCTCAGGGAGGGGGACATGTCTGATCAGAGCACGCAGGAGCAAATGAAGGGGGAGGAAGAGCGTGGAGCACATCCTGACCCAGCAATCCTTGAGGACAATATCCCTGCTCAGAGTAGCCAATGAACAGAAAGGACCATATGGCCGGCCCTACAATGAGACACAACATCCCTCACTGACCCATAGGCCTACAGGGGACAACACTGGAGACACACTGTGGGAATTGTGCCTGACCTGACCCCACCACACCAAGGCAAAACACCAAGGGTATGCAACAGAATAGCAAGGGGAGCAGAGCGAGAAAGTCCTGAGGGAGTACCAAAAATAGACTTTGGGGCCAGGGCGAGGCACCCCATCAGACTCGACCAGAAAACACTCCTAAAGGTCAACAAACAGACCTTGAACTATTTACAGACTATTTTTGTCAATGGTTTTTTTGTTTGTTTCTTTTCTTTTGCTGCTTTGTTTCACTCTGTCTTGTTTTTGTGCATATTATTATTTCTGCAGGTCTATCTAGATAATATAGGCTGGATAAACAATCTGGAAGAGAAAACAAGGGAACCAATGGTTCCAGGTGGGGCAGGGTGGTGGAGGTGGGTGGGTGGGAACATGGAAAAGGTGGGGGAAAGGAGGTGGTGTTGACAAACCAGGGACAAGGGAACAACAAGTGATCCAAAATCAGTGGAGAGAAGGGCATAAGAGGCCTGATAGGAAAAAAAATAAAATAAAATAAAATTTAAAAAAAGAGGCCTGATAGGGCTTTATCAAGGGCAATGTAACCTAGAGGAATTACTGAAACCTAAATGAAGGCTGAGCATGATAGTGGGACAAGAAGAAAGTCAAAGGAAATAGAGGAAAGAACTAGGAGGTAAAGGGCATTTATAGAGGTCTAAATAAAGGCACGTACATATGTAAATATATTAATGTATGAGGATGGGGAAATAGATCTATGTGCACATATTTATAGGTTTGTGAGTTAGGGTTCTCTAGAGTGACAAAACCAGATTGCTAATAATTATATATATATATATATATATATATTTATACAGATAGATAAGAAATGAACAGTTAAATTGTATAGAGATAGATATATAACACAAGAAATGAACAGTTAAATTATAAAGCAGTACAAATGGCTCAGTGCAACTCACTCCCGTGACAGAATTGTGAGACACTGACAGTCCTTCAAGGCTTGAGGGTCACCAGATAGTCCTCTGTAGAGAGATTCAGGCTATCCCAGCACAGGCAGCAAACAGCAAGTCAGGTCACCAACTGCCAGCCAGCCCACCAACAGTCAGTCCCTAGCTCAAGAAATGTAAATTCCAATCGTGTGGTCTTAAAGGGACCTTAACTTACAGCAACACAGTCCTCAGGCTAGGCACCCCACAGGTAGTGTAGTCTGTAAATTGAGGCACAGAATAAGCAAGGCAGCCGCACACTGGTCCGATGATCAAAGAGGGAGAAACAAGAAAGGCGAGGCTCATCGAGTCATTTATCTCTCCGCCCTTCAATTAATCCCACTTGTGTTTATCAGCCAGGCTGGCACAATAAGCTACCTCGATCCATCCTTTGCCAACCTGTCACCTGTACACAATTCTTTAGCCATATATAATTATAGACTTTCCGGATATTGATGAAATCACACTTACACTTATCATCAATCATCTATCACACATATAAATGAAAACACGCTGAGTCCAATTGTATTGGATATATTATACCTGAACAAAGGAGAGATATGCAACAAGCACATAAAAAGAAAATACGTTTTCGGTGGCAGGTCTGGGGAAGGGGCGGCAGGCGCCATGTCGGGCCGCGAAGGTGGCAAGAAGCAGCCCCTGAAACAACCCCAGAAGCAGAACAAGGAGATGGACGAGGAAGAGAAGGCTTTCAAGCAGAAACAGAAGGAAGAACAAAAGAAACTGGAGGAGCTAAAGGCGAAGGCCGCGGGAAGGGGCCCCTGGCCACAGGTGGAATTAAGAAATCTGGCAAAAAGTGAGCTGTGCTTGGTGGCTGAGGCAATGATGGCCCTTGATCCCGTTCCTGTGTAGACATCTGGATTCCCTACTAGAACTTTTGTTGCCACTTATAGTTAGAATGAAGTGTTGTCTTGGAGCCTGCTGTACATTTAAGAATAAACTTTTGTAAAAAAGAAAAAAAGAAAATACACTGACAATTACAAACCTTGCTTTTGCTATTGATCACATGGTCGTAACTGATAGGTACCCATTCTGTATTACCTTTGCCCTCAGCAAGCACCTCAGCTGGCTGTGGTTTTTTGCCTTCATTCCTGAGGGCTCTGGGTCATTAGACGTCCTGTCAGGATTGGGTTGCTGTAGTTTACCTTTTACTTTAATCACAGGGCATGGTAGCACTAAGAGTCGGCCTATGGGATCTCCTGGATTCCAGACACATTCTTCTTTACCTGCATTATGTTACACCAGTCCAATTTCTCCTTGGTAATCAGGATCAATCACACCACTTAGTACAGTGACACACTTCCTGGCCTGTTGATCCAAAGGCACGAGAAGCCCAAAGTGCCCAGGGGCCATTCTCAGCTGCCAGTCCAGTGGAATCCGTGCTGTGTTTCCAGGTGGGAGAGTTCCTTCCTTGGGGACCAGGACCTCCAGGCCTGAGGAACGCAGGGTTGCTGGGACAGGAAGCAAAAAAGCTGCAAGTGGATCACTAGGAGTAATAATGAGTGGTGCCACTCCAGCTTCCACCCCTTGGTTCCTGGACCCATGAATGCTGGCTATTGGAGGCACAGCACCATATATTGGCCGCTGGTTTAGAGTGTATACAGCTTCCTGGAGAACATTGCTCCAGCCCCGCAAGTTGTTGCCACCTAGTTGGCGCCGTAATTGTGTCTTTAGGAGCCCATTCCATCGCTCTATCAAGCCAGCAGCTTCAGGATGATGAGGAACATGATACAACCAGTGGATTCCATGGGAAGGGGCCCATTGCCGCACTGTATTTGCTGTGAAGTGAGTTCCTTGATCTGAAGCAATGCTATGTGGGATGCCATGACAGTGGATAAGGCATTCTGTAAGTCCACGAATAGTAGTTTTGGCAGAAGCATTGCGTGCAAGGAAGGCAAATCCATATCCAGAGTAGGTGTCTATTCCAGTGACAAAACGCTGTCCCCTCAATGATGGAAGTGGTCCTATGTCATCAACCTGGCACCAAGTTGCTGGTTGATCTCCCCGAGGAATGGTCCCATATCTTGGACTTAATGTTGGTTTCTGCTGCTGGCAAATGGGGCACTCAGCAGTGGCAGAGGCCAAGTCAGCCTTGGTGAGTGGAAGTCCATCTTGCTGTGCCCATGCATAACCTCCATCCCTGCCGCCATGTCCACTTTGTTCATGTGCCCATTGGGCAATAAACAGGAGTAGCAGAGGAAAGAGGAGGACCAATCTCCATACTGCATGTCATCTTATCCACTTGATTATTAAAGTCCTCCTTTCCAGAGGTAATCCTTTGGTGAGCGTTCCCATGAGATACAATTACCTTTACTTCCTTGGTCCATTCAGAGAGGTCTATCCACAAACCTCTTCCCCACACCTCCTTGTCACCAATTTTCCAATCATGGTCTTTCCAATTGCCTTACCATCCAGCCAAGCCATTAGCCACAGCCCATGAATCAGTATACAGTCTCACATCTGGCCATTTTTCCTTATATGCAAACTGAACGGCCAGGTGCACTGCTCAAAGTTCTGCCCATTGGGAAGATTTCCCTTCACCACTGTCCTTTAGGGAGATCCCAGAAAGGGGTTGTAGTGCTGTTGCTGTCCACTTACGAGTGGCACCTGCATATCGTGCAGAGCCATCCGTAAACCAAGCATGACTTTTTTGGTCTTCAGTTAAAGTATGGTAAGGAACTCCCCAGGAGGCCATAGGTGCAGACTGGGAGAAAGGAGGCAATGTGACAGGAGTGGAGACTGTGGGCATTTGGACCACTTCTTCATGCAGCTTTCTTGTCCCTTCAGGTCCTGCTTTGGCCCGTTCTTGTATACACCACTTCCATTTAACAATGGAGTGTTGCTGTGCACGTCCAACTTTATGACTCAGTGGGTCAGACAATACCCAGTTCATGATGGGTAGTTCAGGCGTCATGGTGACTTGTGGCCCATGGTGAGATGTTCAGTCTCCATCAAGGCCCAGTAACAGGCCAACAGCTGTTTTTCAAAGGGGGAGTAGTTGTCTGCAGAAGATGGCAGGACTTCACTCCAGAATCCCAATGGTCTATGCTGTGATTCACCAATAGGGGTCTGCCAAAGACTCCACTCTGCATCTTTATCTACAACTGACACTTCTAGCACCATTGGGTCAGCTGGATCATATGGTCCCAGTGGCAAAGCAGCTTGCACGGCAGCCTGAACATGTTGCAGAGCCTTTTCTTGTTCTGGGCCCCACTCAAAATTGGAGGCTTTTCGTGTCACTTGATAAATAGGTCAAAATAGAACACCCAAGTGAGGGATATGTTGCCTCCAAAACCCAAAGAGGCCCACAAGGCATTGTGCATCCTTTTCAGTTGTTGGGGGAGCCAAATGCAATAGCTTATCCTTCACTTTAATAGGAATATCTCGACATGCCCCACACCACTGGACACCTAGAAATTTTACTGAGGTGGAGGGTACCTGAATCTTCATTGGGTTAATTTCCCAACCTATTGTATGCAGATGTTGTATCAACAAATCTAGAGTCTTTGATACATTTTCCTCAGTGGGTCCAATCAGAATGTCATCATCAATATAATGGACCAGTGTGACATTTTGTGGAATAGACAGGTGATCAAGGTCCCTTCGGACTAAATTATGGCACAGGGCAGAAGAGTTGATGTACACCTGGGGGAGAGTTGTGAGGTATATTGTTGCCCCTGCCAGGTGAAGGCAAACTGCTTCTGGTGGTCCTTCAAGACTGGTATTAAGAAGGAATTAGCCAGATCAATAGCTGCATGCCAAGTACCAGGAGAACTATTAATTTGCTCCAGCAATGAAATCACATCTGGAATGGCAACTGCAATTGGAGTCACCACCTGGTTAAGTTTACGATAATCCACTGTCATGGGGATGTGGTAGGAATCACCACCCCTACATCTTTCAAGTCTTTAATGGTGGCACTGATCTCTGCAATCCCTTCAGGAATGCGGTACTACTTTTTGTTTACTATTTTCCTAGGCAATGACAGTTCTAATGGTGTTCACTTGACCTTTCCTACCATGATAGCCCTTATTCCACATTTCAGGGATTCAATATGGGGGTTCTGCCCGTTACTAAGTTTGTCTATTCCAATGATGCATTCTGGAACTGGGTAAATAACCACAGGATAGGTCTGGGGGCCCACTGGACCCACAGTGAGGCGTACCTGAGCTAAAACCCCATTGATAACTTGACTTCCATAAGCCCCCACTCTGACTGGTGGGCCTTCAAAACACTTTGGGTCTCCTGGAACTAGTGTCAGTTCCAAGCCAGTGTCCAGTAATCCCCCAAAAGTTTGATTATTTCCTTTCCCCCAATGAACAGTCACTCTTGTGAAAGGCCGCAGGTCCTTTAACAGTATAAACCTTCAGTGATGTAGCAGGCCTGGTCCTCCTTCAAAGGGACCCGGCCTCCCCCTCATTCAAGGGGTTGTGGGTCTGTAAACTGGTTCCGGTCTGGGAATTGATTGAGCAATCGTGACTGTCTATTCTGCTGCTCACTTGATCTACCATTCTTCCGCCTGTATAGATCACATAAATATTTAGTAGATTTCCCATCTATTTCATTCCTAGGGACACTGTGGCTAAGTAGCTAATGCCATAATTCCACACGAGACAGGTTGCTTTGATTACTCTGAAAACTTGTTGTCTATTATAACCATGCCCACCCTGTCTCTGTTGATTCAGTGCTGACACCTGCCCTCTACCATCACAGGGACCAATCAGTCCCATTGTGGGAAAATGTAGGAGTTCGGTTAGGGCAGTGCCCACTGTTAATCCTGGTGCACATAAAATAGCAATTACAGGAGTCTTAAGAGATGCTGGGGCCCAATGCACAAATTTGTTCCTTATGGTTGTGGTAAAAGTTATGTTCTCAGGACACCCCCTTTTTCGGTCTATGGGAATGTCCTGATAGATCCATTCCAACATACCAATTTCTCTAAGCTTTTGGATGCCTTCCTCTACAGTGTACCAAGGTAGGTCAGGTACTTCAAGTTGGTCTAATCTAGGCCATCTGGCAGTCCATGCTTCATTGAACCAACCAAATAAAGAATCAGATCCTGTCTTAACCTCTCTTGCAGAGACATTGAAAATAGAGTCTGTGCTTAGGGGTCCCATATCCAGAAACTCAAACAGGTCTAATATATTTCGTGCACCAATATCCCATACCCTTAGCAGCCATAACCAGGGATATTCCCAAGGCTTCTGCTTGTACGTATTTGAAAACTTTAGCACATCTTTATGAGTATAACATGCTTCTTGGGAAATCATCTCAACCTCACCTTAGGAGCTTTCTGAGACTTAATTTTAGTGACAAGTCTAGTGGAAATAATGGGTGGTGAGGGTGTTTCCTGGGTGCTCTCAGCAATATCAGCCCCACCTGGTGTATCAACTTGAATAGTTTGGCTAATCTGCTCAGGTGCGGATTGTGAATTAATACTTTCAGCTGGGCGGGTTTATTGACTGGGGTGGGTCAATTGTTTAAGGGCTCAATATCCACCTCTTCTGGATCATCATATGCTCTCATCCCATGTTTCAGGGTCCCAACTTTTCCCAATCAATGCCCTCACTTTGGTATCAGACACTGCTCTAGATCTGCAATTCAGCTGCCGTTGTAATTCAGCCACTCGCATAATGAGACTCTGGACCTGGTTCTCAGTAATGTCAGATCTTTTACTAGAGGAGAGAAGACTCCTTTGTAGCACAGATGGAAGCTTTCAAATCTGTTAGTCTGCACCTGAGGCGCGCTTCTGAGGCTTTGAGATTATCCCTCTCCTTAATCACACTTTGCATTGTAAGAAGGACCAGCCAACCAGCTTCCCTATACTTGTCATCCTTACAAAACTCCTGGAAAATATCACTCAGAGCCTCTCCTTTAACCAGCACCTCATCTATGGGTAGTGCTACTTTAGGTATTACCTTTGTGATTTTACACCCTGGATTAGGAAGAGTAGCAGACTCAGCCATGCTTTGGGTGTTGAAGTAGCATAACTTTGTTAAGACAAATCAGGATGGAGAGCCAATTTAAGCAGCCCATATTTATGATTTTATTTCTCTAGAAGCACTCCTGGTACCAAAATGTGTTAGACAGGGTTCTCTAGAGAGACAAAACCAGATTGCTAATAATTATATAGATAGATAGATAGATAACACAAGAAATGAACAGTTAAATTATAAAGCAGTACAAATGGTTCAGTGCAACTCACTCACGTGACAGAGTTGTGAGACACTGGTAGTCCTTCAAGGCTTGAGGGCCACCAGGTAGTCCTCTGTAGAGAGATTCAGGCTATCCCAGCACAGGCAGCTAACAGCAAGGCAGGTCACCAACTGTCAGTCCCCAGCTCAAGAGATGTACATTCCAATTGTGTGGCAAAGCTGGTCTTGAAGGAACCTCAAATTACAGCGACACAGTCCACAGGTTAGGTGTCCCACAGGTAGTGTAGCTTGCAAATTGAGGCACAGAACAAGCAAGGCAGGGCCGCACACTGGTCTGATCATCAAAGAGCCAGAGACAAGAAAGGCAAAGCTTGCGGAGCCATTTTATCTTTCCGCCCTTCAATTAATCCCACATGTGTTTATTGGCCAGGCTGGCACAATAAACTAACTACCTCAGTTTAGTATTAAGATAGCAGATGGACATTGGGCCTCCACTCAAGTACACCCTCAATGCAAGAACACTTTGTTCTATTAAACTGGCATTCCATGATGCTCACCTTCCTGCAGGCAAAGTGGGTGCATAATCACTGCAGGCAAAGCGGGTGCATAAGCAAATGCAGTGAAGAAAGCTGACGGCACCTACCTATCAAAAGATATAGCATTTGGAGTCTTAAAGTCTTGAAGATAAACAAGCAGCCATCTAGCTGAGAAGCAACAAAGCCCACATGGAAGAAGCACACCAGCCTGTGTGATCATGAGGTATCCATGAGTTCATGTATCAAGCATCAAAGAACAAAAAAATCATATTTTTTTTAATTGAGGGGAGTATGAAATGAAGACCCATAGCCCATCTGTCAGCAACTGGACATCCCTTTACAGAAGGGTCAGGGTGCCGTATAGTACTGATGAAACATACAACTTTTCTCTAGATCTTTAATGCTTCCTCCTCCCCCCGCCTCACTCTCATGATCCCAATTCTACCTTACAAATCTGGCTAGACCAGAGGATGTACACTGGTACAGATAGGGACTGGAAACACAGGGAATCCATGACAGATGATCCCTTCAGGACCAGTGGTGAGAGTGGCAATACCGGAGGGTGGAGGGAAGGTGGGGTAGAAAGGGGAAACCGATTACAAGGATCTACATATAACCTTCTCCCTGGGGGAGAAACGACAGAAAAGTGGGTGAAGGGAGACATTGGACAGTGTAAGACATGAAAAAATAATAATTTGTAAATGATCAAGTATTCATAAGGCAGGGGCACGGGGAGGGAGGGGAAAAATGAAGAGCTGATACCAAGGTCTCAATGATGGGAACAAATGTACAAATACAATGGATGGATTGTGATAAGAGTTGTATGAGCCCCCAATAAAATGATTTTAAAAAGCATAAACCTACTCTACCCATTAACATCATAACATTGTAAAAGACCGAGATGAATCATTTGCTACCAATCTCTGCTAAGGGTTACGTCCGAAAGTTCCTTCCTCTCACCATCCTGTCCTTCTCCCTAAGAATTAACGTGGCAAGAGGATTGCAGGGAAAGGGACAACTGAATCTGGTGGTCCGTCTTGTCCCGGGCAGACTACAAACGCTGGGTAGAATTGTCCCCGGGGTGCAAATGGTTCATTTGCATATTTTCTAACTAAAAGACTGGGACTTGAGTCCACCCAGAGGTACCTTGGAATAAAGGCCTGGCGATCTGCTTCGGAGAGACCGTAGCCACTGGACACCCTGTGGCACACAGTAGAACAGCTCTGCTCCAGAGTTGGAGCTGACTTGGTGCAGCGGGTTTGGTTTTTCGGTTTGGGGTAAAATTAATCAGTGGAAAGGAAGTTCTAGATCTTGCTCAGCCACTCACTGCCGGCATACGCTTGGGCGAGGCCCCCTAGATGTCACCAAATGACCCCTAGCCCTCAAGCCCGGGGTTCTTAAATCTCATTCAGGGAGTTGCCTTTGTCCCCGTGTAGCTTGCAGGAACCCCATCATTTCAGCATAACTTTTGCCCCCAGAACTGTGCACAGTTCTTCAGGAAGAGCGAAGGTCTCTCCAGTGTACAGGGGATTCGGGCGTCTGTAGCAGTTGTCCTAAGGAAATAATGTTACTGATCGGATCTGGCTGTTCAAAGGTAGGCAAGTATCATTAGAAGCCGAGCCGCCGAACAGGTATTGCCGTGGAGTAGAAATTCTCCAGCTCTCCGCCCACTCTCTTCCTTGGCTGCCTTAAATCCCCAGCAGCCACCCACCCATCTGCTGGCCCGCACGGCAGCCGTCAGGAGGAGCAGGACTTGGAAAAGTACTGTGCACCAGAACGAGGGCTGACCTTTCCGTGTCGGGCGAACAATGCGTAATTGTTTTGTTTTTCACTGTTCAGTCCTGGTAAACACAATTCTCTTCCGGGGGTGGAAGGAGGTGGGGGGACGCTTGCCAAGTTGAGAAATGACGCTCTTTTGAGACAAGTATGTCGGGGCTTTCACCTTCAGACAGACGCCACCTCTGTTCTGGTGCACATTGGCTTTGGAATGACAGCGTTACGTAACTGTGAAAGTCAGGGATGCTTGTGGGACACTTTTGAGGTGGTCTGGAGCCAGAGGGTGGAGAAGGGGACCATGTCAACTCTAAGAAACAGTTGGCCCCTCCTCAGAGTCCTCCCCCCAGCCTTCCCTCTTCTCCCAGGCTCCGGGGCAGTGTTTGGGAGCATTGAGACCTTTCCCCGAAGGGAACGTCGGAAGCATTGGCCAAGCAACTCAGAGTATAAATCTCGGTTACAGTTAAATGTCACTGGGGGGCCTTTGCGGGGGCAGCCGGACTTGGGTCAGGGAGGGATGGGGAGCAGCGTGTCGCTTCTGCAGGTCTCAATGCCGCAAGAAAATAATGAGCCCACCAAGAGTGATTTGGGTAATTGGCAGATTACTCTATGGCCAGACATACTCGAGGGGACCTTGAAGACACATCAGCACACTGACTTAGCCAAGGCAGTAAAGATTCCTTGGCAAGGGCAGTAGATGTGTACCAATAAACCCGGGTGTTCATTAAATGAACATCTCGGGGCTCTGACCGTGCCTTCATCCTGGCTCTTCTTAGGAAGTCTTCCAACTTCAGGACCCTTACAATAGCGCCTGTAGCTCCCCCAAATCTAGACCTGGCCCGTTTTCTTGACAAGACATGGTAGGGTCCCTGGGTGGCTCAAATGTCTGTGCTCATTGACTAGACCAGTGCGGGGAAGGCGGGGCTCTCCACCCCCGCAGAGGTGACCGTCTGGGAAACGCACAGGAGCAGCTCCACCCTGTCCCAGAGTGCTGCTGCTATGAGGTGGCATCGACCTGATGGCAGTGCGTTTGTTTGCGGTTGTTTCCAAAGTGGGCGGTACCACCTCCTGAGGGAGCACGGGAAGGGGGTGGGGGAGGCTGCCAAAGCAGGTGCTTGCACTTGATCCTGGACGATGGGCTGCAGTACAAACGTGTGAATTGACAGGGAGCTCTGAGTGTTTCGGGGGTTTGTTCTTTTTTTCCTGTAAAGGCCAAGGAAGTGTGAGAACCGGTGCAGCTAAACTAAAGGCTAACAATCCAGACCTTCCCGGGAGCACCGCAGAGGAAAGGCCAGGCCATCTGCTTCTATAGAGAAAACCATGTGATTCTTCTACTCTGTAGCACGTGAAGTGCCACGAGGCAGAATCAGGATCCTTGTCTTTGTTTTATTTTTTTATGGTCCATGTGAAATTACCGTATATACTCGTGTATACGCCGAGTTTCCAGCACACAAAAAATGTGCTGAAAAACTGGGGTTTGGCTTATACACGGGTCAGTGGCACCCCAGTGAGGTGTAACATCTTGCGGCCGTTACCTCGTGGGTGATTGCCATTTCTCTGCTGTTCCTTCAAAGCCCCCTGACACTGCAGGGCTTTGAATGTTTGTTTACTCACATCTAACCAATCAGAGCCATCCTATGATGTGTGTCTTTGAATGAGCCTTTTAAAGACCGTGTGTGAAGGATGTGGCATGAATGGATGTCATCTGGTCGAGCCCGACTAACAAAAGGAGGAAATCTCATGAAGCCTGACATAGAGTTAATAGCAAAGTGGGTTCCAGATGCATGGGAAGACATTCCAGAAGACATGGTGCGACGTGCCTTCCAGAAATGTAGTATTAGTAATGCTATGGATGGCAGTGAAGACTGCGCTTTGTATGAAAATGACAGCAGTGATGGTGATGACGGCGATCTCAGTGAGGACAGCGTCTATGATGACCTCACACCAGCTGAAGCTCTGCGTTGGGATACGGATGATGATGAGGAATGCAGTTTTGAAAAATTTTAACTCTTTACATTTTAGCTTGACTGCTGATTGAGCTCAGGGAATAGTACTCTTAAGGTATCATTGTTCTCCTTATTGTTTTTGTTGAGCCTATTTTCCACTTACTGTGCTGGTTTACGAATGTTAAATGACTTCTTCTTTTATTTATGTTTTAATTTTAAAAATATTTAAATACATTATCCCACTATTGTCTCAATTTTTAGTCATTTTACTTTCATTTGGTTTGATTATTGAAACTCACCAATAGCTTCTGCATTTTCCACCCTAGGCTTATACCCGAGTCAATCAGTTTTTCTGGTTTCCCAGGTAATAATTAGGTACCTCGGCTTATACTCGGGTAGGCTTATATTCGAGTATATACGGTAGGTCCTGAAGCTATTGGCCCAGAAAGGAACACCATGGGCCTATCAGCAACCCAATGGGAAGCAGCCTCGGTGGCCAGGCCCCAGATGGTCATAGAGGCTGAGGGTCCCACAGGCTGAGCCTGGATCCTCAGATTCTAGGATGTTACACACACACATACACACACACACACTGCAGACAACAATGGGTACTTGGAAAAGGCCCGGCTTTAATCCACAAACACACAAGTGAGATGGAAAAGAAAGCTCTTCCTCTTGGGGCTCAGGAGTCCTGGTGGGGCTTTCAGGTAAAGGATGGACCCCTAACCACAAGGTTGTCATTTCGAACCCACCATCCACTCAGGTGGGGGGAAAATGAAGCCGTCTGCTCTGCATAAAGCTTTACAGCCCCGGAAACCCTCTTTCAGGTCAGCATCAACTCCGTGGCAGTGGGCGTAGGGTTTGTGACTGACCGAGTATGGGGGTAGGGAGGGCTTTATCTGAAAGTTTCCTTTAGTGTAACAGAAGTCTCTGCTGCTTTGCAACAACCCGTTTCGGGGTGGATGGAAGATGTACGTCTGTACCTTGCAGGCTCGAGTCAGGAGGGCAGAGAGAATATAGGGAGCCCAGGAGGGGAGCCCCTTCCCTCGCTCTCACCCTCGGTGGAAGAAGCAGGGCTGTGCTCTGCCAAGGTGGCGGTCCAGAATCACTCAAAACTTTTGACTGTAAGACAGCTTCACCCAGCTGGCCTGGATCCTCTCCCCTCTCATCTGGAGTCTGTCTCTGGAGCATTTTCTCTGCAAAGAGGACTTCTCTTTCAAATACAAACCGTCCTGAGAGGCTGTCCATCGTGCACATCTTGTTCCAACTTCTGTCATCATCTGGATGCTTCCCCCTGGCCCAAGGCGAGCTGGAGGGGCAGTGATGGAAGGGGAAGGCCGGAGGCCTTTGCAGCCAGGAAACATGAGTGCAGGACTGGGTCTGGGTCACAAAGAAGGTGTCTCTGGGCCTCCAATGCCGAGCATAAAGGCCCAAGAAGTGGGCACCTGGGGGGCAGGGGGGCACGTATGTGCCTTGGGCTCCATTTTACCTCTGTCCCCAGCCCCACCCCACCCCGCCATCCCACCCCCTCAAAGCACACCCTGGAGACCGCAGCAGGTCCAGATAGGTAGGTAGTGCCTTGGTTACCTAGTCTTGCTTTTTCAGAGACACATCTTCTGACTCCATTTTCAGGAATGCATCGGCTGTTCTGACATCTGGGTGACCAGGACAAGCCCAGCCTGCAGGCCGTTATTAGCTGCCAACCCGCGGACCGACTCCAGCTCCCGACAACCCTTACTCACAGCAAGCTGAGACACAACAGAACAAAGCCCTGCCTGGACCGGCACCATTCCCAGGATGGGTTGCAGGCCATAGAGTTTTCAGAAGTGACCTCGAGCCCTTTTTCCTAGTCCATCTCAGTCTGGAAGCTCCATTGAAGCCTCTGGTGGGAGTTATACAATCTCACATTAAATTGAAGATAGTAAAAGTGAAGGAGTGGAATCTAGCCTGTCAATCAGGTCACAGCCTGAGCTGCCTCCTTGTGGGCGGAGCCTTCTCATGAGGATTCTGGGAACTTCCTCTCTTCCTCCCTGGAGGCAGGGCACATTCTCCCTGGGCTTCACCTTCCTGTTGACAAGCCACATGGAGCCACACTGATGGCAGCCAGAGCCCTGGGGATGCATCCACTGCCACTGAATCCACAGGATTTTCCACCCACAGGCCTGTGATTTTCCTGCATTTGGTGTCATTCCATATGCTGCGTGAATCTAAAGAGGAATTTATGGGCTAATATCGGATTTATGGGATAATATTGAACTTAGGGGTTTGATCTGGTCTGGGATGGGATGTTTTATTGATGCCTAATTACTTCTTGATGTAAAGTTCTCTCTTACACATATATGAGTGTCCCTGGATTTGGTTATCTGGTCAACTCAGTCTAACTCACCTCTTCAGCAGCTTAGCAGCACAAAGACTTGAACACAAGTCTCCCACATGGAAACAGAATTCTAGAACTGAACCACCATTTAGGGAGGGGGATTTCCTGTCTGCCATGAAAGACCTCCTGCCCAGACGAAGAATAGCACCTTTCTTTCTTTCCTTTTTTAAGATTTCCCTCTTTGTTTTAAATTTTAACTTTAATTACTTATTTCCTTTCTGAAGAAAAATATATTCTGTGTAGTTCCACAGCCCATCTCATGAAATCAAATCAGCAATAGGATAACTTCAACTCTCCCCCACCCACAAATGTAGTTCCTTTTTGTTCCCCTCCCTCCCTCTGTAATTTTCTGTGCCTCCCCTCGCTCTGCTCCTAGCCCCATCCTTGGTATCCTCAGACTCTTCAAAGTTTTATCCTTTGGTGTATAAACCACTTTTCCCTTTCTTTGTATGATGTCGTTCAATATTTATCTTTATAAGATTGACTAACTTTGCTAAGCATAAAAGTTGAGCCCATCTTTAAAAAAAAATTTCTTCCATGTCTTTCAGTATTTGACAGTCATCATTGTTTTTCCAGATGCAAAATATTCCATTGTATGAATGTACCAGCGCTTGTTTATCCATTCTTTTATTTTATACTCGGAGTTTTGCATTGTTTCCATATTTCTGCTGTTACGTAAATGAGAACAAGGCCTTTTCCAACATCAGACGTGGGTTCCACAGCCCCTGGATCATGTCTTTGGTGAAGTGAACACAATGGGCTCGCATACTTTGGACCAGTTCGCAGGAGAGAGCAGTCAAGGAGTGGTCTGACACCGCGGCTGCACCAGGGGCTCAGACAGGACAATTGTGAGGCTGCTGTGGGCCCAGGCAGGGTTTTGTGCCCTTGACATGGAGGTGCTAGGCGTTGGAACCCACTTGACGGCCCCTAACAATAACAGTTCTCCCCAAGAGGAAAACTGATCCCTTGCAGGGGGCCTCTTAAAAGAGACCTGGTACCCTGAACAGGCCAGAAGCCCTACTGAACCCCTACTCTTTTCCCAGCAGAAGCAGGGCCCTGTCCAGGCTCTCTCTCTGAGAACAGGCCACAACATGAGGAAGTTCTTTTGGAAAGAGCTTTGAAATTCCCAAGCTCTATCATGGACCAGCATGGGCCTCTTAATCTCAAAAATCAAAATATTTTCCTTCTGTTGAAAGTGTCTACTTCAATCGACGCTCCTCTGCCTGAAAGTTTGCTGAAGTGTCCGTGAGAAGCTGTTGCGGAACAGTTTCTAAAAGCCCTTCCGTCCGATTTCCCTAGCACTACGGAGATTCGGTGCCTTTGAAAAATGAGCGGCCTCCTTGAAGAAAGAGAAAGCTCTTGATTTGCTTTAAGCTGGTTCTCCCTTTTCTCCTTCAAGGGAAACCATTTGCTTTTTCTGGCCAGCCATCGCTCCTCCAGGTCTGCCATCCAAAGCGTTGATACATAAAGACCAGGATGACATCAATCTCTCCAGGTTAGCTCCTCCCCATGACAATCCAATTTGTCCTCTGGCATCAAAAAAACCAGAATGTGATCCCCCAGGCCTGCTTTGAATAGAACCCACATGGCTGGCGCCCAGCCGCTCCGAGGGACAAAGACAGGCTTGCTACTCCCTAAAGCTAGAGCCTTGGAAACTCATATGGGCAGTTCTACCATGTTCTGTAGAGTCTCTAGGAGTCAGCATTGACTCGATGGAAGTGAGTTTTAATCAGAACCCTGGTAGCACTGTCAGTTAAGTGTTAGACTGCTAACCTCAAGGTTAATAGTTCAAAGCCACCTGCGGCTCCAAGGGAGAAATGAAGGACGCTGCCTTCTCCCCTAAAGATCTATAACCTCGATTTCTTCTCAGCCTCTTGGTTAAGATCAAGTATAGTAAAGATGTACAGCCTCGGAAACCCTATGTCGGTGGTTATGAATCGGAATCTACTCAAAGGCAGTGGGCTTAGTTAGTTAGTTAGTTTAATCTTTTCCCTAAATTGTGCCTGACCCCAGCCATGGTCTGTCTGTTCAGCTGCCTCATAGGCATGTGAAAGTTGGACAACAAATAAATCCGGAAGACCACAGCAGAATTTATACATTTGAATGAGGGTGTTGCTGAAGAATAGTGACTAGACCATGAACTACCAGAAGCCCAAACAAATCTGCCTTGAAAGAAATACTGCCAGAATGCTCCTGAGAGGCAAGGAAGGCAAGACTTTGTCTCGCATTCTTTGGACCTGTTGTCAGGAGAGACCAGTCCCTGGAGAAGGATGTTGTGCTTGGGAAAGCAGCAGGGCAGAGAAGACGAGGAAGGCCCTCCATGAGTGGGTCCCACAGTGGCTGTCACAGTGAGAGGACGTGATGGTGAGGATGGCACAGGACAAGGCAGGGTTTTGTTCTGGGGTTCATGGGGTTGCTCTGAGTTGGAACTCCCTCTGTGGCCCCTTATGACGACGACAATCTTACTCCTAAAAATCCTCGGTGGCACAGAAATGGAAGCACCCAGTTGCCTAACCCAGAGATCGACACTTTCAACCACCAGGTGCTCCCGAAGGAAAAAACATGGCCGTCCGCCTCCTGAAATCGCTCAGCCTTACACCCCCAGAGGACAGTTTACTCTGCCAATCGGGTTCCTGGAAATAGGAATCTACTGATAGCCTTAGATCCTTATTTCTAAGGAGCCCTGGTGGCACAGTGGTTAAGCATTCAGCTACTAACCCAAAAGTTAGTGGTTCAAGTCCACCCAGAGCTTGTCTGGGAAGTTTTCTGGAGATTTACTTTCTGAAAAACGCTGCCATTGGAGCGTGGTTCCGCTCTGACGCAGAAGAGGTCACCAGGAGGCTGAATCAACGAGGCCCCAATCAGTTTTACCCTTGTTCCCTTTTTATTCTAGAAGCAGAGATAAACCAACCCACAGGGTAAGTGGAACGGGGTGGTTGGGGGAGGGACTGACTCACAACAACGGATGACATCGTGGACCCAGGGGCAAGGGCAGGGCTCAGAAAACATGGTCACACATTGTCGGGTGCAGATCAATGGGGTGGGGAGACCCTGCGGTTCCGAGAGGATGGACTTGTGCTGGATCTAAAGAAGGGACAAGATGGACAGGAACCAGGCCGAGGAGAAGAATCCCAGAGGAAAGGGGTTTTGAGCGGCTTGAGAAAGCGTGGGTGTGGGATGTTCCAAAGGGAAGCCGAGGTAGCAGGCCTGATGGGACTGTCTCCCCCATCCCTGATTGCTACTGTCCAGCCACGAGTTCCTAAAGGAGGCCCAGCCCTGCAAACAACCTTCTCCCCAGAGCCTCCAGGGTGGCCGTCTGTGATGCCCATCTGCTGACCTCAGCTCTCACTGGCTCAGAGCGAAGTGGGCGGCCAGCCCAGCAGCCCAGGCCCTCTTGGAGCTCAGAGTAATCACAGCTCCTCGGCGCAAACCTCATTATGTGGAGCAACTTCATGATGTGGCTGGTCTGTTTTGCTTTGAATTCTCCCCCCGGTTGGAAATGCACAGAGAACGCCTTTTGCCCAAGATTACAAGTTGGGTGAGTGCTACCAGGTTTGCACGGCACAGAGGCGCTCTCCAGAAGCACTGCGCATACTTGCAGGCCTTTTCTGGGAAATAGTTCGCGCTATGGCAAAAACAAACACCCAAGAAATTAGCAAGAAGAATGGGAACCAGCTCAGCTTTGGGGGGCTGCTTGGGGTCACTGGCTGAGCATCATGGCTACCATACATGTCCCGTGAGGTGTTTACCAAAACCCTACACACACTCCAGCAAGGCCCAGGCTCATCAATCACTAGAAAACCTTGGGGGGAAATCAGTTGGTCCATGTTTCTAACCCCAAACAAAACTGTACTTAAGCAAGCCACTTTGCAAAGAGCCCGGCACAGCCTGGATTTATCAGCTGGGATGGATGGATGGATGGATGGATGGATGTGTGTATGGATGGATGAATCAGTATGTAGTGGTGAGTGGATGGGTTGGAGAGGAGAAAGCCTACTTTTAAAATACATTTGGAATAGGAAATTTGCAACTTCTAATTAGGACTCCCAGTAATGACAGTGTAGCAAAGGTGGACTTTCCGCTTGAGTCTAAGAAGTTCTGTCACATCTGCTAGAGTGATCCAGCATAAGCAAACTCAACTTGTTTCCAAGCAAGTTGAGAAACTTCTAGAAAAGAATTGATCTCAAGAGAAGACCAAATCAGACCCACACGCTTGTCCTAGACTTAGAGGGGCAGTCACAGTAGTGTGTGCTTGGGCATGAACGTGCTCAGCTCAGTCTCAGGAGCAGGCAGACCCAGCCCAGACCAGCCCAGCCCAGCCCAGGCAGCTGTGCCCAGCCCAGCCCAGCCCAGCCCAGCGCAGCCCAGCCCAGCCCAGGCAGCTGTACCCAGAGGACACACTGAGATGCTGAGATGCGGCAGAAAACGTTTTTTCCACTTGCGCTAAGCATTCGTTAGCATTTAACAAGACTTCAGGGGATAATTTTGTTTTAAGTGAAGCTCAAAAGTGAACTCAGGGCAGTAGTTTCAGAGGCTCATCCACCCCTCCACGGTGCCAGAAAGGCAAAAGAGTCCGTGAGAACTTGAAATTCTGTTTGCACCCCTCCCCCACCTGTGCTTTATACAGGATTCCTCTCTAGAATCTGTGTTTTGCATCTCAGTAATGGTAGCTAGGTTCCATCCTATTCTTTGGATCTGAAAGCAAGGGCGGCAGGGGTGCACGGAGGCCATTAGCCACCCAGTCCACGTCCTCCTTGTATTTCCAGCGTTCCGCCCTCTTCTGGTGCTCCAGATGACTAGAGATCGACTGTATCTTGAACAGCCAGCTGCAAGCTTTTAAGACCATGGGACTCTTCAACGTGGAGGTGGGACAGAGCACGAACCCTGTCCCCAGGCCAACGACTCGGCCTTAAACCTCCAAAACCAGAATCCAAATCCCATGAGCATTTTGCTGGCATGTGAGCAGCTTCAACAGCTACTGTTTTGGGTCATGTTCTAAATACACACGTTTTCTATCACAAATTTTGCCAATCTAATTGTTCACAGGTTAATAAGATAATGGCAGCAATTACAATAATCAGCTGGGGAATCTTACCCTTGATCAGTGAGCGAGTACCAGCACCAGCAGCCTCTTCCCTTGTCCCCTCCCTCCTACCCCTGGTAGCCACGAATAAACTTTGCTCCCTACAGTTTGCCTTTTCTTCTCTTACTATAGAAATAGGTCACACAATGCGTGTCTGCCCTTCTGTGACGGACTCACTGTATCTCACTCAGCATGCCTTCCACCTCCAGACAGATTGCAGCGTGTGCCCCGACTTCATGTCTCCTACTGACTGAGCAGTTCTCCAGGGCATGGATATACCACATTTCATTTTCCCATCTGCCCACGGGTACAGAGGTTGTTTCCACGTGTTGAGGAGCATTGGTGGACAAGTCTCTTGTTGAGTCTCTGCTTTCATATCTTTGGGGGATATCCTCAGTGGCAGAGTTGACGGGCCTTGTGGTAGCTCAATTTTTAATTTTTGAGGAGCTGCCACATTCTCCAGTGGCTGTGCCATTTTGCATTCGCACCTGTCCTGGATAAGGGCTCCCTTCACCCACATCCTCACTAATATTTATTTTCATGCTACCCGCTGTCATTGAGCTGATTCCAACTCATTCCCACCAAAAAGCAGAGTGAACTGCTCCACGGGCTTTCTTGGGCTGTAGATTAGTCTGGGAGTTGACGTTCATGTCCTGAAACACACTGTAGACTGTCCCCTCTAGAGGGTTGGACTTTACCAAATCTTTCTCCCTCCAAGCAGTTGGTAGGTATGAAGTGCTGACCTTGCAGTTAGCAGTCCAATACTTAATCCACTGAGCCACCAAGGCCCCTCTAGCCATTCTAGTGAAAGTGAAATGGTATCTCAATGTGGTTGTGTGTTAGACCAGGTTGACTAGAGAAACAAATTCAGAGACACTCATGTAAGTGTAAGAAAGAGCTTTATATCAAAGAGTAACTATATATTAAGAACACATTCCAGTCAGGTTCAGATCAAGTCCATAAGTTTTATATTAGCATATAAGTCCAATACAAGTCTATAAATTCCTCTTCAGACTCACACAGTACATGCACTGATGCAAAACGCAGGAAGATCCCAGGCCAGTGGGTGCAAAGCCTGGGGGATCAGTGGCAGTGGAAGCATCTCCGGGGCTCTCGCAGGTCTCAGTGGGGCTCCATGTGGCTTGTCAACAGGAAAGTGAAGCAGAGTGGCCCACCTCTTCCAATGGCAGGATCAAGAGAGAGGACGTTCCCAGAATCCTCATGAGAAGGCCACAAGGAGGCATCATCAGGCTGTGACCTGATTGACAGCTGGACTCCACCCCTACACTGCTATATCAAGTTGACGTGATATTATGTATACATATAACACCCACTTCAATAGTTCAATCACATCAAGAAGAGTTCTACAATCATTACCACAATCAGTTTTAGAACATTTTCTTTTTTCCTGTACTTATTATTAACTCTCCATTCCCCCACGACCTCCCCTGAAACCATTCATCGAATTACTCTCTCCATAGACTCAACATACAAAAGAGCTAACAATAACAAAACATTTTAAAAAAAATTTTTAAAGTCCCCACCAACTATCATGATCCAAATTCTACCTTGCAAGTCTGGCTAGACCAGAGGATGTACACTGGTGCAGATAGGAGTTGGAAACACGGGGAATCCAGGGTGGATGATACCTTCAGGACCAGGGGTGTGAGGGGTGATGCTGGGAGAGTTGAGGGTGAGTGGGTTGGAAAGGGGGAACCAATTACAAGGATCCACATGATACCTCCTCCCTGAGGGACGGACAACAGAAAAGGGGGTGAAGGGAGACGCCAGATAGGGCAAGATATGACAAAATAATAATCTATAAATTATCAAGGGCTCATGAGGGAGCGGGGAGCGGGGAGGGAGGGGGAAAAAGGGGAACCTGATGCAAAGGGTTTAAGTGGAGAGCAAATGCTTTGAGAATGATTAGGGCAAAGAATGTATGGATGTGCTTTGTACAATTGATGTATGTATATGTAGGGATTGTGATAAGTTGTATGAGCCCCTAATAAAATGTTTTTTAAAAATTTTTAAGTAGAAAATATTAAAAACTACAGTAGATTTGAAGTGCGTCAAGAGAGATATCAAATGATAAGGTATTAAATTTTAACCTAATTTCATATGCAATTAAACACTTTCCAATGCATTCTGTGTTATAGCACGGCTCTTCACAACTCTGGTCGATGTTCAGAGGGGAGTCACCAGAGGCTTGATCCACGTGCATTTGCCCTTTCTTTCTTTTTTTAAACTGAAACAACTTTTAAATGGGTAAAAATGATCAAATAGGATATTACATTTTAACCTAACCCTATAACGACGAGCGTGACATTTTCATAGCATTTAATTAAAATGTTTATATTAATATATATTGATAACTATGAAAGTAAAGAACAAAAACAAATTTTTTTTCCTGAAATTAAAAATTCAGGTATTATAGGGCTAATTAGATCTACTGTAATCATCTGTACAATGCTCTCTATCTGATAACAAGGTTATCAACGGTGGTCCGAGGGATTCACCAGAGGCTTAATCTGTGTGGTGGACCCTGCAAATGGATTTTGGGTTTCCACTATCGCCCATAGCCTTCTGAAAACCAGGTGTGCACAATTTAAGCTCTGAGACCATTCCTTGGATTTGGTCATTGTGGTTCTCATTTGCATCTCTCTGATAACTAATGATGTTGAGCACCTTTTCAGGTATTTGATAGCCATTTTATATCCACTTTGGTGAAAGGTCAAGTCCTTTGTCCATTTAATAATTAGGTTAGTTATCTTATTGCTGTTGTCAAAAAATTCTATTTATTTTTTGGTTATTAGATTCTCATCAGATATATGATTTCTGAAGGTATCCTGTCAGTTGGTAGCTTGTCTTTTTCACTTTTTTTGTAAAGTCTTTTAATAAACAAAAGTTTGAGTTTTTATGAAGTTCCATTTATTTAATTTTTTTATATCTGTGCTTTTGTTATTAGTTTCCATTTTGAGTTTGTTTTTGTGTATGGTGTGAGGTATGATGCTGTTATATTTTTCTGCATGTAGAAATCCAATTTTCCCAGCACCATTTATTGAAGTTTTTTTCTTTTTTCATTGAATAGACTTAGCACCCTTGTCAAAAAATCGGTTGTCAATAGATATATGGGCTTATTTCTGGATTCTAAATTCTATTCCACTGGTCTGTGTGTCTATTTTTATATTATTTTTAGGCTGTCCTGGTTAATGTAGCTGTGTAGTATGTCTTACAATTACAAAGTGTGAATTCCACTTTGTTCTTCTCTTTCAACATTGCTTTCGGTATTTGGGGCCTTGTTCTATTTCATATAAAGTTGAAGACTGTTTTTCCATTTCTGTGAAGAAGGTTGTTGGAATTTTTATCAGTATTGTATTGAATTTGCAGATGTTTTGAGACCTGGTGAGTTACACGCTAGGCTGGGAACCACAGAGTTAGCAGTTCAACTTCACAACCTGCTCTGCTGGAGAAATATAAGGCTGGCTCCTAGCATAAGGATTTTCAAAGTCCCATATAGCAATCCTACTCTATACTATAAGGTCAAAATGGATTCAATGGCAGTGGATTTGCTTTGCTTTGAGCTTTGTTTAGAATTAATATATTAACAATGTTGAATCTTTCCATCCATGAACATAGAACACCTTTCCATTTCTTTAAGTCTTTCATCTCTTTCAGCAATTTTTATAGTTTTTATTGTATAAGTTTCTTACAACTCTGGATAAACTTATCCTGGTTATTTTGTTCTCTTGGATGCTATTGTAAATAAAATTGTTTCTTTAGTTTCCTTTTCATATTCCTCATTGCTAGTGCATAGAAACCCAAGTAATTCTTGATTGTTGGCTTTGTGCCCTGCAAATTTAGTCAATTCCTTGATCAGGTCTAGACAGTTTCTTGGGGACTCTTTGGTAATCTCTCTCTAGATGATTATATTATCTACAAATAGATATAATTTTACTTCTTTTCCAATCTGGATACCTTTTATTTATTTCTCTTATTGTTATGGCTAAGACTTCTAAATTTTTTAATAGAAGTGGTGGGAGTAGACACCTTTGTCTTGTTTCTGATTTCAAGGGAAATCACTCAATATTTCCCCCTTAATTTTGATGCTGACTGTTGACTTTTCTTGAGATTGTCCCTTCTGTTGTCAACAAGAAAGGGTGTTGGACTTTAAATGCTTTTTCTGCATCCATAGAGCGAATTATATGTTTCCTTTTCTCTTGTTGACTGATCTAGTGTAATTACATTGGTTGATATTCTAATGTTGGATCAACCTGCATTCCTAAACTACCTGCCACTTGTTGATAGTGTGGGTCTCTTTTAATACACTATTGGACTCTGTTCACTAGTATGATGTCGAGAATTTTTGTACTTATATTCCCAAGAGATGTTGACCTGTAGTTTTATCTTCTTGTGATGTGTCATGGACTGAACTCTATTCCCCCAAATCTGTGTCAACTTGGCTAGGCCATGAATCTCAGTGGTTTGGTAGTTAGGTCATGATGTAGTCATTCCCATGATGTGATCTGATGTGATAAGCCAGTCAGTTGTAAGGTGATTGGGATTTGGCACAACCACCTAATTCAAGTCACAGTGCACATCAAATGTAAGGGGGTTTGCCTAGCCTGCATCGCCTGTTACCTTACAAAAGGGAAACGGAGAAGAATTGAGCAGAGAAGGAAGGACCTGCTGCCATCAAGAGAGAAGATGCAGGAACAGGGTACATCCTTTAGCCATAGGAGATCTCTGCTAAGAATGTACTAGACCCAAGAGAAGACTGACAAACCACATGGAGAGTCTAAGACAAAGAGATCTCCTAAGGCCTCCAGGCCTGCAGTTGTTGAAAAGAGAAAGGACCTTCTCCTAGAGCCAACACAGAAAGTCTTCCCCTTGTGCTGGTGCCTAGAAATTGGCCTTCTAACCTCTTAACCTATGGAAGAATAAAGTTCCATTGGTTAAAGCTATTCCCTTGGGGTATATCTGATAAAGTAGCACAAGATAGCTAAGACGTGGGGTCTCTGCCTGGTTTGCATTCCAGGGTTATGCTTTCTTCATAGAATGAATTAGGGTATATTCCCTCCTTCTCTCTTTTGGAAGGGTTTAAGCCATATTGGTGTCCAATACTCTCTAAATGTTCCCCAGTAAAGCATCTGAGCCAGGAGTTTTGGCATTGTTGGTATTGGGAAGATGTTGGTCACTGATTTGATCTTTTCAGTTGTTATTAGTCTGTTGAGAGTTTTTGTTTCTTCTTGAGTCAATTTTGGTAGGTCATGTGCTTGTTTTGTTTTAATAGATGTTATTTTTCAGAACCGTCTTAGATTCATAGGAACATAAAGGAGATAGTACAGAGAGTTCTAACCAAATCACCTTTGCTCTCAATTTCTCCGATTATGCACATCTTGTGATGTGGTATATTTGTTACAATAAAAGAACAAGCAAAGGCACATGAGTGCCTAAAATACTGGCTTAGCCAGGTTTCCTTACTTTGTAACTCATGTCCTTTTTCTGGGCCCCGGGCCTATCCAGGATCTTCCTTACATTGAGTCGCCTGTCTCCTGAGCCTCCTCTTGGCTGTGGTAGTTACAGGCATTCCTGCATGTGAAGACCTTCTCAGTTTTGAGGTATTTTGTAGAATGCTCCTCAGTTGGGATTTGTCCTCCCCCACCCCCTTCATCATTAGACTGGGGTTATGTTTTAGGGGAGGAAGACCATCTAGGGAACATGCCATTTTCATCACATCATATCAAGTGTGTGTGGCATCAGCATACTTTTTCACTGCAGTTGTTAAACTTGAACACTTGGCCGAGAGTGTTTGTTAGGCATATCCACTGTACAGTGGGTCTGCTTCCCCTCCTTCCATCCTGCATTCTTTGGGAGGAAGTCACAAAGCGTAGCCCACGCTTATGCAATGGGGCATTAGGGTACCCTTCTGCACAGCCATGCTTTCTTCTAAAGTTTCCCAATCCCATGTGTGGCCAAGGCTGAAACCCCTACGGTAGACCCATAAGTGCTTCTCTGGTACACTTATTTTTGCTGATACTAGCAGCAAGGCATCATGGGGGACAGGCTGCGGAGCCTTCTCCCACTCAGGCCAAATCACACCAATACTCTCCAACAAAGCATTCCTGGTCCACCTGCAGCTCACCAGTGCCTCTCCACCTCCTGTCCTGCTTTGAAGAAAATTTCAAAAATAACGTAACACAATCTGGCCAGCTCAGCCCAGCAGGGCCAGCTGGTGTGTGGAATGTAGCAGAGAGGTGAGCGAGAGAGCTAGGCCAGGCCGGGGGTGTTCCTTTCCCAGCCTGGGGCATTGGGTCAAAATCAGAGGTGGCCAGAAGCGAAGGAGAGCATGAATGATTCCCAGGGCCACGTTCCCTGGGAGATAAGCCAAGCCCTCATTCCAGGCGCCCGGGCCCAGGGCAGTGGCCCTGCTCCCAGCCTTCCTGCAGCTGCAGTCATTCCATGCGCACCTCCAGGCCTGCGCATGGCCAAGCCCTGCCTCAGTCTTCCCTCCCTGCCAGGCACGATTGTGGACAGACCCCAAAGAGCCCGGCGAGGCTGAGATGAAATGAGCAACGGGTGCTCCTTGAAAATTGCTAGCATCTCTTGTGGCAGGCAAACCCTGTTTGTCACCAGGAAAGGAGACTCCACATGGGCGTCAGGGCGGGGACCCTGTTCGGAGGAGTCTCGGCATGGTACAGGCAGTTACAGTGCTTGGCAGTTAACCAAAGGTTAGCCTTTCAAGTCCGCTCAAAGGCAGCTTGGAAGAAAATCTTACAGCCATCACGTCGAATCCCATTCATAATGACTCTATAGGGCAGAGCAGACTGTCCTTGTGGGTTTGTGAGGGTATACATCTTTGCAGAAACAGAAAACTTCATCTTTGTACATTGGAGTGATTGGTGGGTTTGAACCATCGACCTTTAGGCTTAGCAATCCAATCAATGATCGGCCCACTATACACTATACGCTCTTTCCTCCCTCCTTGCAGCCTTCACATCATGCATTAAGGTGTCCCTGGAAAGCACAAATGGTCAGGTGCTCAGCTGGTCACGGGAAGGTTGGAGTTTCAATACCCCCCTAGCGGCAAGCTGGAACTGCAGCTCCACTTCTTCAAAATCAGCCACTGACCCTGTGGCGTGCAGCTCTGCACGCGGGGCCTCCTGGTCGGAGCTGACGCCACACCGACTGGTTAGCTGGTGGCGCCGCCGCCACCAGGTACTGCTGGCAAGTTGATTCTGACTCAACGCAGCCTGACCCGGCAAAGTAGAACTGCCCTCTAGGCTTTCTGAGACTCTCCACCTCCCCCGGGGGAGCCAGCCCTCCATCTCCCGCAACCCGTGGTAGTGGATTAAAAATGGCCACAACACCTGTCTCTCATCCAGAGACAGTGCTCCTCTCCCCACCCCCGTGAATTGGAGCTGGACACGGGACTGCTGATCCACGAGAATGGGCAGGAGTGAGGCTGTACCAGGTGCTCACCCACGCCTCAAGGAGACTCTGCTTTGTTCTTCAGGGAGCCTTCGCCACCCCCACACCCCCCCACACACCCCAGAAGTAAGCTCTCCTGCCACAAACAGCACGGGGCTCTGGGGAGAGGTGAGAGCATTGATGTCACCTGCCCTCACAGTCCATGAGAGGCTCCCGGAGACTTGGCTGCAACCTCAAGGGAGACCCCAGCAACAGGAGCAGCAGAATCGCCCGCTGAGCCTCCGACCCACAGGAGACAAGGGCACAGGCCTTGTTTTAAGCTACCGCGTTTGGGGGCATTTGCTGCATGGTAATAGATCGCTTAGGTAACTCCCTGCTGCCCCATCTAAAAGACGGGCTCCCTGCATCCAAGGTCTTCCTCCTCCTCTTCCTTTAATTTTTTTTTTTTTTTTAGGATGCCTTCTCCATAGTCATAGAGGTTAGGATGGAAAACATACATTTTTTTTTGGGGGGGGGGGGAGAATAATTCAAGACAGATAGATGCAGCCCAGCTGTGATAGGCAGGTTTATTGTGCCAACCTGGCCAATAGGAACATGTGGGATTAATAAAGTCGCGGTTTGATTGGAGGACAAAGAGCTAAATGGCTCGGCAAGACCCTCTTGCTCTCTGGTGATCAGACCAGCGTGTGGCTGCTTTAGCTAGTTCTCTGCCTCAACCTGTGAGCCACACTACAACCTGTGGATCGAGTCGCTAGAGCTTAAGTTTCCTTTGAGACCTGCTTCGCCATGCTGCTGGTGTGTACATGGCTTGAACTTGAGGTTGTCGGATCCTGTCGTCTTGCATTGCATGAGTTTGATATCCCATCCAGGCCTGCTTTGCTAAGCTGGTGACCTGCCCTGTCTGACACACCAGCTAACTCTGACTTGTGGTGTCCCCATGGACCACAGAGCAAAGGCCACCTGGTCCTCTGGCGTCTTCAACTCCACCATGGTGGCTATTGTGCCTGGCCACCCCACTGATGGTCCCCTCATGGCACTGACCTCTACTTCATTGGACTTTATGTTCCCCTCCAGGGGTCCGTGCCTCCTGAAGATATGTCTAAAGCAAATAAGTCCGAAGACGTTCGATAAGGTTTTTATTGGATGATTTTGGGGGGACACGTATAGCCAGACCTTTCTTCCTAGTGTCTTAGCCAGGACGTGCCATTGACCTGTGGGTTCTGTGGACACCATGGCGTCCAGCAGCACAGCAGTGAGCAAACCACTGCAGGACAAACCAAGAGACAGACAGACTGTGGAATCAGCACGAGTTTTAAACAAATCAACTGAAAAGAGAGAGAGAAGAAAAAAATTCCAAGTGAAAAACCATCAATTTAGAAGGAAAAAATTAACTGACTTTTAATCAGGTGAAAAGTATTCATTTTCATTTTGTGGACCCCTCCTCCGCCCCTTCTGCTGGCCCTATCAGGGCCCCTCACGTGTTTCCTACTGAGCGCAGATATCTTGCGGTCCACAGAAGGTTCCGCAGCCAGCAGCTCTTCCCGCTGTTCCCGTGGCCTTGCTCCTATTGATGTGACTTCACTCACGGGCTAGGCCTCTTCTGCCTCCCTTCATCCTCTTCAGCTCCCTTTTGGGTGACTCAGACCCGCAGCACCACAGTCTGTTCTTGCTGTCCCTTGCCTGACACTGGAGACTCAGTCCTCGGCCAGCCCTGAGCCCTAGAGTCATAACCTTCTCGCATGCCGTCCACAGCCCTGTCCAGCCCCCTCCTCACAGGCTCAGTCTCTACCCTCTTCCCTCCACTAGTTCCCCGTTCCCCTCCTCTTCCAGGGGGACAGTAGTGACCAGGGGTCCTGGAGTCAATTCTGACTCGTAGGACCCTGCACACAATATCGAAGGAAACACTGCCTGGCCCCGTGCCATCCTCAGAATTGTTACTACCTGTCAGTCCATTGTTGCAGCCACTGTGTCAATCAGCTCATCGAGGGTCTCCTCCTCCTCTGCCTCCTCCTCTCCTCCTCTCCTCCTCCTCTTTGTCTTTCTCCTCCTCCCCCTCCTCCTGATCTTTCTCCTCCTATCCTCCTCCTCTTTCTCCTCCTCCTCCTCTTCCTCCTTCTTCCTGCTGACCATTTACTTGACCAAGCATGGTGTCCTTCTCCGATCCTCAAGCATGACTGCTCCTTCCTGATGACAGGTCCAGAGTACGTGAGGTGAAAGTCCGGCATTCCAGCTTTTAAGGAGGATTCTGGCTGTACTTCTTCCGGGGCTGGTTTCCACATTCTTCTGACAGTCTGAAACCAACGCAGCCACACGCACTTCCATGGAACCAGTTCCAATACGTAATGACCAAGAGGGCAGAGGAGAACTGCCACTGTGGGTTTCTAAGACTATCCATCTTTCTGGGACGAGGCAGTCTCATCCTCTCTCTCAGAGCAACTGGTGGGCCAAACATCTAACTTTATCATTAGGAGCGTTCTGCATAGCCCACCACACGATCAGGGCTCCTTATTTGTGGTCAAATAAACAAAAAAAAAATCCCAAATTTAGTGCTGTCCGTTGATTCTGGCTCCCAGAACCCTGTATAATGTTTTGGGAGCTGTCCTTCTTCACAGGAGCAGACAGCCCCACCCTTCTCCTGCAGGGTGACTGGTGGGTTTGAACCCCCAACCTTGTAGTTAGCAATTCCCCCTCCTACCTGACCGCTCTCCAGGACTCCTTCATTGTCTAGTAGGCTAGGTAACTCTCATTCCAAATCCAGGCCTACATTCAAAATGAAATCAAATCCACACTCAAAATCAAAACAGAAGCCAACTGGAGGGCCCAGCCCCTTCACCTGCCCCTGCCCTCCCACTCCTACTCCCCTGTGCAGGCTGTTTCATGGAAAATGTCAAACAAACTTAATATCTGAGTCTCTGATGATAGAGTACACTCAAATGTTCCCTGCTCCAAGGCTCGTGACAAATCTTGTTTTCTCTCACCCCCACACCC
This sequence comes from Tenrec ecaudatus, assembly GCF_050624435.1. Lineage (NCBI taxonomy): Eukaryota > Metazoa > Chordata > Mammalia > Afrosoricida > Tenrecidae > Tenrec > Tenrec ecaudatus. Next base: position 46,867,086 of record NC_134540.1, on the reverse strand, counting down.
TCCAGGTGATTGTGAAGCAAACCCCAGACCTCGCCGTGCTTTGTCTGCATGTATGCCAAGGAAGAGGGGCTCCGCTTTGCCACCCTACAGCATAGCTCATAGATTTGGGGAACTTAGCTCTCAGCAGGGCCCTGCCCAGGAATGCCTCTCTGCAGGTAAGGCCAACTGTGGAATGTGACAGAGAGGGAGCCTGCCTGGTGGCTAGTTCATCCCAATTCTGGACACTCCATGGCACAGGGCGGTGGCTGGGAGCCACAGGAAAGAGCGAGTGATAAATAGCAGAATGGAAAGTTAGGGGCAATGACAAAACCTAGAGGGCTTGCAGAGCTTCCCCCCTGCCCCCAGCCAGGTCACATACCTCCATCAGAGTCTCCGCCCTGGCCTAGCAGCCCTGGGCTAGATTCAAATGTGTCTGTTCGCTCAAGTCACACCAAGAATGGCAATGCAAAGAACCAAACCCACTGCCATGGAGATGATTCTGACTCACAGGGTTTCTGAGAACAGCCGGCCTCAGCTTTCCCCACAGAGCAGCTGCCTGGTGGTCAGCGCCCCAGGGCTCACGGAGGGGACTCCTTGAGAACACGGCTGCTCCCGCTGCAGCCGCCACTACCCAGGGCCTCGGGCCTGTGCTGACTTAGGCTGTTGGTCTCGCCTTGGTTCAGCGCCAGGCTGGGCGCCTCACTCTTCTGTCAGTCTGAAGCGAGGCCTTGGATAAGAACTATGTGGACCATTAAGTCCCGTTGCCCATCTGTGGTAAGCATCCTGATTCTGGACCCTCAGGAGAAAGACGAGGCTTTCTGCTCCTGTCCAGACTCGCGCTCTGGAGACCACAGGCAGTTCTCCGTGTTCCGTAGGGTTGCTATGCGTCTGAATCGACTCGATGGCAGCGAGTGGGGCTTTTCTTTTTTCCTTTCTGAAATGAATTCGGCTTGCCAGCTGCTGACAAATAAATCGTGGCGCCTGTGCCATAGACCTCTGCCCCGTTCAGAGTAGTGCATCCGGGCTTCTCAACCTATGTACCATTAGCAACGCGTCTCCCTCGGAGGGACTGCCCTGCCCCTTGTCCTGGGCTCTGCAGTGTCTCCAGTCTCCATGATGCACGCCGAGATGCCGTATCCGCTTCCCTCTCCCGCCCTGTCAAGTGGTGACAGCAGAAAGTGCCTCCAGGTGGAGAAGCACCGAGCTACATCTGTGTGTCCCCACGGTTATTACGCTGGACTCCCTGCGACCGGCCCACCGATCAAGTTCAAACACACGTGTGTTTTCAAACACAGCAGTGCCTCTGAAGAACGGCCTGGAGATCTGCTGTGGAAAACTCGGCCCCTGGGCTCCTATCTCCTCTGACACACAGGAGGTCTCCACGAGGCGGAAGCGGCTCCCCAGAGACTGATCTTCTCTTTACCCCTCCCCTGTGTCTTCAACCCCTCTGGAATAGACACGGCACCTCGGTGTTTGTGGAGGTCGATGCAGGCGACTGATTGGGGTGGGGGTGAGGGGGTTCGTTCACGCTGGTCTCTTTTAAGCATTTGGGGGAAACTTGCCATCGTAATTGCTCTTCAGACTCCTAATATGTGTACCATACTTAACCCCAAAGCTGTTCCATAAAATAAAATGAACCCATTAAAGCAAATTAATTGAGGTTTATCAAGTGACTGGGTTCTAGGTAAAGTATTTCTCCTGTTCTTTTTTTTAATGTTTTAAAAGAATTCTTTTCCAGTTAAAATGTGAGTGAGCAAGTGAGGGCCTCTCTTTGAGACCAGAGAGGGAAAGGTGGCAATTCCCCAGGGACTCAGCCTGGGAGTTTGGGTTTGGGAGACAGGCCTGTGTGGGGATCCAAATCCTCTCCTCAAGAGGTTTTCAGGTGTTCTCTTGGTGTTTGGTTTGGTTGCAAGGAGACTGGTGGTGCACCTGTTAAGCGCCACCTGGATGCTAATCAAAAGATCAGCAGGTCAAACCCATGTGAGAAAAGACCTGGAGCTGGAGGTGATCAAGATTACAGCCCAGGAGCTTTGGGAGCCTCCTGGGGTAGATGGAGTCCTTGAGTCCACACCACACGATAACAAGGAAAGAGGCAGGTGCTCTTCAGGATGTGCATATTGGTGCAAACCCACCAGAACTGTGAAACAATTTACATCCTATTGAAACTATCCACATGCCTGGACCAACAGTCCTCCCACCTCCACCAACAACTTCAGTTGATAGTAATGTTACCCTACTCCACAACTGGGACATGAAAATGCCTTCCCTCTAGGGGTTAGGGACCCCGGGGCCCAGAGCAGACGGGATTCTAAGCACCCATTTCCCTGCAGCGGGCTCAGAGGCCATGTTCAGCCCTCCTGGGCTTCACACATATTCACAAACTATTCAAGCTACCCTGGCCCATTCAGAACAAAGCCCGAGGCCACAGAGAGAAGCCTCTTAAGTGGTAATGAGAAAAAGAAAGGCTGACCTGAGGACCTTGGCAGAATAAAAGCAGCCGCCCTTGTTTCCAGAGGAAGTCCAGTGAAAGGGAGCCTCAGGGCAGGAGGCCCCAGGCCTGCTGAGGGCTGAGACCTCGTCCCCAGCTAACTTGCAAGGTTTCTTGATAAATGAATTGTCCCTTCAGAAAGCATAGGCCCAGGAGGTAACGAACTGAGAACAGGCCAGTCTGATGCAGAGATGGGCAGGGGGCCAGTGGAGGCCTCCCGGGGAAGGACAGAGCGCACAGAACCACTGGGCAGCTTCCGGGATGACCTGAGAGAAAATGGTGAACTGCCATCCAGCGGATTCCTGCTTAGGGTGGCCCAGGTGTTACGGTGGGGTTTTCTCAGCTGCAACCACTACAGAAGGGAGCCCGGCTGGCGGGAACAGTGCGTAATCAGCTGTTCACCTAAATATGGGTGGAACTTTAAACCCACCCAGAATCCCTATGAAAGAAAGATCTGGTGAACTACTTCCCCAACGCAGACAAGCTAGGAACCCCCACAGAGGACAGTGTAACTCAGAAACACAGGGCACTGTCCTGGGTCAGAATCGACTCTGCTGCAGCAAGCTTCCGGGAAGCAGATTGCCTTGACACCACTGGTTGTGTTCGAACCACTAACCTTAAGGTTGGTAGCCGAGGGGAAGCCATTCACACCACCCAGGGACCTGAGGCCGCCTGCTGTGGAACCTCTGACCCGTCCACACGGGTACCTGTCCCCCTCTCCCCCCGCACCCCAGAGCCAAGGTGGGGCTTCGGGAACAAGAATGACCAGCTTCCACTGGTCGACAGAGACTGGTGGAGCTCCTGAGACAGAGCCCATCATCATCCTTCACACCTAGACCTGAACTCAGCCCCATGGCTCAACCTTCACCCAGACCATACACAGGCCTGGAAGGGGCTCAAAGCCCCAGGGAGGCGCCACCAACAGAGCCCTGCAGGGCGGCAGTTGCCCAGGATGAAGTTCAGAAGCAGGAAGGGGGAGGGCAGGAGGAAGTGGGGGTAGGTGGTGTGACCTGTGGGCAGAGGGCAATCACTGTCTCATGCCTCTGACTTGTTGAAGGGAAAGCCAGTTTGCTCTGTAAACTTTCACTCAAATCACTAAAAAAAGTTCTTTTGTTTGTTTTTTTTTAAAATAAGAGGCCCTAGCATCCTCCCTGGTCATGCCACCCAGGCTGCATCTCTGAAGCATCTCAGTGGGAAAGCTCTTGTAATCAGCCTCCTGAGCAGGTCCTGAAAAGGATGGCTGTTCTGGGGGAATGTGACTTGGGCTTTGGGGACATGCTGTGCCCTGGCTGGGGAGCACGGGGAGCGGCAGGGGCAGGGGAGCGCTGACCCCACACACAGGGGAGGCATTCAGGCCCCTGGGACCTAAGGCCTGTGCCACTCTGGGGGACCCCTCTCCCACAGGGATCCCCCTGGGGGTAAACAGGCCATTCAACAAACCCAGCTGAGCTTATTCCAGGGCTGTGGCAGCAGCAGAGGGCCTGGGACTTCAGCAGGGGCCATGTCTGTAGACAGAGGGGACTTTGTTCCTGGGCCAAGCTGTGTTCTTTCCTCCCTGGCCCTCACAGAGGCAGGGCGGCTCTGGGGTGTTTGTGTTATTGTTGTGTCCAGCTTGGCCAAAATGTAAATGTGAGCATTCGCCCTGACTGGAAATAGGCGCGTTCTCTGTGTGGACTGGCTGCAGCTGGCACCTGCTCTCCCGGACCCAGGAGGGCTGAGCCTCTCCCAGGGCCGAGAGGGCCTCCTTCTCTGCCCTCGGAGGAGACCAGGAGGCCCACAGGAGCGAATAATGGAAACTGCCCAAGAGGGTAGAGGTTGGAGGTGGGCAGGTGCCCACCATGGAACAAGCACCTCACTTCAGACTCACAGGAGACCTTGGCTACAGCCGTCATGGGATCTCCTGCTCCGCCGATGCTCATAGCTGGCCTCCACAACCCCGCACAGCCCAGGATGAAAGGAAACAATAACAAATTCAAGTTAGTTGCTGTTGAGTCAGTTCTGGCTGATGGAGGGAGTCACAGGCTTCGGAGTAGAGCTTTCCATGGTTGGCCATTCAGAAGGAGATGGCCTGGCCTGTCTGCTGAGATGCCTCTGGGCAGACTTGAACCCGCCGCCAAGTCCTTAACCATCTGTGCCACACAGGGACTCCTTCCCAGGGACTCCTTCCCCTCAATGAAGGCTCTCTGTTCCTGGAGCCTGTCTCATCTGATCCCACCGCAACCTTCTCACTCACTCATTCTTTCATCCAGCAAGATGCGTGGAGAGCCGGCCGCTGGGGTCAGAGTAGTGGGCGGGCAGAGAGAGAAAGGAGTTCTTGGGGAAGACAGACCGAAAGCCCCTAATTTCAAGAGGAACAACAGTAACCACGAGCTATTCACTTGGGTTGTGCTGGGCACAACATGGCTTGTTTAATCCTTCCAGCCACTTTTCATCATGCTGATACTGACTCGCGGTGGCCCTCTGCTCCCTTACATGGCCAGTGCTGATTTTTCACAAGTCCATCTTTCTTCGAAGGCACTGCTGGGTGGAGTTGTCGTTTTCTTCCGTGGTTCTGGACAAATTGTCTGTGCTCCTGGGAGTGTCAGCCGGACCTCGTTGCTCTTGTCCTTAGTAGACCTTTGACCTGCAAAATGAGCCGCACGCTAACCTGACCCTTCACCGTGCCCATGACCGAGTACAGGTCAAACCCTTGTGGCCCACTGAGTTTTCAGCGCATGTAGATCACCAGGTCTTTCTTGCTGGTTCATTTGAATCTGGAAGCTGAGACTTCTGCATTATATGGGCATGCCAGTGACTACCCAGAGAACCGAACTCATGGCCCTGGAGTTGATTTTAACCCCAAGCGGCTGTTCAACTCTGTCCTACAGGGCCACCGTGAATGTGAACCTGCAAACTGGGGCACAGCAAATATGACTGGGCTGATTTCTGCCCTCTCACCCTGTCCCCGCAAGTCATGCTGTGGTCCTCTAGCCTCATTGTGCTAGAGGAGAGTCCCAAAGACTAGGTGAGCCCCTCAGACCCAAACTCCCAGACCTTCAGTAACCGCGAGTGGCTTATGCCACACAGGAGCTCCTGAACCAGAGTCAGCCATTGTGTGGAAAAAAAAAAAAAGTAGGAGTCTGAGAGGGCAGGAAGAGGCAGTGAGGCTTGCTGCTGGGGTGGACAGTGCCCAGCTCCTGCCCAGCCCCTGGGGAGAATGGCGGTTTGAGATGAATTCCCTCCTCCACTTAATAGGAGACTCCTACCAGGAGCCTGGACCCAGCGCTCTTTGGAAGCTTCTCTGAGAACTTTTCCTTTCCTTGGAATCCCACCCCACCCCCACCCCTTGGCTTGGCTGACCAAACCATAAGCCACAGCCCTCGCTCCGGCAGCCCCACGTGAGTCATTCTCACAAACTGCCCGGCATCTAAGAGCTAAGAAAGAGAGTTAGTTCTCAGAGCCGCCACAATTTCTCAATAATGCAAAAAGTGCACTGGACAAAGATCCCCAGACTCTGGGGCCCCCTTGAGCAGTTCCAGGCCAGGCAGCCAGGAGCCAGCGGCTTCATACCCCTGGGTGTCAGTGTGTGTGCATGTCTGCCTCCCTCATGCAGGAACTACGAGAGACTACAGGCAGAGCCCAGTTCTAGCCCTTCCCCAGCCCCCTCGGCCCATCTTGCTGCTAGTTCTGTCCGTCCATGCCCAGCTCTCGTGCCCCTAAGAAGGCTTGCTGTCAGCCATTCCTCAGAGCTAGCAGTCCACACACCATAACGAGGAGTCTGGCCCAGGAAGGGGCCCAGGCCTGGAGGTAGCGGGGCAGGGATAACTGGGATGTGGTCCAGCAAGGCAGGCATGGCTACCCAGCAAGCACCTCCCTGGGGTCCGCCAGAGTCCTCACCCCATGGGTTGGGGTACAGTTGATGAGCCCCACACCGCATTCTCCAAAACGGGACCTCAAACTCTGAAATGGTTGCAGCAGGTACATCAGCAGGGATGTGCCAGGGGCTCAAATCAGATTCAGAAGAGGGCACGGAAAGAGGGATCTCGACTGAGAGCAGAGAGTGCCAGAGAAATGTCTGCCCGTGCTTTGTTGACTGTGCAAAGGCATGTGACTGCATGGGCCGTAACAAACTGTGGGCAACATGACAGAGAACAGGAATTCCAGAAGTTAACCGTGCTCGCGAGGAACCTGTACGTGGACCCGGCGTAGAACAGGGGCTAGTGCATGGTTGAAAGTCAGGCAGAGCGCGTCAGGGTTGTGTCCTGTCACCATCCTTCTTCAGTCTCTGTGCTGAGTGACTCCTCTGAGCAACTGGCCTATGGGACGAGCATGGCAGTGCTCACGGACAGCAATCGCAGAGAACTTAACATTTTGTTTGAGAGCAGAAGGGATTTGAAGTACTTGCTGGTGGAGATCAAGGACCACTGCCTTCAGCATAGATTATATCTTAACAGAAAGACAACAAAAACCCTCCCACCTAGACCCATAAGTAGCATCATGATACATGGAGGAAAGATCCAAGTTGTCAGAGTTCATTTGACTTGGGTCCATAATAGATGCCTATGGAAGTAGCAGTCAAGAGATCAAATTTCGTATCACATTGGGCAAATATGCTGCCCCCCCCAAAAAAAAAAGTGTTAAAAAGCGAAGATGTCACTTAGAGGTATGCCAGGCTATGGTATTTTCGATGGCTTCCTATTCATGCAAGAGTTGGACAATGAAGACTAAAGAGGAACCGAGGGATGTATTTGAATTATGGTGTTGGCAAAGCACACTGAATAAACGCTAGACTGCCAGAAGAACAAATAAACCCAACTCGGAAGAAGCGTGGCCAGAATCCGGCTTAGAAGCCAGGATGGAGGGGTTTAGTCTTGTGTGCTTTGAGCATTTCATCAGCAGGGACCTGTCCCGGGAACTGGGAGAATGATGTACTCCCAGGACCCAGGAGCATCGTGGTTGGTAAAGAGGAAACCTCAGCAAGATGGACTGACATCGCAACTGCTACAAGGGGCTCGAACTCAGCAAGGATTGGGAGGCCGGTGCAGGCCGAGGCCGTGTTTGCTTCTGTTGTACACAGGGTCCGGTTGAATAGGAAGCAACTCAAAAGAACCCCAAAGCAATCCAGGGCCCCACTGCCTCATCCCAAAGATAATGCCATATGTAGAAGAGTGTGCACGCGTGTGTGTACAATTCAGTGTTTCTTCACCTATTTCTAAGGACTTACAGCCTCGAGCTCACTAATTTGATCTTCACCTCTGCCCATTCTGCTATGTAGCTCATTTATTGAGATTTTTTTCTAGCAAAATTAAGTTAAATTCCAGAAAGCTTTTTTTCTCTTACAGTGATCTGTTTTTCTTCTTGAGTAAATTAACCTCCTACAGCTTGTTGAACATACTAACTGCACTCAGTTTAAAGGAGTCTTCTGTTTCAGCTATTAGCTGTATTTCTCCCATATTTATTTCAATAATTCCCACATTTAGTTATAGATTTTATGTTTTCCTGTTTTAGAAATTAGTTTTATTTCTTTGGAAGTTAGTTCTATTAGGTGAGGAAGTTTCTTTTGACGCTGTAGGCTGTCCTCAAATATTCGGTGCCTCCTGGTTATCTCTTAAACGCTAGATGAAGCAGATGTGTTTCACCCTCGCATTAGCAGCCAATGTAAGTTCCTGTTGCAGCAGCCTGCCTTCAGCACATGTGCAGAAGAGGGGTGGGGTGTGAGCCCGATGGGCTGGGCAGGTACCTGTGCTGCTGAATGTGGATGACTTCATGGTCCTGGAACGAGTAGCTGAGGCGGGATGCTTTTCCTCCAGCCCTAGGACCCAGAGTAGGCATTTCTTACATGAGAACGTCCCCCTCAGGCTCTGGGGGACAAAATGTTTACTCCCTTTTGTTTCTCCTTGCAAAAACGTTCACTACCTAGACAGTAGACAGGCTGCTGTCTACTTGTCTTGCGTGCCCCACCACGGATGGCCCTCCCTAGCAGATCATGACCATTTCTAGAAACTGGCTAGCGTGGTCAGGGAAAATCTGCTTGCAGAATTCGTGTGAGAGCTGATACCCAGAGATTAAGAAGATTCGGTAGATAAAGGAGAGAGAAGGATGAAGCTGTTCCAGGAAGGCAAAAGGGCATAATTTGGATCATTCCAAAGTCCAGTGGGAAATTCTGATGCAGAGTGCTGTGTCTGCATGGTCTTACAATGTCTCTTCCAGGGCTCTTTATTAATTGCAGGGCAGGAGAGGATTTACAAGTATGGCTAGATGACCAAGTGACTGCCAATCATGAGTAACAAAGGGATAGTCTACGCCTCCGGATGTGATGCTGTGAGGCAGACACCACCTCACCCAGGTCCCAGGAGGGTTTAAGCAACCTGGACCTAATCACAAGAAAGCCCCAGACAAGCTCAAAGCCATCAGTGGGGGGCTGAGGGTGCGAGAGATGGGGGTAGGAGGGACAAGAGGAGGATGGTATCATGAAAAGCAGTGACCAGCGATCTAACTATGGAAGTGTGTGCTGTCAGTATTTTATCCAGAAAACGACGAAAAATAAACAAGAAAGAAGCCATTCTTGACCAATGGCTACCAGGGGTGAAGGAGGAAGAGCCTTGTGGAGGGGCATCGAGTTTGTGTTAACGGTGCGATCGTTTGGAAAGGACTAGAAACAATGGTTGCACCACACCAAGAGTGTAGTCAACGGCACTGGTTACACTTGGAGAAGCTGTTAACTTGGAGAATGTTTTGTTGTGTATATTTTTGCCAAAATTGCAACAAAAAATACATGAATCAATTTTCTAAAATTGGTTGTGGTTAAGATTGCACAACTCTCCTTGATATGATTGGACCATCGAATAGTATGATATGTAGATGGAGTGCCAATAAAACTGTTAAAATTTGTTTTGATAAATAAAGAAAACCAGTGAAGAGAGTGTTTCCAAAAGGAGCGGTTAAGTGTGACAAATGTTCTTGAGAGGTCGCTTAAGAAGCAGATCCAGGACCACAGATTTAGCAAGATGGAGGCCGTGAATAACTTGACACCAAGGGTTTCCAGTAGACTCAGGGCGACCTTGGACCAGATTAGCAGCTCCTTGTTCCAAGGGTGAACAAAAGGCAAAGGGAGTAACGAAGGGGGATGTAGATCTCTCTCCAGATGTGTAGCTGAGAAAGAAAAGAGAAAGGTAATCTACTTCCTACACCACTCCAGTCCCACCTGCTACTTTCTAGTAGCTTCCTCAATTTTTCTAGATAATAACTCCCATTCTTCCAGCTCAAACAAGCTCTTCTGTGATTTCTATGGAGTTAGGCGTGGAAGGAAAGGTAATCACGTCCTCGGTCCACCTTCTGGAACCGGAAGTCTACAGTTCGTTCCCATCTTCTGTGGGTTAGGCATTGGGCTGACCAGCAAGTTGATGGCTCCAACCACCGGCTGGAGAAAGAAGAAGATTGGCAATCTTGGGAATTTGGAATACTCTGTTATAACTTGCATGTAGCTGTGCTAGAAGCTAAAACACCAGTATTTTAAACACCAGGAGAGTATTTATACCCAAGGAGACATAAGGTAAAATAGATGCCGAGATACTCAGGAACCGCCAAAGACCTTCCTTAAGAATCAACAGAGAAAGAGAGAGAGAGAGAGACTTCCCTTTGAACTGGCACCTTTAATCCAAATTTCTAGCCACCTTAACTGTGAGAAAATAAGTTCATTTCTTACAGCTAACTAAGAAACCTTCTCACCATATATTCCTCCTCATCTGGACGTATCGAATACCCAATGTCCACAAAAGCCAGCTCTCACTCATCCCCACTGTCTTAATTTCTGAGAGCTGCTGTAACAGAAATCACATGCACACGTGCACATGGAGCTTTTTAATTTTATTTAAATCATTTTATTGGGGCTCATATAATTCTTATCACAATCCATCCATTGTGTCAAGCACATTTGTGCATTTGTTGCCATCGTCATTCTCAAAACATTTTCTTTCTACTTGAGGCTTTGATATCAGCTCCTCATTTCTCCCCCTCCCTCCCTGCTTCCCCTACACAGAGCTTTAAAAGTCAGAAATGTAGTATCTAACAGCTGAAATCTGAAGTCAGGGTGCCGGCTGTGGGAAAGGCTCTCTCTGGGTTGGTTTCTGGGGGAAGATCTTGGTCTCTTTCCATTCCTGTAGTCCTTGACATCTTGGGGTTTGGCCATCTTCATGGGGCTTCCACCTTTCCCCTTTTGTGCTTGCACCAGTGTCCCATCTGCCCTGCTGTATAGCTAAGGAAGGACTAGGTTGAAGGCACACCCTACACTGACCTGGCCTCATTAACATCACAAAGAAACCCCTCTTCCCTGACAGGGTTACACCCAGAGGCCTCATTCCACCCAGCAGGATGGGCGAGAATGGCCCCACAGGACTTCCAAGGCTGTTAGCTGCAGATATCTTTTTTATTAGTCTCTCTTGGCTTAATCAGCCAGAACCAGTTGCTTACAGTCATAAATCCTGACTGATAAGAAGATCTTGTATGCCATCTGCTATGAATTGAATTATATCACTCCAAACTATGTGTTGTAAATGCCCCCTTTCTGCGGTGGTGGACAACATCATGGTACCTGGAGAAAAGATGGAAGGTGTCCAGGATTCGTTTGTCCTTGAATCCACAATCAACACTCGTGAAGCAGCAGTCAAGAAATCAAACAATGGGCAAACTGTTTCAATCTGCTGCCCGAGACCTCTCTAAAATGAGTCCAGATGCTGTCACTGGGCTCAGGTGCACCATGATATTTTGAATCACCACATTAGAAGCTGTCAGTTTTCTCGCACAGCGCCATCAATGGGTCAAAACCACCAGCTTTCAGTTGGCAGCCAGCCACTTTAACCAGCGGGCCACCAGGGCCCCCCTCCAGAGGTGTTGGGATTAGGATCCCACATGGGACACGGTTCAATCCACAACACCCACCTTCACCAGGGACTCCGTGGAGCTGTTCGGTGGTTGAGGAGATGAAGGAAAAATGAAGGGACACAACACTGAAAAGCTTTCTGGAGGCTCGAATAGGTTTGTCTGTTATCTCCTTAACTCCCATTTGCTCTACTTGGCCTGAAATCAGGCCATGCTTGCCAGCACCCTGGGCTGGTACAGGGCTGTTCAGATCCCATAGATCTAGGGGGTCCTTGGTGGTGTCCAAAGCCACCATTGGTAGAGAAACCCAGAGCGACCAAACAGACAAGCCCACGGTGAATTCCTGACCACGACACTGCCAAATCCCAAAACGGTGTGGTAGAGCCACCCCCTCAGTCTTTTCCCTCACGTCTATCTGTGGCTGAAAAGACTGACGCCTTCCCAGAAGCCTCCCCACACTAATTACATGTGTGGTCTGCTGAGAAAGACTGAGGCTGCCTTGGGGGCTGGGAGGCAGTGAGCGCCAGACAGTAAGAGACTCTGTACTTACCTCGTTCCCATGAGCTAAGATTCCCAGGCAGGCATTCTCATCTTTTCCAAAGAGCTCTATGGCCACATGCTTGGCCCCGGCCAGGTTCCACCACTTCCTCTGAGGCCTGGTAAGGATCAAGGGTGGTTCACAGGACACCAGAACCAGGCCAATTCAGGGCTCCTGATACCAGCTGGGGACTCATCCATATCAACTGTCCGTGTCATCATCCGCTGTGGCGTGGCTTTGTTTGTTGCCATCCAGTTGGCTCCAGCAACGTGCTCTATCACCAAACAAAGCATTGCAGCTCTTGTGCCAGCTGCAGGGCCGTGGGTGTGTTGCCACACAGTGCTGCCACTGCTGTCTCAGTCCATCTCGTGGAGGATGTCCCTTATTTTTGCTGACCTCCATCCACCAAACATGACGCCCATTTCTAGCAATTGGTCTTTCCCGATGATGTGGCCAAAGTAAGTAAGTCATCTTTGCTCCTTTCAGTTCTTCTTCTTTCCATCTTTAAAGAAAAACCTCCCCAAAGGGCATTGATAGAGGTCTAAATAAAGGCATGTACATATGCAAATATATATAATTTAAAACATTTTATTAGGGGCTCATACAACTCTTATCACAATCCATGCATATACATAGATAGGGCAAGATATGACAAAATAACAATTTGTGGATTATCAAGGGCAAATATATTTTTATATGAGGATGGGGAAATAGATCTATGTGCATATATGTATAGGTTTAGTACTAAGGTAGCAGATGGACATTTGTCTTCCACTCAAGTACTCCCTGAATGCAAGAATACTTTGTTCTATTAAACTGGCATTCTATGATGCTCAACTTCCCAACACAATTGGTGCAGACAAATGAGTGCATAAGCAAATGTGGTGAAGAAAGCTGATGGAGCCAAGCTATCAAAAGAGATAGCATCTGGGGTCTTAAAGGCTTGAAGGTAAACTATTGGCCATCTAGCTCAGAAGCAACAAAGCCCACATGGAAGAAGCACACCAGCCTGTGTGAACACAGAGTGCCGCAGGGATCAGTTATCAGACATCAAAAAACAAAAAATCATATCATTATGAATGAGGGGGAAATGCAGACTGGGACCCAAAGCCAATCTGTAGGCAACTGAACATCCTCTTACAGAAACGTCTCTGGGAGGAGATGAGCCAGTCAGGGTGCGATGTAGCAGTGATGAAACATACAACTTTCCTCTAACTCCTAAATGCTTCCCCTCCCACTATCATGATCCCAATTCTACCTGACAAATCTGGCTAGACCAGAGGATGCACACTGGTACAGATAGGAACTGGAAACACAGGGAATCCAGGACAGATGTTCCCTTCAGGACCACTGGTGAGAGTAGCGATACCAGGAGGGTGGAGGGAGGGTGGGGTAGAAAGGGGGAACCGATTACAGGGATCTACATATAACCCCCTCCCTGGGGGACGGACAGCAGAAAAGTGGGTGAAGGGAGATGTCGGACAGGACAAGATATGACAAAAAAATAATTTATAAATTATCAAGGGTTCATGAGGGAGGGGGAATGGGGGAGGGAGGGGGAAAATTAGGAGCTGATGCCAAGGGTTTAAGTGGAGAGCAAATGTTTTGAGAATGATGAGGGTAACGAATGTACAAATGTGCTTTATACAATCGACACATGTATAGATTATGATAAGAGTTGTATGCACCCCCAATAAAATGATTAAAAAAGAAAGAAATGATCATAACAATAAACCCTGAAGAAATGTATCCAAAAGAAGAAAAAAAAGAAAGAAAGAAAGGCCTCCCTTGGACGCGCATAGTTCTCTTGGGACTCACAAAAGGGGGAGAGAAGCAATCAATGGAATCCAGACCAACCCAAAGTATTGGGGCTTGCCTACTCTGAAATGAACTCTTTCCCCAACAAGATGGCGACTCTCTCCGTTCACCATCTCCTGGGCCCCGGGTCTGCTTCTCCGGGGGAGGCTGTTCTGCTCCAAAGCTGTGCCTTCCTCCCACCACGAGGCTGCTGCACAGGAGACTGACAGGAGGAGGCAGAGCAAGAGGGAATCACTCTCCAAGTCTGGCTTCTCATTCCTCAGAGATCAGAACACCACTCAGCCTGAGCTGTGGGAGACCATTGCTCTAGGACAATTTAGTCCATCTTTCCACCATATTCTCTCCTGGACTTGGAGGTGAAAGTACGAATCCTCCAAATGCTAGCCTCACTGCTTCTAACTCCAAAACACGATCTTCTGTGACCTTTCCCAACCACAAGCATTGCAGAGTTGGAGGGTGTTAGAGACTGGCCCCCACAACTCTTCATTTTACAGTCAAGGTGACTCTGATAGGTAGGTTTATTGTGCCAACCTGACCAATAGGAACATGTGGGACTAATGAGGTTGCAGTTTGATTGGAGGGTGAAAAGATAAATGGTTCAGCAAGCTCTGCCCCTCTCTCTCTTGTTCTCTGGACCAGCATGTGGCTGCTTTAGCTAGTTTTCTGTCTCAACTTGTGAGCTACACTACCTATGGGACAGCCAACTGTGGATCGTGTCGCCAGAGCTTGAGGTTCCATCGAGACCTGCTTTGCCATGCTGCTGGTGTGTACATAGCTTGAGTGTGAATCTGTCGGATCCTGCATCTTGCATTGCTTTAGTTCGATATCCCATCTGGGCGTGCTTTGCTAAGCTCCTGAGCTGCTGACTGTTGGTGGCCTGCCCTGCTGTTTGCTGCCTGTGGCCAGACTGCCTGCATTGTTCTATGGAAGACTCAGCTGTCTGCTTCCTTGACCTTGGATTCAGCAGCCCTATGAGTTAAAGGACTTCCAGTATATTAACTGCTCCGCAGAGTGAGTTGAATTGAGCCCTCTGTACTGCAGTGTGGACTAATTAGCTGTTCTATTCCTTTGTGATATATGTATCTATTCATATGTATGATATATATGATATCATATTATATATATATATACATATATATATATATATAATGGTAAGTGTCCTGGTTTTGTTTCTCTAAAGAACCCTAACACAGTGACCCTGCACTGATCAGACTTGATTCAAAGATCCAAGATGCATTCTGAAATGTGGCATGCAGGACACACTTGGGATTCATGTATGGGGCTCCTCAGCCCAGCCTGAAACCCACCATGTGGCACAGACGGGGGAAATAGTTAGCAAGCTCCCAGAAGCTGACTCTGCGACTCTTCTGAACTGCTCTCAACACAAGTCTAGCCAAGCGTGCAGAATGGATGGGAAAGAGACCAATGATCTATCAGCTTTGGAGCCCAGTTCTGAGGCTCACCCTCCCCGAGAGACGCCTAAGCACCCTGAGCTCCTCAGAGTTGCTCGAGCTCTGACGTCTGTCCACTGGGTCCTCAAAGAAGCGAGTTTCTAAGGGAAATCCGAACCATCTGGTAGATCTCCGACAACAACATCCTTTTCAGCTTCCCTGCTGTGAGAAAACACAAGGCCTCTGTTTCTCTGCATAGGGAAGCAGCTAAAGCTCACTCTTCACCCGCAGCCCTACCTTCTCTGACTCCCAGACTTCCTCACGCACAAGGAGCAGTTACCAGGCTAACGTAGAGCCTCCATAGTCTGAAGGACATGCCAGGTTGTGACTGGAAGGGGTACCACAGGAGTCTCCAGCTTCCGTGGAGACCGGTGGGGAGAGACACAGGTCACCTTTGGAGAAGGAGCTTGTGTTGATGTTGCTAGATGTCTTTGAGCTGGTTCCGACCACAATGAGCCCATGAACTACAGAACGGAACCCTGCCCAGTCATACAGCATCCTCACAATTGTTCCTGTGTTTGAGCCCATTGTTGCAGCCATTGGGTCAGTCCATCTCCTTGAGGGCCTTCCTCGTCTACACGGCCCCTCTACTTTACCAGGCGTGATGTTGTTCTCTAGAGACTGGTCTCTGGTGACAACATGTCCAAAGTGTGTAAGACAAAGTGTCAACATCCTTGCCTCTAAGGAACACTCCGAGTATATTCCAAGACAGAGCAATTTGCTCTTTTCTCAGTCCGTGGGACTTTCAACGTTCTTCGCCAGCACCACGGTTCATGTGCATCGATTCTTCTCCAGGCTTCCTTATCCAATGTCCCACTTCATGCGCACACGAAGCCGTTGAAAATACCTTGGCTCTTTTAAGAAGACGCGGCTGTCCTCCCGCCATGCTCCACCCCCCGCTCCCATTCCTGACTCACTGCTGTTCGCTCTCACCGAGGAACAAGTCAGTCAGGAAGCGCCCCGCCACCATGGCATTTAAGGACACCGGAAAGACACCTGTGGAACCAGAGGTGGCCATTCACTGAATTAGAATTACTCTGACCAGCCGCAACGTGAAATCCTTGGAGAAAGTGTGTGCTGACTTGATCAGAGGGGCTAAGGAGAAAAACCTGGAAGTGAAGGGACCAGTTAGGATGCCTACCAAGACTCTGAGAATTACGACCAGGGAAACTCCCTGTGGGGAAGGTTCTAAGACCTGGGATCGATTCCAGATGAGGATCCACAAGCGTCTCATTGACTTGCACAGTCCGTCTGAGATAGTGAAGCAGATCACTTCCATCAGTATTGAGTCTGGAGTAGAGGTTGAAGTCACCATTGCAGATGCTTAAATCAACTATTTTAATAAATTGATTTATCTGTTGGTAAAAACAGAAAACACCCTGGCTTGCATCAGGCGTGCCTCAGTCCTCAAAGTAACATCCTCACTTTCCAACGCGTTCAAGAGATCTCGTGCTGCAGAAATACCCACCTCCCCAACCATGTCCACAGCCTGATTCCTAGAACCTGCGAACATGTTACCTTCCATGGCACAAAGAACTGTAGAGGGCTGGTCAAATGAAGGGTCTTAAAATGGGAGGATTGTCCTGGATTATTTGGGTGGGCCCAATGTAGGCAGGAAGGTCAAAGTAAGCAATAGGAGATGCACCGACAAAGCAAGAGGTTGGTAAAATGTGAGGAAGGGACCGTGGGCAACAGTGGCCTTCAGAGACAGAAGAAAGAAGGAAACCACTTCTCGAGAGCCCCAGACGGAAGCCCGGCCCTGCTGTCACTGCGATGTTAGACATGGGGACGCCAGTTCTGTAAGAGAATCAGTGGCATTCTGGGTTGGTGTAGCCATGGCGGCTCGTGTCCTTTCCACCTGTGTCCGCCGCCTCCCCGCGGCCTTCGTGGCGCTGCCTCGGGCCACCACGCTGGCCGTGGCCCGGCCACTCAGCACTACTCTGTTTCCCTCGGGGATCCGGACGAGCCCCAGGGCTCCGCAGTCGGCCTCGGTGCTCGTGCAGGCTCCTGGTAGAGTGACACAGCTCTGCCGCCGGTATAGTGATGCCCCACCATTGACGTTAGATGGAATCAAGGACCGTGTTCTCTACGTCTTGAAACTCTATGATAAGATTGACCCCGAAAAGCTTTCAGTAAATTCCCATTTTATGAAAGACCTGGGCTTAGACAGTTTGGACCAAGTGGAGATTATCATGGCCATGGAAGACGAATTTGGTTTTGAAATTCCAGATATAGACGCGGAAAAGTTAATGTGTCCACAAGAAATTGTAGATTACATTGCAGATAAGAAGGATGTATATGAATAACGTATCAGACCACCTTTCTTCCTTCCCTGTGAGAAGACCAGGATGACTCTGGCGAGTGTCTAGAAGCAAGGCGGCCTAGCAGCATCACTGCTGATGTTAACAGAGTAATTCTTTTGGACTTGTATTTAAGTTGTCTTAAGTGTTTTTCCCTTTGAAAATAAATCTATAAAACTAAAAAAAAAAAAAAGAGAATCAGAGAGTGTGTGTGTGTGTGTTCGTTCTTAAGCCTTTCGGTTTGCGGCCATTTGTTAGAAGAGCCACAGGAAACTAACACAGCCTAGTTCAAGGATCCACAGTGCACGGAGGGGGACTGGGAGCTAGCTCTGCAGAGCACACTACCATCGTCAGAGCAACCCCGTAAGGCAGAGGACAACTGCCCGTGTGGGGTTCCGAGACTGGGACTATTTCCGGGAGTAGAAAGCCTCATCTTCCTTCCTCGGAGTGGTTGACTGCTGGCATTGTGGTCAGCAACCCAACACGTAACCCACTACGCCCCCGGGCTCCTGGACTGAGAGCAGCGCCGTCAAAGGCAGTCCCTGCAGTTCACAGTAAATTACAGAAGGACCGGTTTCAACTGTTTGCACACAGAAGCCCGAAGGCAGGGTGGCTTCGGGCTTTGCTGATGGACTCTATGGCTGTGGTAGTTATATAATCTGTTGTCAATTGGAGAGGATTGAGAGTGAAGGGTTGGAGTTTAGCCTGTCAATCAGGGCACAGCTTGATGAACTCATTTGGGAGTGCCAAGGATATAAATAGCTCCCTGGAGGCAGGACTGCAGCCTCAGTGACTGGGAGACATTGCAGCTGACAAGACATGGAGCTACACTAGTGTCCTGTACTGGAGGAGCCATGAGGGAGACCCCGCCAGCGCTGAGATGCTTACACCGCCGCTGGAGCCACAAGACTTCCCACCCACTGGCCTGTGACCTTCCTGCATTCCACGTCATTGCATGTGTTTCATGAGTCTGAAGAGGACTTTATAGGTTGGTGTTGGACACATGGGCTAATATCAGACCTAGGGACTTGATCTGGACTGGGCTGGGATGTTTTCTCAATATTCAATTGCTCTTGTGTACAAAGCTTTTTCTTTTTTTTTCCCAAAGCTTTTTCTTATACACATATGAGTGTCTATGAATTTGTTTCTCTAGTCTACCTGAACTAACACAATGGCTCCACCACCTATATGACAACAGGCTTCCCCAGCCTTCATGTAATTATTGGTTTTTCTTATCACCTGCCTTCTGCGTCAACTATATAACTGTTTCACCTCTAATCACCATTTCAGTTTTGAAGCGGCCGCCAGATACTGGGTTTTATTGACAGTGTGACCATTCCTTTAAGTATCAATTTATTCATGAGGCTCCTATTCGTTTAGTATAATTGTTACAGCTGGCATCCCAACCAGCTAGATCCAGAATTAATCTAGAAAAGAATAATTAATCTCATAATTGCTCTCTGTATCAACTCCTCCTTGCCCTTGGCCCAGTTCTGACCATAGGCGTGTTCTCCAGACCCAAGCTACACCCTGAATCTCAGTTTGAGCAGGGGGTCTTTAGCTTGCTCTATAACAACCTGCTTAGGACCTAGTTGTTGATGACCCTGGGTGGCTTAGTGGGTTATGTGTTGGGCTGATCACCAAGGTCAGCAGTTCAAAACCATAAGTAGCGTCTTGGGAGGAAAGCGAGGTTCCACTCCCATAAAGAGTTACAGTCTAGGAAACTGACAAGCGCAGTTCTACCCTGGCCCACAGGGTCACTGTGAGTTGGAACTGATGGTGTGTGAGGGCCCAGTTCCTCCATTATGACAATTGAAATCTTCAAACAAACAACAACAAAACCTTTGAGTCCACTCCAACTTGTGGCACTCCCGAAAGAGTTGGAGCAGAGCTGTGCCCCAAAGGCTCGATCCTGCAGAGAGAGGTTGCTCAGTCTTTCTTCCAAAGCCAGGTTGGCACAATAAACATCAACTATCTCAGTATTTACTCACTTTATTGAACTGACCCTCCTGCCATTCCCTGCTCTGGCCGTGGCCAGGACTCCCTCAGTCTCTGAGGCACTGCTGACTGTGATGGAGAGATGGTTCTTAATATGGCTCTTGTAACCCATGTCTCTATAGCTCTCGCCAAATGATTGGACACATAGAAAGGATGGATGAGTTTTCGTTACCACCCCACCCCCTGCCACCTCCACCCCCATCTAAAAGGAGGAGCATCCTCCAAGCAGCAGTCAAGAAGAGGAGCCATGGGGGCCTTGGAAGAGCACTTTCAGGATCTCTGTCTGAAGTGTCAGAAGCTGCCGAGAACAGGTGGCCCAGAGACGGTAGCACGAAGACTCAGAGGAGCAGTGCCAAGACGGTGGGATACCTTCTCCTTATCTGCCCCGAGACTCCGGAACTGTGGGACAGAGTGACAGGAAGCCTGGCTTCCTGGCCCATAAAGGCTAAGACCAAGGGACCACGTGACTGAGAGGCTGAGAACCGGAGAGAGACCAATGACTGGATACTTACTGTTGGCTGAGCCTGACGCGTGTAACCTATTAGCAACCCTCAGAAGCCCCCTCAAGCGTGAGCGCCTGCGTACTCTGTGTGGCCCTTGCAATGAAGGCTGGATCCCAGCCTGGGTGTGGAGTCGTGTGGGGAGAGCGCTTGGTGTCAGAGGAAGCAGCAGGATGGGCCACAGAGGCTTGTCTGATCCCCACCTCTTGGCAACAGGGAAACCCCAGGAGGTCAGCTACAGCCCCCTCCACTGCCATCCACAGTCGCCAACCACCTGCTGCCCCCTGCCTGTGCCCCCTCTCAACACACCCTGCCCAGATTTGCAGACCTCAGCAGAGGCTGCCTCATCCCCAGGGTCCCAGAGGTACCTGACTGGCCCGGTACCTGGTCACAACCAGAGAAAAGGCCAAAAGAGGTGGGAAGGGAGGACAAGGAGGAACAAGAGCAGAAGGGAGGGAAAACTTACAGCCAGGTACCTGGGACAGTCCCAAGTCCAGCCTACCGTCCCCAGCATCATCAGTGTGCCCACCTCTCTGCTGTGGCTACCGGGGATGGTCACAGCAGAGAAGCCTCGCCACACCTGCAGCCGCCAACTTTCCTCATCAGCCCCTTGTCTTCAAGTGACCCCGAGATGAGCTACCCCAAACCCAGAGCAACTGCAGAAGCCTGTCTGGTGGATTATAAAGCGTGTATGTTTTGTGGGTGAGCATCCAGAGGGTCAGGCTCATCAGTGAGCCAGGACCCTGGTCTTCTCAAACTCACCAATGCTTTTGTGAGCCCAGGTGGTCTTATGGGTCATGACTCGGGCTGCTAACGACAAGGTCAAGAGTTGGAAACCAGCAGCCGCTCACCTGGGGCGGAGAAAGTCGAGACTGTTTCCGTAAAGATGTAGTTTCAAAAACCCACAGAGGCAGATCTATTGGGCTATGAGGTCTGGGGACTGTGCAGTGTTTCGTTCTGTGGTGCAGAGTCCCCAGTGGTCGAGCTGACTCAATGGCGAGTCTTCTTTACTTAGAAAGGGAGGCACTGAGTAAAGGCCTTGACCTTTCTTTGCTGTTTACCTAACATTTCGTTGAAATGGCAGCATTTCCTCTTTCCATGTGGCCGCTCACCCCAGAACAATAGGCACCTCACTAACCATCGGTAGTCTGGCAGGATCAAAGAACAAACAAAGCTCCAAACCAAATTCACTGCCACCCAGGCCACTGGGACTCACCTTGCCCCTGAAGAACAGAGTGGACCTTCCCTGTGGGTTTCTGACACTAATTCTTTACAGGCTAGACAGCATCATCTTTCTCCCTAGGAAGATTACCAAAGGGAATTTTCTAATGCCGAAGTTACCGTAACTTGGTCCTGAAGGGTCTCTTTCCAAGTACAATCGGTCACACAGTGAATGTTGAGACAAATAGCAGAACGAATAACCAAATAAATATCTGACATCACTGAACAATAGGGAAAAATTTTAATAAAAACATACTTTCTCATTTAATGAATGCTGGACTCCAAGATTGTCTGAACTCTGGGGTGGTCCCCATGGAATAAAAATTTCCTGAGTGAAATCCCAATCTGGCGGGCCTCTGTTTTAGGGTATTAAAGAAACCCCAATCTCAAATACAATTCAAGGAGAAGATTTGGCAAGTCCCAAAAGGTACAAAACCAAAAACCCAATTCAATTGCCATGCAGTTCATTCTGACCCAACGGCCCTACAAGACAGGGAAGAACTGCCCCCTATGAGTTTCTCAGACTCTTTATAGGAGTAGAAATCCCTGCCTTTCTCCTGAGGAGTGGCTGGTGGTTTCAAACTGCCAACCTCGCATTTAGCAGTCCAAGCCATAACCACTATGCCAGACAATACAAAGCCACAGACACGTCCTCTGATGAGGAAGGCCATTAGCACCAAGTCATAATGGCACCCCAGGATTCACAATCAGGAAGCTTAGTTAAATAAGGCATGGAACACAGGAAGTTGCCACAAATTCATGATTGGTGGCAGATCAAAGTATCACAGATACTGGTGGAACTACAGAGTCCAGAACAGGATCATGCTTGGGACACATATGTTAGATAAAAGATCTTTCAAGACTGGTCCTGGGTCTTTTGACCAAGGCAGTCAGAGCATAAGTGATAGGCCATGACTCATGACTCTGTAGACCTCAGCATTGTCCATCGAGGACACACCCAGACAAGAGCCAAGAGAGAATGCCCCTCCCCAGGCCATCTGGAGAAGGATGGAAACAGTCCACTTTCCAATGCACGCTGCCTGGGGGGAAGTTTACCCACATCCTGGGTTAATGACCAGAAGGGTTTCAGGAAGACTTAATCCTACCTAGGACTCTGCAAGTGGAGTTTGGGTCTTCAGCCGTCAATAACCTTCTACAAACGGAGTGCTTCGAGTTCAGGCTGTCGTACACCTCACAGCACCCAGGGAGACAAGGTGCGAGTCCTTAGGAGGAGTGTTTTCTGAATGGCACAAGTCTATGTTATTGTTAGGTGCCATTGAGTTGATTCCAACACGTCCGACTCAATGCACAACAGAGTGAAACACTGCCCTGCCCTGGACCATCTTCACAATGCTCTTCTGCTGAGGCCGCTGCGGCAGCCACTGTGTTGATCCATCTGTTTAAATTCTCTGCCTCTCTCCTTTGTTAACCATAAGGTCCTGCAGAAACTGGTCTCTCCTGATAACATGTCCAAAGTCCGTGAGACAAATCTTTGCCATTCTTTCGCTAAGGAGCCCTGTGGCCTTCCTTCTCTCATGCCCGTGGCTTGTCTTGATAAAGGAGGCCTTCCTGCTGCCCTAGAGGCGTTGCCATAGAAGGCCAAAAATCACAAGGGACCAAGTCATAGCTGAGGATACACACAAGGAAGGAATCAACAAAGCAAAGACCCGAACTGTAAGAAAACAAATTTACGTTCTTTAAAGTCACCCACTTGTAGTGGTAGATAACGAAAACCATGAATGTAATTTTAATATTATACATTACAAAAAATAGTTCCCTGCCACCAAGTCGAGAGTGACTTACAGCGACCCTATAGTGGGTTTCCAGAACTGTAATTCTTTATAGAAGTAGAAAGTCCTGCCTTTCTCCTGAGGAGCAACTGGTGGGTTCGAACTGCTGGCCTTGCCATCACCAGCCCAATTTGTTACCAGTAGGTTCCCAGGGCTCCTATATGATACATATATGATATGTTTGTGTTGCTGCCATCAAGTTGGTTCCAACTCAAAAGAGCCCTGAGCACAACAGAGCTGACACTGCTTGGCCCTGCACCCTCCGGATAACTGTGGTGTTTAAGCCTGTTGTCCCAGCCACAATATCGATCCATCTCACTGAGGAGCCTCCTCTCATTTGCTGTCCCTTTACCAAGCTCGAGATCCTCCTCCAGGGACTACCAGCTCACGTCTGAGGAGAATTCAGGCTGTCCTTCTTCCAAAAAAGATTTGTTTGTTCCTCAGGTAGTTAATGATCGATTCAATGTGTTTCAACAAGATCATAATTCAAATGCGTCCATTTCTACAGTCTTCCTGCATTTTGTCCAACTTTCACGTGTGTGTGAAATGATTGCAAATACCATGGTGAGGGGCTATGGCGGGGCACCTTAGTCTCCAAATTGACATCTTGGCTCCTTCAACTTTAAAGAGGTCTGGTGCGATCCATTTGCCAAACGCAATCTGTCATTTGATTTGAGTGTTGATTGTGAATTCAAGAGAAATGAAACCCTTAACAACTCCAATCTTCCGTCCATGTATCAGGGTGTGGTTTATTAGCTCAATTGTGAGGAGTTCTGCTGCGTTTTGTTTATGTTGCGATGTAACCGATCTGGAAGGCTGTAGAGTCTTTGGTTTTCATCAGTGAGTAAGGGCATCAAGTCTTCTTCAACTTCAGCAATGAACCTCTTTCTAGTTTCTTCCTCCTAGTCTGCCTTATTTGAAACTCCACTGAAGCCTGTCCACCTCAGGTGAACCGCCTGCTATTTATAACACCAGTGGAATGGCTTCCAACATCAATGCAAGCCACCCAAATACGACAAACTGATAGATGAATGACTGTGTCATACAATTAAGAATAAAGCCCTGCCAGACATTACTTTCCAGCACCATTGGTCCAACAGAACCAACACTTCGGCACCTCCGGACAGCTACGCGGTCAATGGAAGGAACTGCAGTCCACCACACCACAGCATTCTGGCAAAGGTAGGATCCGATGACAGGTTCTGCTTGCAGGACAGAAATGGCAGAACAAAACTAAAGACTTTGGAACAATTGGATCAGCCCATCTTGGCCTGCTGCTTCAACCACAGCGGAAACCTCGCTGCCTCCTCGTCTAGCTATGGTTGGCCCAAGGAATGACTTTCATAATCCTAGAGGAAGAATTGCAATTTCCTGCAAAGCGTAGCTGCAGAGCTGATGCCTTAGAATAAGAAGCCGTGGGCTGCTCCTCAGGATGCTCTGCCCCATCTCTGGGTGAATGAGGCCCCTGGCATGTGGGCATGGACCTCACCCTGGAGGCAGCGACCAGCCTGCCCTGCACACAGCCCCCCAGCTCCGCAACGCCCACCCACACTCCACCACCAGTTACAGGTTTTCCCGAAGCTTCAAGCAGGCTGGAGTGATGGTGGGAGTTGGTTGCCTGGACACATGCTTCATGCAACCACCACATATATGTTAGAGTCCTGGAACATGTCCTCTGAACCTCTCCTGTGTTCCATAATAAGATATTTTAAATACTGATAATATTTCAGCCATAAAGGCTGAAATAAACTTCCCAGTTTCTGCTAAGGGGTCAGCTTTTCAATCTAGCCAATGTAATAAGTATGTATAGCACACAAATGAAGGTTCCCATGCATCGTAATAGACTCAATCAGCTCTGTTTTGCTTCATTTCTTTCTCTATTTGGTCTTCAAAATATTTTATTATGAAACACAGGGTAGGTTCAGAGGATCAAGAACATACAGAGGAACAGCAAAGACACCGAGAAGGAGCCACCAAGGAGCAGAACAAAACCCAACAGCAGCCAGGGAACCAGAATGAACAAAGTGTTCAGGAATGACACGCCGTGTAAAATGCCGCGGAGGGAGACAGGTGTGGGCCACGGGGGCGCCGGTACCTTTGACCGATAGCTGTCTTAGCAGAGGAGCGGAGATTAATCCAAATGTGGTCAAGAGAACATGAGAGGCTGTAGGGAAGGTGATTAGATTAACTCGTTTAAGGACCTTGGCTATAAAGGAAGAAACAGACATAGCTGGAGGGTTAATTTGTTTTGTTTTATTGGTCTGTTTATTAAGATGGGAGACATTATGGTTTGACACTCACAGGAATAGTGCAGGAGAGAAGGGAGGGGGTGCCAGCGTGAAGTCCTTGGGTGAATGAGAAATGTTTCAATCAAGTGAACATTGGAAAGGGGGGTCTCGGAAACCATCATGATGTGGGAGGTAATTCTGTCTGCCTCTATGTTCTCAATGAAAGATGGAACCGAGTCATCCCCAGAGACCGAGAAGGGGAAGGGGTGGGGAAAGGAGGTGGTAATGTGTCCACTCCTGCTCAGAGCAACCCCGGGTACAATCAATAGATGAAGCAATGCCCAGGCCTGTGCCATCCTCACAATCAGTAAGTTCGAGCCCATTGCTGCAAGCACCGTGTCAAATCCTCTCACTGAGAGAGTCTTTCTCTTTCACGTGGACCCTCCATGTGTCCAGGAGGATATCCTTTTCCAGGGACTGGTTTCTCCTGATCACATATCCAAAGCACAGGAGATGGGCCCTTGCTTCTAAGGGGCACACTGGAGGTACTCCCTTCAAGTCCAGAGGAGAGGGTAGGAAATGGCAGTTGAGGACTTACATAAACCCAGGGGCCCGCTAGAGGTTACCAGTGATAGAGTGAAAGCGAAACCCACCAACATAGTTGTGGGCACTTCTCCAGCCACTAATAGTGAGTGGCACAGGAACGGGAGGAGGAGACAGAGTGTAAAGAAATACAATCTAAAGTAAGTGTGGTAGTTACATTATCTGTTGTCAATTTGAAGCTTAAGAGTGAAGGGGTGGAGTTTAGCCTGTTGATCAGATCGCAGTTTGATGACCTCATTTGGAGGCACTTAAGAGATAAATAGCTTGTTGGAGGTGGGACACATGCTCACTCCCTGAGAGACTCTCTACTGACAAGACACATGGGGCTATGCTGATGGCAGCGAGAGCCCTGGACCTGCAGGAGCCACGTGGAAACCCACTCCAGCGCTGAGATGCTTCCACCATCACAGGATCCGCACGACTATCCACCCACTGGCCCATGATCTTCCGGCATTCACGTCATTGCATGTGTTTCATGAGTCTGAAGAGGACTTTATAGATTGGTATTGAACATATGGGCTAATATTGGACCTAGGGACTTGATCTGGACTGGGCTGGGATGATTTCTCAATATTCAATTCCTCTTGTACATAAAGCTCTTTCCTGTACACATATGAGTGTGCCTATGAATTTGTTTCTCTAGTCTACCTGGACTAACCCAGTAAGATATAATTTTTTTAAATTGCAGGAAAAATATAGAGAACACAGTATGTGTTCATTCAACGTTTTGTGCATGTAACATTCCATGATGTTGATTGTATCAATCATGTTCTGTAGCCATCACTATGTCATTGCCAAGATGTGCATTACCATCCGCTTCTTACGGATTGGTTTCTCCTTTCTCCTCACCCTCTCATCCCTGGTAACCACTAACGAACGTTGATCGCTGTATACTTACCTAGATGGGTAAATAGAGAGACAGTATGTCTTCCTTTGACTGACTTATTTCACTCAGTATACTGTTATCAAGGGTCACCTATGTTTCACGTCTCAGTCATCTCCCATTGTATATCAGTACCACATTGTGTTGATCCATTCCTCTATTGCTGGACATGTCGGCTTTTGGCTCTTGTGAATAACATTGCTGTAAACATGGGTGTACAGAAGATACCAGTTTTAAAAAATTCACTTTCACAGCCAAGATTTTTAAAAGCCTACCAGGGAGAAGCAAAACAAACCCTTACCCACAGCTGGTAAGAGTGAAAGCTGGCACCGTTGCAACAGAAATTACATCCTGGGTCTTTAAAAATACTCATTTTATACCTCTAGAATCTCATTTTAGCAAGCAAGAAAAAGTAACAATCACCACAAAATTAGTTTTAAAATATGATTTAGCGAGTATTTATATTTGTGAAAACTTAGAAATAACTTAAACTACTAACATTAGGGGATTAGGAACATAAATAATGTGTTTGCTAACCCTCCGATGAAATAGCAGCATTCATTGAAACTGAGGTTTACAGAGTTGTTTGCTACATGAAAAATTCATGAGCTATAAGACTGCATAAAAGGCATAAAATATACTTTAAAAACTCAAGGTAACATTCCAAATGTTAATTGTAGCCATCAATGGGCAGTAGATTACAGATCATTTTCATTTCTTTTTTAGGAGTGTTCTGTTTTCTAAAATTGCACTTCTTTCAAACTCCGAACAAAAATGCGAGGTTTAAAACTGCAGGCCTCCCTAGAAACTGGGCGGTCACGTGGGCCCTGGAGTCATCTCCAATGCATGGCTCACAGGGAGCCTCCACAGCCTTGCCCTTCAGACTGCAAACTCCAGACACATCTGAAAGCTTGCTCTGGAAGAAACTTGCAGGGGCCCCATCAAGAGTTGCACACTCCCAAGCTTCAGTCACTAAGGCCGCGGTCCTCAACCCTTTCACAGCAGTCGCCCGATTCATAAAAGTAGCAAAATGACAGCGATGAAGTAGCAACGACAATAATGTTATGGTTGGGGGTCTCCACCACACGAGGACCTGTATGAAAGGGTCGCGGCGCTAGGAAGGTGGAGAACCACTGCTCTAAGGAGTCCTGCTGGCTCAGTGGGCTGTGTGTTGGACTTCTGACTGCAAAGTTAGTTTAAAACCATCGCACCATGAGGAAACGTGAGACTTCCTGCTCCCATAAAGACTGACAGTCTCAGCAGCCTCCCAGGGCAGGGATACTCTGTCCTTCAGGGTCACCGTGAGTCACAATTGACTTGCGAGCAGTGAGTTTGAGTTTTGCGGCTTCAACCTGGAGACAAAAAGTGGTGATTCGTTTTAAAGCAGTCTATTTATCCCAGTTGTTAGAAAAGATTCTTAATCGTGGTTCATTCCTTCTCTCCGTGAGTTGCCCGAGTCTCCCCAGGATGTGGAGATGGCCTTCTACATTTGAGGGCCCAAGACCTCAGCAAATATCGGCGTCCATAGTTGGGAAATTGTTTCACATATAATCATAGTAAAGAGAACACCGGAGTGCATCAAAAGGAACTTTTACTAATGTAGCAGAGAGCTACTGTTACGTAACAAATATCCCTAGAGCCCGGTTGCAAACAATAAGCATGTATTTCATATATACATCTGTCTCAGTGGCTAGAGATAATCTAATATAATCTGAACTTGGCTGGGGTAGCAGTTACATAATCTCATGTCAACTTGAAGATATAAAAGTGTAGGGGTGGAGTCTAGCCTGTCAATCAGGTCACAGCGTTATGGTACCTCCTTATGGGTGTGGCCTTCTCACAAGGCAAGTCCTGAGAACCTCCCCTTCTCTCTGGGCCTTCACCTTCCTGTTACTGCCACGTAGACACCTGCGCAAGCCCTGCGATGCGGCCACCGCCATTGGAAACATGCAACCCTGCGCTCACCGGCCTGTGATCTTCCTGCATTCTGCATCATTGCATGTGACCGCAGGAGTCTGAAGAGGGACGTATGGAGTAGTATCCGACATATGTACTTGAGCTGGGTGTTTTCTTGATGTATAATTAGTTCTTGATGTTAATCTCTGTCTTACACATATATGAGCGTCCCTGGATTTGTTTCTCTAGTCAACCCAGCCTAATGCACCTGGGTGGCTCTCAACTACAAGTTGTGACAGATCTGCCCCATGTGTCTCTTACCCGGCTTAGACAAGAGCTTATTCTTTTCATGATGATGGCAACTCACGACCATTGAGTCAATTCTGACTCGCAGCCACCCGACAGGGCACAGTAAAAGTGTCCCTGTAGGTTTCTGAGATGGTAACTCTTTACAGGCTAAAAAGCCTTGTCTTTCTCCTATGGAGTATCTGGTAGTTTTGAACTGCTAACTTTGTGGTTAGCAGCCCAATGCATAACCACTACAGCACCAGCAATTCTGTGATGACGGCAAAGACCTGAAAAAGTAAAGCCAACCATCCAAGCAAGCACTTGCCAGCTCCTTGCTTTGCATGACTGTTAGCCCTTTGGCCCTGTGGCCAGCCCATGGCCAAAGAGCAAGTAAGTAAAGTCTGAGTCTAGTGGGCGGAACTGCAGTCACGTGGGGAAGGTGCGACTACAGGGAGGAGTGGGACACCAAGAGACCGGGGCCAATAAGTCCATCTACCACCCCCAGTAATGCAGGAACACCAAAGGCAATGCAAATATGGAAGGTGGGCATTAAGTCACAGAAAGTAACTTCACCAGAGTCTAGCCATGAAGGGCCACGTCCTTCTGTTGAAAGCCTATTCTCCCAAAGTCCCAGTACTCAGTCTCTGGACACTTATTATATTCATCTGAGAAACTAGAGCCAGAAACCCAGTCTAGAGGGACGAAAAATAGCCACCAGAGTAACGGACATCATTCTCGGAAAGGAGAGAGAAAGTTTGGATTTTCTTTCTTCCAAGCACATCAGAAATTGAAGCCTCTTCTAAGCCAGGCCAGAAAGGGTCCCAAGACTCCAGGTCTGTCCTGCACCCCAAAGACCATTGTAGTAGTGAGAAAACAGTTCTGGGGGTTTGTCTCTCTACTCATTCTAGGTTGCTTCTAAATGGGAGGTTTGGGGAGTCTGTCACCACTACCGGAAACGGTCTTTTGTAATGAAAGGCAAAGGAGCAACATTCGCTGGTGGCATTAAAACCGGCTGTATGCAGCTGGAGTTCCCAGCCCACTTGCACACACCCCATTTTCCAACTGACTGTCAAAACAGGGCCCTAAACCATCCCAGCCACGTGGCGTGGGGTCTGGAGTGGCACAATTGTAACGATTTCCATCCCAACGTTACACTGCGCCATTCAAAAGCAGCCAGGCTTTCCTCTTTCGCTGTGAAACACATGGTTAAGAGCGCATGCCCAAGCGCAGTGTGCGCGGGCCCCCGGTGGATCCCCTCTGACTGCGGACCAGCGGGAGGAGTGAGGAGTACAGTGGCAGGTGGATTACTGCAGGTGTGGTTAGATTAAAATGTGACACCTTTATCATTTCATCTCCCTTTTGATTCGATGTATATTTGTTCCAATTTTTAGTATTTTCTACTTTCTTTTCAACTGAGGTTGTTCCCTGCTTTATTCTATCGTTGATGTTACAGTGTTTTTCTGGTTTTTATTTGATTTTGTGGGCTTTTCTGTATATGAAATCCAGGATAGCCAAATCTTTAGAAGACAGCAGGTGGAGCAACAGTGTCCTAGGGGCTTGGCAGGAGCCCTGGTGGTTTTGTGTTGGGCTGGGATCCCCAAGGTCAGCAGTTTCAAACCACCAGCCACTCCTCAGGATAGAGAAAGAGCTTTCTACTTCCGTGAAGAGCTAGTCTAGAACCCTGCAGGGATACTTCTGCCCTGTCCTATAGGGTCACCATGAGTGGGCATCAACTCGATGGCAGTGAGTTTGGCTCCCAGGGAATGGCAGGGGAGGCTGGTGGGAAACGGGGAGCGAACAGCAGTGAATACAAGGAAGAAGAAATGTCCTGAAAGTGATAGTGGTGCTAATTACACAACTCTTTTTGAATATGATTGAGCTATTGAAGATGTATGATATAGGAATTATATGTCAGTAAGACTGGAGGGGAAAAAAGAGTACTTGCCTTTGGAGTCAGGCAGACCTGAGTTGGAATTCTGTCTCCCACCTTTCATTACCATGTGACCATAGGCAAATGACTTTACCCCTTAACCCTTCATCGCTATTTGAAATAAAGTATGAAAGCATTTTAGTACTGTGCTCAATAAATTGTAGCTATGATCATTTGCGCCTTGGTGGCTTAGTGGTTATACGTTGGGTTGTGATCTGCAAGGTCAGCGGTTCAAAACCACCAGACAGTCTGCAGGAGAAACCTGAGGCTTTCTACTCCCATACAGAGTTCCCGTCTCAGAAATCCACAAGGCAGTTCTACCCTGTCCTGTAGGACAGTATGAGCTGGCATTGACTTGAGGATGGCGAGTTTGATGTGGGGGTTTTGTTGCTCGTGTATGAGGGTTCAGTGGTAGAATTCTCTCCCAGTGTGATTCTCAGCCAGTCACTTCATGCACAGCCGCCACCTGTCTGTCATCCTAGTCTCTTGCTAAGATGCTGAGCAGGTTTTAGTGGAGCTTCCAGACTAAATCAGACTAAGAAGAAAGGCCTGGTGATCTACTTCCAAAAATAACCAATGAAAACATTACGCATCACAATGGTCTGATCAGGCAGCGTTCCGTTCCATTGTGCATGGGCTTGCTGTGGGTCGTCAGGGCTTACTGGAGTCAGCAACCACAACAAATGAAAAGTGGTATTGAAACGGTTCAGCATCATCTGCCCAATACCCAATCCTTGTGAACTCCAAGAACCCTGCTTCCTGGATCTCACCTGTC
This sequence comes from Tenrec ecaudatus, assembly GCF_050624435.1. Taxonomy (NCBI): domain Eukaryota; kingdom Metazoa; phylum Chordata; class Mammalia; order Afrosoricida; family Tenrecidae; genus Tenrec; species Tenrec ecaudatus. The sequence continues at coordinate 46,835,544 of NC_134540.1, read as the reverse complement.
TGGCATTTGAAACAGTTAAGGCGAGTGCCTTCCTTGGAGGAGGAGGGGAAGTATTTGGGCCCGCTCACAGTTAGCCACTCCTGGGCATTCAAATGTCATCAGGAGACTCTTTGTGGCTGAGCAAGAACATGCAAAAACACAGGTGTCTGTGGTTAGTGAACTTAAATGTGGAGCAACGCGCGCCCCACAATCAGCAGGAGCAGCTGTTGGTATCTGTTTGCTGACGCTGCACGGCACAAAGAATTTCCTCAGCGTGTAACTAGTCTAAATATTGTCATCACAACTCCACCTTCCAAAGAAATTGTGCCTTCTTGTGGCAAATGCAATATATATCCAAGGACCCTTAATTCACTCACTTCAGCAAGAATCTATGGGGTATTTTTACCTGTGGCAGATACTTTGGATATTAAAAAGGCAAGAAGGAAGAAATGTGGCATCTTTTGACTCCCCACGATGATAGACAAACCAACGAACGCTTATCGATCACCCCCATCTCCCTGCCTTGCTTTGTTTAAGGAAGGTGGGTCCAGAGAGATTCTGTGTTACTAGGAAACTGTTGTTAGTTAACCATCAAGCTGACACCCCTCACGCCATGGGAGGTGGCCCCATGCCCAGGGGAACAAAATAGTGCCCAGTGCTGCCCCTTCTTCGTGATCACTGCTACCCTTGTCCATTGTTGTGCCTGCTTTGAGTATCTTCCCACTTCGGGGCTCATCCCTGAGCACTACGTTGTTGTGTGCCACGGAGCGGACTCTAACCGATAGCACGCCTACCGGGCAACATTCCATCCCGAGTCACAGGGCTGCTGTTACTTCTTTCAGAAGGAGGTTGTCAGGGTCTTCCTCCTAGTCGGGCTGAGCTTGGAGGCTGTCCTTCAAGCCGTTCACCTGGTGACCCTGCTGGTATTTGAAATGGTGCTGTGTCGCTTGCAGCAGCATCACAGTGACACATAAGCCACCGCAGCATGACAAACTGACATGCCATAGCTAACAAAAATGACACATAAGCCTCCAAAGCATGACAAGCTGATGTGCCACAGCTAACAAAAATGACACATAAGCCACTGCAGCATGACAAACTGACGTGCCACAGCTAACAAAAATGACACATAAGCCACCACAGCATGACAAGCTGATGTGCCACAGCTAACAAAACGAGAGTCTCAGAAGATCCCACACCAGAGGGTAGGCCACAAGACTGACTTCTTGGAGCGGAATGAGTAGAGATGAAATGAGGTGCCGGGCAGTAGCACAAAGCTGGAAACAGCCTAAATGCCCCTCAGGGAAAGATTGCATTAGGAACATGCATACACATACAACATGGAATATTATGCACCCCCCCCCCAAAAAAAAAAGAACAACGCACACCATACAGTCATGAAACACCTCATAACATGGATGGCCCTGGAAACCATTTTGCTGAGTGCAGTTAACCAATCACAACAGGGTATATGTCAAGATGAAGGCAGGCTTCTGCTCCCCAGCCATGTAATCTTCTAATCTGGTCTCCCAAGCAATGAGGGAGAGAGCCTGTGTAGTGCCCATGGACCATACATCACCCCCTTTATATGTCCATCTTAAAAACTACTTCCACTGAGACAGCCTCACCTCACTTGGGGTCCGTGTCTCAAGACCAGGGCAGAGGGAGAGGACCAGTCAGCGCTGCCACAGCATGGTGCTAAGGTCATCCCTTTACAGTATTTTCATAGAACCCAAGGGGAGAGTACATCTGGTACGATGTCCTGAATTTGACATTTTTGACCTAGTTTCTATCCAGCCTTTGGTGACGCAAGCTATGTGCTGTAGACTACTGAGACTTTAGACCCTGTCCCTTCAAGGCACAAATATTGTCATAGGCCACACCAGAAGGATTCAATGTGGAAACCCCACTGAGGGAATTGGGCTTTATTTCAAACTCGCCTGTGGCAGATTTAAGGAAAAGACACACTCCCTTAGACTTAAGGCTGAAATGCCCTACAGTGAGCAGAAGCAGTTGACCGCTACCTCAAGTTTATGAAATTTGACTTGGGATCAGATCTGTTTTTAAGGTGCCCAATGAATGGTGGCCCAGGACTACCATATATTTACTATTAATTACTGTTATCATATTCTCCTTACTTTCTATGACATATATTAGTCTGGCAGGCATAGTTCTGCACTTGTGAATGAGTGTCAGTGAAAGTTTTACCCTATCACCAACCACCATTGTTTGTGTAAATAGTGTCCAGTCACGGATGAGTTCAATCTGTACAAGTCAACAGTTCATGTACTGTTGTCTGACAAGCAAGCCTATACTTGTGTGATTCCCTTTGCTCAACAGTTGTAAAGTCTATACCAGGGCTCCTCAAACGTTTTTAAACAGGGAGCCAGTTCACTGCCCTCAGATCCGTTGGAGGGCCAGACTATAGTTTTAAAAAAAAGCTACAAACAAATTCCTATGCACACTCCACATATCTTATTTTGAAGGTTGAGGTCCGCTGGTACACCATTGGCTAAATTAATGACGTTATCAGTTGAATTACTTTATGCCCCAGGGGAGATGATTGATAATGTTCTATAACATAAAATAACAATGGTGTCTCAAAGAACCAGAGACATAAGTAAACCATAGATATATAAGTGGATCTTGAGCTTGCATTTAATTCTAGCCCCAACCGAAGAATAATTAGTTCTCATGACATGGCTCTACACAATCTGCACCGTCATGAAGCGATCGCTGAAGATATGAGGGCTATAGCAAAAGTAATGAAGATCAAGGACTGTAGCCTTCAGTATGGATTACAACTCAATATTAAAAAAAAAATCAAATCCTCCCAACAGACCAACTGGCAACATCATGATAAACTAAGATTAAAGTTGTCAAGTATCTCATTTTGCTTGGATCCACAATCAATGCTCATGGCAGCAGCAGTCAAGAAATCAAATGGTTTGTTGCTCTGGACAAATAGGCTACGCAAGATCTCGTGCACCGCAAGGATGTCAATTGAAGGGCAAAGGTGCTCCTGATCCAAGCCATGCTATTTTCTATCACCTCATATGAAAGTCAAGGTGGGACAATAAGTAAGGAAGCCCGAAGGAGAATCCGTGCATCTGAATTACAGTGCTGGTGGAGAAGATTGAAAGTCCTGCGGACTGCCAGAGAAACAAACGCATCTTGAAGGACAGCCAGCATGCTCTTTAGAAGGGAAGAGGAGGGCAGGACATCATCTCATGCATTTGGGACATGTTGTCAGAATAGTCAGTCCCTGGAAAAAGACACCACGCTTAGTAAAGGAGGGGTCACCAAAAAAGAGAAAGACCCTCTATGAGATGGATAATGCCGTGACGGGTTCAAACATAACCGTAACCATGAAGATGGAGCAGACCAGGCAGTGTTGTGCTCTGTTGTGCACAGGTGCACGGCATCGCGCATTAACACTGTCCACCAGATTAGCCCATGCTGAGAGGTGGCATGGACTCATTGCTTCTCTTTATCGCTGCATGGTATTCCATTGTATGTCTATTCCACAGTTTGCTTATCCATTTATCCACTGACGGGCTCTGAAGTTTTTCCATATTTTTGCTCTCATGAATAATACCACAAGGAACCTCAGGGTACCTGTGTCTATTCCTGTCACAGATCTTATGGCTTTAGGGTATATACCTAGGAGCAAAATTGTTATCGAAGATAACCACACACTTGCGTGTATTGTGAATGTCAAGGACAACAAGCACCAGACCAAACAGGCTGGGAGGAAGCGCTATGATATTGATGTACCAAGGTCCACCCCTTGATCAGGCCCGCCGCGGAGAAGGCATAGGTTCATCTGCCTCTGACTGTGACGCTTTAGATGTTGCCAACAAATCGAATCATCAAGCAGTTCAGCTGGCCAAAGCTAAATAGAAATGTTTTCAATAGATAAAAAATAAGCTAGACCTGTGCACATCTCCCAGGCAATTTCTTTTCCTCTTTTTCAGGAGGCCCTGGGGAACCCGGAGGCAATCCCTTTTCTGGGAGTCACGTGTTAACCTCAGCACCATTGACCCCGATCCCTCTGAGCTTGCCAGTCAGCGGGAAATTGAGTGAACCCATTGGATTTTACCGAGAGAAGGTAAAGATTTCTGTCCAAAGGTCACTCTAATGAACCTTGAGTGACCTGAGGTTGACTAACCTCGTCTTCCCTCAGGGGACAGCTGTTCGGAAAGGAATCGCAAGATTCAGCCAGCTGCACCTGGGTGTGGTTGATCCGGCTCTGCCACCCTACCCTGCCATAGGGAAAGCCTGTTTCCGTATTCCTGTGTCTGCCTCGGGAGACGCTGAGCTCTAACTGGGGTTGGAGTCAGAGCATCTCATCCACATCTGGGGAGGGCATTCACGTAGTATCACCTCCGGGCAAATGGGCCCCTTTGAAGAAGACGCCAGGCTCCTTAGAGGCTACACTTGGCTATTTAAATCCCAGAACAGGATGTCTTTGCTGTGGAAGCCTTCCAGTGCCCTCTCAGGCGATCGTGCTCCTCTGCAGAGGCACGTGCTTCGCGTGACAGTCACCTCATCCCACTGTGTAGAGGGGACGCGGCTGAAGAGGTAACTTGAGGCAGGCGAGCCCAAGTTACCACGTGAGCTCCAATGCTCACGTTGTTCTCAAGCACGGGAGCTGCCCTGCAGGCTCTATGTGCAGAGGTGCCAGCTCTGGAGGCGACTGCAGCGCACGGGCCGCCTGCGTAGGGCTCAGGGCGTTACAGCAGAATTGCTCAAACCGAAGGGCCCAGGGAGGAGCAGAGCCCAGGGACAGGAGCCCAGGGACAGGAGCCCAGGGACAGGAAAAGCCTTGTTGCTGTTGTTGGTCTCATTGATTTTGACTCATGGTAACTGCGCTCTACTCTATTTTTAAAAAGAAAAAGAGAAAGCAGTGGTGTTGGGGGTCGGGGGGAAGGCAGGGGTGAGATCCAGACTTCAGTTACCCACGTGCCTTGAGGCCCACGGGCCAGGGCCCTAAACTGCTGCCCTGCCTCTCTGGGGAGCAGTTTTCATCCCAGCACCTGGGCTTCCTCAGACCAAGGGGACCAAATGTCTGCCTCCCCGTTCTCCTGCCTCCAAGGCTGTGATCCTTGGGAAACAGATCACCTGGCTGTCCCCTGAGGGGCCTCGGGGGTGGGGGCCCAGGGGAATCCAAACCACCAGCCTTTCCTCAATGAAGTTTGTAAACAGAAATTATGCCCGATTTCATGCTTCTTCCATGGACTCTGATTAAGACGGTCAGTAATGTTAGCCAGGTACCACCCAGTTCTCTGGGTCTCATGGCAAAGGAGGCAGCTGCTCATGGGGGCGACTAGCCCCCTCTTCCAGCTCCAACCCCTCTTCTTGACTCTCCATCTTCCTACGTCATTCCAAGTGAATGGAGACACACAATCCTGCCTTGGAGAGCTGCTTGCAAACTTGTTTGCACACTAGAACAGAACACTATTATGTGTTATTAGGCCAATTAACTGGGGTGTCCCATGACCCTAAACCTCCAGACCAAGGAGCCAAATCTCTCCCGGGAGGTGTTTGGTTGTCCATAAGCCACGTCACCAGACACTCTCTTTTTTACTGTCCATATACCGTCCAACCCCTGCCAATTCAACTTTTTCCAGATGGACAGCAGTTACCGAGATTGGCTGTGCAGCCCTGCTAATGAAAGCAAAGTTCCTATCACGGGGAGCCTCCTTTCCTCCCTCCACCCTGCCCGGGTAGCCACGAACAAACCTTGCCCTCCATACATTTGCCGGATCTTGTCCTTGTATGTAAGGGAGGTCATGGAATACCAAATACAATCTGGGTGCCTTCTCCTGTGATCCTAAAGTTAGCAAACTCTTCTGATCCTCCACGTGGACAGAAAATTGTGCTATATATGACCAGGCATGTGTGCATGCATGAGCATCTGTATACGCAGTGTGCACGAGTGTATAAGTGCACGCATGTGTGCACCAGGAGTCTCGGTGTAGTGGGTTACCCATTAGGCTGCTAACCATTAAGTCAGAAGTTTGAACCCCCCAGACGCTCCTGGGAGAAAGATGAAGCTTTCAACTCCCATTAAGATTGACAGCCTCAGAACACCCCAGAGGCAGTTTACTTTATCTTGTCTGGTTGCTATGAGTCGGAATTGACAGGATGGCAGCAAGATGTGTGTGTGTGTGTGTGTGTGTGTGTGTGCCTGCTGTTAAGATGGTCCTGCTAGAAACAGCCGGGTCACTGCCTCCAGGGGCTGGACTGCCCTGGGCACACACGCCCCCTCCCACAGGCTTGTCCTTGCTTGTCAACGTTACAAAACAGGATTATGTTTGTAATCAGGGTTTCATGCATCACATGGGAAGTGCCCAATCCCACGTGCTCCCAGGAGGCCCGTGGCCTGTTGTCCTAGGCCCGGGGCCAAAGCCTGTTCTGGAACCAGAAGAGCCAGCGCTTGGTGTGGCTTCTGGGCCAAAGGAAGCCCCCACTCAGCCAAGAACAGGTCTGCGCAGGGCAGGACCAGAGCGTGACCCCTCACTTGTCAAGTGTCTTGGACGTGAGGCCTGAGCTGCAGGAAGCAGGCCCCGAGAGGCCTGGGAGGGGGAGGGGGGGCAGAGCGCTGCCAAGTTGGGTCAGAAGGCCAGGTGGAGGAGGCTCTTTCTGACAGAGGGGCCTCCCCTTGCTGTGCTCGCCACATGGCCTTGCTAGTATGTTCTAGTAAATTCCTGAGGCAACTTGGGTAGCAGTGAGGAATCCTGGAAACAGGACGAGGTAACCAGGGAGGTTTCTGGGAGATGAGTAGAACAGAAGGAGAGCAAGAGCAAACTGGAGCTGAAGATCATTCTAGAAGGTAGGGTGGAGGCACACCTTCCCAACGCAAGAGTCGCTGGAGTCTGGGCATTGGTTTGGTCTGCATTCTGTCTCTCCTTGGGGCGGATGCATAAAAAGCTCATCCGCTCTAGCTGCCTCCTTTTGGAGCAAGACAGGTGAGGTGGGGCATGGAGGACTTGTACCTCGCCAACAAGAGTTTCAGGGAGGTGGCATCAGAGGCCAGAAGGACCCTGGAGAATAGGACCGACACAGCCACCACCCCCAAGTATAATTAACCATCATAATCTCTAGGGATCTGGGCCTGATGGAGAGATTAGCTCCATCCAGAAGGACACCTATTTACTTGGGCAACAGATAAGAGAGGTGAGTCAGGCCTGGAGGCAGGGAAGTGGAGTAGAAAAAAAAACGTTTGTGGAGGGAGGTCCCCTTGGTCTGAGGAAGCCCATTGTGCTGAGATTCAGCCACTCCCTGGGGAGTTTATGAAGCAGTTAGGGCCATGGCCCCTGGAGCCCCAGGCACATGGAAAATGAAATCCGGAGCCCGCCCCCACCCCCCTTTTTCCTTCTCTTTTAAAATGTTGGTTGGGCAAGTGAAGAAATCGCTCCTCCTTGGCAGGCGGTGGTTGAGTGGTTTGTCAAACCCAGGCTGACTGCACACGAGCGTTTTGTAATTTCTGACCTGCAGCTACCGTGTCTGCTGTCCTCCTGTGAGGGAATTAATTTCCCTTTTCAATCCAGCAGCGAGCGACCCGGAGCCCAGACTGCTACTCCTGCTGAGTTGTCCCCTATGTACAAACGAAATCTTTTTTTAACACACACACACACACACACCCGCCCCCGGTCAGAAAGGTTAGATGAGCATTTTCTTCTGATCCTCAAGTCTCCTCAGTTGACGGCCACCCTCTTCTATGATGGTGGATACCTGGCTGGCGTGTTTCTATGCAGGACTTGTTGCTGTTAGCTGCTGGGGCGGCAGTCCTGATTCACAATGGCCCGTGCATGAGGGAAGGCCACAGGACCCGGCCCCGTGTAGCCCCACAATTGGCCATGGACCGGGTCCTTGTGCTCCTGCGGGTTTCCCTGGCTGGTTTTCCGAAGTAGCTGGCCAGGCCTTTCTTCCTGGCCCATCTCCGTCTGGCAGCTCTGCTGAAACCTGTTGAGTATGATAGCAACACGACAGACAGCCACAGCTGTGTTTGGGGGGTGTTGGTGAGAGGGGATCGTGGGCCCCTGTCCTCAGTGTTTGGACATCTGTCTCTGTGTTTTACACAGAGGTACGATCTAGGAGAGATGGAGGAACCAAGATGGTGTTACGGATTGAATTGTCTCTTCCCTAGATATGACTTGGACATCCTATTGGACCTGTGGTTCTCATCCCATTTGGGAATAGACTTTTCTTTGTTGTATTGAGACAGTCATAGCATAGGGTGTGTCTTCAGCCAGTCTCTTCTGAGAGCTAAAAGAACCGACTGAGCAAGCAGCAAGACAGCCAAGCTGGCGGGGACAGAAGACACACCACCCGGGGCCGAGCGCCAGCAGAGGGAGACGGCCTGCCTGCAGGAGCAGGCATCCAGAATGCCGTCTTAAGGGCACATAAAGAGTAGCTTAACAGGGACCAAAACTGTGCCTCAAGCCCCATGCTCTTTCCAGAACGAGCGATGTGGGACCAGAGAGGTTGACTTACACAGAGAGGGGTGCGGCATCAGGATTGGAGGAAGCAGGCTTATTAACAACCTTCGATATGCAGAAGACACAACCTTCCTTGTTGAAAGCCGGGAGGACTTAAAGCACTTGCTGATGGAGGATTGCAGTCTTTAGTAGGGATTATAACTCAGTGTGAAAAACAAAGATCCTCACCACTGGACCAGTAGGTAACAGCATGATAAACAGAAATGACTAAAGTCTTTAAGGATTTTCTCTTGCTTGGATCCACAATCAGGGCTCATGGAAGCGGCAGCAGTCAAGAGATCAAACAACACATTGCAGCAGATAGATCTGCTGCACAAAACCTCCTTAAAGGGTCAAAAGCAAAAGATGTTCCCCGATGAGTAAGGCGCTCCTGACTCAAACCATGGTCTCCTCCCTTGCTTCACCTGCGTGGCATAACAGAAAAGGCCTGCCCCAAGTAGGTGATGCCGGAAGGAGGCCTGGCTGACGAGCACTCCACAGACACCTTGTCTTGGCCAGGTTCATCCACTCAACAGGTGTAGACTGGGCACAGGCAATGTGCCGGGCACCGTGCTAGACACTGGGGCAAGAAGAACGAGAGACGGAGCCTGCGCTTGTGGGGCCTAGAGTACAGGTGCAGGGGCTGGGAAGACAGGCGCCCAGGTAAAGCAAGCTACCAACGTGTCACTGCAAACCAAGCTGCGGACGTGTAATAGAAGAAAACAACCAGGTTCTCCACCCCAGAGAGAGCGGCGCCTGAGCCTGAGCTGAAGGAGAGGGCAAGGTCGCTGGATGGTGGGAGGAGCAGAGAGGACAGTTCCAGGAAGAGGGTAAAGTGTATGAAAAGACCTTGTGGTGGGGAGGGGTCACCTCACACTGCCACTCGGGATGGGCATGTTCCTTAGCCTTCAGTAAACTTCCAACTTGAAGGAAAATGTTCCCTTCTAAACATGTGTTTCCCTTTCCATTTCCCCTTCCACCTCCCCCCCGCACGTAAATCAATAGTGAGCGACACAAAGCAGGTGAGCCCTGCCGGAGAAGGCCTTACAAAAACAGAGCTAGCAGACAGCAGCTATGACAGCCGTTTCCTGTCTGGTGTCCCTGACCACAAACCTTCTCAGCCAAAGAAATTAACGCAGGAAAACATTTTGGAGGAGGGTGTGCAAGAGGCGCATACCAACCATCCCAGGAAAATCCCACTGGCTTTTCAGTGGAAAACTGCAAGTCTGAGGGAAGGGCTGGCACCCGCATCCTGGGGCTACGTACTGTGGGGCTGGAGGGACCCCAGGGACAGAGAGTCCCATTCCTTCACGTTGTCTGGAGGCGTCTGCAACTCAGAAATGGCCAGGGCGAGTGCAGGGCTGGGGCTCGAGGGCGGCCTGCAGGCCCTGTGTGAAGCTTCTCTCCTGCCTGCCCACTTTATCAGGCCAGCAACGAGACGGAGCCTGGTGTTTGCGTGCTATAAGGAGGAAGAGGAAGCGTGGCAGACACATGTGGTGTATTTGACCTTCACAATGGCCCGGGGAGACAAGGACTCACACTTCTATCCACAAATGAGGAAACAGAGCTCTGAGAGGCTAAGGAACTTATCCAACATGGCCCAGCTACTAAGAACTGGAATTTGAACTGGGTCGCTGAGTCCAAGTCAACCCAATGGCAATGAGCCTCGTCCATCCTGTCCCCATTTTCTCTCCATCCATACCGTGGGATATTTCCGTGTGGAAGCCTCTTCAGAGTTCCCAACCCTGGCCGATTGCTCATCGGCTAGCCATCATTACCTAAGGCACCTCCACTCCCGACATGCCTTCTCACATCTGGGGACAAGCAGAGGGTGCTACTATCTGCCCACCTGTCATAACCTCCCTGGGAAGAGACATTCGGTGGCTCCTCTGCCCGCCTAGAACACAGATGGTGTATAAATATTTGGGCTGGCACTAACTCTTGGGTGTGTGCGGTATTTTTTTGTTTTGTTTAGCTGTGGCTGTTGCTACAAGAAGTTAGAACTGAGAATTCCCAAATTCAAAGACATGCTCTTCATATCCTAGCAGGTTTGCATGCAGTTTCCAGTCCTGCGACGGTTCCGAGAAAAGCCACTCTCCAGGTTTCACCGGGGCAGTTTCCAAGGCTCGTCCTCTCACATCTGCAAGCACTCAGGTCAGGTTCAAATGATGTGGATTTTTGGGAAGTTTCCCACCAAAACTAAAAGGAAGGACGGGACCAGATTTCTTGGTTGCAGTATTTCCTGAAGCCTCCAACCTGCTGTGACAGAGATGGTTGGTTGTCCTTCAATCACCCTTTCTTTTGTCTTTCTCTAATAATAAACCCACTGCTGTCGAGTTGATTCCAAGTCAAAGAGACCCTATAGAACAGAGTGGATGGGCCCCATAGGGTTTCCAAGGTGTGAGAGTTAGGTTTTGTCTCAACTTGGCTGAGCCAGGATTCTTAGTAATTTGGAAGTAACCCTCTGTGATGTGAACTGACATAATATCATCAATCCCATGATGGGATCTGCTGTGAGTAGCTAAAGCAGTTGTGCAAAGATTAGGAAGGACCCCCTTACTCAGGTCACATGCCTGATGCCGCTGGAAGGAAGTTTCTTATATAGGGGTATAGCCTACTGCTATAAGGAGACTCTGCGGAAAGCGTGTTTGCTTCGGGCTGCTCTGGATCCCATCTTTGGCTCGTTGAACTCTAGTTCTTTGGACTTGAAATGTTCAACACCTAAGGCTGTATTGCCTGCAGAGGCTAGGAGCTATCAGCAGTCTGCCACTTGATCTGCCAAGCTTACGTGCATTTGCCTCTGCAGCCTGCAGGGTACTTGCTAATCCTGGACTCATCAGCCCCCAGAGCTTCATAAGTCAGGAGAAGCCTCCTGACCCACAGACTTGAAACCAGACTGACCCACAGACGACCCACAGACTGACCCACACCTGACCCACAGACTTGAAACCATACTGGACTTGACCTACTTCTGCAACCGTGGGAGCCATTTTCTTGATGTCAATGTCTTTCTATGGATACATGGATAAGCATCCCTGGGTTTGCTTCTCTAGAGAACCAGGCTAACACACAGCCATATCTACTCTTTCCAGAAGCAGAGTGCTCCGACTTTCTCCTGCAGAGTCCCTGGGGGTTTGAGCCACCAACCAGATAAGTCAAGCTATCAGTCACAGCACTATCAAGGCACCTCTCTTTAATAAGAATGCATTTTAAAACCACTGCCATGGATTGATGACAACTCATAGGAGCCCTGTCTATAGGGTTTGGGACACTGTAAGCCTTTACAGGTGCAGAACCTCCTCTTTCTCCCATGGAGCATGGACCCTTGGCCTTGTGGCTTGGCAACCCAATGCCTAAAGCTCTCAGCCTTTACCTGAGCACATACCCACATTTGGCTGCCTAGAGAGGTTCCCCCCAGGTGGGATGGCTATCTAAGGTCTGAACAAGGGGTTATGGACAGGAGTGACTTGTGTCTCTTCTAGCCACCGTATTGAAAGAAACAAGCCTTGGCCTTTTTGAAGGTACAGGATGTACAACCAATATGAAGAAATCAGCTACATTTGTATAAACTACCAATGAATCCAGAAATCAGATTAAGAAAACAAGTCCACGTAAAAGAGTATCAAGAAAAATAAAGTACGGAGAAACAATAGAGGGGGAAAGTGCAAGATCTATACACTGAAAACCACAGACTATCGTTGAAAGAAGTTAAAAGCAACAAATATACAGAAAGGCATCTAATCTTCGTGGACTAGACAGAAGACTTAATGTGAGGATGGCAGTACTCCCTGAACTGATCGATAGACCGAGTATAATGACTATCGAATCCTCTGCTGCCTTTGTTGCAGATTTCTAAAATCCAGAGGGAAATGAAAGGGCTGCAGAGTCGTCAAAACAACCCCGAAAAAAGACAAAGCAGAAGGATGCACACCCCACTTTCAAAACTTACCACAAAACTATAGTAGTCAGGATATGGTAGTGACCCAGAGGTAAATACGGAGATCAGTAGATTGTCCCCATCCCAAGATCAACCCCAATATTTGTGGGTAATTGCTTTTTGACAAGAGTACCAGAAATCAAATAGCTAAATATAAGGGGCAAATGATAAAACAAGGGTCAATCTATACACACACACATATATGGCTACATATTTATATGGTTTCCTTTTTATATAGATGTGTGTGTAGCTGCAACTAGAAACTTAGAAGAAAAGTTTCCGCCACCCTCAAAAGCAGATCAAATATAGCTTTTGACAATATGAAATAATCCCTAAGAGGTTTTCCTTCGGCATGTATGCCCTTTTGGCCTGGAGGGGATGTAGTTCTTAGTTAATTGCTCTCCAGGATTTTCAAGGTTGTGACTTTTCTCATTAGGCTGGTCTTCCAAGGTGCGGCTGATGCATTTGAACCAAGAACCTTTTATTGAATAGTCGAGCACTTACCCATTTGTGCTACTCAGGGACATCTTCACTTCCTGCTAGTTTTTCCCTGAAAAAGGAAGGCAGGGGCGTCCCATAAAGGTGTCTGCAAAGCCCACCTCTCCAAGACCTCTCTGGCACCTTGCTGCACCATTAACATGGAAGTCGGCGACATGGAACCTTCCTTTGGGCATACATTAGACAAACGCTATCGTTTTTAAAAGACCTCCAGCTGCTCCAACTCGCCTGCATGTTTGAAGCCTCAAGTTTGAGGACAACTGTTATTTCCCTGAATTCAAGAGAACTGTTTGTGGCACCTGGAAAGACAGCAAGATAGGAGCAGGAGGCAGGGATGGAAAAGCAACCCACTGTCCACAGAAACCATGTTTTCCCAACCCCTCTGTCCCCGTCACTATCCACCAGGAGTTTCCTGGCACACCAACTGCACTTCAAAGGAATGTTTTCTTACGTGTGTTGCTGCCAAAGTTGGGCCCTGACGTATGATGATCCGGTGAACAACAGGGTCCTGCACCCTCTCCCTTGGACAGTTGTGGATGGGACATTGGGATCCATCAGGTTTTCATTGGCTGGTTTTCTAAAGGAGATAACCAGGCCTTTCTTCCTATCCTATTTTAGCCTGGAAGCTCCACTAAAACACTGTCAGCCTCATAGCAACACCCTCCTCCGGCAGACTGGCTGTACTTGACGCGCTCTGGCCAGGAGTCAAACCCTGCTCTCCCACCTGGAAGGCAAGAACTGGGCCAAAGAGCCACCGCTGCCTCCTCTCTTCCTACTGCCCTGGCTGGGAGCCAAGGGTACGTTACTTCCCCTGGAATATTGTGGGGAATGTAAACGCAGATATTAAAAGAGAAAAAAATTCAGAGAATACAAAAACACAGATTGCAGTTCCAATTTTATTTGTATACAAAAATATATTATAATGAGAAAGCATATTACTGTTTCCAGCTATATATAATTAATTACAAATACCATGATATAAGCACTTTAAATTACAGGAAAGCTACGTTTGAAGAGAAAATACAATATTAGCAGGGTCGTTCTTCTAACACGCTGCAAGCAGGCCGACAAGGGAGTCCATTTCTCTGCTGAGTTGCCCAGGGATGAGCCCAAAGGCGCTGAGATACAGGTGGTTGGTGAGTCCCATCACTGTCTTTTCTGAGGGCTGAATGGAGGTACTGATTTTACCAGGTCCTCGGGGCTTTCTGCAGCATCTCTCTTCCGAAAAAAGGACCCGGAACCTCCCCTTGCTTTTCACATACCTGGATGTGGGAGATAAGTAAGAGGATCCACTCACAAAAGAGGACAAATCCTGTATTTAACCAGCTCATGTCCATCAAAGCACCCCTCGCAATGGCAGGCTTCCCACCTGGTGTGCGTCTGATGAACTGGCATGACGGGGCAGCCATCTACAATTTCCAGCGAGGAGGTAGCAAGCACCAATGGGGTTGCAATGACAACAGTCTCTGTTAAACCAAGCCTTCCTCTTCTGATGTAGGATGGCGGGCGCGTAAGAAAACGCGCAGTAAAAACCTTCTGGTGGGCTTTCTACTTAGGCCTGCCTGAAATCGTCCTAAGAGCAGAGAGCTGTTGTTTTTATATATTCGTTTATCTTACATAATTATTTTTAAATGGCCAGCTACGCATCTCATTTTTCAAATGCATACTGCCTTACTGTTTCACCTACAGGAGCCCTGGTGGAGTGGGGGGGGGTGTTACTCAGTGAACTGCTAACCTCAACGTCAGCAGTTTGAAACCGCCAGCCACCCCAAGGGAGACAGAGGAGGCTGTCTGCTCCTGTAAAGATTTACAGTCCTGAAAGCCCGCTGGGGTAGTTCCACTCTGTCCTAGAGGGTTGTCACGAGTTAGAATCGACTCGATGGCAGTGAGTCTGTGTTTGAGTTTCTAAGATTTCTTATAGAAAACCGACACTTCATCAAAAAATGAAGCCCACGAGGCTCCACGTCTCCCCACCTCCATCCAACAGTGAGTTCACCTCTGGAATGCCCATCCCCAAAGTTCAAGTGGCTGCTTCTAGCTCCTGACATCTTGTCTCCGTCCTACAGAACAGGGGCTGTAGATGGATGGTTCCATCTTCGATGCCAGCCTGGACCCCTACCCCACCCCCCATGAGAGGGAGGCCTTTGGTTCTCAAAGGTCACCCTTTGGTCACATAACATGGGGGTATCACGGCTAACCTTCCCAAATAGGAGGCGAGGTGTGGAATGCCTGGTTCCAGCCAGTTCATAATTAGAAGGTCTCCCCAAGCCATCCTTCCAGGACTCGAGTCTCACCTAGTCCCTGGAGAGAACCTGGAGACACTGCCCTAGCCCACAGGATGGGAGCCTCTCTCTGCTGGGCTCAGGGAACCCTTGCGTGGGCAATCAGTTACCCTGTCCGCAAGCCTGGCAGCCAGTGGGACAGCCGGTCTAGTTCTCACTAGGGCAGTCCACCCCGTTCCTCAAACAAAACTAGCCACCGTGTGCCTTTGGGCACTCCCCGTTCAGACCAGCACGCGTGGGCTTCTGTCATGAAAGCTTATCTTCAGAAGTGCCTTCAGCCACTAGGGTCATGTTTCTGAGCCCAAAGAAGCCTTATGATGTAACTTCCTGCTCCCCCTCTTGTAAACATTATAGCATCTTAGCAGAGGTATAGGCTAGAGTTCTGTTTAATTTTCTAAACACTGTCATGTACTCACTTGCTAATGTTCTGTCAAGATCAGCAATAAAGTCTTCTAATTCCTTTGTGTCTCCCAGCTTGGCTGTAAAACAAGGCATGAGGTTCAGTTTCCCGCATCAAAGACAGCTACTGACTCCCGTGACTGAAGATTTTCAGGCCCTGTAACACATTTTGCATCTCTCTGGTCTCCAGAGAGTTTACGAAAGGGGTTCTTTACCAACTCTAAGTGCCAGCTTTAAAAGGTGGTGTTGTTAGCTGCTGTCAAGTCAGCCCCCCACTCACGAGACCCCATGCACAAGAGACCAAACTGCTGCCTGCCCCCGAGCCAGACCCATGGTCAGCTGCAGCCCGGGCCACCGTGATACACAGGGTTTGCATTAGCTGGTTTTCGGAATAGATGGCCAGGCCTCTCTTCCTAGTCTGGAAGCTCCACTGAAATCTCTTAGGTGTTACACCCACCACCACCACCACGACCGCCTCCTCCACAGACTGGTGGTGGCTGTACAGGGGGAGCCGTGGCCACTAGGGGACAAACCTGGGCCTCCAGTATCTGCGGCCAGAAGTCCACCAATGAGCCAGAAACACTCCAAGATTTAGTGAGCTTAGAAACCAGGTCTGAAGAGAAGCCTTGGTTTTCTTGATTCTCAGTTCAAGCCTAACCCCATGTCTCATCAACTCAAGGAAGAATTTCCCTTCAGCCTGAAAGTCTTGGAGGGTCTGCGGGGAGGGGAGAGAAAGGGCTGGGGCCGCACGATGTGGAATGGACACCCAGATGCTGCCATCCCTGCTGCTCCTCCTTTCTAGCACACTCTTGCAATTACTCCAGGGCCACTGCCCCGCCCCCACCCTCCCAAAGCCCTCCACTACTGTTCCAGTGCTGCAGAAGGCTTCAGCCCAGGGCAGCCTTCCCCTAGTCAGATGCCAGCTCAGGGAACATGTCCTCACTCAATTCTGATGTGCCATCACACCAATTCTGGATCATAGCAACTCTGCGGGACAGAGGCGACCTGCCCAGGTTTTCCCAGGTTTTCCCAGGATGAAATCTTTACAGAGCACCCCGCCAGGTCTTTCTGACAGGAAGCCGCTGGTGCATTCCAAGTGCCAGCCTCTTGATTAGGAGGTAAGTGCTTGATCCCTGTACCACCAGGCATTAGTGGGCATCTTCCTGAATGTTCCACTGCTAGCTACAAGTGAGGGAGCCCTGGTGACACTGGTAACCTGTTGGCAACTACAAGATAAGCAGTTCAAAGCCACCAGCTGCTGCACAGGAAAAAGATGAAGCATTCTGCTCCCGTAAAGAGTTACAGCTTCGCAAGTCCACGGGGACAGCTCTGCTCTGTCCTCTAGGGTCACTAGGAGTCGGAATGGACTTGACGGCAGTGGGTTTGGTTTTCTTGGAGCAAAGGAAGGAGCACTGTGAGCAGCAGGTTACGGGTCAAGCTGTTAACAACAAGGCCAGCAGTTCAAAAACACCAACTGCTCCACAGGACAAAGATGAGGCTTTCTACTCCTTTAAAGCTAGGAAACACTGAGGGGCAGTTCCAGCCTGTCCCGCAGCGTTGCTCTAAGTCAGAATCCATTTGAGTTTAGTTTTTCCTTTTATTCTTTCCCTGCAGCTACAAGTGGCTCATTGTTCTCAGCTTTTAAAGTCAACTTGCCACTGAAGTTCCTCCCTCCCTGCCCCCCTTTCCCTTCTGTAATTTCTGCCTCTTGAGGATCAGGTAACAGATCTGGGCCCATTTTAAGCCACTTTCTAGAGTGCTCTGTCTGTCTGAGCCCAGCAGATCCATTACTGACCGGGGACTGCGGGAGGGCAGCTCCCCGGGGCTGCTCACGTGGCCGGCTGGGCAGAGGGCTGCTCGGAGAGGGCCGCTCGCCGCCACACTGCCAGTGTGAACGGGGAGGGCTCTGCAAAACAAGACTATGCTCCATTTGTATGGCATTCGGCTGCTAGGTTCAGCAAGTGTGACTCTCCTTAAGGAAGAAAATTAATTCTTTTGGTTTCAAAGGGCGCGTGTCCAACTTTATAGGACATTCGGCTCTCTGGCTGGGAACACCCCACTTAAGAAACAGCTCCTTCAAGGGAGGGCTTCTTGATTCTCTAAATGCCACAAGAGGAGATGAAGGGGTTTTGAATCAGGGTCAGTCATCTCTTGTCGAAGAGCCCATTTAATTGCCCAGGTGGCGACCAGAAAACCCGGATGAGCAGCTCCTGCAGGACCAGGAGACTTACCTTCACAAGGAGCCCTGGGAGCCCTGTGGGCTGATTCAAAGGAACCCCCTCAGGGGAAAAAAGATGAGGGTGTCTGCCCACCCCCCAAAGACTTACAATCTCAGAACCTCTCTAGCAGGTCGCCATGGATAGCAATGGGCTTGTAATGGGTTTCCACAGAGTCCACCTGCTGGGTGCTACATTCCAGAGCCACCAGCCAGCCAGGAGACTTACAAAAGCAGTCTCACACCACCTGGTCTTCTTTCTCTAGCTTTCTCTATGGATTAGAGGTTTCTGCCCCAAATCTGATTTAATTCTGACATGGATCGGAACCCTGAGGAATCACAATTCCACTTTACCCTCTACCACACTAAGAGCTTCGCCTGGCTGTCTGTCCCTACTCACAGTGACACGTGTGTCTGAGGACAGCTGTGCTGTCCGGGGTTTGTGGGGGCCAGTGTTTCAGAAGTAGACCGCCAGGCCACGCAGGGAGCAGACTTGAACCATCAGCTGTCTGGTTGGCACCACCCAGGAACACCACCCCTGCCCCACACTGAGGTACGCTGTCTTCTCTGTCTGAGCAACACTGGTTAGGGACAAGTGGGGGAGAGAGAAAGGCTTGAGAGGCGGAGGAAGAATGAAAGAGCCCACATCCCCAGGATAGGGCTTACCTTTCCGAGGAGAGAGCAGGGCTGGAGTAGAATCTGTCGGAGAATTCAGTTTCTCATCACTGAAGCTGAAGCTGTTCCTACAGAGTGAATCTGCACCTTTCGGGAAAGAGAGAGAGAGAGAGAGAGAGAGAGAGATGTCCTCATGAGAAGCGGTTTTCGGGCGAGGGTCTGTGGTTGATTATCAATGGTTCCCGCTCCCAAAGAAGTGAGTGTGCGAAGCGGACAGCGGAGAACCCGGGCTGCTGTCCAGGTTTTGCGTGGATGCCCTGGGGAAGGGTCTGCTTCTCCCTGGGCCCGTCTTCAGTAGACACATGCAAGGCTGTGGGCCCTACAAGAAGCAGGACAGCCTGGAGCATGAGGGCTCGACCATCTTCTTCGGCCAACATCTCGACGTCCGCAGTGCAGCTAAACGAAAGAAAATGTCTCCTCCGCTCTCCGAACTCCCGTGACTCAACCTCCCTGCCTGCGCATGGTGTCCCCAACCCACTGACCCCCCAGCCTGTGCTCTCGGGGTCCCCCAGAAGGTCCAAGACATTCCGTATCCTGAAGGTTCCGGGTATTACAGACACCTTCAAGGGATGGTGTGGCTCCCCACACTTCCACACCCTTGCGGGGCCCTCGTGACATCGTTGGTGGCCTGTCGGGCTCATGATAACCACAAGGTCAGTGGCTCAAAACCACCTGCCACTCCACAGGAGCAAGATAGGCTTCCACCTTCCGTAAAGATGTCCAGCCTCGCAAACCCACAGGATTTCTCCCCTGCCCTATAGGTTTGTTAGGAGTGGGAACGGACTTACTGGTAATGAGTTTGTTTGTGTGTGTTTTGACAGCCCAAAGCAATAGCAAGGGGAGGTTCCAGAAGCAGGATTAGGCCGAGAATCCAGAGAACCAGCTCAGCTGCTGGGTAGGTGATTTCCCCTCAGGCAAATCAATTAGGTTCTCTGTCTGCTTAAATAACCCCGAGAGTCCCTTCCAGCCCTGAAGTTCTCTACGTGCAGCTGTGCAGCGGTGACACAGGCAGCACTGGTCCCAGCGACTCACAGGGCTCAAAGGCACAGCAGGCAGAGGAAGCAGGATGTGGCCAGTGTGGGAGCCGCCTTCCTGCTGCAAACCAGACCCAACGCCAGCACACGGCAGCCGGCAGCCGCAACGAGCACAGGAAAGGCTCTTCAGGTAAGCTGGGCCTGGCCTGCCCTCTGCTCCTTGCTGGGATTCTCTCACTTTCCTCCATTTGCATCCAGCTCAGAAGGCCACAGGTGTCTCCTTTGGTCCTCTTACCTCAGCATGAACTTCACTAAATTCCAAAAGATAGGCACAGTTTAAAAAACAAAAAACAAAAACCAGATGCTCTTGAGAAGCAGAAGTTTCTGGTCCTGAGAGAAAGAACGCAGCTTCAGCCCTGACAAGCTGCTGCAATTTCTCAGGTACCTCACCTGGCTTTCTTCCACTTTCACCCCACCATCCCGCCCTTTTCTGACCTAGTAGCCTCCCCGGCTGCCATCGTGTCTTTCTCGCCTACTGGCCCCTATTCTCCACTTTCAAACAGGCCCGAGCCCCTTCCTTGCTGACCGATCCTCGCCTTCGTCTCTGCTTTCAGAGGTCCAGCCTAGGTCAGATAAAAGGATTTAGGTCCACAATCATCTTTCAAGGCCTTGAACACCCCAAACGCTGAGCTAAGACTCCAAACACTCAAAAAAGATATTAGTATCCATGCCCTGGTGGTGCGGTGGTTGTGTGTTGGGCTGTGACCCGAAAGGGCGGCAGTTCAAAGCCACGAGCAGCTCCACGGGAGAAAGACTGGCTTTCTACTCCCATAAACAGTTACAGTCTCGGCAGCCCCTAGGGAGTGGCTATGAGTCAGCCTTGACACAATGGCAGTGACTATCATAGAGCAGTCCCAGTGAAGTCTGAGAAACACCAAAGGCCCGTGGGTCTTCAAACAAACAGAATGCTCACAGCATCGGGGCCACACCCGGACGTGGGCGCTCACTGTGCAACTAATGGAAATGCCCCCTCCTGTCCTCTAACCAATCCCAAATGCCAGCACCAAGCTGGATCTCCCGGCCTAGTCTCCCAGCCTGCTCAAGGGAGTCTCTGCTTTCCCACAGGCTTGCCCCTTGAGATGCCCAGGGTGTGTCCCCACTTTAATGCTCCTGAGGTCTTGTAACAAAGAAGTCAAGTAGCCTGACTTCCCCAGTTTACTTAACCTTGGGATACTTTCGGTTTGTATTACTTGTGGCGCTCCTGATTACATTTCTCAGGACACTCAGACCCCATGGTACTCATTAGGAACCCTTCCGTTAGGTGTAACAGCTGAGCCCACCACCACAGCGGTCTGGCTTTTCTATCAGGAAAGGCTTTGGCTCTGCATACAGGAGAGTGGCTGTGTCCCCTGCAGGCCTGCAGTGGAGCATGCCTGTTACCATGCAGTTACCAGAAGTGCCATTGATCTAACCTGGAGGACAAGCTGCCGTGAGATGTCAGGCTTGGGGCAGGAAAGCACACAGGGTACTAGGCAGGCAGGCCTTGTGCCTAGACTCCTGAAAGACTCTAGGAATATTGCGCTTGGCTCTGAAGGACGCCCAAAAGCCCCTCCCCCACCCCTGGCACTTGGGGTGCCAGACCCGCTCACAGTGGCCACACCTTAGGTCTCTATCTGCCAGAAGCAGCCTGCCCTTAAAGCTGATAACACTCCACACCCCGTTCCAGCCCCACTGCACCCTGCACCCAAGGACCTTCCCATGACTTTGGTCTTCCGCTCGAGCCTGACTCCACTCTCTGAGGGTCACGTCCACAAACACTCACCCTTGCAGAGCCAGACACCCAAGCACAGCATCACAACTGCCTTTCCTCGGGGTGAAGCAGACAAAAAGCTATTGAGTTTGGGGGAGAAGCACATGGTAACTCGGGTAGATGGTTTGGGGGTGCGCTGCAGAGAATAAGCCATGGGACCAGGACACCAACTTGGCTCCCTTTTCCTTCCTAGACCCTGATGGTAAGCCATGTCACTGCACTGACCTGAGTACTTGCCTCAAATTCAGACAATGAGGGGGCTTCAAACCCTGATTAAAAACTCCATTATCTTTTCATCCCATCGCCCCGCGAATGTTCTGAAGCCTTCTCGTATCTAATCAAAAGGATCGACTCAGCCACAAACTCTTAGAATGCTCAGAAGGTGACGAATGCCTGCTTCGCTCCCAGTGAGCAAGAATGAGGAAGGGAACTTCTGCCAGCCCAGGCAGCTTCCGAAAGTTTGTGGGAAACTGGAACTGGAAGAGAAGGCCCTTTATCCACAAACATTGAACTCCCGTGGGGTTCACACACACACACACACACACACACACACACACACACAGGGGTAGGGTACTGTAGCCTTTATTCACGCCCCCATCCCACCACACGCACAGGTTCACACAGCAGCCCATTGCTGCCCCATGGCCCCCCTTTTCTGGGGTCCAGCACACTATCTGGGCCAGGCCTGGCTGCAGGCTCCTACATGTCCGATCCCCAAGAGGACATTCCCAGACCTTGAGCCCACCTGTCCATAGATCCATTCCGCCCTTGGGTACCACTCTACCCACATCATTCTTGTGACCGAAGAAGACAGGATTGCCTGGAGAGCCCAGAGTAACCTGGATCCAGCAGACGGCGCGATGGTATGGAAGGCAAGTAGCACTAGAGGCCAGGAGAAAACTGGGTGCGTGGCCCTGTGCTCACCTCTGAGGGGGAGGATAGGCCAGGAGCTGTGTCTCATCACTACAGTTGTGTTACTCTAGCCGTCCTGGCAAAATGGAGTGCTGAGTGCCCAGCACAGGAAACATCATCACAGAGCATGACAAGCAGCACGATTCTGGGCCCGGCTTCCTGCTCCGCTCCAGGGAGTGGGAACTTCTTGAAGACAACTTGACCATCCCTGGTGGCCTGGGAGAAACCTTCCAAGAACGATCCACCAGCACAGACCTCACAGGTAGCTCAAGCTCTAGCCCACTCTCTACCCTTTACCTGGTAGCATTTCAGGCCACAGTCAGTCATGAAGCAGTTTATTAAACAAGATGGCACAGACGTTCTGTTCTTTGTACTCTCCAGGGACTCTGTTCCTTATAAAACAGCAGCCAGGGAATCAGAGAAAACAGCAACAGGTTCTCCCCAGCCAACAGATGTTCCCCACCTGTGGAGCAGGTGCTGCTATTCCCAAAGCAAACCAAACAAGCTCACCACCATCGTGGAGCTGTTATTTGTAGAACTGTCCCCCGGAGGTTTCTGAGACTAAAGCTTTACGGCAATAGAAAGCCTCGTCATTCTTCTGCACAATGGCTCGTGGTTTTGAACTGCTGACCTTGAAGTTAGCAGGTACAGCTATTCGGAGAGGTGTACAAGATTCCTGATAGTTGTGATTTATGGAACCTTGGCAGGTGGTAAAACTCAATATTTGAAGGTCCCTTACAAAGCAGCCTTGGTAGTAATGAGGTTTAGGCACTAGACTGCTAACTGCTAGGTCAAAGGTTCAAACCCACAAGCCGCTCCTCAAGAGAAAGCTGAGGTCATCTGCTCCCATAAAGACTTAGAATCTCAGAAGTCCTATGGAAAGCCACTACGGAAGGGTGGGTTGACAGTGTCTACTTCAGTCAGCTCTGAAGCTCACCTCACAAACATCTCAAAGCCTCATGAGATACCCTTTTAAGTCAACTCGATGAGTACCCAAGTCAGGAACCTCAAACTATCTAAGTACCCAAGTCAGGAGGGCAAACTATCTAAGATGCCATCAAAAGTATATGGAAGCATATGAAAGACACAGATGGACACTGGGTGACAAAGGAGACGTGTTCCCCAGTCTTTAAGTTGAATTGTGTTGGCAGGTCAGAGCAGGGGCATGTGGTTTTCACCAAGTCCTGCTTTATGCAAGAAGCCCAGCTCTCTGTTCCCATGAAGATTATCTGGCTCCAGGGCACTGGGCTTGGTTTGGGGTGGTTGGTGCTACGAGTCAAAGTCGACTGGATTTGTTGGGGGTGAGACAGGCTCACAACCTAAGCGAGTTGAAAGCTACAAGCAAAGGTAGGCTGCAGTCAAGGTTGTGAGCAGGCATTGGTTCATCACTGCAAAGTGACTGAGCTGTAAGGCAAGTGGACACCATGATAAAGGGCACGTAGGCATTGTCGGCGTCCGAGGGCTCCCTGTCGAGCCATCAAGCTGGTGGGGTGCCCGCAGGCTCAAGAGACTGGGCTGCAGGAACTCTTTAAAAGGTAGGTCCACATTTTTAGTTTGGTGGGGTAAGAAAGGTAATGCCAGGTTTGCACTGACTGGGCTGCTCCAGTGGGAAGAAAAACCACAGGCAGTAAACTTAGTCTCAAGCTCCCATAAATATAGAACAGCCCTACACGTCCGAGGCAAGCCAACTACAGTAATCAACTGGAAGAACACCTTTAGGACTGCTCCATCCCTCCCCTCCGGATACCTTGGAGGCACCGATCAGAGTGAGACTTGTCACCCTCTTGGAATCCCAGAGTGTCCCTGGAACTCCTAGCTGGCCTCAATCTCCCATGGCTGGAACAAGACTGCCTTCCGGTCTCATGGCTCCTGAGCCTGACTAGCCAGTCATAGAAGCCTGTCATGCTGACCCCAGGCTAAATAGAATCAGGTCCCCTCCCCCAAGAAGTCTGTCTTCCCTGAACCTGCCAGATGACCACCTCACCCTGAGGAGACACCATCCACACACAGCAATCACTGATTAAAGACCCATGGGACCAATGGGTTCCGGTCCTGAGAGCGACGGTCCTGTTCAGCCAGCATCCTCAGACATGGGGAGAGGGTCTATGGGGCTGCACTGTCTCATCAGCGACACAGAGATGACAGTGCCTCCCTCCACTGGGGTGGTGGTAGAGATCCCAAGAGGTAACTGAGTCAAGACCTGAAAAAGAGACTGGTCATATCACGAGCCACTAATAATAACAGGCATCATCCTAAGTAAGGGCTTAGGAAAACTGAGCATCTGATCTCCCTTTTACCCTGGTAAGTCTCCCTGTGCGGGGAGCCAGAGAGACCCCTCTCCAGCATTATGTTCCACAAAATAGCATAAAGCAGACAAATGAATAAAACAAATGTCTGTGCTTAATTCTTGGCAATAATTAAGATACACATTATGCTGACTTAAGAAATTGCTATTTAGATACACACAGCTCCTGCCAAGATTATTTCTAACTAGTCTTGTAGGGGAAGGCCAACATGTTTAATCAAAGAGACCCCAAAAGAGCGTACGTGCTCTGCTGTTAACGGAAAGGCTGGAGGTTCGAGTCTAGCCAGAAAAGCCTGGAGATCTACTTATGGAAACCCTGGACCCACAGTTCTACTCCAGCATCTTGGAGACATGCTGAGGCAAAGTTGGCTCAATGCCAACAGACTTTTTTTTTTTAATGTCAGCTGAGCCTCCTTTAAGGAGCCCTGGTAGCACTGTGGGTTAGGCATGGAGCTACTTAACCACAAGATCGGTGATTCAAACCCACTGCCGCTCTCTGGAAGAATGATAAGGCTATAAAGATTTAGTCTCAGAGACCCTTCTATAGGAGTTAGAATTGGCTTAATGCCAACGGGTTTCGTTATGTTTTCTAAGCCTTCTTTACACCTAGACCAGTCTTCTCCTTAACCATCTCAAATGGCTAACAATCAAGCCAAACAGAGAGCAACATGTGCACACACTCTGAGACAAACTACAAAAAATGATTGCAAATGTCTCCCCTAGACTGTTACACACGCTCCTCAGACTGTGAAGGATGTGCCTTCTCTTTAAGAACCTTGAGAAATAAATAAATAGATAGATAGATAGATAGATAGATAGATAGATAGATAGATAGATAGATAGATAGATAGATAGATAGATAAAAAAGAACCTTGAGAAAAAACATCTTGAGACCCGAGATCCCATCCAAACCAAGCTGCTTCCGTCCCTGGGAATGGGCATGCTCACACTGCATTCTAACTGAGCGCCCGGGCTTCTAAAGGAGCTGCTCTTCGCTGCACAGCGGCACTGGGCAGCCTGCCCCCGCTGTCTGGCCTGTGTGGGAGAGACTGTATTTTATGAGGAACTTGCTCCAGGCCCCAGTGGAAGGAGACAGGATGGATGTAAGTTTGGCAACGAAATCTTGAGACAAATTTCAAAAACTGCAAGACACTTCCCTTAGAAGGCAAACTGCAAAAGAGAATTGGTGTGAAGGGCTTAAACAGTGGCCTGGTAATGAACAACCAACCAACCCCCCCACCGTGCACACACACCAAATTCAAAACAGAAAACTGAACAGCAGCACAGTGATCCCACTGCCTTTCACCGCGATTCAGGCTGCGCCTCCGGGAGAGCTGCCAAGGGAACTCGATTTCTGAGTCCAACTCTAAGCAGGGTGGCAAGGTGTCCTGCCACCCTTTTGAGGAGGTCCGTTCACGTTCAAGACTAGGAAGAAGAGAGAGCTCAAGCTCTCAAGAAGCGAGGCCACAAGGAACCAGCTCCCCACATGCCATCCAGCGGACTCTAACTCCTGGAGACCCCGGGTGGGGGGGGGAGTGTAGTCCTGGGCCCCCAAAGTTTTCAGTGGCTGATTTTTGTGACGTAATCTCCAGGCCTGTCTTTCAAGGTGTTCGAGATGGATTTGAGCTTCCAACCTCACCGTTCACATCCCAACACATGTATCCTTGTGCTTCAAAGAGTCCAGAGCAGCACAGAGACGGACACTCAAGCTTGGAACACATTTAGGGATCCAGGATTTAATGTTGAAAAGTCACAAAATTTACTGTTTGCTATTCAACAGATGTATAGCCATCATTCTTATGGGAAATTTGAGATCCTGAAGAATTATACCTCTTTTCATACAAGATTGTTGACGACTGAGACCCTGGGGTAGTCTTGATGGTTAAGAAAGGCCACTGGGAGGCCTGTCTTCCCCTGATGGGCAGGGGTCAAAGTCAGCAGTTCCTGGGGGTGGGGGTGGGGGGACTTGCCTAAGAGGAGGATTCCCTCTCTATACTAGAACTCAGCAGCACCAGGCAGCCTTTCAAAAGCGCCCCCCCCCCCCTCAGCAGAGCAACACTGCAGAGCTAAGGGTCAGAAGAATGGGCAGGAAGTTATTTGAAACATCCCAAGAACACTCGTTTATGAAACAGGTTTCACAAATATCTGGGTGGTATGCCCTTTCTTGCCTTCCTCCCTCACCCCCCCCCAACCCCCGCCCCATTCCTGTGACACTCCACATCCTCCTTTAAATTCTTGCTGAAAAGCTGAGCGGAGAGGAGAAGCAAGGGGAGTGTCCCTGGACAGCCTGGCTGGGGTCCCCAGGCTGTGCGTCACAGAAGCTGCTGAGACCCGTAAGCCTGACACCTGCAGGCGGCCAGGAGTTCGGCTCATCCTCCACTAGCTTCCCTCCAAAAGCCTGGGTGCTGCTAGGGCGGGCCTTACCGACCCTATCTATGGCAACCAGCGCAACCGCGGTCCCGCAGGGCACTGATGGGGCCCTGAGGATTGCGAGCCTGTAAGTGTCCACGCCAGCAGACTGCCTCCGTCTTTCTCCCCCGGGGTATTCCCCGAACTCACTGCGCTGGGCCGCGCGGCCCCCAGAGAGCCACCGTGGGGGCAGGGACTGGGCGCACTTACTCTCCGAGTCACTGAAGCCGCTGCTGCTGTCGCTGACGCTGGCGCTGCTGCGCCGCTTCATGCGCTCCAGGTGCTCCTCGTAGTGGAAGTGGCGCTCGTGGACTGGCGACGAGAAATCGGCCAGCACCGCGTCAAACTCGCACAGCGCGTCCGTCAGGTCCGCGGCGGCCGCCGAGTCCAGGGCCGGGGCTGGGGACAGGGAGGGCAGCCTCGGGTGAGCTACGGGGCCGCGGGCGCCGCCATTCCCTGGGGAGCCATCGCCCAGTGCCCGCCAAGACCAGGGGAGCTGGTGGTCTGGGCTCCAGTAGGAAGGCGAAGTTTGGGAAATGACAACGGCAACACGTGTACCAGTCGCATGATATAATTGATGTTTGGCTAGTTAGGAATTGTTCAAATATCACTGCTATATGTAAGAGCCCCCAATAAAATGATTTTTTTTTTATGAGAAAAGGAAAGAAACAAAGCCGCCTCGCTGTGGCCGCCGGGTAGTAGTTGGTCTCAGCCACGCCCCGAGCCCCAAGAAGGTGCAGACCAAAGGTCGCGCCGTCCACGCGTCCTCCTCCAGCACGACTTGTCCTAGGGGCGAGTGTGAGCCCCGGGGGCGGCCAGACTGAGTCACCGGGTGAGGGCTCCAGGCCTGGGACCGGGTGGGGGGATGTGGGATGACGGCGGGGACCCCCCTGCCCGAGCCTCGGAGGGACCAGAGGGCGGCTGAACCCCCCAGTGCGGAGCCACGGGGATTCAGGGTTCCGATGGTGAGAACGCGGGTGTGGGGGCATAAAGGACCGCTCGGCGCCCTAGTCTCTCCCTCCAACCACCACGACCTCCCGCGCACGGGGATGCAGAAGAGCCGGGTCCCCCGCACTCACCTGCGGCCGCGGCCGCCACGGGGCGGCCCTGCGAGGCTGGCGGCTTCATGGGGAGGCGTGGCCCGCGGCCGAGGTCCTGCGGAGCGGTGCCTGGGCCGACCTGGTCCCGCGGGGTGCCGGCAGGGATGGGTGCGCGCGAGGGCGAGGGCGAGGGCGAGGCGCTGCTCCGGGCTTGGGGTAACGATCCGCGGCTTGCGCGGTGTGTTCCAGCTGGGTCCTGGTCCGGCTCCCGCAACGCCCGCCACCCTCCCGCCCGCCGTCTTATAGGGGCGGACGGGCGGGGCGGGGCGGGGCCGAGCGGGCGGGGGCGGGGCCGAGCGGGGACGCCCCCGCCCCAGGCCCCGCCCCGCCACGCGCCACCCGGCGGCCACCGCAGTGACGAGGAGGCAGCGGGGCCCGGGTGACAGCCCCAAATATTTACCCTCCCGTCCTCCCACGCGCCCTGGTGACTCGACCCTCGGAAGTGTCTGGGTTGCGGCTTGGCGCCGCCCGAGTACCTAAGAGTTGACGGTTCGGTTCCCCGTCAGTGACACGAACTGGGAATGCAGCGCTTCCGGGAGTCAGCGCGCGAAAGCCCAGGCGCTAGCACGGTCGGCGGCGGGGATTCTCCTCCGCGTGGCTCCCCCCACCCCATCCACACCCCACCCCAGACTTCGGGGTAGAAGGTGGGGCGCTGGGCTAAGGGCTGGAAGTGTCCCAGGAAGTCTGCAGCGCTCGCGTGCCACCCCCAGGGCCCCAGCATCGCCCTGCGCGCCCGCAGTCCCCGCCTCACTCGGGAGCGGCTTGTTAGTGGACCACGTTGCAGTGTAGACGCGGCGCCTTGAACTCCAGCCTGGCGGCGTCCACACTGTCTGGAACTGGGGGGCAGTCGTGGTCACGGCGAAGACTGCCCTCCTGGGAGCCAGGGAAACGCCCCAGCCTAGTGGCCCCAGCCCCAGCCACATATTATTTCAATGTAAAGCAACTAAACTTGAATGAAAATTGTAAAAGTTACAAAGTCAGCTCCTTGGGTGGTCCTAGCCACATTTGAAGTGTTCAATCGCCTTGATCCACCACCCCACCACCACCACCTCCCCAAACCGCCTCTGACGCGGAGGAAACTGAGGCACTGGGAGCGCGTAAGTGTGTTACGCAGCAGGGAAAGGCCGGTTTCAGTCACTTTCCACTGCACCACGCCCTCCTTGCCTCCGCCGACCGGGAGCTGGGCGGAGCGGAGGAGGCGGTGGAAAGAAGTACTATGTACTGAGGCGTCTGCATCTTTGATGTTCTCCCTTTTGTCGTCCTCTGTTCCTACCCCGCACCCCCCAATAAATTCGCTTCCTATCTCGCTACCTTCATTCTCTCCAAATGGCCCGCCGGCCGCCCTGTGGAAGGCTGGAGCCCGCAGAGCCCCCACGATGCTTGGGGGGGGAGGGGGCTCTCTGTCTCAGTCTCTCCAGCTGACCTGCAAAGGAACAGCCAGTCTACCCCGTGAACAAGGGGGAACCTCCTTGTCCCCACCCAGGAAAAGAGGACGTTTGGATTGGTCGTTTGCTCCTCACTGTAAAGGAGCCCGAATGTGTGGACTGGGGAAGGGAGATGGCTGGGCAAGTGGCTCCAGTTCCGTGACTCCATCACCTTCAGTAGGGTCTGCTCTCTGGAAATGCAGGTCTGCTATTTGCTCTCTTTCCTCCCGCAGGCACACACACATCCTTTCTACCAGGGCTTTTCAAAAGGTGAGTGGGGAAATTCCAATATCTCTTTATCCCATTTTCCACCAGTTTATGGAAGCCCTCTTGTATTTTTTTTTAATATACAGCAGCAGCAACAACAACAACTAACAAACTCACTGCCATCAGGTTGATTCCAATTCATAGTGGTCCCCTTTGTCGGGTTTCCAGGACTTTGGCAATCTCCTCGAACTGCCCGACTTGTGGTGAGCAGAGGGGCTGATGAGTTCGAACTGCCCGACTTGTAGTGAGCAGTGCCATGCTTATCTGACAAGGTCACCAGGACTCTTAAGTATATGGGAGAATATAGAGAATTTGGCTCCTTTTGTTGGTACAATTGTTTAAACTCTCCACTACTAACTAATGAAGACAGGCTGATCTGCTTCCGAAAAGCCACCACCTTGAAACCTGTGTGGAGCCCCTGCACCTAGGGGCTCACCCATCAGGAGTTGAAATCAACTTGATAGCAACTGGTTTAGTTCTACAGAAAATTAGGTAATGACCCCCTGAGGACCACCATCCCAAATTCATGGGGTTATGTGTTGCCCTGCTAACTTCAAGGTCAGCAGTTTGAAAACATCGGTTGCTCAACAGGAGAAAAATGAGGCTTTCTACTCTCATAAAGAGTTATTGTCAGGATAAAGGAGAGCGGATATCAAAGAGTTCAAGAAAAAAGAAAACGTTTTTTAAATGATGGTGGCAGCGACTGTACAATTATGCTTGCTGTAATTGAATTATTGATTGTTATAATATCTGTGAGAGCTCCCAATAAAATGATTAATTTAAAACAACAAAAAAAGAGTTACTGCCCTGGAAACCCACAGGAGCCATTTCTATCCTGACCTACAGGGTCACTATGAGTCAGAATTGGCTCAATGGTGGTGAGGTTTTTGGTTAATATTTTGACATTTTTGCTTTGGATAGTTTTTAAAATATAATTCACAGGCTATACAGTACACACATCTTGAGAGAACAGTTGAATCAAGGTTGACATAGTCATGTAGCTGTGAAAGGATCACCTAGTTTAAGGTCTAGTCCGTTCCCATCACTCAAGAGGGTCCCTCTGCCCCTTTCCAGCCAATATCACTCCATATCTGTCGGCATTGAGTCGAGTCTAACTCATAGTGACCCTAACGGGACAAAGTAGAACTGCCTCGTGGGCTTTTTGAGGCTGTAAATCTATGGAAACTGCCACGTATCTCTCCCTCGCAGTGGCTGGTAGGTTCAAACTTGAGTGCTTAGCCACTGGGTCACCCCTTATACTGCCCATCCCCCAACCCAAATCCACTACCATCAAGTTGATTCTGACTCATCGCAACCCTATCTAGCATTTCTGAGACCATACATCTTTATGGGAGCAGCCGGCCCCATCTTCTACTGCAGAGTGGCTGGTGATTAGCAACCCAACAGGTAACCCACTCTGCCACCAGGGATCCTGTATCCCACCTTATTCTGAATCCTGTCACTAGGGATTAACTTTGCCTGTGAAAGTTGGGCACTGGATAAGGAGGACCAAAGAAGAATGGAGGCATTTGAATTATGGTGCTGGGGAAACATATTGAAATTACCATGGGCTGTCAAAACAACACATAAATCTTGGAAGAGCTACAGCCAGAATGCTCATTAGAGGCAAGGATGGCAAAATCGTGTGTGTTTTGGAAATGTCTGTGGAGAAGGACATCCGTTCGGTAAAGTTGAGGGGCAGTGAAGAACAGGAAGGCCCTCAAGCAGATGGTTGGCACAGTGGCTGCAACAATGGCCTCAGACATAAAGGCAATTGTAGGGATGGTGCAGGACCAGGC
Source organism: Tenrec ecaudatus (assembly GCF_050624435.1). Classification (NCBI taxonomy): domain Eukaryota; kingdom Metazoa; phylum Chordata; class Mammalia; order Afrosoricida; family Tenrecidae; genus Tenrec; species Tenrec ecaudatus. Next base: position 46,804,073 of record NC_134540.1, on the reverse strand, counting down.
GGTGTTTCATTCTGTTGAACACACCATCCCTATGCGTCGTGACTGACACAACAGCACCTGACAGCAACAACATTCTAGAACTCCTTAAACAAAGCCAGAGTATGCACTTTCTTTGCTGTCTGGCTTCTTTTGCCTAACATATGGTCCATGAGATTCATCCAGGCTGCTGCAGTAGCTCACTGTTCAGCATGACCTCCTCCCTCATTGCAGACGTATCGGGGCTGTGTCTTTCACCAGCCTATATTAACCACACTCTGGGCATTACACACAGCCCACCCAAGTTCAGATGTCATCCGCCACACAGGTTTCCTTCCAGAAAATGACATAGGTGGCTTATGATTTTGAAGCAGGATAATTACAGGCTTTTACCTTTTTAAGATGACTTGAATTGGCATCCCTGCCCCCTTGCTGTTGTTGGCCACTCTCTCCTTGAGGCTTGTCCTGATTGTCCAGCTAACCACTCCATCAGTTCTTCTCCTGTGTCTGCTGAATTCTACTCTCTGCCTAACTATTCGGCGCTGTGCTTCCCCCAGGTCTGCCTGGGCCTTTTCTTCGCATCCTACACTCTCCCCTGGCCAGCTCATCTCTGCTCCGAGTTGGTTTGTTTTAATTATGGACCGCTTAACGAATTTGTGAGTCATCCTTGCACAGGGGCCATGCTAATCTTCTCTGTGTCGTTCCAATTTTAGTATAAGTGCTGCCGAAGCGAGCACTGTTTGTTTTTAACCATTTTATTGAGGGCTCTTACAGCTCTTATAACAATCCATACATCAATTGTATCAAGCACATTTGTACATATGTTGCCATTGTCATCTTCAAAACATTTTCTTTCTACTTGAGACCTTTGATATCAGCTCCTCTTCTTTTTCCTCCCTCCCCCACCCTCCCACCCTCGGGAACCCTTAATAATTTATAAATTATTATTCTTTTCATATCTTATACTGTCCACTGTCTCCCTTCACCCAGGTTTCTGTTGTTCATCCCCCTGGAGGGGGGCGGGAGTTATACATCAATCATTGTGATCAGTTCCCCCATGCTCCCCTTTCTTCCCTCACCTTCCCCTACCATCATGGTATCACTATCCCATTACTGTTCCTGAGGGGTTATTCTGTCCTGGATTCTATGTGTTGACAGCTGTTTTCTGTACCAGTGTACATGCTCCAGCCTAGTCAAATTTGTAAGGTAGAACTGGGGTTGTGATAGTGGGGAGCGGGGGGAGCATTAAAGAACTAGAGGAATGTTGTGTGTTTCCTTGGTGCTGTACTGCACCTTAACTGACTTGTTCCTTGCTTTTGACCCTTCTGTAAGGGGATGTCCAATTGTCTATAGATGGGCTATGGGTCTCCACTCCAGCCCCCCTCATTCCCATAGATATGATTATTTGTCTTAGGTCTTCTGATGCTAATACCTGATCCTGATGACACCGTGAACACACTGGCTGGTGTGCTACTTCCATGTGGACTTTGTTGCTTCCCTGCTAGATGGCCGCTTGTTTACCTTCAAGCCTTTAAGACCCCAGATGCTATGTCTTGTAATAACCGTACACCATGTAGAAGCTAAAACCATAAAACTTCCAGGAGGGAAAAAAATCACACAGGGGAATAGTTTCATGATTGTGATACATGGCAATATATTTTAGATATAATGAAACCAAAACACACTGCTATTGAGCCGACTTCCATATGTGACTAAGTAGAACTGCCCCTGTGGTTTTTGAAGCTGTAAATCTTTATGAGAGCAGAAAGCTTCATCTTTCTTCCACTAGATATAATAAAAGGCATTAATCATAGTCATATCTGGAAATCAAATTTCATTAAAACTAAAAACTTTCATTCACTTAAAAGACGCCATTAAGAAAAGGAAAAGACAAGCGACGGACGGACTGGGAGAATAGATGCGACCTTCACAGGTAAGTTGAAAACGTTGCTACTAAGCTGCGAGTGTGTGTCTGCGGGTTTAAACCTGTCTCTGCCATCGTGGGGCGGCCACTGTACGTTCAAAGAATAGTGCCCTTTTCCAAATCTTTTAGGGTGTCTTCAAAAATAAAAAAAATGTTGTGGTGGGGGGACAATTTTGAGGTGAAGGTGGATTTTTAACAAAACCCAGTGGATCTCTTCCCAAATCAAAAACCAGGCCAAACACTTGAGCAGACACCTCCTGAAAAAACAGATATGAATGAACAATAAGCATAATAACCAAGCCCATCCCTGCATATCTTCCCAAGAGAAATGAAAAACTATTTAAAAATGAATGTTGACTTGTAATAGCCAGAAAGAAGCAGCAGCCCAAATGCTCATCAACCATTGGACACACAAATCACAGAATATCCCTGCAATGGAATGCTGTTCCACAATAGAAAAGAACACACTACTAACACACATGGCTTCATGGATGAACTTGGCAACATGAAGTGCTACAAAGGAAGCCAGGCACCAGTGAGTGCTGCGGGAAGGCAGGATAAGAAACCAAACCAAGTTCATTGCCATCAAGTCGGTTTTTGACTCATAGTGACCTACTGTAGGACAGGGGAGAACTGCCCCTGTGCGCTTCTGGGACTGTAACTCATCTTTCTCCCACAGAGCGGCTGGTGATTTCGAACTGATAACTTGTGCCTTGCGGCCCAATGCATAACCACTACACCACCAGGACTCCTCTGGGAGACCTGTAGTTACTGGAAAAGGTGTTCAGCCCTGCTAACACCTTGATCTGAACCCAGTGAGACCCAGACCCGTGTCAGACTTCTGACCTACAGAATTGTAAGATATTAAATTGGTGCGGTTCTTAAAATGCCAAATGAGTAGTGATTTGTTACAACAATAAATAGAAAACAAATACGAATGTATTTTGCCTGGTTGCCCGAGCACAGATCACACTAGCCTGCTGCCCTGCAGGTAGAGCAATGGGCCCCTCTAGGGAGAGTCGCGGCCGCATCGGAGGAAAGGAGCTCGGGAAATGGCAGGGCTCGTGGAAATGCTCGCTACCTTGCCGTGAGGGACGGCTGCATGGGTGTGCACATCTGTCACACTCATCCAACTATTGGCTGCAGGGCGATGCAGTTTTGGTTTGGGCTTGGGTTGTTTGACACAAGAGCAGCGATTGCAATTCGCCTTCCTGGCCACGGACCAGGCTCTTACTATTCATCCCTCCATTCTGTTTCTCTTCTCAAGAGGAAGATCACAACTCTCACCACTCAACAACAAAAAGGCAAGTGGCCCAAACGTACAATGAACAGATATTACTCCAAAGCAGATGTACAATTAAGAACATTAGGAAGTGATCCGCATCACTAGTCACCAGGGAAGCACAGATCAAAACCACAATGAGATACCACTTCACACCCACTCAGGTGCTGCACACAGGACAAAAAGAGAACAGCAGCCGTTGGCAACGATGTGGGGAAATCAGCACCGCGTGCACAGCTGCCTCCAGAGGTTAAATGCTGCACTACCCTCCCCATGAACTTCATTCAGGGCTGTGATCTGAACAAAGGGATTGCATCCACTCTATGGGAGAAAGATGAGGGCTTCTACTCCCATAGAGAGTCACACGGGGAAACCCAAGGGGTTACTTCTACCCTGTCCTGTAGGGTCGCTGTGAGTCAGAATAGACAACGGCAGGGAGTCTGATTTTTGTTTTGGTATTCCACTTTAACCTTCTTGGCTGCTCACAGCAGATCCCATTTTTGGAGTTGATTAGACTACTAGGAACATCATAGTGGATTCCTAGACCTCTGTTGCCAAATAATTGAGAACCCAGGTCGAGCCAAGTTGACACAAAATTAATTATCACAGGCATGTTATTAAAAAAAAAAAGTCCTGGGGAAAGGGTATTGCAGAGGCAGTGAATTATTTAGTGTGGCTCTTTTAGCCAAAGTCACTAACTTCCACCACCAACCTTTTCCTGCCTGAGTCTGGTAAGAAGGTGGGGTAAGATGCTGAAAGGATTCACCTGTGAGTAATTGTGTATAGGATTCCCTGGAATGCCAGCCTTCTGCATATAAAATAAGCCCTCTGAGGTGAAGGAGGAGGGATTTTATTACCAGCAAGAGCCAGGAGTGGAGTGTATCCTCTCGAGCCCATATCCCTAAGTAATGACCCTCCTGGATCCAGGAGACAGATGTGGTCTCAGAGAAGCAGCAGAACCCAGAGCCAGCACCGGAGCAGAGTGGTGGACTTCCCAGTGCACAGAGCAAGTAAAGCCGAGTGCTTTTGTGCAGGAGACTGGCTGGTGGAGTAGAGTGGATTGCCTCTGGGCACTTCATTGAGGGAGCTGGGCATGCTGACCCATGGAAGTGGAGCTGAATGCTTTTGAACGGAGGCTTACAGCGGAGTGGCATGCCCGTTGGTCATCTACTAGTAACCCTGACAAAAACTTTGTAACACGTCCCGATGAATAACTCCATCCTGAGCATTCCTCACTTGCAATACAACCTGCAAGCTTCCTTAATAGAACCTTTAAGCATGACTTTTGTCTGTGAGTTCTGTGTAGTCGTTGCAATGCATATCAGAACTTAGATGTAAACGTAGAGGATGAGACTTAAGACGACACAGACAGTGTGCTTGATAAAGTAGAGGGGCGGCAAAATAAAGCCCCTCAACGAGATGGAGTCACACAGTGACTGCAACCACGGGCTCCCACATAGGATTGTGAGGGTGACACCGGACCGCAGGGGGTGTTTCCTTCTCTTGTACCCGGGGTCTCTGTGAGTCAGCACCAACCCCACGGCACGTACCAGCAGCAATACCCTCATTAGAATGTGACAAAACCAACACGGTCTACGAATGCAGTAGTTACATCCATCAGCAACAAGGAAAGGGGAGCTGTGAAGAGGCCTAAAGCTTCAGAATAGGCTGAGGAGAATCCCTTTTGCCTTCCCTTGTTCCCAGTCCCACGTTGCCCCAGCCCCACTAAGGGGGCGCTCCACTACCCATTTCGGAAGAATATCTTATTTGGTTTGGGGTTGGGGTGGATTTGAGAACAGAGAACATTCCTCTCTGTGGGAAGCAGTACATTGTGGTTTCCTGAGAACTAGACAGTGGGATCTCCCTCTTCCATGATCCCACCACATTGTTCTGTGTGTTGCAGTGGGATTACGTCATGAGTCTCTGTTCAAGTGCAGGTGTTCATGCAGGGAGGACTGAATGGGCACATGGAGCAGACTGTCACAGAACCCACAGTGTGTGTGTGGAGGGCTGAGTGCATTATTCCCTTCTGGGCCGCCACGCATCCTTTGCCAAATGTCCTGGAGCAAAAATTTCTGGCTGTTCCTAGTAACAACAGTGAAGTATGAGTAAGACAATGGTGGGTTGTGATAATAAAGCACAGAGCAGTTTCAGGGATTTCCAGGTCTGGGATCCTGCCCTGCGTCATTCTGCTCTGATTTCAGGACACAAACTCAGGCTACTCTCATCTCTCATTCAATGATGCCTTCCTTCTCTTGAAATGCGTGCCAAAAAGATGACATTTGAGAAGAAAACAGTCTCATTTAATAATTTTTATCAATGATTTTGCTGTGGAAAAGATATAGCTAACAAGACTTGGGGCCATTTTTACGGTCTCCATATCTACAGCACAGTGTCAAGGATGCTCACCAAGCCGCCCAACCTTCTCCATTAACAGTCCCAAACGTCTCCATTACCGTCAGCAGCGCTCAGGGTCCCCTAAGCCACGAGCCTTCCTTTCTCCTCCTTCCACCTACACGTGGTGACCACTTCTAAATGTCCGTTTCTGTAGACGTGCCAGTTTCAGATGATCCATGCAGGTGAGATCAGCCATTTGACCTTTTCTAACGGAACGGACCAACTTCACTCAGAAGAAAGTTTTCGGGGTTCCTCCATGTGGTAGCAAGTATCTGGACTTAAATTCCTTGACATTGTAAGCATTAGGAATTTGGGCCGCTTCGCATTATCCAGACATAGAGAAAATGAGCTCTACACTGTCGCCCCAGTAGGAAAGCCAATTGGTGTATGAAACGTCCAGAGGTAAGCTGAGTAGAGTGCACTAGCGTACTCTGTGAACTGGAAAACAAATCAGCGTGAACACAGAGCCATTAAGCTCTCTCCTTAAACGTGTTCCAACATCAGCAGCTGTTCTCTGGATCATCCCCAATACGTGGAAATTTCTCTAGGCTAGGGTTTTGTTCTCAAGTTTCACTTAATAGGAGGATTCCTTGGAGGATATGACTGGATGTCTTAGGGAAGGGGAACAGCCCGTCTTGGAGTCCGGCCTACCTCGTTGCTCCAGTAGGTCAAAAGTGCTCTTCACAATAACTCAGAAGCTAGCTCAGGGTGGGCTCCCACAGGCCATGCAATGGCAATTCAACGCCAGCATCTTCGTTATGGTTCAGGGGCAGTTGCGTGAACAGAAGGGAAAACTGCCTGCTTTAAAATCAGGGGAAATGTATGTCGGGATGGTACCCGCTCCTCACACTTACTCAATCTGTATGCTGAGCAAATAGAGAAGCTGAACTACATGAAGCAGAATAGGCCATCAGGATCGGAGGAAGGCTTATTAACAGCCTGACATGTGCGGAGGACACAGCCTTGCTTGCTGAAAGCGAGGGGGATCTGAAGCTCTTGTTGCTGAAGATGAAAGATGACAGCATGGATCACAGCTCGATGTAAAGAAGACCGGATTCCTCACAGCTGGACTGGATCCCCACAATTGTCGCCGAGTCTGTCTTGCTTGAATCCACAGTCCGTGCTTAAGGAAGCGGCAGTCAAGAGACCTACGGATTCCTTCCATTGGGCAGATCTGCACAAGAGCCCTTAACAGTGTTGGAAAGCAAGAATGTTACTTTGAGGACTAAAATGTGCCCCAAGTAAGCCATGATATTCTCCATCGCCTCATATGCATATGAAAATGGGCCACTGAATAAGGAACGACCTGAAGAAGAATCGATGCCTTTGAATTATGGGACTTGCATAAAAGAATGGAAGTACCACAGGCTGTGAAGAGGATCAACTAAGCCTGCCTTGGAAGAAGCAGAGCCCGAACGCTCCTGGGAGGCAAGGACGGCAAGACTTTGTCTCACGTAGTTTGGACGTCTTGTCAGGAGAGACCGGTCCCTGGAGAAGGACGTCATGCTGGGTCATCATGTGGAGGGGCAGTGAGAAAGAGGAAGACACTCGATGAGCTGGTCTGGCCCAGGGGCTGCGACAGTGGGCTCACACAGAAGCACAATTGTGAGGACGGCGCGGGACCGGGCAGTGTTTTGTTCAGTTGTGCAGAGGGTCACTATGAGTCAGAGCTGACTTGCCATACAACCAACAACCAACAGATATTAGTAACAGTTTAAACCCTTGGTGCTCTGTAGGATATTAAAAAGGCTTTTCCCCAGCTTGTCTCCCCGACATATATGTCAGACCTAGGACACTGCTTGCAACTCATGGTAAATGATTGTCGTTATCTCCCTGAAGACACGAGTCATCAGAGCAGCCAGACTACTGTCTGGTCCACCACAGGTGGGGCTCACTCCTGACTGTGAGGGACAGTGGACTGCTTTCCCTGAAGGGCTCAGAATAAATCAAACCACCAGCTCAAGAACGAGCAAGGTTAGGCTGCCATCATCAATCTAGGATCCACCCATCTTGTCATATGTGTACCCCTAATCCCTCCACTTCCTATAGTGGTACACCCTTAGATTGTCCCCCTCCCACTGCTGTATTGCCCCTGGTACAACCCCTTCCTGTGATGTAGGTCATTATCTGTAATCAGGGGTTGCACACCCCCCCCCCAAAGACATATAAGCCTTGGTTAGAAATAAATCGCTCTCTCCTCCTCCCACACCTCCACCTGGACCACCAAGAAGGGCTAAGGTGAGCATGCTATTATGAAATGTGTCTGACTCCTCTCTCTCCTATCTCTCTTATTCTCTATGACTTTTCTATAATCTTTCTCTATTACAGCCGTACAATTGCGCCTGCGGGCCTGTGATGTCATCAAGGGTTGGCTTTCATGACAGTGCTCAAACTTGAGTGAGCCTCCGAATCACCCGGAGGAACAGTTGAAACACAAGTGGGCAGACTCCAACCCCAGAATATCTGACTCGTTAGGTCTGGGGGTAAAAGCTGCGTTTCTAATGAGGTCCCAGGTGAGGCTGCCCTGAGGTCCCAGGTGAGGCTGCCCTGCTGGTCCAGAACCACACTTAGGAATCATCAATGTCCACACCACGGTCTTCAATGGAACTCATCAAACCTCTGAGTCTGTGGGTTCGTTCGTACACTAAAAAAAAGTCGATCTAAAATGCGCAGAGACAGCATTAAAAATCATTGCCGCGTGTATTAATATATGTAGGGTTTTTTATCTCCTTTTAAGTGCATGTTGGTTTACAAAACACAGTTACTTTTAAATCCGTGTGAACAATAAAGAGTGAACGTGCAACATAAATAAAAACAAACAAACAAACAAACAAATAAATAGCTAAAGTCCTACAAGTTAAGGAAACAACTCCAGGAAAAGTAGGAGCCATCCTAAAAGCGCGAGCACGTCATCAGCACCAGCTGCAGCCTCACTAACGAGGAGGAAAGAGGTCAGACCAGTGCTGCAAAAGGACCGGTCTAGTGCCTCGTGCTCCAACGTGATCAACCAGCCAAGGGACTCGCAGGAGTGAATCCACTCCGTCCCTTCTCTCCTTGAAAAGAAAACCTCGCCACGAGTCACTGTGATGAGGTTCTACCAGATAGGGGCTGGTGCTATTCAATAAAAATAGAGAACAAGGGCAATCCATCAATACGACTAGACAATGTACTTGGCAATACCCACCATGGACACCTGCGAAACATTCACAGCCATACGGTTGGTGCTGACTCAGAGGGGTTCCCCGCGGGTTTCTGAGGCTGTAACTGTTCACAGGAGTAGAAAGCCTACTCTTTCTCCCTCGGAGCTGCTGGTGGTTTTGAACTGGCGACCATGCAGATCACAGCCCGATGCATAACCACTACAGCACCAGGGCTCCTATAGGTGACACCTAATCTTACATAATTTCAAGGAAGACCCCAGTTTCAACACACTAAAATCTATGAGAAAGTCATCGACATAAATCCCCATTAATAAGCCAAGGTACAACTTAAGTATGAGGCTTCAGACAAGAAGTAATCAGTTGACATCATAGATCTTGAGACTATAAGAAGTCTAAGAGTTTTATTTATTCTAGACCCTAGTAAGACTAATTTTGGAAAAAGCAAAGGTAGAAATATGTCAAATTTCTACAGTCTCCCCAAATGCCAAACTCACTGCCATTGAGTCAATTCCAACTCATAGTGAGTTTGTAGGACAGAGTAGACCTGCCCCTGTGGGTTTCCAACCCTGGGAATCTTGACAGGAGGAGAAAGCCTCATCTTTCTTCTGCAGTGGCTGGTGGTTCCAAACTATGACCTTGAGGCTATCTAGCATGTGACCCACTGCGCCACTAGGCCTCCTTCCTGTAGCTCTCAGTAGGCAAACAAATAAGAGTGAGAATCACAATGAAAGCAGACCACATAAAGGCTAGTGGATGAATATTTATAGCTGTTGTATTCATACTAAATAAATTCATTCATTCTGTATTCCAGTATCAAACTGGAAACTTGCAAATACATAAACAAATTGTAGTGTGTCCTTCCTTAGAAATACAAAGAAATGACAGATGGATACATGTTGCAACATACGTAAATCTTATTACAGATGGATACACGCTGCAACATACGTAAACCTTAAAACAATGGTGCCAAACAAAAGAAGTCAGAAATAAAGCACATACTGACTGAAAGATCTCTGTGTTATTGGGTATGTATTGGCTAGTTCTTTTGGTGCTTAAAACAATTATGAAAAGCAAGTCTATTAATCAGATGATTTAAATCAAATATTTTTTGGGGGGTTGATGATTGTTTTTGCTCAGTGTTGCAGTGAATGGGGAATTTAATTTGCCAAAATTTGAAATGTTTATTACTTGTGGAATTATCTAAAGGAATGCACATTTCAATGATTATAGGAATGCTAGCTAATCAAAAGAACAATACTGGGGGAGGGGAGAGAGTGGGAGGGTGAGTGGATGTGGGGAGCAAACAATGACTGTGGGAAGGGGGTGAGAACACTAGAACTGATTATGATGAGGTACATGCAACTCATTTTAAAAGCGATTTAACCATGGAAGTGCATGCTATGTGAATACTATATCAAGAAAACGAATATATATCTGTGCCAAACCAGACCAGGGGTTACCACAAGTGAAGGGGAAGGTTGTTGCTTAGCGGGCATTGAGTTTGTGTCAATGGTGGTGGAATAATTGTACAACATGAAGAGTAGAATCAATGGCACTGAATTATACAAGTCGAAGTTGTGGAATTGGAAAATGTTTTGTTGTGTATATTTTTGCCACAATTACAAAAATATATATAATTACATGAATACCAATGAGTACAAGGAAAGAGAAAATGGTCGGAATTGACTATGGTGACAATTGTACAACTCTTCTTGATATGATTGAATTATTGAATGGTACAACATGTGGATGAAGTGCTAATAAAACTGTTTAAAAAAAGAACAATACTGTTACACTAAACTTGACATGGTAGAAGGTAGTGCTCCTAGACAGCAGTCTTGGAGCCATTTAGTCGTGTATGAACCTCTGTTGGCATGTGTCAGTACAAACCCCCCTGCAGCTTCCCCAGCGTGAGCATGCGCGTCGGGCAGAGCTACAATCTGCTCCATAGTGCTCCCTTACCAACGCTCCACAGATACAGCTTGGCCGATAGCGGCAGCCTACAATGTCATCTCTGGAGACACTGGTAAGGCATTCAGAACACACCACAGTTTCCTGGACCCTCCCCTCAGTGCTAGGGATTGCTGTCGATTGAAGCGTGTCTCCAAACAAAAGTATGTCCATGGGAAGGTGGTCTTGTTTGGAAATAGGGTACTGAAGACGTTATCAGTTAACATGAGGACGGTCTTAATCTAACCTGAGCGGTGTCCTTTTTTAAGAGACAAAATACAGAGAGATGAACTTCACCTTGAAGTTATGCTGCATCTCCCAGTCCAGGAATGCCTGGGATACCCAAAGTTGCATAGACAAGAAAGAATCTTCCCCCAGTGCCTTTGGAAAGCAACTTGGCCCTACTGACCCCTGTCATCAGTTGTGACTCAGAGGCTTCTAGCTCAGTACTGTGTGGCGATTAATGTGTCTTGTTGAAAGCCACCGTTCGTGTTGATTTGTCACAGAAGTCCCAGGGCACGGATGCAGAGCTTAAGTTGACAATCCCTGCAAAGTACTGCAGGAGCGCTGGTAGCACGGCTGTTTAGGCTGCTCCTCACCAGCCACTCCACAGGAGAAGGATGAGGCGGACTGCTCCCGGAAAGACTTCCAATCTTTGATCCCTGTGGGACAGCTCTACTCTAGTCCAATGGGCGGCTGCGGTTGAAAATTGTGGCTACCAACTCTTTCCTCCTTGATGTGGCAGAGAGCAGGACTTTCTGGCTACACTCTGACCGGGGGCAATATCCCGGCTCCACCCTCTAGTAGCCTTGTGATCTTGAGTAAACCATCTGCCCTTTCACACTTCTTCTTTCTTCACTTATCCTCGCCTGGAAGGGAGCCCTGGTGGCATCGTGTTTATGAGTTGGGCTACTAACTGCAAGGTCAGCAGCTCGAAACCACTAGCCTCTCCAGAGGAGAAAGTTGAGCTTCTCTCTCTTGACTCTGTAAAGAGTTACAGTCTTGGAAACCTGAAGGGGTGGTCCCACCCTGTTGCTGTCTGCCGGGCAGGAGTTTGAGTTGAGGCAGTACTCTACAGAGTTCAGTGCCCGTTTCCATCAAGCCAGCTCTGACGCCCAGAATAGCACAGAATGAGGCGCAAAGGAGATAGATCACTCACTGGAGGCCAGTCACACTCTCTGTTTCAACTCGCGGTTTGGTCTTCCTGTCCACAACCACTTGGAGCTAGTTGATGGAGCCAGAGCCCTGGAGCTAGAGGAACCACGTAGAGACCCATGCCAGCACTGGGATGTTTCCACCACCACTGGATCCACACGACTTCCCACCCACTTGCCTGTGATCTTCCTGCATTCGGCGTCATTGCATGTATTGCTTGAGTCTGAAGAGGAATTTACAGACTGGTATCAGACATATGGGCCAATATTGGACTTAAGGACTTGGACTGGACTGGGCTGGGATATTCTTTAATATACACTTACTCTTTGATCTAAAGTTCTCATTTACACACATATGAGTGTCTTTGGATTTGTCTCTCTGGTTTACCCAGACTGACACACATACATTCATGAAATCGCTGGGTCATCAACAGAAGGCCACTCTGCCCTGTCCTGGGCCATGCTCACAGTTGTAGGCTTGAACCCAATGTTGCAGCCCTTGTGTCAGTCCATCTGGTGGAGGGCCTTCCTCTTTCTCACTGCCCCCCTGCTTTACCAAGCATGCTGTCCTTCTCCAGGGACTGGCCTCTCCGAAAACACGTCCAAAGTCTGTGAGACAGGTCTCACCTCCCTCACATCTAAGGAGCGCACCAGCTGTCTGCGTTCCCAGACAGATTTCTTTGTCCCTCTGGCACAAGTCAGGGGACTTTCAATACCCCAATTTACTTTCACTGGGTCAGGGACAGTAAACATGTCAAAGTCATTTCATGTGTCGTTTCACACGGCCTGCACGAGATCATGCCGAGCGTAGACAGAGCTTTCTGCCGAATAGCAGGCAATATGATTACATTCACAACCTTCCTTTCCACACTGTTCTATCGGCCACGCTGCAGAGACATTAATGTTTCACCTAGCATCCCCCAACGCAACAATCATAAATGAAATCATTGGAGCTCCAGCTTCAGCGATCTGGGACAACAGAAGCAGCCCCTTTGAAATGCCGCCTTTATTCAACGAGGCTCTCCGGGGCACCTTGCAGTGCGGTGGCTGTCTGGCAGCAACACATTCTCCTTAGGGGGGTGGGGAGACCCCCTTGCAGGCTCCCTGTGGCCTGGGGGCCTTCCCATCCTCTCGGGGCTCCGATTGGCCAGAGCCTTGCCGACTCAGCGTTTAGTTTTCCACCACCAGGGACTAGGCTCTGCACAGCCATACCATGCTTTTTAGATTAAATCTGGGTTTTCCCATCAAATAGATGCTTTATTCTTATGGCCAACAGGGTTCAGGGGAAGAAGATCGTGTTTTATAATGTTTGAAAAATGCCTGCCCATCTGCTCCAAGTCTGAAAGGAATCAAAGCCGTCTGGGAAACGAGGCACAAGGAAGCAATCCGTGAATGAACGAACGATCGTTGCCGAGTGCCAACAAGGAGTGAGCAGCAGAGAATCATCTAAATCAGATAGAAATCCAAAAGCCACTTCTACACGGGCAAGTCGCCCCTGCCTCCTGTCCCGGCTGCTACGCTTTTCCTGGGACTGGAGAAACGAGCGCTGCAAGCTGGCAATTTTCTCCTGATGCGGAAGAAAAAGACCTCCAGAGCTCTGGTTTTTAAGTATCCCGGGTTTTTGTCAAAAAACACATTCAACATGGGAGGACATTGCGTGTCTTACACACAAGGATTGGCCTTGTGCGTTTCCTCTTTTGTGATCCATCCTTCTGTGCCTTCATCTGTTCGTCGGTTTCGTCGTCCTTTGCTTATTGGCTTGTGGACATTCTTCCAAGAGTCTTTGTTCGATCAGTTACCTGTCTCCACCTGTAGCTTATGGTTTCTCCTTCTTTAAAATGCCCTTTGACGATTAGAGGAAGGTTTTCATCTTATAGAGTTAGTCATCACAACTCTATTGTATGGTGGGTTTTAAAAACACATGAAGTATTTGAGAAGTATTCCCTACCCTCAATATAAGAAGAAAATCACCTGTATTTTCTTCATAAAGTTTTCCTTCTTACATATGCGACTTTAATCCATCTGGAGTTGATTTGCATGTCTGATGGAGATAAGAATCCAGTTGACATTACATATGGATAACCTCTCAGCTGCCCCGCCTACACACAGACCCCAACTCCTTTTATTGAATTCCTCATAAACCATCCAGATACTGATTTACATCCACTCACTTGACAAAAATGTAGAAGTCTGGCAGCTCAATTGCTGGAGAGGATAGACCCATAGGCTCTCCTGTACTTTGCTGGTGAGAGTCGAAATTGCTCCAGCTGCTTTGGAAAGCAGTCTGGCCTTAACTTCCAAAGCCGAACCTCTACTCATCCTGGAAACCCTGGTGGTGCTGTGGGTTAAGTCTTGGGTTGCAAACTACGAGATCAGGGGTTCACACCCACCAGCCTCCTCCCTGGCAGACGATGAGGCCGCTGCTCCCTTAAAGATTTGTAGTCGGGGAAACGGTTAGGGAGCAGTTCTACTCTGTCCTTTCCAGGGCCGCTATGAATTGGAATCAACTTGACGGCAGTGGGTATGAAGGACCCCACAGCCCTGGTGGCCCAATGTTTAAGCACTTGGCTACTAACTGAAAGGTGGCTGGTTCAAACCCACCAGCTCTACTGAGGAGAAAAATGTGAGCCTATGAAGTCTGTTCTTTAAAGACTAAAGACTCGAAAACCCCATAGGGCAGTTCTACTCTCTTCCAGAGAGTCCTTCTGGGTCAGAATCAGCTCGATAGTACCAAGTGTGGTTTCGTCTCTGCTTTTGCTTTATGAAAAGCCCAGTTATTCCATTCCAAGGTGTTTGCTGAGGAAGCCGCTGGCATGTGTCCACCAGGAAGAGAGCCTGTATGCAAATCCCCAAGTACTGTGCCTACCAGCAAGAAACGGAGATCCCTAAGCACAGGGCCCAGGCAGCCATTATGGTATAACAAAGAAAAAGAAAAGAAATCATGATGTAGACACATCGTAAAGCTTTCTAGGATTGTGACCCGGTGGTGTAGTGGCTACACATTGGGCTGTGATCCACATGGTCGGCAGTTCAAAAGCACCAGCAGCTCCACCGAAGCTATTCCCGTAATCTCGGCTTTCTATTCCCGTAAATAGTTCCAGGCTCAGAAACCCACAGGGGTCACTGTGACTCAGCAATGACTGAGGGGTGAGTTTGTTGGTTTGTTTATTTGTTCCTTTGGTAATCTTTATAAGCAGAAGCTCTGGTGGTGGTGTCGGGTAAGGAGTGGACTACTGTGTTAGACTGGGTTGACTAGAGAAACAAATCCAGAGACACTCATGTATCTATAGGAAAGAGGTTTATATCAAAGAGTAATTGTCTATAGGCATTCCAGCCCAGTCCAGATCAAGTCCACAATTCAATGTTAGCCCATAAGTCTGATATCAGTCCATGCATTCCTCTTCAGACTCACGCAGCGCATGCAGTGATGCCAAATGCAGGAAGATCGATCACAGGCTGGTGAGTGGAAAGTCCTATGGGTCCAGTGGCAGTGGAATCATCTCCAGGGCTCTGGCTGCCATCGGCATGGCTCCATGTGACTTGTGAGCAGGAAGACAAAGCAGAGAGAGAGTGTGTCCTGAGATGACCATGCCCACAGGAGGGATAAATCAGGCTATGACCTAATTGACAGGCTAGACTCCACCCCTTCACTCCAGCTGGCAGGAGGTTCTGTAACTGCCACAACTACTAACCCGAAGGTTGGCAATTCATACCCACCAGCAGCTCCGAGGGAGAAAGATGAGGTTGTCTGTTCCTGGGAAGATTTCCCGTCACAGAAACCCAAAGGAGCAGTTCTCCTCTCTCCCACAGGCTCACTAGCAGTCAGCATCAACTCGATGGCAGTGGGTTTGAATATTGTGGATCACCAGGTCTTCCAACCATGGAGCTTCAGAATGGTTTGGAACTGCCAGCCTTTAAGTTAGCAGCTGAGTACTTAACCAGTCCACTACCAGGGATCCTTTACTCTGTGCATGCGTGCGTGCATGTGTATTTAAATTAGACGCTAGATCGATAAGGAGTATAGACACAAAATTCATGTAGGAGGTGGCAGGGGCAAGTGAGATAAGGTAGCAGCAATAGAAGATATAAGTCATTGTTATTATAGGTTTTTAAAATTGTTATCATTTTTCAATTGGTGCTCATTATATATATATATATATATATATATATATATATATATATATATATATATATCCCTAAACTGACCAAATAAAAGAGTCAGGCATGGACCAATGATGGGAGTTGGACATGTACCAGGATGAGGAAGAATCTCAGCTCAGTGCATCATCAGAGGTCCACTGGAAAGGCAGTGAGGGAGAAAATTCAGGACAGGCCCTATTAGAATTAAGCGGTCGGAAAGCTCAAGGAGGAACCCAGGTGCTGTAGTGGCTTTGTGTTGGCCTGCTAACCATGAGGTTATCCGTTCAAAACAACCAGCCCATTCTGGGAGAGAAAGAGCAGGCTCTACTCTCATAAGTTACAGCCTCAAAAACCTGCAGTGGCCGTTCTACCCTTTCTGCCTGGGCCCCCAGGAGTCGGCATGGCCTCGGCGGCAGGGAGTTGAGTGAAGTTAACATGTTGAGTGTAGCGGGCTACATGTTGAACTGCTAACCGCAAAGGCTAGTGGGTGAAAGCCATGGAGGAAGGAACATGTAGCAGCCTGCACCTGTGAAGATTGTGCAGAAATGTAAACTCACTTCCATCGAGTCCATTCCATGTAGCACAGGGAACGGACGCGGTGAGTTTCCCAGGCTATAACTCGACAAGAGTAGAAAGCCTCATCTTTCTCCTGCAGGGGGGCTGCTGGGACTGAGCTGCTAACATTTCCATTAGCAAACTTTCTAGGGTTCAACTCCAAGACAATGGGTTTAATTTGGCTTAGGGCAGGTGTAACACCATGATGCTTAAAATAACAAAACAGCACCAGCCAACCCAACCCATCACCATCAACTCCTTTCTGACTCAGGTCCACCCTGTGAAAGGGTTTCCAAGACGGGAGGTAAATCTTTACAGGAAGAGCCAGCCTCATCTGTCCCCGGTAGAGTTGCTGGTGGGTGTGAACTGCTGACCTTGTGGTTAGCAGCCCAATACCAAGCCCATAGCTCTGTGGGATACCAGCCCCCACAATTGAATGGGTCCAAGGGGTGGTTGTGTAATTGAGGGGTAAAATTTAAGAGGCATCAGGCAAGCTAAAGCATGCAAGCGCTCACCTTCACAGTCATGACTTCAGGAGCTATGTTCACGCAGAGAGAGAGAGAATATATTTCCAACCAAGGCTTACATGTACTCTAGGGGCATGAAGCCCCCCCGCCTCCAATTACAGGTAACCATCTATGTAACAGAGTGGGCTATACCCTTACCCTAAAGGTCCCTGAGTACACTGGAGGAGTAACTTAACACCAGTGCCCTGGGCAGGTCAGGGGGAGGGACGTCTCCAGAGCCTGGAGAGCAATAGCACATGTCTGCCTCTATAGTTAAAGGTGCCGGCTACATAGCCATCAGCCATGTGCTTGTAAGAGGCAACTTTTAGGTAACACTATGATGGGAGGATATAGTGGAGAACAACATAAATTATGAGCACGTGATTGGGACTCTCCTCCAACTCACAAGGGTGAAGTCTCCCTCCACCCCAGAAACCCAGCCTGTCAGGCTTCTTAATAGAATAATAGAATAAAGCATCCATCCGTATACACTCTCAGCCTGTTCCCTGCTCCCCACAAGCTTTAGGCCGACAGTTTTAAGTAGATAAGCTAAACCACTGTTAGATTTTAAAAAGACATCAGGAGGTATTTGGGGTTTAAGGTTTAAAACATCACTCTTGATTGCTGTATGATATTCCATTGTTATGACTGTGCCGCGTGGTTTCTACCTGGTCTCCTACTCTTCTTATCTCCCTGTCTGTTGGTAGACATTTGCATCGTCCCCATGGGGCTTCTCTGAACTCCGCTGCCATCCACACTGGTGCCTTAGCGTGGCCTGAGGCAGGAGTCCAGCTGAAATCATTCTTTGACATCTGCCTACTCAATCCTTCCAGCTCCACTCGTTGAACTTGGACTTTTATTCCCCAGAGCTTGCTTGTTCCCTGTAAATCAACCAACCTTTCCAGGTAAACAAATGATTTTAAAGGAAAATGTAATCCTGCCCTAAAGGTCAGAGCAGTGTGATTTGCCACAAAATGAAAACTTACATGCAGAGGAAACCAAGCGCTATCACCCAGCTTCAGTGACTGCCGAACCTCCTACTTTGCTAAAGAGGGAGGTCAGCAAGTCCCTGGGGAGTCTTGGGGTTGGAGAGCCTCTCACCAAACTTGAGATGTCATAATTGGGATTATTAACTCCCCAAACCAAACTCACGCCCAGCCAATGGGTTTCTATTCAGAGTGACTGTTAGACAGGGGAGAACGGGCTCTGTGGATTTCCAAGACTAGAAATCATTATAGCAACAGACACCCTCCTCTTTCTCCTGTAGAGTGGCTGGTGGTTTCAAACTGCTCACCTTGCATTTAGTGACCAACGTGTAAGCAGTACGCCACCAGGGCTCCTTGGAAGGATTAACAGGGAGAGTTAACAAGGAAACACTTGTCTCCCTAAGCAATCTGATGTGAAGATGTAGCGCCAGCCCCCATGTCCCTTGACCCTTCTCTGCAGCACGGAGATTGCTAGGTGCCGCCCAGGCAAGCTGACTCACAGCGAACCCTATGTACAGCAGAAGGAAGCGCCGCCTGCTCCTGCGGGTTCCGTGGGCATGGGTTCCGGATCCAAGCAAGATGAAACCCTCGACAGCGCCAATCGGGTCTCCATGGATCGTGATGTCACCTGCTGGTCCAGCGGCGAGGAGTTTGGTTTGCCTTGCAATCCATTCCACACTTTTGGATCTTGATCAGCAAGTGCTTTAAGTCGTCCCGTTTGATCTTAAGTGTTTTGATGATAAACATGGGAGCGAGCCATAGTCCTGGGGGTGCCACCTGTCTCTCTATGACCAATAAGCCAGTTCACTTTCAGCAAGCAAGGATGTGTCTGCTGCTCCAATCCTGGGGCCGCATTCTTCTTCACATGAGAATGGTATGTGCTTCTCTGGTGGGTTGCTCAGCATGCAGACTGAGTCCGTATGATGAGAGGGCGCACACCTTTCCTGCTTTTAAAGTATGTCCTCCTTCTCTCCATACACCTGCCTCTTGATGCAGGTACAGGTTCTGCGTGAGCAGTTAACGGTTCTGGAATTCCCATTCTTCTCAGGGCTATTGATAGTTTGCTATGGCTTACACAGTGGAATGCCTTTGCGTAATCATAAAACACAAGCAAACATTTTTCTGGTATTCTCTGTTTTCAGCCAAGATCCATCTTTTATCAGTAATGGTATCCCTTATCCCTGGTTTCATGTCCTCTTCTGAATCCAGCCCGAACCTCTGGCACCTCCATGTGAATGGACTGCTGCGATTGCTATTGGACCATCTTCAGCAACATTTTACTTGCATGTGATGTCAATGATATGTTCTCTAATTAGAGCCTTTTGTCGGGTCCCCTCTCTTTGACTGGTGTACCATTAGCACACCAGTAATGGAAAGAATCTGGCCTTGGGAGGGAAACCAGCCTGAGCTGTTTGAATCTGGGCTCATCACTTATTGACTGAAAGTGGGAGAGTTACCCAGCCTCTCTGCACCCTGTTGGCTCAGTGGTTCATAAGACGAGGCAGAAATGATGGGGTGGTAGATGAGGTTGGGATGAGGTTCTCTCATAACCCAACACCACAGCCATCAAGTCAGTTCCAACCCATAGCAACACTTTAGGACAGGGTAGAGCTGACCCCGTGAGTTCCCCGGACTGTAAACCTTTATGGCAGTGGCTCTCAACCTTCCCAATGCCGCAGCCCTTTGACACAGTTCCTCATGTTGTGGGGACCCCAACTATAAAATTATTTTTGTTGCTACCTCATAACCGTAACTTTGCTACTATTATGAATCAGGCAACCCCTGTGAAAGGGTCATTTGACATCCATAGGGGTCGTGACCCACAGGTTGAGAAACGTTGCTTTACGGGAATAGCGTCATCCTCCGCCTGAGGAGCAATTGCTGGCTTCAAACTGCTGTCCTTGCGGTGAGCAGTTCAAGGACTAAGTTCTTTTGCCCCAAGGGCTACTCCCAAGCTTTTAAGACCCAGTCCCCAAGTAGAACCGGACCACTGTCTTGTGAACTCCATGATGCCACTTTACTTTGGTGACTCTCCAGAGGGGTCATGAGCCCCCAGGCCCAGGATCTTAGTCCCTCAAGGTATTTGGTTATGTCTAAATAATTTTCCTAACTCCCCGCCCCCCAGCATCGCCGCCCCACACCATCTGCTGCGCTATATTCATAGATATACCTTTCAGCAAGGATAGATACCCAGGTACACATAGCCTTGATCAAGCCTCTCTATGTCCCCCTCACCCTCTCACTCCTGTTCAGTCTGCACGTCATACGCAAGCATTGGCTCACAGATGACGATACTGCAGGATTGTGTCTGTAACAGTCTTTGCCTCTGTGGTTTTTAACTGTTTCCCCAGCAGCACTAGAGACGCTTAGGAGATTAGAGACGAGAGAGGAAGTGACTAGAAATGCAGAGCCTTGGGAGCTAGCCCTATCTCCACCTAGGTCTACATTTGATTTCCTTCTCTCTCTTTTCCCTGGACACACGGATGCTGGGAAAAATATAAAGGTATAAGGTCACCGCTGGCGTAAAATTTCCCGGCTAGAGCTAGTTTTAAATAACCAAATCTTGTATCCAAACTTGAAGTCACGACATCCGTCCGTTAAGAGGCATACACCAACAGTCACTCAGATGCCACTGGGTTTGTATCCTTTCAATATAAGCATTTGAAATTTTAAATATTGGCTGGAGGCTTGGTCTGGCTCTTCAGTTCAAGAAATGCAGTCAGTTCAAGGGACGCACCCCCGATCTGGGACGTGTGCTTACTGGCATAGAGGCTGGCTAGAGGCTCCGATCAAACTCCCACCCCATGTGCAGCGGGCTCTGGGAAGCGATTGCTTCTGAGGGTTCAGAATGTCATCACGAGCTTCCTTGCAGAGAAATAAGGATGAGCTTCACATGTCTATTAGACTAAAGAGGACAGCGCCAAGGTACAGAGTGCCTGCTGGCCGGGCCATGACCAGATGGCGCCCTCACTGTGTCCCCAATGTGGTGTTTCCTGTGCTTCGCTGCTGTCTTAGCTGAGCTCTGGAGAGAAACAAAATCAGCGTGCTTTATATATGAGAATGTATAGAGCCCAGTGCCAGCAGACCAACTCAGACTCACAGTGACCTTTCTAGTTTCGAGACTAAATCTTTAATGGAGACAGCCTCATCTTTTCCCCCATAGAGCAGCTGGTAGGTTTGAATCTCTGACCTCGTGGCTAATAGCCACAACCTAACTCAAAGTACCACCAGGGCTCCTTATAAATATATATATATTTCAGATCTGGGACATGTGCACACTGGTGAAGAGGCTGACTGGAATATGTGTGTGTGTGTACGGATACACACACACACACACACACACACAGTCTTGGTCAAGCCTCTCTGTATTCACACACATACATATACAGAGAGATTTCAAGGAAATGTCTTATGTGGTTGTAGAGGCTGTCAAGTTCCAAATCTGAGATCAGATGTCAGGCTAGAGGCTTTTTCTGACTCATGTAACTGCAGCGGCTGATGAACTCAAGATCGACTGGTCAGATGGCAGGCTGCTGGCTGCAGATGCAGATGAATAAGCCAAGGTTGGTAGGTAAAAGGGAAGGTGGCTTACTCACAGGCTATGTCACCCTGTAGGTCTGATGAAGGATACAATCAGAATGGCTGTATTCTGCACACTTCTTTTCACTGACTTGTGGTCTAGTTAAGCCGTTCTCAGGCAGTGATAATTAGTGAGGTAAGAATCTCTGTGAGGGCCTGTACGGGTTTCTGAGTTCCCCAGATGACTGCCCTGCCACACCTGCTGTGGAGCCACCAACTAGACTGCTCAGCTTAGTCACATCTCAGAGCCCCCAGGGGAGGTTCTGTGCAAAATCCTAACCCCTCCACCTATGATGGCTATACTCCCATTTGGGAATGGCTTTCCTTTGAAAATCAACTATTTTTTTCCCAATATGAAAGAAATTGTCTAAACAAGGGAGAAGCAGAGATGGGGAAGAGAAATACCAAGTCGCACAAAGATGCCCCAGGAGCAGCAGCTCAGAATGTTTCTTGATGCCATTTTCATGCCATTTTCGGGATTGGTTGTACGAGGCGTAGTTCTTGGCCCAGGCCATGTCTGCACTGACAGCTGCTGCTCCCGAAGTCTGCGGTTAGGTTTGGTGTCAACCTGCTGCACCTGTGGGAAGGTGTGGGTGGAGCCCAGCCTCAGTCGGAACCTAGTCGCATGGTATCGACTTAGGTTGTGACCTATTTCGGAGACACTGTGGAGGACAGGTCTCTTTCTCTTGCCCCTCTTCTTCCCACATGTGGCCTGTTGACCTGAGGAGCGGTAGGCACCCTGCCATGTTCCTGCCAGCCCTAGATCCATGCAGCCCTGCACCTCCTAGCTTCCTTCTTCACCTTCCTGAGCCATTGACTAGTGGCTGCAGGAGCCTGCAGAAGCCTCCAGTTAGCAGCTGACCCAGGGGCTTGAGTTGGACTTGGCTGGGCCACTTCCCTGATATAAATTTCTCTTGAAGATTCTTTCTTGGACATACATGACTATGGCAGTTACATGATCTCCCGTCAACTTGCGAAGGGGTGGAGTCTAACCTGTCAATCAGGTCGCAGCTTGGTGACTTCATTTTGGAGGTGCAAAGGAGATAAATAGCTCACTGGAGGACCGATACAGCCTCTGCTTTGACTATCTGTTTGATGTTCCTGTTGATGGACACATGGAGCTACACTGACAGAGCCAAAGCCTTGGAGCTGAAGGAGCCATGTGGAGACCCCTGCCAGTGCTGAGATTAATACCACTGCCACTGGATCCACAAGTCTTCCTACCCATTGGGATGTGATCTTCCTGCATTCGGTGTCATTGCGTATGCTGTGTGTCTGAAGAGGAACTTGTAGATTGTTATCAGGCATATGGGCTAATATCGGACTTATGGATTTGATCAGGACTGGGCTGGGCTGTTTTCTTAATTACTCTTTGATATAAACGTTCTCTATTATACATGAGCATCTCTGGATTTGTTTCTCTAGTCACCCGAACTAACACAATGACTGTCATTGGTTTTGTCTAGAAAACTCAGCCTAACCCAGTGGTCTTTGATTTTCCCAGTGGATGAGAGTAGGATTTTGGTGTTTCTCAGCATGAGGCCTGTTGCATCTGTACTCTTGGGACTTATTCTGGGCAGGCGCTATGCCAGGGAAGGTAGCTATGGAGGTCATAAAACAAGTGACACCATCCGACAAAGGTGCTTCACAACAGTGGGGAAATCCCACTAGTTTCTCAATCTCTTTTCCTACACACTTTACGAAGCCCCTTCGTAGAAAACAGAGAGCCCTTCTTACTTTTTAAAAAAATTTAAAGATCATTTTATTGGGGGCTCTTACAATTCATTATAGTCCATACATCAATTGTATCAGACATATTTGTACATATATTGCCATTGTTCTTTTCTAGACTTACTTTTTATTGAGCCCTTGGGATCAGCTTTTTCCCCCCTCCCTCTCCCCGCCACCGTCGTGGCCCCTTGATAGATGATCGGTGGTTACTATTTTCATATCTCACATCGACCGCGGTCTCCCTCTCATTTCTGTTGTTTTTCCCCCTGCGTGGGTGCGTGTGGTTATGTGCCAGTCATTGCGATCAGTTCCCTTTTCCCCTCCTCTCCCCCTACCCTTATTCTTTTAAAGGGGGTCCTGAGAGGATGTACACCCGAGTCCAGTACCCAGCCTGAAATTAAGAGGCCTCTCCAATGAAACATCCCACACTGACTGGTTTGACAATAGCCCTGAACCTAAAAGCTGCATCTGAGAATTTTTAATTATGGTAAGGTATATGTAGCAACTTATTTGCCATTTCAACATTGCTCACATAATTCAGGGACACCAATGATCCCTGCCATGTTGCTCAACTAGCTCCACTTTCCATTTCCAGATTCCCCACGACCCTGAACAGAAGCTCAATGTCTCCTAAGCAAAGATTTCATGTAAGGGGGAATTACACAGCACTTGTCCATTTTTCACTAATTCCACTGTTTTCAAACTTCACCCATTCCATAGCATAATCAGGACTCCCTTTATGGCTGAGCAGAATCCCATGATAGGCATGTACATTTCATTTCTTCATCTGTCGATGGACAGTTTCCACCTTTGGTGCATGAGATTTTAATTCCTATTGTTGCTGCTGTGGTGTGCCGTTGAATCGACTCCAACTGCGAGGATTACCATTTATAAGAGAACCAAGCGTAGCCCAGTCCGGAACCACCCTCACGATGCTGCTATGTTTGAGCCACTATAGCAGGTCACCAAATCAAATCAAGCTGCCGCGTGTCCATGAGCGAGACACAAGCTGCCACCCGCGCTTTGCAGCAGCATCTGAATGCATCTCTTCCGAGACAGATCTGCTCATTTCCTGGCAGTTCATGGCACATTCACTACTCTTTGCCAACCCCATAATTCAAGTGCAGATTCTTCTTTGTTTCTTTCTTATTCATTATTCAGCTTTTGTATGCATCATGAGGCTACTGAAAATTACCATGTCAGGACAGTAATATTGAGTCAGACCTTGCTATACTATGTAAAGAAGAAATGAGTACAATTTCAACAAATGGATACACATATACTTTGCCTGAAACAATTAAATCAAAAAAAATAAGCTCAGGCCAGTGTGTCTAGGAGGGCGGACAGAGACCGACTGCACACTGACTGATCTACCCCCAGGTTTCTGTCGGCGCTGTCCCATTCCCTCCTTCTAGAGCTTCTTCTGGGAAACTCGCACCTCACCTCTCACCCCCCCACCCCCCGGAACTCTGTGTGAACCTGATCCTTTTTAAAAGGCTGGTGTGGTAAGCACAATTTCTACATTAGTTACCATCAATTGCCACCTTTCAGATAAATCACACCTTGCTGAAAACAACGTGATGAATGATCTATCTGCCAAAATGTTTAACGTCAAAGTTGATTAACCTAAAATCATTAAAATTCTACAAAAAGAAATCAATGCCGTGACACCAGAAAATATCTGGCAGTTGGTCATGAGTGGGAATTACATTTGTTTATATGCTGCAAAGATTAAGATGTATAAGCTTTTATTCCCTCAAAGAAAAAAGCATTCTGAAAAAATACCATCAACACAACTACAAAGGCAAATAAGCAACTGTGTACAAAATAATTTATTACATCATTATATAGGTTGGCATTATATATACAGTGAAATTCAACAATTAAGAGTCTAATAGATTAGGGTATGGAAAATCATTTTAATTAGAATTTTTTGTCTAAATAGAATTTGTATTGCCACAAAGGGAAGAATTGATATTAGACATATTTACATAGTTCTGAAAGAAACACAAACATATTCAATGATTCCATAGCTGTTTTCTGTATGAGACAGGACAGAAAGCTAGTCCCCCCGCAAAAATAAAAATCATTGCTCAACAATACTAACTTTTAGTAGTTAAGGATAGTGTAAACTCTCATTTTGCTGAGGAATATAGAGATACGTGACTGTTCAGAGTAAGATGTTTGTTTCACTATCTTTTACATTCGGCCTCTTCTGCTACCTTGAAGCACATCTCTCAGCCACAAACTACCTGTTAACACTCAGAGCAGTTTAGTTAAGAAAGCATAATTCCTGCCTGTGAGACTGAAAGCTATTTAGAGCATGGCAATACATCTATCTGCCAGTTAAGTTCCATGATTGAGAGGTAAAACCAACCCTAACCCTGGGCCACCCAGAAAGTACCGCTGTGACGGAGGCTACAAAGAAGTGGTACAGCAGGACAAATTAAGGCAGAAAAGTGGACACACTAAATTTTAAATAACCTCAATCATCTGCCACGATGGGTTCTAGATTGTTTTTAACACACAGTTAACAACTTAAAACTAATGGGCTTGAAGTAAAAAGCAAGCAACTATAAGCAATCAAACAAACCAGTAAGACAGGGATCAAACCATGAATCCCAAAGAAAACCACATCGTGGCCCAGCATATAACTTATCTTAATGAGAATCAATACATGTATAGAAGTGACAGCGCCTACTGCGGTGTTTGCCACTCGGAAGCTTAGGGTAAAACCATACAAGGTAGAAACCTGGGATCTTAACAGATGTTTATAGAAACCAACCGGGTCGGGTAAAGAATAAAACAAGCTTACAGAACACTTCACTGAAAATTTTTATCCAACTATTTCTATATATATCAGAATGCACCCTGGGAAAAAAAAATCCTGACTTCTGGAATTCTGCCTCGGGTCTGGAAGAGCAAGCTTCCACGAGGCTTCACATTTCGTTCGCCAAAACATCATGGCTAACAGCTGCGTGGTTGAGCACTGCGCTCCGACTGTCGGCTTCGCTGGCGGCAGGCAGGAAGGCCGACGTAAAGGGAAACCGTCTGTGACAGGCCGCTCGGTACTCTTCGTACTGGGGGTGGCACTTCCCGAAGCTGCCGTCCAGCAGGGCCTCAGACACCTTTGTCAAAATCTAGGGAAAAGGGAGACATCCAAAAAAATGTAAAAGGATCCCTCTAACTGAAAGATGCCATTTGTTAATTCAAGAGAAAGCACAGGTTTCAGTCTAAATTAACTGCCTGTCCACAGGAAGTAATCACTTCAAAATAAGCGCACGAAAATTCAACTTTGTTAAAGCCTTAAATCAATAACAAAATAACCAGTAGAATTCTTAAAAACTGGCTTAAAAAAGTGCCCCTGCTAAACTGTGATCAGAAAGGGGACACGGGCCTCCTTAATCACACTCAGAGTGCTTCTGGTTGCAGTCTGTCACTCAGTTAACAACCCTTGGGCCAAGCCTCGGGCAGCAGCGGGGAGGGACCGTTTCATCTCCAGCAGTAACTGGGGGAGCTGAAGTTAAAGACCAGGCAAAACTGTGAAGAGCCCCTTAAGAATTATGTTGGTTAAATCTTACCTTTACGTTTTTATCTTTTATCGTTTCATCCAGTCTGGTAGCAATAGCAATTGCTTTCTCTTGCCTTGACTTATCCAGAAAATACATCATTTTAGCACCTGAAATATCGAAGTATTTTTAAATGAATGATCTCCAAATACTTATGTTTGACCTGATTTAACTGAGTAAACTATTTAAGTCACTGCTTCTCAACCTTCCTCATACCGTGACCCTTTAATACAGTTCCTTATGTTGTGATGACACCCCCCAACTATAACATTATTTTCGTTACTGCTTCATAACTGTAATTTTGCTACCGTTATGAATCAGGCAACCCCTGTGAGAGGGTTGGTCGACCCCCAAAGGGGTCGTGACCCTCATGTTGAGAACCGCTGAC
Organism: Tenrec ecaudatus; assembly: GCF_050624435.1. Taxonomy (NCBI): domain Eukaryota; kingdom Metazoa; phylum Chordata; class Mammalia; order Afrosoricida; family Tenrecidae; genus Tenrec; species Tenrec ecaudatus. The sequence continues at coordinate 46,776,775 of NC_134540.1, read as the reverse complement.
TTTAAGTGATGGACATCATGCTTCCAAGTGTTTGATCAGAGATGACCTTGGACCAGCTCCCAAAGCCAACCAAACTGCCAAATGGCTACCAGCCGAGCACTTTACCCACCGTGCCACAGGCACACCTTAGGGGCACCGGATAGTATTTATCACCACACAACTTCTCCAAATCAAGGCTTCTACTACCAGAACAGCTGGTGGTTAGGCCTTTCCAAGAAAACCAGTGATTTACCCACTTTAGAAAGGATCTAACTCAGGAATGTCAACAGGGGCTGCTCAAACAGCACTGACCCCACAAAGACAAAGCTGTAACAGAAGACCACCTGAGGAACTAACCATTGCCACACGGACAGTGGGAGGGACAAAGCTATATTTTTGCAGTTACAAAGCAAATAAGTCTTTAAAGCTTATTTATACTTTCCTGTAAATTACCTGCTATATATTTTATGCTCAATTTTTATTGGGCTTTTCTGTAAACTCTAATAGCTTGTGATGGTTAAAGTTCTCTGTCAACTTCTTTAGGCTATGATTCTCAGAGGTTTGGCAGAAACTATACAAGGGGCTTCAAAAATATTCATGGTTAAACAATTAAAAGATAATGGAGGGGGGAGGGGAGGTTAAAGGGGAGCTGATATCATGGAGTTCAAGAAGAAAGAGAATGTTTTGAAGAAATTCATTGTGGTACCAATTGTATAACACAGTTTGATGTGATTGAACAATGGAATGATATAATATCTGCATTACCTCCCAATAAAAAGGTTTTGGATGGATGGAAAGATACGTCTCCAACCTGTTGCCTGGCCCACAGATCTGGGACATGCCAGCCCTTACAATTAATTGCAAAAGCCATTCCCTCACAATTTTGTGAACCATATTTCCTTTCATAAATTTCTGTCTATACACATTTCATTGGTTTTGTTCCTCCAGACAAGCCAGATGGAGAGAGAGCTCTATGTATGAGGAGACTTCAAAAAGTTCACGGGAAATGTGCATTCTGAAAAACCTATGCTTGGATTTCAAAAGAATTTTGCACAAAAATAAATTCACACACGTCTGCAGAGAATCTGGTTTGAGGTATCACCTTGTAAAGAGCCTCTAGGTATCAGGCATCAAAGAATAAAAAAATCATACCAGGACCAGTGCTGAGAGTAGTGATACCGGGAGGGTGGAGGGAAGGAGGGGGTAGAAAGGAGTCAATTAAAAGGATCTACATATAACCTCATCCCTGGGGGAAGGGAGACATCAGACAGTGTAAGATATGATGAAATAATAATTTATAAATTATCAAGGGTACATGAGGGAGAGGGAAGAGGGGAGGAAGGGGCAAAAATGAGCTGATACCAAGGGCTCAAGTAGAAAGCAGATGTTTTGAGAATGATGAGGGCAACAAATGTACAAATGTGCTTGACATACAATGGATGGAAGTATGGATTTTGATGAGTTGTACGAACCCCCAATAATTATATATTAAAAAATAAACAAAAATAAACCATATAAACATGACACTAAAGAAAAAGAGCCTCTATCGGAGCAACATGAATTCAGCTAAAACTGAAACATGAGCAAACAAAATTTATAATGAAGCTTGGGTGGGAAAATGATGAAACCAGGATGCTTTACAAACATTTACGGGGACAAGGCCCCAAAGAAATGAGCAGTTTACAGATGGATAATTCATTTTCAGAAAGGATAAGGCAATACCAAAGATGAGGCCCAAAGTGTCAGGCCATCCACATTACTTTGTGAGGAAGTGATTCATCTTGTCTGCATTCTAATGGAAAGGACAGGGAACCACCACAGGTGTCTGCAGCAGCTCTGCTCTCCCCATTCTCACGGACAATTAAAGAGCTAACGTTCCATTCAATGGGTATCAGCACTGGTGTGTCTAGATCAGCCAGACATGAGCCACACTTTCAAAGAGCACTTTAAACAAGTGGGATAAGATTCTGAAGCCCTTCTTAGAAGAACTGTAGCAGGCGAGGAAACATGCTGCGGAAGACAAGCAGAGAGCAATGGTAACCCACAGTGGACGTGGTCCCATCCCAGCAACAGTAAGCTCAGCAAGAGCACAATGGCAGTCTGGGGGATGATCAATGCATTTCGCATGGAGAGCCCAAGAGGGTTCTGAGAAAGGTAGCTACAACTTTAGGCCAAGAGTGCCCAGGAAAACGTCATCAGGACAAAGCTCATCCCTGCTCATTCCTCTCATCAAACACCGGCGATCGTGTATGAGTTTCTGTGAAAAACCATAAGGCATGCCTTACAGCCCCGCTTGGGCTCCTTCCCGCTTCCATTTCCTAATCTCTACAACGCCTTACGGGGCATCCGTTTTCTTCTGTAATAATGTAGACAAGCCTGACTGCGATGGTCAGACTCCCAGGGCCCTTTGGTCTTTAGGGGTGTACACTAAATGGCTGGTATCATTACTAAGAAAGGCATCTTGAGCTTGATGAAGCTTATGCTTAAAAATAAGTGATTTAAAAATGTTTATCTTTTAATTATAATTTGCCACACTTTAAAGTCCCTTTGTATATTTGTTCTTTTATCAGTTAAATATCTTTAAATATGTTTTTCCAAATGATCTTTTAACTTTATGCTTTCATTTTTATATAGTGGAAATTATCTTTTCCTTAGAATTTCAAATGATACTTGGATAGGCATTGCCCACAATTATAAATATTTTCTTTCATTATCCTATATTCTTTTCTTTTTCATTATCCTACATTCGAAAAGAAAAATTCTTATCTCCACTTGCAACCAGTTAAGTGTTACAATTTTTCAGAGAATGAATTTCTCACCCATCGGTATCAGAACTGAAGTGTTTTCCTTATAATCAGAAAGCCTAGGTGAACATGGTTAACTAGTTTGCTTAAGTTCTAAGCAAAATTATGACATGTACTTTGTTCTGTCCCCAAATCCTTGTTCTACAGTCTTGGTCCAGTTTTAATTTATCCCATTGTTGTCATTTTGTGAATTTGAATACAATGCCTAAAATCCTTCCCATAGTAAGGCAGAATATAAATTCTCAAGGTAAAAAAATATGTAAAGTAATAAAAATATATTTAAAAAACCTGTAAAACCAAAACACCCAAAGGTAACCAACCACTAAAGCTTTAAAAAATAAGTATTTTGTATATTCAGTTCTGCATGCACATTATTAAAGTATACCTGTTATTATAAACCCTCTGAATAAATATAATTTTCAAAGACTACCTGATATTCTAAGGAGCCTGATGGTGCAGTGGATTAAGAGTTGGGCTACTAAGCACAGTGTCAGTGGTTCAAACCCACCAACCACTTTTTGCGAGAAAGATGAGGCTTTCTGCTTCCATTAAGAGTTTAGGCTTGGACAGCAGTCAGTGTAAAATACGAAAATAATTTATCAAGAGGTCACAAGGGTGGGAGGGAGATAAAAAAGAGAAGCTGATACCAAGGGGTCATATATAAAGTAAATGTTTAGAAAATAATGATGGCAATATATGCACAAATATGCTTGATACAATTGATATATGGATTGTTTGTTCTAAGAGCTGTAAGGGTCCCCAATAAAATGATCTTTACCCTTCCAGAGGATCTCCGGGAGTAGATGAGCCAGTCAGGATGCCATGTAGCAACAATGAAACATACAACTTTCCTCTAGTTCCTAAATTCTTGTCCCCTCCCCCTATCATGATCCCAATTCTACCTTGCAAGTCTGGCTAGACCAGAGGATGGACGCTGGTACAGATAGGAACTGGAAACACAGGGAATCCAGGACAGATGATCCCTTCAGGACCAGTGGTGAGAGTGGTGATACCGGGAGGGTGGAGGGAGGGTGGGTAGGGAAGGAGGAAGGGATTACAAGGATCTACATATGACCTTATCCCTGGGGGACGGACAACAGAAAAGTGAGTGAAGGGGGACGTCAGACAGGGCAAGATATGACAAAATAATAATTTATAAATTAGCAAGGATTCATAAGGGAGGGTGAACGGGGAAGGAGGGGAAAAATGAGGACCTGGTGCCAGGGGTTTAGGTGGAGAGCAAATGTTTTGAGAATAATGAGGGCAATTTAAAAAAAATCTTAAAAAAAATTTTAGGCTAGGAAATCCTAAGGAGAAGTTTTACTCTGTCCTACTGGGTTGTTGTGAACATGGAGTCTATTCAATGAGCCTGATACTCATGGGAATCCACCACTGCTTTTCCAAGGGTCTGGGCCAATTCCTTTTGGAAGCAAGCCAAGGAGAAGGGCGTTTGTTGACCACATCCTTGTAATATTTGGGTCTCCTTTTTGCAAACAATGCCAAGAACATTTTTTAGTGTGAAAGATCAAATGGTATGGTTGGTATGTATTTCCTTTTCTCTGAGAATTACTGAGGATACAAACCTTTTCAAATGTCTGCTTTTCATACAATTTTAACTTTTTCCATAAGCAACCTTGGGAGCTAAATACAAACCTGAAAGTAGATGCTGAAGAGAGGTAGCATTATGTTTGAGAAAATCCTCATTGAAACTTTCCAAGTCCTTGTTGACAAATATTTTCTGCATTTCTTGAGAGAGAACTTGATTAACAATGTCTGGAAGGTTACTATGATTAGACACTGTAAGATGAAAGCAATTGAATGTCTTGTTATTGTTGGTTTAATTTCTTTTAGCAATTCATTTGGTTTATCTTTGTATTGATTATTAAACTTGATATAGCTTACAGAATAAAGTACTGCTGTACCTTGAGAATCCATGTACATTCTAGTCTAAAAATGTGCTGAATTCTAGCACTGTTTTACCAGCATATTTAACTTACAGCTACATTTTCATTTAATCATACAAAAATACCTTTTTATACTTACCAGATTTAGAAAACTTAATCAAACATTCATGTAGCCATGGGTTATTACTGTTTATGGCAAAAGCTCGTTTGACAGACTGCAGCATCAACAGAAACTTTCCTGCATCAGAAAAAAAATCAATACTGATGTCTGTGATTGTCTTCACTTTGTCAGTCTCATCGAAAATCCATAACCAAGAGTTACCTTTGCTATAAAATTCCTAGGCAAAATTAAGAGCTACTTTTGTTATCAAAGATCAGTTTTATTTTCTAATGAAAAGTTTGGAAAAAAACATGAACGACTGCATCAGGTCCATATGCATGTACGGTCATTCAAAACAGTCTTAAAATGGATGTAATTGTACTATGCAAATTGTAAAGCAGCACAGGAGAGAGAAGAGGAACTTCTGTGGAAGTTAAAATAGGACTCTGAGAAATAGAAACTGGTCTGACTGACAAGGATTATCCTGAACATGGTCACTGATGTACTTACATAAGAACTTAAAACCAAACTCAATCCAAACTGTTCGTTACCTTTTCTAAAATATATTTCAAACGCTAATAGATGAGTGTCAATATTATCAGCGACAAGGTTCTTAAGAGGTATAAGGAATTTGATCGCCTCTTCTAGTGGATTTTCTACCTATTTTGAAACAAAAAGAAAAAAAATTTAAGTGGCTGTATGAGCAAAATCTTCCCCTATTATACTGCATAATTTAATCGGTTTCTTTTTATATAACCAAATAAGCAGCAAGATTTAATTTTAAATTATTTTAAACAATCTATAAAAGATACAAAGTATATAGACAATCCCTTTTTAAAAATGGAAACAGCTCTATTGTTTTATAAAATCAATATTATCTTATAAGAATCGAAGAAAATACAGACAAGTATTCCACATACTTGAGATGATATAACAAGTACAGTCTAGAATACTACAAACATCTAAAATAATAGGACAAATGTAACAGCACCATGTAACTGAGGGAAAAAACTACGACAAATTTAAACACTTACATTTGATTAATAAATCTGAAAGCTAAGTATTTCTCTAAATCTGAGCCCTCAATATCTGACACTTTGAGAAAAATCTAGAGATGAAGTTAATGTAGCAGACACTGTCCTGCAGCTCAAAAGACAGAGCTGCAGTGAGCTAAAATCTATTCTACAGCACACTGCGCGAGTAAGAACAAAATGCCGCTCTCATTTTTAACAGGTATTCGTTTTCTATTGCTGCTTTAACAAACTACCACACTGAGTGGCTTATAGAGTTCTGGAGGGTAAGCATCTGACATGGGTCTCACTGGTTGTGCCCATCTAAATGTTGGCAGGAAGGACTATGTTTCTTTCTGGAGACTCCAAGGGAGAATTCACTGTCCTGTCTTTTCCAGCTTCCAGTCTGCCTGCATTCCCTGGCTTGTGACACCCCCCCCCTTTCTCTCTCTCTCTCTCTCTCTCTCTCTCTCTCTCACACACACACACACACACACACACACACCCTTCCATCTTCAGATCCATCAGCAGGTTGAGCACTTCTCACACGGCATCAGTCAGACCCCTTCTTACTCTCCCACTTCCAAAGCCCCTAGTGGTTACACTAGGCCCACTTCCCAGGCTCAAGGTCAGCCGATTAGCAACCCTTCTGCCCGTAAGTGAACATGTCCGTAGGTTTCAGGAATTAGAAGTGGGATTTCTTTGGTGGCTACTGCTCTGTTAGCACAACGAGAAACACCTCCGCAGACTGTGTACTAGCAAGCATGGCCTAGTATCCCTCAGAGGTGATCTTAATGACCTGAAAACACTGAAATGGCTTCTGATTTATCGACTTAAATAAATCGTATGTATATCCAACACTGCACCCAAAGAACATAAATTTTACCAAACAACATAAGGACAGTTAAACTCATCCCACCCTTTCTAATCTTTCGGGGATAAACTCTTCCGTGAGACCACTGGCTTCCTCCTCTTCCTCGTCTCTTTTTTTCTTTTGGTTCTTCTGCTGCCGCTCCCTTTCTGCGTGCTTTCTCTCTTCTTCCAGCTTAGCCTTTTTCTGAGCTCTTCTCTGCTTGCTGAGCATTTTCTTCAATTCTTTGGCAGACAGGTTTTCTATAAACAGCCAAATGAACCAAAATTCTCGTTAAAGAAGTGTTTCCATTCTTCCACAAACTCTTTGAAATTATCTCAGAGTATAATTTCTGGGAGAGGCAACTATACAAATGTTTTTAGAAAATGCATCCCCAGTGATTAGCACAAAACCTGTAAAATGGGCTAATATCACCAATGATCTTCTTGTACGATTTCAAGTCTAAGTGAGAGGACACACATACACATACAGCCACTGTGGGCTCTACACAACGTGAGAATATTAGTAATAAAAGAACGCAAATCTACCTCCAATGCTACTCATTTCTTAAATAGCCGCAGACGTTAACATTCTCCAAGCAATCTTATTTTCAATAAAGTAGTTTCTAGAAGGTGTGAGGAGACTCTTCCCTAAGCCATTTTCATTTACAATTGAAAACAAAAGAGAGGATAGGAACCCAGCACAGAGACCCTGCCATTTTCCCTGACTTGCTCTCACTGACGGGACAATAAGAACGACCACTAGTCACTTCACCCAATGATTCAAAAGTGCAGCGACAGGTAAGCCCACGTGGTTTAAGTGTCCCACACTTTCTTGCTTTAGCATATCGTTTCTAATTTTGTCTCATGTCATCTGACATTGGATCACACATAAATGAGTCTGAAGTATAGTGTTTCTAGTATATATAATATATACATATATTTTACACAAATTATTTTTCAGTTACCTGAGTTTATTTCTTGTTGTTTGTTTTCGTCGGTTAAAGGATTATCATACAATTTCAAGTATATTTCAATGGCTGATCTAGCAGCTTTGAAATAGAAGGCATGTCTTCTGAGAATATCTTCTAACCTCAGAAGGTCAACATAGGCACGAAGGGTCATTTTTCTCATGCAGTATGTATGGAAGTCAAACTGATCATCAGTTATCTCAAAAAAATGCTTCAAAACAAAACCACAAAATTATTCCTTACATTTATGTCACAGCGTCTACTTTTGAACAGAAAATTGTAAAAAGCCTAAAGAACAATTTAAATAATCACAACTGCCCTGTCTGGTGCTGAACACTCTGAAAGACACCCAGCTCTTTGCATCCAACTTCCGTTTCTCTTCTTACAGTCTGTGCTTAGTCCCTACAAACAGCGGTTCTCAACCTGGGGGCCGCGACCCCTGGGGGGGTCTAACGGCCCTTTCACAGGGGTTGCCCGATGCATAACAGTAGCAAAATTACAGTGATGAAGTAAATAATGTTATAGTTGGGGGTCACCACAACATGAGGAACTATATTAAAGGGTTGTGGCATTAGGAAGGTTGAGAACCACTGCTGTAAACCATGTTTTGTGGCGATGCTCAGCTTCCACATAATAACTCAGACGATCAAGTTGTTTTTAAACCTGGAAATTTGTAATATATCAGTATTTTTATGCTAATGAAACACTTTTCTTTGTGTTTCCTAAAAACCTGCATGGCAGAGTTTTACGAGCAGCTCTCAATGCAAGGTGAACACATGTAGGGTCACACTAAACGTTTACAGAGAGCGCGTCTTGGGAACGTGCTCATCGTGGCCCCGCTGGCTGGCAGAGGACCTACACTAGGCAGGCATTCAACAAGCACACTCCTTGCAACAAGAACTATAAGCTGATTCTGTAGCACACGGGTTTGTACATTTTTCAAATTTCTTATGAGTCTCAATTACTGAACCGAAACTAGGAAAGACGAAATCTGTACAACCATTTCTAAGGATACGCATACATGCCGACAGACCTTCTAAACCATGAACTGCTACCCAACAATAGGCCATCTGCTCCAGAAAGAGGCTGACATTCTTACTCTGGAGTCACATTCTAGAAGACAATAGCTTGATCTTTTGCATGGGCTCAAAGTTCTCATGGAATTCTCAAAGGACCCATGACACCAAAAAAGGGTGACAACTAACATGGAAAGGAGAACACTGACCCCACCACCCAAGAAAGCAACGTTACCTTTGTATTTTCCATGTATTTAAAGCTCTCTGGTCTTTATTTCCTAATGTTAGCCCCTCCAAATACCAGAGAAAAGTGGCGGATTCCAAGACCAATATGGGCCAGGCTTCTCCTATGCTTCACCTTCCTTGCGTTTTGGGGTCTACTAACTCGTTATGCAGTGGACATATTCATAATTGTCCAGTATCACTCGATAATTTTAGTTTTCTTGGTAAATAGAAGAAATCCTTGGATGAAGCAAATAGCTAAAATATTAACGTTCAGCAAGATGTTAAGCTGTTAAGTGAAAGACTCAAGGTTTGAGTCTACTCAGATGCACCTCAAAAGAAGGCGATCCACTTAAAAAACCCTGCCTTGGAAAGACTGTGTACACAGTTCTCTGACACACACAGGAGGGCCATGAGTCAAAATCAACTCGATGACAACTGGTACAGGTGGAAATTGGAAACACAGATACCTGCAATCACATTAAGTACCTGAGATTAAGAGAAAGTTAGAGCTAAGAAGAATGACAGCACAGCGTGCAGAGGGAAAGACATGGAAGGCAAACAGTTCATTGAGTTTATACTCATCACGTCAGCGCTCGTGCCTCAGCGATGTTGCATTTCAAGACGGCAATTACTCGCCATCGCTAAGTCAAACCAACTTACAAACAATTAAACTTGCTTTTATTTTTAAAAATCATAAAGCTAACAGTCGTTTTCCTGGGTGTAAGTAAAGTTATATCTACACACGAATGTCTTCAAATTCAGTACAATTAAAGGAAAAATGGCAGTGCTGGAAGTCCTAGGACACATGAGATGAACACATCTGAGACTTACAGGGCTCTTAGGCTGAAAAACATCTGTATGCGTAAAATGTCAGACACAAGCTTCAAGAAACAGCCCCAGCAGCATGGGTACACATTAATCCAAAGTTGAGCTTCAGATAAGATTTAAGAGGGGAGGGAGCCAAATGGAACCACAGACAATGAAGCCTCTTTGTCAGTAACAGCCCACAGGCTGCCTCTCTCCAGTGGATGTCTTCCATACACAGGGGGCCAACTCACCCGCTTTGCCCAAAGCTATCCCAGTGTGGCCCCTGACAGCTCTGCATACTGGCAATCCCCCACGTCCCAGGCAAATTTGAATGGCTAATTACCCAACAGTAAGCTAAAGAGCAGTGCATAGGACACAACTGAATTAAATTATGGGGGAGAGGTAACTGCAGTTATAGATTATTAATACTTTTGCTTTGGGAAGAAATGGTATACTGTAGAATTCTACAAATAAAAAGAATTAAAACATCGTGGGTTGTGAACAGGTGGCCATCTAGCTCAGAAGCAATAAAGCCCAATGGAAGAAGCACACCAGCTGGTGCGATCACGAGGTGCCAAAGGGACCAGGTATAAGGCATCATGCAAAAAAAAAAGTATATATATGTGTATGTATATATATAGATATACATATACATATATACACACATGTACACACACACACACACACACCATAGTGAATGAAGGGAGAAGTGCAGAGTGGAGACCCAAGGCCCAAGTGTTGACCACTGGAGATCCCCTCATAGAGGGGTTTAGGAGAGGAGATGGGTGCGAGGTAGTACTGATGAAGAACACAGCTTTCCCCCAGATCCGGGATGCTTCCTCCCCACAACTACCATGATCTGAATTCTACCTTGCAGGACTGGATAGGGCAGAGATTGTACACTGGTGCATATGGGAGCTGAAGGCACAGGGATTCAGGGTGGATGATACCTTCAGGACCAAGGGTGTGAGGGGCAATGCTGGGAGAGTGGAGGGTGAGTGGGTTGGAAAGGGGGAACTGATTACAAGGATCCACATGTGACATCCTCCCGGGGAGATGGACGGCAGAGAAGGGGGGAAAGGGAGACTCCGGATAGGGCAAGATATGACAAAATAACAATCTATAAATTATCAAGGGCTCATGAGGGAGGGGGGAGCAGGAGGGAGGGGGAAAAAAAGAGGACTTGATGCAAAGCGCTTAAGTGGAGAGCAAATGCTTTGAAAATGAGGGCAAAGAATGTATGGATGTGCTTTACACAATTGATGTATGTATATGTATGGATTGTGATAAAAGTTGTATGAGCCCCTAATAAAATGTAAAAAAAACCAAAACATCTTGGGTTGATGTTTTTTTAAACTTTTTTGGGGGGAGCACACCTACAGATACAGAGGAAGTTACAAAGGTAGTAGAGACCCACCCCACCCCCCATCCCCAGATTCTCCTGCAGGCTGCAGCCCATGTAACTGTAGTACAATAGCAAAGCCAAGAAACAAGCATTGGTGTGATGGTATGGATCTACATAATTTTATCATGTGTACATTCGCAACCAATACCACAACCAAGATACAGAACCATCCCATCCTCACAACGATGTCCTAGTTATTGTCATGGGTTCCTTTGTCCGGACCACATAAAACATGCTGGAGAACACACACGAGAACGCTACTTTGCCTGCACGTTGGCCAGACTGTGGTGCTGCTGGGCTTGCTGCAGACAACCAGGAGTCCACACCGTAGCATAAAGCCCCCAGCTTTACCACTGTTCTCCCTCATCTGGAAACACGAGTTCGTTCTTTCTTTCTTTCAGGGGAAAGGAGCAATTAATGCCTCTAGGATTTACTCAAGTTATCAAAATTAAGCGGAATCACAGTAAAACAGTCCTAGACGAGAACAAGCCACCACCAGCTGAAGAGCAAAATCTTCGGTTTTCTGTTCTGACTCAGATTCTAGGTGCAAACTACCTCTCCAAGTTCTCGGATAAGACATAGAAATAGAAACAGAAAAGAAAAAAACGCTATACTTAAATCAAGCAGGGTAACAGGGAACTCGAGCTCTAAATCTATGGAATCTATCAGTATAAAGCACCTGTCAATTTGATAAAGATTAAGATGCACCAGAAAACAGTTATGACCTTCCTATAGTTTTCATGTATCATGAAACTAAAATCACATCAACATGCTTCAGAAATATGTCTTGGTTGCCTGTCCTGCTTTGGCTATAAATCGACCCACTAAGATGATGCAAAACCAAGTGCCTCAAGTCTAATAGTGAAAGAAAAAGAATTCAGTCCTTGAAAGACAAAAAAGAATTTGAAAAATTATTCTGAACACAAGTTTATATTCAGTATTTTGAGGAAAGCTGTCATTTAAGAAAATAAAATTCAAGTTCAAACATCAGATTGGTTTGGACTGCAACCTTTACAGTGTTTATCCACACAATCCTGTGAGGAGCAAGGTGAAGGCAGGAAAGGACTATGCGGAGTCATCCCAGAATTCTAAAGTTTCAAACCCACAAACCATCGGTGCCCAAGCTAAACCTACATTAGTGAAAGGGCTCTAAAAGAATCCCTAAAGGCAAAGGATTTAACTCCTAGTGTCTTCCGCTAGTTACTAAATAGAAGGGAAACTAAATGAATGTGAATCGAGCTTTATTTTTGAAAGGGGCTCATTTTCTAACTAAAATTTAAAATCCAGGCACAAAAGTAACTCTCATAGATACCTATCACAACAGAGCTTTGAATTTCATAACCATTCCCAAATCCTGACAATTCTATTAAAATAAGGATTTCTTTTACTTTGTTAATTTTGTATGCAATTAATTTTAGAAGCACTAATCATGCAGTCAGCAAGTACTTAATGATCTTATCTGTATTAAGCTCACATATATTTCTATGTATAATTACCAAGCGATGTAAGTCTTACTTTCACTATATTCACTGTAAGAGGATTAGCTGAAAAGTGGTTTAACAGTCAGAGCAGATTCTTTTCTGGTTTATCTGTTTCTAGTTCTTCCTATTCATGATCATTAACAGAAAACTAACCAAAGGGAGCGAAACGTTTCTAGCAATAATTAAGTTAATGTGATGATTTCTGCCATGCTTTAATCTCAGATGGCCAATGAGTTCTGTCATTTTTTACTTCAAAAATGTTTTTGACGAAACTCATTGTAAGTCACGGTGACGTGAAGGTCACTTGGGCTGCGATCCAGCCTGGCGGGAAGTTCAACATTACCAGCAATTTCTGGGGAGAAAGACGGGCTTTCTACTCCTGTAAACAGCGACAGTCTCAGACACCCAGAGCGGGGTCACTATGAGTCAACAGGGACTCGATGGCAGTCAGTTTGCTTTGTCGTTTTTTTACACTAGAAGTACTTTATCTGACGTGATGGAATTGTATTCCATGCTACTCAGCCAACACTTTTGGAGATGCATAATCTCCATGAAGTTTAGTAATAGTTCAGCACTACTTATATTCTAGTAACTCTCAAAAGACGGTTGACAGAGAGTGCTTGGCCAGGGATGTCACTAGCCTGGTGGCGCAGTGGCGACACGCTAGGCTGGGATCCGTAAGGTCGGTCTGAAACCACCAGTGGCTCTCTGGAAGAAAGACGGGCTTTCCACTCCCAAACACTGGTACAGTCTCAGAAACTCACTGCGGATCAACTCAATGGCAGTGAGTCTGGTTTGGGTTTTGTAGGGTCACTATAAGGAGTCTTCATGGTGTTATATTAAGGTAAAGTTGGACTGCTATCACAGGGTCTGAAGTTCAAACCCATCAGCCACTCTAGGGGAGAAAGATGAGGCTGTCTGCTGCTATAGAGTTGTACAGAGCCTCGGGAACCCTATATCGAATCAGCACAAGTCAGAATCAACTCAGTAACAGTGGATTGGGGTTTGTTAGTTTTTAATTAGTGGGTATTTAAATTTTACTTTCAGAGAAGTGTATTTACATTTGTATCCCATAGACTTGCTGAAACTACTGATCCCTGTTGAGCAGAAACAACCTACTTCCGACTGAGAATGTCTAGAGTAAGAATGTATCCTCTTTTACTAAGAGCGCTTTAAGGTGAAGGTTACCTCCGGTGTGCTGAAACCAGCTCCGGCTCAACAGTTTCCCTGCAGCACTAAGAGCCAGGCCGGTGTGTGGATACTTCACATAGCATCCAAGGGCTGTGCCTGTCCTCGAGGAGGAGAGGAGGGGGATCCCCCACATATACAGCCCTCTAGCCCAGGCTAAAAAGGGCAAATGAACACAAAACTAGGTTACTTCTGAAAGGGCTCGCCGAGTCCTCAGCCCAATTCCCTTCAAAAGCCGCCTTCTCAGATGCCTTTCCTTCCGGAGCTGCACAGGGGAGAAAGGCCAAAGTGACCGCCAGGGTGCAGACTTCAGGCTCACCTGACTACGATGCCTGCGGCTCTACACTGCGGCCGGCAGGGGGCAGTGGTGTCAGTGACGCCACAACTGACGGCTGCTGAGGGCTGCCGCAAGGGCTGCATGGGCGGCTCTTTCCTCCTGTTGTCCATTTGGAAGGAGAATGCTTCAGAGATGACAAAGAACAGGAAAACAAAAATTCACACAAAGGAAAAGAAAAGTCCCCTCACTACACCTTTTCATAGTACGGAACAGTAGGCTCATCACACGCATCCTCCTCAAAGCAAATAATACAGTGAGCCTGCAAACTGGCTGCAGGTTACTGTGCAAACTCCCGCGCTGAGAAGACGCTCCTGGAAGACACATGGGAGAGAGGCTGGCTGTGGACCGCTCCTGAAGAAAGAGGCGAGGGCTTGCCACGGCTGGGGCGACCCTCTAGGCTAGAGATGCAAACCAGATGATGGCCCAATAGAGAAGGAGACTGCAATGTATGTTAATAATAATGTTTCAATGGTCATCTCTGTCCTACTTCCCTCAGACAAAAATTTAGACAAGTCAAAAATCACAGGAATGTGAGGATCCAGTAAAGCAAGCCTAGGTTCACACGAAGTCTTAATGTTTGGAAGGCCACGATCAAGACTTCCTTGTTCACAATGAGGCGCACAAAGGCTGAGGAGCTCCTCTGTGTAAATCTACCTGCTTTTTCATCACCTTACAATAGAAAAATCAAAGTCAACTTACCCTTTCTACTTCATGGCATTTTTTCAGGGCATCTCCGTATTTCCCCAAACGCTGATAAGCTGATATACATTCTGTCTGAAACCACATACACTGCATTTCATTGAGATTGTCCATGGCAGATGTTCCTTCCTGGAATGAAAGCATTTCATGACACAGAAGCTAGACATCTCATCAGCTCCTTACCAGGTAAGCTACACGTGCTATTATGACAATAGGAGATACTGCTACAAAATCATAGCACGCTTTATTAAACAACAGCATCAAAATGAGAAGCCGTGGCTACTCAACACGTCCTCCCCTAGGTCTGCGCACTTCTGAAGGCAGTGGTCCCACCTCGCGGATGGCACCCTCCAGGCACTCACGTAATAATCCTTTCCAAGGTTCTTCGAGTTTAGGGAGCAAAAAGAAGTGGGAAAGAGACTGTAAATGGATAGGGTCAGTCCCCACCCCAATTCATTTGGGGACAGGCTTTATCACCCTTGAAGAATGAGCAGGTACATTGTTCTGATGGGGAAAAAAATTCCTCATTGCCACTTTCCCAGCCTTTTTCTAACCAATTCAGTTTTCTGTTTCCTGAAAGCTTCTTCATAACCGGCTCCCCGTATTTAAAAATCTATCAAGATTATCCCTTGGGAATCCTTCCCCTTCCTCACCCCTCACAAACATCAGTCACCATGACCTTCTGAACTGACTGGCCACTCTGTCTTGAATTTACCTGGTCTAGGAAGCAGATCCATGCTCTGACTGGCCTTTTCTGAAGCCCCCAACCCCCTCCCAGGAGACTAAGATAAGTGTATTATCAAATTTGTCTACAGACACCCACAACTGCAGATATGCTTACACACACTTTGTGTGAAATAAATCTATGCATATAGGAACTAGCAAACCTCGTAGCAATATTCTTTACTTGCTCTCTCTTATCTTAACAGCGTTCACAAGAACACCTATTAGTTTTAAATGATAGAATGCTTAATTTTCCAGCCATCTGTGAGTATTCAATACGCTACAAATTTTTAAATGTCAATAGTTCTTAAGCACCAAAACTTTTATTTAGATTATGACAATAATCCTTAAAAGCATTTAATAGCTTGTCTTGTAAGCAAGAACTACTTAGCCCTCCCTTGCTGACTCAGTCACTATCATGCACTTCTGTAATTGTAAAGTGTGCTAGGAATAGCATCCCCTGTGGCTTTCTCCACCTGCAGGTCCCCGCACAGTAGGCCCACAGCCCTCACTTTCATTGTGCCAAAGTATCTGCTTCGAACAGCACCTCCTGCACTGTGCCAGCTCATCAACTTTGCTATTTCTCCTTGGCAGTAGGCGAACTATAAGTGAATTTGTTACAAATATTTTCATTCAAGTTCAAGAAGAATAAGTTTAAGACATGAATTCCCTAGTTTTAGTACAGGTACACGAGTTTTGTCAAAATTCAGAAAAGTTATTCTAAGGATACTTTATGTGACCCTAAGAAAAATGATAAAGGTGCAGTCCTATAAATAATTTCCGTTCAATTTTCAGAATTCTCATTAAAAACCTCCAAGTGGTCACATTCGATTGTACACAACAGGGTCACTACGAGTTGGAACCACCTCAGCGGCACACAATAATAGGAACATAAAGCATGGAGCCCAGTGCTGACTGTGAATTCAGGGCACGTTCTATTTCCCCTCAACAAAAGCTATGCAAATTATTTATGTATTTGCTTTTCAACACTTTAAAACATTTTAATAAATCATTTTATTGGGGGCTCTTACCGCTCTAAAAACAACCCACACATCAATTGCATCAACACATTTGTACATATGTTGCCATCAATATTTCCAAAACATGTTCTTTTGATTGGAGCCCTTGGAATTAGCTCTTTTGCCCCCTCACTCCCCGACCCTCCTCGCCCCTGTGAACCCCGTTAATGGACACTGTCCACTGTCTCCCTTCATCCACATTTCTGTTGTTCATCCCCCTTGTGGGAGGGCGCTGTAGGTCGATCATTGGGACCGGTTCCCCCCTCACGGTATGGCCACTCTCATGATTGGTCCTGAGGGGTTTCTCTGTCCTGCCTGTGTGCCAAGAGCTCCTATCTGGACCGTGTGCATACGCTGTATGCACAGTACTTAAAGACGGGCCAGTGCAGGGTCACTACAGCTCACATTTAACCCATGGCAATGGGGGGCATCAGACGAGAAAGCACCTTTTAAGATAAAAAGCAAGTTGCAAATGTTGTACAGTAGTGGTCTTTTATGAAAATTAAATATATATACACACACCATTTGTCACATATCATCTTTTTTACTTATTTCTGTGTTTTATATTAAGTTCCTAGTTGGCAAAACTGGTTTGTGCCCCATGACCAACGTAATGGTTGTGAGTATGAACCCATTGACCTGCACCACAGAAGACAGGCCTGGTGATATCTCCATAAAGTGTCTTGTCAAGATGGCCTATGGAGCAGTTCTACTCTGGGACCTCGAGTCAGGAGGAACTTCAAGGCAACAGGTTTGGCGTTTGTGTTTCTTTAATTGTATGACATCACCCCCTGTTGTCATCATGTGCCACCGAGTTGGTTCTGACTTAGAGTCACAGTGTCAACCCATCTCGGCAAAACTCTTCCTCGTTTCTCACTCATCGTCTCCTTTCCCAAGCATGGTGTGCACATTAAAGGCTCATGCTATTCTGTGGCTTCGGAAGTACAGGGATATTTCCACAAACATCCAGACACAAAAAGATCTGGTTAATATCCTAAGGAAGACAACAAACTGGCCTCACAGAGTACATCAGTAACTAAATTCCATCGGAAAAAACTTACTTGTAAACACCAGTACTAAAGCCTTTTATGTATAAAGTTCCGTGGAGATAACTTATTCTAAAATTTGGAAATAAAACTTATGGACATAACCCCCTTATCCTGTCTCAATTTCATGCTCAATGTGAATTGGGATCATGATAGGGCGGCAGGGGGTGGGTGGCAGGAAGCATTTAGGAACTAGAGGAAAGTTGTATGTTACATCGTTGCTACATCACACCCTGACTGGCTCAGCTCCTCCCCGAGATCCTTCTGTAAGATGTCCAGTGGTCTACAAATGGGCTTTGGGTCCCTACTCCACACTTCCCCTCATTCACAATGATATTTTGTTTTTTGATGCCTGATACCTATCTCATTGACACCTCACGATCACACAGGCTGGTGTGCTTCTTCCATGTGGGCTTTGTTGCTTCTGAGCTAGATGGCCGCTTGTTCACCTTCAAGCCTTTAAGACACCAGACGCTATATCCTTTGATAACCAGGCACCATCAGCTTTCTTCACCTCATTTGTTATTCACCCACTTTGTCTTCAGCAATTGTGTCGGGAAGGTGAGCATCACAGAATTCCAATTTAATAGAAGAAGGTATTCTTGCATCCAGGGAGTACTTGAGTGGAGGCCCAATGTCTACCTGTTACCTTAATACTAAATCTACAAATAAATGCACATAGATCTATTTTCCCATCCTCATATATTTACATATGTACATGCCTTTATTTAGACCTCAATAAATGCCCTTTGCCTCCTAGCTCTTTCCTCTATTTCTTTTTACTTTCCTCTTGTCCCACTATCATGTTCAGCCTTCATTTAGGTTCTTCTAAAATTTTTAAAGGTTTGGTTTACTTTCCATATATAGATCATTAACCCACTTGAAATTGATTAATGTACAGTATAAGTTAGGGAATCTCTAACATAAATAACTAATTCATCCAGCAACATATTCCTCTCTCTGAATTTTGAAGTGCCTATGGCCATCTATCAAGTTCCTAAATATGTACAAATCTGCTTTTGAGCTTTATATCTGTCTATTTGTCAGTATACATATTTAACCATGAACACGCATGAATACAGTAGTATAAGAGAAAGTCCATGAGGGAAGGCAGGAAAGAAAGGAAATGAAATAGCTTAGCTCAACAACTTAAGAGAATTTAAATTCTAGAATGTCACAAATAAATTAGCAATTCAAAGAATTTAGTCCTCCACAAGAAGATTCCTGGGAACAATTCTGCAATAGAACACTCGGAAAGTAAAAATATTTTTAAAAAACAGTCAAAAATTAATAGTTAGATTAAAAATTGAGAATTTTACATATAAGTTCTGAACTACAGCATATTGCTAGATGTTTGTGTCAGAGTGCTTTGCTACTGTTATTACTTATGAACTAGCCCCAACTGGAAACATTCACACCAAGAAACCACAGCTTGGAAATAAATGAAATGAAATGGAACTTTTAAAACGATATCAAGCATTCATTCGTATGAATTTTAGTAGCAAATGTTACAAAACATAGCAGAACCTGAGGTTAATTTCACCAACTTGCTCACACATACTATTTCCTACCCTTGTGAACTTGGAGCACATTTCCTCTGCTTCTTTGATCATATTTGCTCGAAGCAGATATTTTGCACATTTAGAATTGATGAATCTATCAGCTGTGTCCAAAGACTGTGCTTCATCCATCCACTTTGCAGCTTCTTTAAGATTACCTATATGCTACGAGAGATAAAAGTGTTAAAGTAGTCACAACTTATGATAAAGAGAACATAGGCGCAACCCAAATCCAACCAAAACACATCACCACTGGATGGAATCCCAATCATAGCCGTCCAATATAGGGTTTCTGAAGCTGTACATTTTTACAGGACAGGAGCAGAAAACCTCATTTTTTCCCCTTGAAGCAGCTGGTGGAGCTGAACTACTGACCTTGCAGTTGGTAGCCTGCCAGGGCTCCGTATAAGTACAATATAAATTGAGAAAATTTATAAAACCAACTTGAAATTTGGCAAGATTTGATAAATATCTCTAGAAATTTCTTGATAAATTATCGTTTACATTTACTATGACCCCAATCAAATAACAATGACTGTATCAACCATATCACATGAAACCCCTTAGTACTATTAGCATGTTAGCAATACATTATAAGTACACCTTGGAAATATTTTCTATATACAAAGATTGCCAACGGTTCATAAGGTGGATGAATCCTTTATGTGTATATGTTTAATCACTAAGGTGTTACCTTGTAAATTCTTGCTTTCATATAGAATAACTCAATTAGAGTCGGGGTGCTAGCAATTGCAGCATTAGTATACTCCAAAGCCAAAGAATATTGCCCAAGCTTATCAAAGTGTTGGGCCAGGAAATAGCGGACCCAGAGTAGTGTTGTTGGGGGTTCTTTCTCACCATTCTCTGCAATCAAACAAATATAAAATTATATGAAAGAAGGTAAAGTAAGGCAAATCAGAGCCCCCCCCCCAATTTCATAATTGAATAACAGTTTTTTAAAAAGCTAGTAAAAATAATTTCACCAGGACACGTTCATGCATGAAGGTCAGAGTGTGACCCTCAAGAAGATAACCACATTCTGGTCTGACCCCCCAAGCCATCTAACCCCTATCCCACTCCAAGTACTTCTAACCCCTATCCCACTCCAAAGGCGCCTAACCCCTACCCCACTCCAAGTACTTCTAGCCCTTAACCCACTCCAAAGAAACAGTGTTGGGGGAAAAGGAGGCAGCTCAATCTAAGTTTGCAAATATTCAGGCTGAGCGCTTAAGATGGCAGTTCAGAAAGCTCAGAAACCAGAGAAATGTGAAGAGATGTCTTTAACCATCACTAAAGATTTCAATTTCAACAGAGGCAGGAACTGCCAGGACTTAGCATTTTCTAGGTCTCCACACTGAATCAGAGAAATTGGAGGCTGAAAGTTTTATTTGAGAATTGCAGTGTTTATCAAAGAGGTCCTTAAAGGTAGGGTAGAAGATTGTCTGTGAGTTTCTGAGATTGGAACTCCTGATGTGAGCAGAAACCCTTGTCTTTCTCCCAGGGAGCAGCTGGCAATTTGCGGTTGTGAGCTTGTAGGTAGCATGGATGGCGGTAGCAGCCCAATGTGTGACCACCCCTGACTATAGGACCAGAGAACCCCACCCTGCAGAGAGCAGCTGGCCAGGTCCTCGGACAAAAGATGTCACCAAGCCAGCTGAATTCTGTCCTGCTCCCCACCCTCTACCCTCAAGCTTGAGCAGACAAAGAAATAAGAAGTCCTCAAAAAAGACTGGAGAAGTCAAGACATCTCAGTACAATATAAAATGGAAAGGGCACAAAGGAGAATTGATGTGCCCTATGTTGGAACAAACAGAATTGAATCCTTGACTAGCTGACCTGATGGCATGACAACAATGTAAATGCACTGCAGAATGAACACATAAAAACTCTATCATGAATAAGTGGAGTCTAGCTTGTTCCTCTTGGGTAACCTGCATTTCTGGGAACCAAGTATTACATGTGAGAAAGTCCTTTACTAAGAACTCAAGTGAATAAATGCAGAAAAAAATGATGGGAGAAGTAAAATAGGGGACCTAGAAAATTATCAATAATGGTTGTTCAAAGTCATTAGGTGAGATGCTGATGAAAACAGAACACCAGTTCCACCAAGTCATTTCCAAGTGATGGAACATCTGCACGAGTGAAACTGGGCTCTTGAAGGCTTTTCAATAGTTGATTTCTCAGATGTAGACTGCCTACCTAGCCTTTCTCCTGCGGTGCCTCTGGGTGGACTCAAGCCTCAAGTGTTCAGTTAGTAAGTGAGCCTGTTAACCGTTTGCACTACCCACAGGCTCCAAAGGGGCTGCCGAGTACTTTAAAATAGGTAGATTACGTTGAAGATGTACGAACCCGATCAATCTTAACATTCACAAGAAAGGAGACAACTAGATTACCTTATGCCTCCCTGAGGTGACACAACAGGAAGTACACAGATCTTCCACCACTGTTTATGTAAATCTGAATCTGAACTGGTCTATAATTTAACTATGTGTTCACAAGAAACATGGTTGGCGGTGAAATCTGCTAAAAGAGAGCCATTGGTCAAATCCAGGATCTGTGACACTACACAGACAAATGACTTTCCACAATATATATGCTATTTTTTAAAGAGGGAAAAAAAGTATTTACTGTTCTTTTTCTTTTTAAAAATATATTTTTTCCCCTAAATGTCAGAGTTCTCGGTCAGTCTTGAAAGCATGTTTAAACAAGTCATTGGCAACCTCCAAATTATTCTTGGTGACCTTGATATTCCTGTGGTCAGCATTTGCTGTTCTAAACAGAGCATTAGACACACAAAAATCAAAGGAGGGCACACCTTAATAAAATCCAAAATAAGTAAACCAATTATACAAACTTTTTTTTAGGTAAAAAATGTACTGTTGAGAAAATAAACTGTGGATTAGGTATGGGAAATACTTTATATCAGTCGATTTTGAGCGTGATTAAAGTTTGAGCAATATTAATTTAAAGAAGCATACTAAAGTATTTATAAGTGAAACAATATTTCTAGAATTTGCTTGAAAAATATTCCATAAATGACTAGCATTACCAAATCCCTTGAAAGGGACCATGTTGGAAGATCCTGGATAAAGCAGTAGAAAAATGTGGAACAAAACCCCCAAGTCATAAGAACACGCTTACTGGTTTGACTGGCGGAACCACCAAAGGTGGACATTAGTAACCCTTCAGGTCTGGATGTGAACTCACCTCAGCAGCCCAGATTTCAGTCAAACAATACATAAATCCAATGGGGAACAATATAACACTCGTGCAGTATGCACGCCTTAGTAAACCAACCATTTAGGATCAAAAGGTAGGATTTACCCAAAGATAAATACCAGAAGGGTTAGGAAAGGAGAAAAAGAGAAAAAGTGGGATAAGCTGATGGTTCACTGCGAGGACTGCAATGAATGGATAAAGCAAAATGTGCATGAATTGTTGAATGTAAATGTGATCATTTGTTCTGTAAACCTTCATCCAATTCACATGCAAACAAGTTCAGAAAAATGAGGGAATAGAAGATGCTTCAAATAAGAATGACAAAATAGACTTCCGGGAAGATGGTGACTGAGTAACACATACCAGAGGGACTCCACAGAAATCAGCCCAGAAGAGTTGCTCAGAGGGAAATTCAACACTGCTGGATCATAGGAGGACCATCATAAAGATAAGTAGACACAGACCTGCAAGGATTTTTAGCTTTGGGCTAAAAACAGTGGAGGCCAGCTAGGGCTTGATCTTAGCCCTGCCACTGGCCACTGTCTCGGCTGGAGCCGGGACCATCTGGAGCCCACACAGGGGCTTAATCTCAACACAGCCACAGCTTGCCACAGCTGCCACAGCTTGTCCCAGCCTGCCTCAGGGCAGGGACTAAACCCTTGCAGCCCCACAGGCTGGGATCTGGTCTCAGCTACATTGTTACTTTTGTTTCCCTCTCTTCTTGCTATCCCCCTCCAGTCTCAGCCTGCTTACTTTTTAATTTTATTTCTCCTCTTTGTCTCTTTCCTGTTCTCTCACACTCCACTGACCACCTGTAGGCCACTCCCCTTAACCTAGGGCATTTACGCCTGCCCCACACCCAGCTAAGTGAACTCCACCCTGTGCAGCTAATTGGAGGTTGGGGAAAGCCCTGCCTACCTCCACCAGGGGATACTCCGCCCACCTCCTTACTGGGAAATTCCTGCCTGTGTGCATGGGGGAGCTCTGATTTTTCCTCTGTTGTCCCACGTGACTGAGAAAACTTCCTCCCGCCTACCTTAGTGCCTGACATGGACTAAGGCAGCTCGGCCAACACTCATTAATGTTCCAAACTGCTGCAGGAACCTCTGCCCAACCTTCACAACACTAAAGCAGGTAACCCACCAACCTTCTGGGGCACTCCCCTGAGAGGGAAGCCACAAGAGGATAAGTGGTAGGTTAATCCCATAGTGAAAGTAGTTGTAGGTAGTTCGAAGAAGCACTCCTACAAGTCTTCCAGAGAGACCCAGTGCTCTTCGACTCCCTGGAAAATGGCACCTGGATCCTCTAAAACAATGCCACGCAAACAGTCATCAGCCCCAATGACCTCAACGAAAAAACAGGAGAAACAAAAGGCAATGGCAGAAGATGCCCTAAACATAATGACATGCATAGAAGTAGACACTGAACTGCCACAGAAAGGAATTTTCAGAATGCTACTTGGAGTCATACAGGATTTGAAGGAATCAATACAAAAAAAAGTATCAAATGATAGAGAAGATAAAGTCCATACACCAAAGGGAAATACAAGAGCTTAGGGGGGAGATAACAAAAACCTGTAGCAGACACACAGACCTCAAGAATCGATTGGAGGAAGCAGAGAACCACACCAGTTAGGACGACCAAGCAGACTTTAACAAACACGAACAAAAATCTAGTAAGATCAGAGAAGCTGAAGAAAACCTAAGAGCTATGTCTGTTGCTAAAAAAGCGAAACAATAGAAATATTGGATTATCGGAGGAAGACAAAGAAGTCACCTGCAACAATAGTGAGAGAATTATTGGAGGAAAACTTCCCCAGTTTCATGAATGAAAACCAGGCAACCATTCAGGAGGCTGTAAGAACACCAGCTTGACTGAATCTCAAGAAGTCGCCAAGGCACATGGTAGTTCAACTATTCAACTTTGAAGAAAAGAGAGCAGCTAGGTAAAAGCAAACAATCACATATAAAGGTTTCCAAATAAGATTATGTTCAGACCTATCAGCAGAAACTAAGAAGAAGAGAAAGTGGAGTAACATATTCCAAAAATTAAAGAATATTCTACCCAGGCAAATTATCTATCAAGATAGATGGAGAAGTCTTCCCAGAAAGGAAAAACTCAAACAATACGTTAGAAGAAACCCAGCCCTACAAACGATCCTTGCCAACCCAGTATGAGCAGAAGAACAACTCTCACCAAGCATAAATAAGAAACCACCACATAGAACAACCTCACCCAGAGGGCAACAAAGAGAAAACAGACCCCAAGATAGCATTGGGCATACACAGAAGCCTAAATACACACATGTACATATGTAAATATATTTATGATTATGGGGAAAATACACTTATGTGCATATATGTATAGGTTTAGTAGTAGAGTAGCAGGTGGACATTGAGCCTCCTCGCACGTGTTCCCTTAATACAAGAGAACCTTGCTCAGCTAAACGGTCATTTCATGATACCCACCTTCACGGCATGATCATTGAAGACAGACGTGTGCACAAGCAAACATGGTAAAGAACGCTGATGGTGCCTGGCTATCAAAAGATATAGCATCGGGGGTCTTGAAGGCTGGAAGGCAAACAAGTGGCCATCTAGCTCAGAAGCAACAAAGCCCACAGAGAAGAAACACACAAGCCTGTGTGAACACAAGGTGTTGAAGGAATCAGGTAGCAGACGTCAAAGGACAAAAACCATCATTGTGTGATCACCTTCCCCACATAAACGCTGAAGATAAATGTGTGCATAAGTAAGTGTGGTGAAGAAGGTTAATGGTGCCCGGCTATCAAGAGATAGAGTCAGGGGTCTTAAAGGCTTGAAGGCAAACAAGTGGCCATCTAGCCCAGAAGCAACAAAGCCCATATGGAAGCAGCACACCAACATGTGTGATCATGAAGGGCAGAGGGGACCAGGTTTCAAGAACCAAAGGCGGGGGGGAGGGAGGGGAGGATCATATCATTGAGAATGAGAATACGTGATCGGAACTCAATGAGCATCTGTAAACAATTGGACATCCCTTGCAGAGGGGTAGTGGGGAGGAGATGAATCACTCAGGCAGGATTCAGTGTAGCAATAATGAAACTCACAACCTTCCTATGTTCTTAAACCCTTCCACGCCCCAACTATCATGATCCCAATTCTACCTTTCAAACCTGGTTAGACCAGAGGATGCACAGCGGTACAGATGGAAACTGGTAACCACAGGCTAGATGAACCCCTCAGGAACAGCGGTGAGAGTGGCGATACCGGGAGAAAATGGGGGGGAAGGGGTGTAGAAAGGGAGAACTGATCACAAGGTGATAGGGGCATAAGGTGAATCTACATAAATTTAAGCACATTGATATTATATAGACCTCTCTCTCTCTGACCACTGTGCCATAAGGCTGGAAATCAACAAAAGGAAGATGAAGAAAACAAGAGCAAACGATTGGAGGATGAGTAACTCTACTGCAAAAGGAGTGCGTACTGGCACAGATCAGAGATGAAATTAGGAAACATAGAAACCAACAAGAATGAGAACACGACATACCAAAACTTATGGGACACAGCAATGGCAGTAATTAAAAGATGTTTCATAGCAATACATGCACACGTGAGAAAGGAAGATAGACTCACGATTGATATGCTGGCACAAAATTTACAACAACTAGAGCAGAGTCATCAGGACAATCCTACTAATAGCAAAAGAAAAGAAATAATAAAAATCAGGTCTGAGATTCAGGAGAGGGAAAATAAAACTATGGGAAAAACTAATAATGCTAAAAGTTGGTTCTTTGAAAGGATAAACAGAATCGACAGACTACTGGCAAACCTAACCAAAGCAAGGAGGGAACACATTTCAATAATAAGAATAAGGGATGAAAGAGGGG
The DNA here is from genome assembly GCF_050624435.1 of Tenrec ecaudatus. Classification (NCBI taxonomy): domain Eukaryota; kingdom Metazoa; phylum Chordata; class Mammalia; order Afrosoricida; family Tenrecidae; genus Tenrec; species Tenrec ecaudatus. Next base: position 46,750,563 of record NC_134540.1, on the reverse strand, counting down.
AAATTACAACAGACCCTAATGAAATCAAAGGGATAATTACATAGTACTACAAAGGATTTTACTCCAATGAATTCAAAAACTTGGAAGTCATGGACAAATTCTTAGAAAAACAATCCCTTCCTAGACTGTCCCCAAAGATTGTCAAGAATCTCAACAGATCCATAGCAATAGAAAAAATAGACAAGGTTATCAAGGGATTACCAACAAAAAAAAAAACCCTGGACCAGATGGCTTCACTAGAGAATTCTACCAAGCATTTAGGGAAGAACTAACACCAATCCTACACAAACTCTTCCAGAATATAGAAAAAGGCGGTAATCTTCCGAACCCCTTCTATGAAGCTAGTATAACTGATACCAAAACCAGGAAAGGTTTTGAGAACTACAGACCAAAATCCCTAATGAACATCGATGCAAAAAACCTTAACAAAATCTTGGCCAATAGAATACAAAAGTATATAAAACAAATAATTCACTATGACCAAGTGGGATTCATACCAGGGATACAGGGATGGTTCAACATATGAAAGACCATTAATATAATTCACACATTGACATGAAAAACTAATAAGAACCACATGATAATATCGATAGATGCAGAAAAAGCACTCAACAACATCCAACACCAATTCCTGCTTAAGACACTTGAGAAGATAGGAATGGAAGGAAGAAAAATTCCTCAAGACAATACAAGCTATATATGAAAAACCAACAGCCAACGTGGTAGTCAATGGAGAAAAGACTAACACAATCTCACTGAAAAAGGGGACCAGACAAGGATGCCCCTTGTTGCCACTCATATTTAATATCGTGCTGGAGGTTTTAGCTAACAGCATAAGGCAAAGAAGAGACATCAAAGGTTTCATCTGGGGAAGGAAGAGGTGAAACTATCATTTGCAGATGATATGATTTTATATATGGAAAATCCCAAAACCTCTCCAGGGGAGTACTGGAAACAATAGAGGAGTTTGGCAGAGTGCCAGGATACAAGATCAACAAACAGAAGTCCATCGGACTGCTATACACATTGGATAAGTCCACAGAAGAGGAGATCAAAAAGGTGGTACGCTTCACAATAGCCAAGCACAAATTGAAATATCCAGGGATATACCTGACTAAAAGAACAAAAGATCTATATGGGGAAAACTACAAAACACTTACAAGAAACCAAGAGTGACCTCAACAAATGGAAGAATATCCCATGCTCGTGGATTGGAAGACTCAATATAGTCAAGATATCAGTTCTGCCAAAGGCACTATATAACTTCAATGCAATCCCGATACAACTACCCTCATCTTTCTTCAAAGAAATAGAAAAAACTGACTACCAACTTCATACGGAGAGGGAAGAAGCCCAGAATTAACAGAGAACTCCGCAAGAAGAAGGACACAGTGGGAGGGCTTGCTTTACCTGCCTTTATCACATATATACAGGCCAGTTATCAAAACCGCATGGTATTGGTACAATGACAGATACTCAGACCAAAGACCTGATAACCCAGACATAAAATCATCAGCTTACAGACAACTGATTTTTGATAAAGGCCCCAAAAATATCCAGTGGTAAGCAGATGTCCTCATTAACAAGCGGTGCTAGAAAAAAATGGATATTTACCTGCAGAAAAACGAAGCAAGGCCCTTATATCATTCCATGCACAAAAATAAACTCAAGGTGGATCACAGACCTTGAGATTAAACCCCAAACTATTAGGGCCATCAATGAGAGAACTGGGACCAACTGAGAACATTGGCACAGGGAATACACAGGCTATCAGAAATAGGGAAGGACAGAAACAGAGGAGGCATAAATTGACAAATGGGATATAATGAAGATAAAACACCTGTGTACATCGAAAGAATTCACCAAGAGAGTAATAAGAGAGTCCATGGACTGGGAAAACATCTTTAGCAATGACACATTAGACAAAGGCCTTATTACTAAAATCTACAATACTCTGCTAGTTTTCAAAAAGAAAAAAAACCAAATTGCCCACTGAGAAGGTGGGCAAAGGATCTGAACAGAAGTTTCACAGGGGCAGAAATCCGAATGGCCAACAAACATATGAGAAAAAGTTCCCGATCTTTAGTCATAAGAGAAATGCAAATTAAAACAATAATTAGGTACCACCTAACACCCTCAAAGATAGCACAATTCAAAAAATCAGAAAGCAACAAGTGTTGGAGGGGCTGTGGCAAGACAAGAACTCTCATACACTGCTGGTGAACCTGTAAGTATGTACAGCCGGTATGGAAATTCATACAGCGATATCTAAAACAGATGGAAATCGAGTTATCATACGACCCAGCAATCCCCCTACTGGGTATATACCCAGAAGAGGCAAGAAACAAACCAAGGCCAGACATCTGTGCTCCAATGTTCACTGAGCACAGTTCACAATTGCAAGGAGTTGGTAACAATCCAAATTTCCATCAACTGACAACTGGATTAAAAACTTGTGGTACACACATACAATGGAGTATTAGGCATCGCTAAAAAGAAGTGATGAACATATGAAGGACATCGCTGCATGGAAATTACTGGAGGATATCATGCTAAGCAAAATAAGTCAAGCACAAAAGGACAAGTACAACATGAGTCCGCTGAGGTAAGCTTTAAAAAAACGAAAGGGGCATAGAAACAAAGCTACTGTATACAAACATTCTTGGGGTGAGGACCGTGTAGTATGGCAGGGACCAGACCAAATCATATCATTGTGAATAAGGGGGAGTATGGAGTGGAGACCCAAAGCCCATCTGTAGAAAACTGGACATCACCTTACAGAAGGGTCTCAGGGTGGAGATGAGCCAGTGCGATGTAGCAATGATGAAACGTACAACTTTCCTCTAGTTCCTAAATGCTTCCTCTCCCCCACTATCATGATCCCAATTCTACCTGACAAATCTGGCTAGACCAGAGGCAGTATACTGGTACAGATAGGAACTGGAAACATAGAGAATCCAGGGTGGATGATCCCTTCAGGACCAGTGGTGTGAGTGGTGATACCAGGAGGGTGGAAGGAAGATGGGATAGAAAGGGGGAACTGATTACAAGGATTACATGTGACCTCCTCTCTGGTGGGCAGACAACAGAAAAGTGGGTGACGGGAGACGTCAGACAGTGCAAGATATAACAAAATAATAATTTATAAATGATCAAGGGTTCATGAGGGAGGGGGTAAGGGAGAGGGAGAGTGAAAAATGAGGAGCTGATGCCAGGGGCTTAAGTGGAGAGCAAATGTTTTGAGAATGATGAGGGCAATGAATGTACAAATGTGCTTTACACAACTGATATATGTATGGATTGGGATTAAGAGTTGTATGAGCTCCCAATAAAACAATATATAACAAAAAAAGAATGGCAAAATATTGACAACAGAATCTGAGTGATAGGGACATGAGGGCTACTTATTTACTTCTGTGTGTGATATTTAATAATTATTTTATTATAATTATAATAATGTAATCATGCAATTAGACTAAAGAATTAGACTAAAGAATTAGAATTCTAGCTATTTATATGGATTAATTCTATAATTAGAATCATATTTTAATTATGATTATGATGTATTAAATCATAAACCAAAATAACTTCTGAAATCTTCTAAAATGAAATGAAATCTTTTGAAATCTTCTAACATAATTAGTTTAAGCATAACAGCCAGGAGCACAACACTCGCTTTTTACCTTTTTAAAAAAAAATAATAATACTCTGAAAAGAATTATCTACAAGACAAAGCTCAGTGCCAGCAGTCAACTTCAACTCAGAGTGCTCCTCCAAGGGCAGAGCAGAAGGGCATCCACAGCTTCCAAGGCTGTGCATGTCCGTGAAAGCCGGCTGCAGCCTGGTTATTTATCCCTTGAGCAGCTGCTGTGCCACTACTGTAAGGCACAGCAGCTGAGTGCTTCAACCACCGCACCACCAGGGCTCCTTATGAACTCTCTACAGGAATCACACTGACAACAGCAATTCAAAGATAGGATCCTTAAACAAAAAAAGCTCACGGTCATCGAGTTGATTCCGATTCACAGGGACCCTATCAGGCAGGGTAGAACTGCCGCTGTGAGCAAGAGCTGGCGGTCCCAACTGCTCACCTTGCAGCCAGCAGCCCAAGGTGTGGCCACTGGATCAGTTAGGAGCCTCAGGGGGCAGTAAACGTATGTTAATGATGGAGAGTCAACGCAGAAAAGGAGGCTAAAGAAGGGTTACACAACTGGGAGAATGTAATCAGCGTCATCCAGTGGTACCTGCAGAGGCTGTTGAATTGGCGTGTGCTTTCGCTGTGTCTAATTCTCAACAACAGACACAAAATTATTTACTTCTTAAAAACTTTTATGGTGTTGGGCCAAAGCCTTAATCTGTTTTTCTCATGTTAAAAGACTAAACTCCCACCCCACAAGTTATAGAAAATTTAAGTTGATTTAGAGTAAAAGTTCACTCACTTTTTTACTAATCCAAAACCTACTTAGTTCACAGCTATCAAATACCATGCATATAATAAACACAATACAATATCACTGTAAGTAATTTATAGCACAAATCAAATTCTAATGTAATCTAATTTAAACTTACCATAAGGGTTAAAAAAATCACACGTCTTAAGAGAGGCTTCATAATTAATAACAAGTTCCTGGATTATAGAAACCTGTTTAAGAAAAAAGTTTACAATTTTAAAATACTTTACTGCAGGTATTTACATTTACTATAGCTAAAACATTTAGACTTGGCAAACAGCACACAGCTTCTCAGAATGGTAAACGGAAGCAGTAAGGTCGCTGCTGGTTTTGCTCAGCAAAACCCCCTCTGTGAGGGGAAAACATGGAAAGCCTATGGTCTCAACTAAAGGTAACACACAAGTTTGTTAATTTTTCATTTCAATGAACCGTTTGAGGTTTTAAAGAAAAAATTATCACTAGGAATCACAAAACATTTATTATTACAGTAAATACATCCAGAAAAAGTATGTATCTCATGGAATTCAGGACAGATGGACCCCTCAGGAACAGTGGTGGGAATGGTGATGATGCTATGAGGGTGGGGGGAAGGTAGGGGATGGTCGGGAAGGGGTTGGGAGGAAGAAGTAAGGGGGAACCCATCACAAGGTTGGATATATGGCCCCCTTCCCTGAAGGGGACGAGTGACAGAAATGTGGGTAAAGGGAGACAATAGACAGTGTAGGATATGAAATAGTGATATCAGTATGTGGTTGATCAAGGACTCATGAGGGTAGGAGGATGGGGGAGGGAGAGAAAAAAAGAGGAGCTTGTATCAAGGGCGCAAGTAAAAAATGTTTTGGAAATGATGGCAGCATACATACAAATATGCTTCACACAGTTGATGTGTGGAATGTTTTAAGAGCTGTAAAAGCCCCCAATGAAATGATTTTAAATAAATAAATTAAATTTTAAAATAAAGATAATAATTACCAAAACAATGTGTCTTTTGCTTCCTACTGTTTGTTATTTTGTGCAGTTATAAAGCATTCCATAGATCCTTATGAGGTAAACAGATAAATATATTCAAAGTTCCTTTAAAAAAAGTACTTAATACAATAAAGTTAAATGAAATTATATGAATTACATATTGGGTGGATGAAAGATATAAGCTAGACTCCAAACTAGATATTTAAACTAAATATCCAAACCAGATATTTAAACTACCTTTATTTTAATGATTATTTTAATTAAAAAGATGGTACTTCAACACTCCATTTAAGTAGAAGTAAAATACTATAGACTACATCAGTGTTTCCCAATTTGGGCAACACTGGTCATCTGAGGAGCACTAGAATGATCCAGGGGGAGGGGCTGTAAAAGCAGATACCTACACTTTATCCTGGATTATGGGTTATTGTACAAAAATGTATCACTGCTGGGGGCGGTGGTGGGAGGAGCAGTTACGTAGAGTGTTAGCCCTTTGAAGTATCAAAGGAACAGTGCCAAGAATTGGAATGATGGGAAGTAACCAAGTACCTTACTTATAGTTAATTCTAAACAGCTAAACTGGGAAATAGAACTTTCTTATTGGTGAACTTTAAAACTTATTTTTTTAAAAAAAACAAAAAACCTTATTTTATTGAAAAGTGAAGATTGCCATTCAAACTTTTAATAAAAGTCCCTTGCAAATATAGGATTATTTTTTTAAATTATTATTTCAGGGGATAGCACGAACGCAGTCCCCACTACCACAAATTATGCAGTGGAGTGTCCCACATTTGGGGAAATCGCCGGGGTCAGCACACCCAGAGGGCAATGGGTGAGCCTCGCCCTGGGAAAACCACCTTCGTGATCATGGTATCTCCCCTGCCAGGTAAGTATTATTTGAATAGGATTATTTTAATGAGGCGAACAGACAATGATGATTATGAACATGTTCTAAGTTTTAAAAAACCGGGTACTGTTGTGCGAGCAGGCTAAAGGAAGAGCGGAGGCGGGTGCACAATGATAAGCCAGTGTCTGTGGTGAAGGCTTTCTGCATCTGATGCTAACAAGTACAAAAGTCAACCGCAGGCATCCTTTATTCTCTCTGCATTTTCAACAGGTTTATGACATGTGCATTTTCTTAGGCAAAGGGGAAAAAGCTAACATACACCTCGGGGAAGCGAAGTTTCAAGCCAAGGAAGAGGCCACCAGACACAGCACGCAGTGGAGGAACTCTGGCGCATTTATTACTACCTGGTAATTCTGGCTCCAATCAGTTTTGGTGTACATGACACCAAGTGGTGTACAGTCAACTGAAAATGCACTTGCTGTGGGTACTTGCCATCAAGTCAGCGCTGACTCGTAGCGAGCCCGCTGCTCCACAGCTTTCCAAGGCTGCCATCTCTTGGAAGCAGATTGCCAGGCCTGTCTCCCAAGGTGCCCCAGTGTGCCTTTGAAGCACTAACCTTTTTGGCTACAGTTGAAATCGTAACCATTTCCCCACCCAGGGACTCCTGGAAAATGTACTAAGAACATCAAAATTCAGAGAGTAGTAAGCAAGCATTTACATAAACACAACAACAACAAAAAAAAAACCCAAACTCACTGCCATCAAGTCAATGCTAACTCACAGCAACCCCTTTAGGTTTCCGAGACGTTATGAAAACAGAAAGCCCAGTCTTTCTCCCTCAGGGCTGCTGGTGGTTTTGAACTGCTGAGCCCTAGGATCAAAGCCCAGTGCCTAACCACTACACCACTAGGGCTCCTTAAGCACTGAAATAAGAACACCAAAATTGAGGAGGGAGTTAGGGGAGGCAAAGCATATGTAAGAGAGAGAGAAACAAGTGAGAGAGAGCTTAGGTTGGACAAATTATAATAACAAACTATGATGAGGTATTAAAGAACATACTTGAACACCTACATTCCCAAGGTGAATTCCCAAAGATTTGTAAGTTGGTTTTTGTATTTTTTAATGTATGTAAATTTATTTTGGGGCGGGCACACGGCAGCCAGGACAGGAGTAGTATCATAGACAGGAAAAGCCAGCCAACCAATTTCTTTCCTTTGTGAACGCTTTTATGCATTAGATGCAGCAGCATATAAATAAGGAAACATAAACTTGGTAGAGGGTTCATTCTATTTATGAAGTATGAGGCTGTACTTCTATCTACCCCCCAAAAGAAATGAAATTAAAATAATTTAAATAAAATTTCAAATGATCACTTTTGCTCATTGCTATTACCAATCCCGGTAAAAGGCAGGAAGTTAGAATCTGTACTTAATAAAATTATACAAAAGGGCTTCGAAATGTTCATGGAACAATTGTGCCACAAAGCGGCTGCAGAGACTTTCCATGGGTTAACTCGGTCCACTGTCTCTAATTTCTGTGCTGCTAATAATCTTGACTTGGCTTTTAGACCCTTTGCTAACAGCAAACATAAAATGTTTTCACAAGATTATTACTAGACTTCAAGAGCAAATTAAAATATGAAAACAATATAAAATTTTAACTTCAAGAATCTAAAGAGTGCTTTGCTATATATATACTTACTATAATTAAAACCAAAACCTAACTGGTATTAATCTTCCAAATTCACTTAGCTACCCATGATTACTATTTTGTAAAATCTAGGCCTTCAGACACTTATTCTCAAAATAATGATTACATATATTCCTTTCCCTAGGCCTCTTGGCAGATTAACCCAAATTACAACAGTCCCAACTGCTTCTGAACAAGCAGAGCGTGTACCACAAACCCTAGGAGAGCTCCCCTGCAGCCCAATCAGAGTCCACGCCACAGAGTAAGAGGGTGTGGGTTGCTAAACGAAAGGTCAGCAGTTTGAATCCACTAGCCACTCCATGGCAGAAAAATGAGGCTTTCTGCTGATGAAGAGGCGCAACCTTGGCAACTCGCTGGCTCATTTCTACTCTACCCTATAGAGTCCCTATGAGTCCGAATCTACTTGCTGCTGTAAGTCTGCTTTTGGGGTGGGGATGCTATGCAAAACTACACTAACTAAGCAATGGAGAGAGTGGTGGAACTACATATGACCAGTGGGGGAATGTATAAACAATAGAAAAACCATGTATGACACAAAAGGATACATTGTGGCAGTTATATAATCCTGTCAATTTGAGAGGATTATGAGGGAAGGGGTGGAGTTTAGCCTGTCAATCATTGTATAGCCAATAAGGCCTCTGTATGGGCATGACCTTCCCAAGGATTCTGGAAATCCCTGGTTTTTCCCTCCCTGGAGGCAGGAGACACACTCTCTCTGCCCACTGCCTTGGAGACTCTCTTCTGACAAGACGCAAGATTCACTCCCTGAGAGATGTTCTACTGACAAGGCACATGGCACTATGCTGAGAGACCCTGTGTCCTGGAAACTGGTGGAGAGCCCTGTCAGTACTGAGAGGCTTACACCACCACTGAATCCACAAGACTTTGCATCCACTGGCCTGTGAGCTTCATACATTTGAAGTCATTGCATGCGTTTCGTGAGTCTGAAGAGGACCTTATAGATTGGTATTGGACTTATGGACTTGATGTGGATGGACTGGGATGTTTTCTCACTATTCAACTGCTCTTGTGTATAAAGCTTTCTTATTCACATGAGTCTCTATGAATTTCTTTCTCTAGTCTACCCAGACTAACACATATAGCTAAACAGATTAGGATGGAAGAAAATGGGGAATTCCTTTTCGATTTAGTAATACAAGGGGGTACCCCCCAAGAAAATGTCTAGCATTTTTCCTACTAGGCAAGCATAGAGCCATGAGAGCAACTGATACTGCCACCACGTATGGAAAAGGACACAATCATAGTTCATAGTTTTAGAAAGAAATGCATTTTTAATTAGTCATTAAGAGTACAAAGGTACAATAAGCAAGAAAAACTACTCTACCTACTAATAATATAATCAACACACAGATAATGATGGGTCAATTACAGGACACACACACAAGATTCCCATAGCACTAACCATATGAAGACCTACTACATCCAGTCCTCCTTGATTCACATGGCTTAATCCTAAAGGCCAAGCCGTCAATGGTATGTGAAAATGATGGTGGACAACCATCTTGACCACAATTTTTACAATTAGGGCTATTCTGCTTTGGTTTTGTTTCCTAATTACTGGCAAGGAGAAAAAACAAATATGACCAAAATGTTTCAAGGTAATATCACCTGTGTAAGCAACACTATTTTCAATGAGATAGTATCTACACAAAATAGAAAATGGAATACTCTTAGCATTATCTTCAGTAAAAATAATATATTTCAGTAACATATATAAGACCTTGGGATTTCTATGCTGTACACAGCAATGAAGCTGTTTTAATATTTATAATGGATTTTCACTTTACAAAAATATCATTTATTCTAGTCAATAATTAATACTTTTAAAGTTTTCCTAAAAAAGAAAACTGCTGAACAAAAGTAAATAGAAAGAATCAGAGAAAATAAGAAAAAATTATAAAGACCAATGATTAAAAGATAATGACCTAAGAACAAGATTACAGAAAATCTATATGAAAATTAACAAAAGAAACAAGTGTTTCTACTTTTATGCTATACCACACATGCCAAATTTCAATATATAGTTTGAGTAAGTACGCTACATCTTATGGTTTTCAGATATCTGAAACAAACAATAGTTATCCACAGATCAAGTATCAGACGTTTTTCCTTTCTAATTACTTTGAGACCTATACAAAGCTCCAATTCCTAAAGCCCAGTAAGAGCCATCATATTTAGTTACCTGGATAAAATTATATCATGACTTTATATGTTAATGCAGCAGTAAGAGAATTCAAAAGCCTCGCTAAAGTGCAAACTCAATGTTAACTCTAACAAAACATACAAGAGTTACAGAACAATTAAGATTCCCTCAAAATTCACCACAAAAGTAAAGTGATTGACAGGTCAAATACCTATGTACCTAGAGAGATGTTACGACTTGTGGCCTGTGACGTGCCTGCGGGTTGGCATACCACCATGCCTTGAAGGTGATGACGCGTGTGTGTACTACAGCAGCCGTCAGACAGAGGTTTTAGCAGACTCCGTTCAGAAATAACAGAAGAACAGCAGCAGGAAAAAGTAGAGAACAGGAGGAGGAAAGGTGCCCCCGAAAAGACTGTCATGGTGTTCAAGACCGTAAGGCTGAAGACAGCCAGAGGCTCGGCTGGGGCCCAGCACAGAGTTGGCAGAGAGGGATGGCACGGCCAAGAGGAATCAAGCGTGCCGTCCTACACTGAAGAAATGAGAACTGGGCAGACCCGCTTCACGATCCCCGCAGTTGTAGCTTGCTGCTGAATAACCCACGTAAGTCTCCTACAGTTAGTGAACCTGTGAGACATTGGCAACTGCCTGACCCAATGGGAGGAAAGAAGGAAGGCCAGGGTCACGGGGAGCGTGGAGCAGCAGCACGGAGAATGTGGAAATCTGGAATGTATTTGTCCGGCACCTCTTAGAAATTGGTTTTGTGTGGGTTCTTCTACAGTTAAGCATACATGTTCTTAGTTATTTTAAACTTTATTATGGAATTCATTTATCTCACACAGCTTTCCACTCTGCCTAACTCCCAGTTCCCCGCTGCTGCCTCCTCCCACTGCCCTCACACCACACCACCTGCCCCACAAATGGTGGAGGCATTTAAAAAAATTTTTTTTCTTTTATACTTGTTTTATTGGTGGCTCATATGACTCTTATCACAATCCATACATACATCAATTGTATAAAGCAATTTGTACATTCATTACCCTCATCATTCTCAAAACATTTGCTCTCCACATAAGCCCCTTACATCAGCTCATTTTCCCCACTCCCCGGTCCCCCCTCCCTCATGAACCCTTAATAATTTAGAAATTATTATTTTATCATATCTTGGGCTGTCTGATGGCTCCCTTCACCCACTTTTCTGTTGTCCATCCCCCAGGGAGGAGGTTATATGTAGATCCTTACAATCGGTTCCCCCTCTCTACCCCACCCTTCCTCCCCCCTCCTGGTATCACCACTCCCAGCACTGGTCCTGAAGGGATCATCCATTCTGAATTCCCTGTGTTTCCAGTTCCTGTCTGTACCAGTGTACATCCTCCGGTCTAGCCAGCCTTGTAAGGTAGAATTGGGATCATGACAGTGGGGGAGGGTGGGGGAATCATTTAGGAACTAGAGGAAAGCTGTATGTTTCATCGTCGCTAGACTATATCCTGCCTGGCTCGTTACAAGTATACTACAGTCTAACTTTCCCCCATTTTGCTGTAGAGAGTCTGACTCATGGTGACTCCCTCCCTCCCCACCATTTTTCAAGGGTCTACCTCTATTGGGTTTTTTCTTTCTTTCCTGTTATAAATCTCCACTGTGATTTAGGTGAAAGTTTACAGAGCAAACTGGCTTTCCATTCAACAATTCAGACACATTTTCTTTTGTAACCCTGACTGCAATCTTCCCACTTCCTCCCTGAATTTATCGTTTCCCTCTGTCCTTCTTTCTGATCCCTCTGCCGTCAGAGGTCTATCGAGGGGCAAACATCGCAACGTTGACTGTCCAGTGAATTCGTGCCTACCTGGCACCACCGTCCCTCTCCAGGACTATACATCCTGTACGGGGTAAGTTCACCTCGAGGCCGGAAGGCTGTCCAAAAGCCAGTCCTGACTAATTTTAAAAGACGATCTGAGCTGATACAGCTCAAGGAGAAAGAAATTTTTTGGAAAATGATGATGGCAATATATACACAAATGTGCTTGATACAACTGGTGTATGGATTGTATGAAAGAGTTGTAAGAGCACCCAATAAAATGATTTTTTTGAATGAATAGTAAGCAATAAAAAATTATGATTAATTTTGACCCTATATCCAAGAATAATTTTAAGATCTGAAAGATTACAAAACAATTTTAAGAAATAATCATCTTAAAATCCTTCTTTATAAGGCAAAATGCAACCAAAGGTTGAAAATTAGGAATTATACAAAAGTTTAAATGCTCTGATGAGTCATCACAAATAGGTTTTTCAAAGAGTTTGTGGAAAAACATTCATTACAGTTTAAATCCACTTTTCCATGAGATTTTGAACCCCCCCCCCCCAATATATGTGGTCAACACTGGTTGAGAAGCACCTGTGGCTCTTATTTCTTCTCTCAATACAGTACATTCTGAAGGACAGCTGTTTTCCGCAGTCACATGCATTTGGTAAATAGTCCTGTTGCTTGTTGAAAATCAACACGGAAGTGAAGTCTATGCTCCTTGTGAAGACAGTCAGAGAGAATGAAGTCTTCATGGTTCCTGAAGTCGTTACTTGCTAGTAACGACTACAAAAGCCATATTCTGATTTACGTACAAAAATAATTGATTATTTCTGTCATTGCTTCTCCTTCAGCCTTGTGAAAAAAAGAGAGGACAATATACAGATGGGGAACTATCTATCCAATAAGGTTCTAATATCCACGGTACATATAAAACTGCTACAACTCAGAAACAAAAAGACAAATATTGCAGTCAAAAGGACATGAACACTTTACCAAAGAGGATATGTACATGCCCAATAAACACGTGAGAAAATGCTCATTATTATTAGTCATCGGAGCTATGTAAATCAAAACTATCATGAGATACTACCTCACTCCTACTAGAATGACTATGATCAAACACAGAAAATAAACAAGTGTTGGCAAGGATATGGGGAAATCAAATGGAAATCTTCATCAATTACTGATGGGGATACTAAACAGTATGGTCGCTCTGGAACACATCTGGTGATTTCTCAGCAAACTAACAACAGAGCTACCCTATGACCCAGCATTCCCATTCACAGTATATGTGCTAACTCAGAGAGACCCACTGCCATGGAGAAGATTTCAACTCACTCAACTCATAGTGACTCTATAGGACAGAGTAGAACTGCCCCCATAAGGTTTCCAAATCTCAAACTCTTTATGGAACCAGACTGCCACATCTTTCTTTTATGGAGCAGCTACTGATTCAAACCCCTGACCTTTAGGTTAGCAATCTAGTGTTTAAAGCACTGTACCACCAGAGCTAAAAATGGCAACACAGACATAGCATGCCTGTGTTCACTGCAGCAACACGCACAATAACAAAAGATAAGTGCCCATCAACAGGTGAAGGGATACGAAAAGGTAGTACAAACATACAATGAACTACTACCTAGCCGCAAAGAGAAATGAAATCTTGCTACGTGGTATGGCATGGATGAACATCAAAGTCATCAAGCTAAGTGAAATCACTCAATCAATAAAAGACAAATCTATGATGATCTCACTTAACCAAATGCTAAGAATTGGTAAATACATACAGACCAATGGTTATTAGTAGTAACCAAGGGCAGGAGGCGAGAGGAAGGAAATCCTTCCCTAGGAAGTACCGAGTGGATACAGTGAAGGGAAAACTGACAATGATTACGGACCATGATTATACAATTTACTGATATAGATAATACCACTGAGTAGGTATGCCGGGAAAAGTGTTAATACGTTAGAGGTAATTTTACAGCAACAGCAAAACAAACACCTCAGGGAATTAGCGTCCCTGGCTTGAGGGTTTAGGGTCATGGTTTTATGGAACAATAAAGGCAGCTGGCCTGATCCTGTTCTGACAAGTTCCTGTTGTATTTCCTAACTTGGAGAGTCGTCTCAGGGGTCTCAGAAGTTTCAGAGTGGCCATACAAGATACAGCAAGTGGTCTCTTCACCTGGTGCAGCAGAGAAATGAGCACCAGGTATCAGAAAATGACCTGGATGCAGATCAGATTGCTTCACCTGAAACCAGGAAAACCGCATGCTGCCATGCTACAAGACGCAATGTTTCATCCAGGGAGGGTTTAGTGTACGGAGCAAAAAAGGAAAAATGTAAAACAGAATTTCAAATTCCTTGGGAATCTAATCCGTTGAGACTAGAAGAACCCCTGGATCCATGGCCCAGAAATAAAGAACATTGTACTTTTAGAGATTTGTATGACATCAGACTGACACAACAGTAACTCTACAGTACAAAGGTCAGGGGACAGTGCATCGAGTCTAAAGGGGGTGAGACAATTCAGGCAGATAAGCCAAAAAATACAACGTGAAGAATGAAAATACTGTCACTGAAGTGTACATGCAGAAATTGTTAAATAGCTATTATGCTTTTGCTTTGCATGTTTTTTTGCAAAATAACAGTTTTTTAAAGCATGAGAGGGATTTTGCCATATACTAAATAACCTAGACAACTGGTAGATGTTTTCATATAAATCACCCACAGTTTCTCAAAAAATTAATAGGAGGCATCAGCATTCAATAAAATATACTCAGACATGGAAGAACTAATTGCAGTATTTTCAAAAATTGTAAAATGGAACTTTATACTCAGTATTGATATTATCATTTGTACCTTTTAGTTTCTGTGGGAAACTTGCTGCCACAAGGAGAAATGTACCTCAGACACTTATCACGAATTTACAAATTATAATGGGTCAGGGATACTTAAATATAACATGAGAGAGCGTCAATTAAAACGCTCTAGGCACTTCTAATAAAACCTTTTCCTTATCCACTCATAAATGTCAGAAACTGACACAGAAAACAGCAAGTTTTAGACCTTATGAACAGAAGCAATACTAGAAATAGAATATTCATTTTTAAATTATCTATCTTTCTTGGTACTACATGTCTATTTTCTAATTTTAAAATCAGAAAAATATTAGCTCTTTATTAAGAATGAGCTTGAATTATCATTATTAATTAAAATTAATAATACTCTGTTGATCAAACAGCATTTTATTGTTATGTTAATTCAACTGTTCATACTCGAAGGGCATGCATAACAAACTGAATCCCCAGGATCGCACTATGATAAATAAATATAAATATTGACCTCTACTGGCAACATATCAAGTTGTTTAAATCCCACTAGAAAGTTATACCCATAAAAGAAAACTTTTATAAGCTTAGTGCTCTTCTCTTACACATCCATTTCTCATCTATATTTTTTCAGATTGACATTCCTTTTAATATTACATATACTACATGCACATAATTTGAAAATTGATCATTATACTAAAATAAGGTGAAAACCACTACTAGAAGAGAGGAAATTATTAAATCATAAAATAGTACATGGAAAGCTCTCTATAATAATTAAGTTAATAAAGAATATCAAAGCTGGATAAATTTACCTTTTCTGCATTGTAATATAAAGATTTCAAAGTGGTAAACAAAGGTGGGCAGCCTTTGCTGAGGTGAGCCCTCAGGAACTTATCCATTAGTTCTCTAAATTTTTCACCTAGAAACAAAAGTGTACTTTGTTATACTTTGATCAGCAACAGAGTTTTAAAATGATTTCATAAACCACCCCTAAGCAAATAGTTACGTCAGCATCCTTTCTTGTTTGTTATCACCAAAAAGCACACCACCCAATATTTCAGTTCTAGGTTCAAAGTATTCTTAAGAAAAACTTCGAAAGATATGTAAACAAAATAATTACAGTATGTTTCATAAACTCTATCAGAGTCAGTTTCTACAACGGGAAACTCAAACACTCTGCAAACTACAAGAAGAATACACTGCAAGCCGTACTATATTCAAGCTACACGGAAATGTCTCTAAAACCCTACCGTGGTGAAGGTATGGGCGCTCTAGCAACGTGGGGCTGAAGAAACTAGCTGGTGCTTGGCTATCAGAAAGAACAGCGGCTGGGCTCTTAAACTCCTTGTCTTCAAGCAAGCAGCCAGCTAAGGGAGGCATCAACCAAGTCCACATGGAAGAGTGCACCAGCCTGTGTGCTCCAAGGACGCGAACACGAAGCAGGGAGTGGTTTCAGAGCTTAGATTGTGCACACCTGGTTTGCAGAAGGCTCTGGATGGTAGTGGAAACCCAGAATCCATCTGCAGGGTCCACATATGAATTAAGCCTGCAGTGAACCCCCACTAGCCCAGTTAAAGGATCTGAATAGCCCTGTTAGCAGACAGAGAGCACTGTGTGAAGTACATTATGGCAGATGTAAGGAAGTGAAAACGTAATGTCTTAGCATTTGATCTCCTTTTAGACCCCTTTTAAAGTTGGCCCAGTGCGTCTACTCCAGCACTCCCTCAATGCATGAATACTTTCTTTTATTAAATTGGCACTCTATGATGCTCACTCTTCCGACACAACTGCTGAAGCCAAAGCGGGTGAACAAGTAAATGTGGTGAAGAAAGCTGATGGTGCCCAGCTATCAAAAGATAGTGACTGGGGTCTTAAAGGCTTGAAGATAAACAAGCGGCCATCTAGCTCAGAAGCAAAAAAGCCCACATGGAGGAAGCACACCAGCCAGTGCGATCACGAGGTGCCAAGGGACCAGGTATAAGGCACCATGCAAAAAAAAGATATATATATGTATGTATATGTGTGTGTGTGTATATATATATACCATATTGAATGAAGGGGGAAGAGCAGAGTGGAGACCCAAGGCTCAAGTGTCGGCCACTGGAGAACCCCTCATAGAGGAGTTTAGGAGAGGAGAGGGGTCAGTCAGGGTGCGAGGTAGTACCGATGAAGAACACAGCTTTCCCCCAGATCCTGGATGCTTCCTCCCCCCAACTACCATGATCCAAATTCTACCTTGCAGGACTGGATAGGGCAGAGATTGTACACTGGTGCATGTGGGGGCTGGAGGCACAGGGAATCCGGGGTGGATGATACCTTCAGGACCAAGGGTGTGAGGGGTGATGCTGGGAGAGTGGAGGGTGAGTGGGTTGGAAAGGGGGAACTGATTACAAGGATCCACATGTGACCACCTCCCGGGGAGATGGACGGCAGAGAAGGTGGGGAAGGGAGACTCCGGATAGGGCAAGATATGACAAAATAACAATGTATAAATTACCAAGAGCACATGAGGGAGGGGGGAGCGGGGAGGGAGGGGAAAAAAAGAGGACCTGATGCAAGGGGCTTAAGTGGAGAGCAAATGCTTTGAGAATGATTGGGGCAGGGAATGTGCGATGTGCTTTATACAATTGATGTATGTATATGTATGGATTGTGATAAGAGTTGTATGAGCCCCTAATAAAATGTAAAAAAAGGAAAAAAAAAAGAAAATGATTAGGGCAAAGAATGTACAGATGTGCTTTATACAATTGATGTATGTATATGTATGGATTGTGATAAGAGTTGTATGAGACCCTAATAAAATGTTTAAAAAAAATAAAATTAAGTTGGCCCAGTTAAAAAAAAAGTGAAGGAAGAAAAACAGTGAAGCCCCTGGTGAATCCCGCTGTCCATGGACCAGGGATGGGAACTGCCTGGCTATCATGAAGAGTGCATTGGAAAGTGGATTGTTGTAGACGCAGTTGGGTTAAAAGTTAGCAGCTTATTATTTGATCTCCCTTAGGATCCATTTAAATTTGCTCTAGTATTTGATTATTTTTGGCATTTTTTCCACTGAAGATTTTTGTTTTACTTATTCTTGTTAGTTTTTGTTTTTTGTATTAATGTTTTTCTGTGTATGAAATCCAGAATAGGCAAATCTACAGAGACAGTAACTGGATTAATGGTTCATTGGAGGTCTGGCAGGGGAGGTCGGGAAGAAATGGAGAGCTAATATGAGGAGAGCAAAAATGAAGAAAATGTTCTAAAACTGACTGCCCAACTCCTACAGACGTAACTGAACTACTGACTGGTATAATATGTAAAGTATATGACAATAAAACTTCTGAAAACAACAAAAAAACCCTACACTGGTATTTACAAATGTCTTTCAAACTAAGGAATTATTTACTGCCATTCATTCATCTCACAGTCCTGTATTACTCATATGCTCTCTGCCATTCCGTCCGTTCTGACTCAGAGTGGCACCATGGGACAGAGCAGACGGGTCCGTGGATTTTCAAAACACTAACTTTTCAGAGGAGAAAGCCTCATCTTTCGCCCAAGGAGCAGCTGGGGGTCCCAAACTGAACTTGCAGTGAGCAGTTTTGCATCAGCCATTAAGCCATCACTTCCATCAAGCCCATCTGACTCACAGCGACCGAGAGAACAGGGTAAAATTGCTCGTGTGGGTTTCCCAGACTCAACCCTTACTGGAGTAGAAAGTCCCATTCTCACCTACTGTTGCCAGTCAGCCATTGTGCTAGGCGCTGGAGATGTAGGTAAAACAGGGTTTTTAACAGTTGTAATTAAGACAGGGTGGGGTTTTCTTGGTTTGTTTTTCAAATCCTGTCCTCATAAAATTTTACATTCTAGTTTTGGTGAGAAAGACAATAAGGGAAATAATGTAAAATATACCTAAGACTGAGCCCAGGGAAACCTAGTATTAGAATTAAAAAAATACCTATTTGTCACACCAAATAAATAATTCTATCATTGCTAGAGCTATTTATTTGATGTGGCAATTTATTTGATACCTTCCCTTTATCAAATTTTTTTATTTAGCTTATCAGAAATTTGGTGACCATTTTCGAGAATAGGAAAAAAATTTAATACAAAGGTTCTTTCAAGAGTCTTTCAAAAGAGTAAACTTTTTTATAAGAATAGGTTAATATATAATATGTAAGAACATGGTTTTACCCACATACTAAAAAAAAAGGACATGTTTGTTATGAATGGTTTATCGTAAAACAAAGGCTGTTTAAAGGAACTCAGGGGTTTTTCAGCCTCTGGTGGTTTCTGATACTGTAAATCAGTGGTTCTCAACCTTCCTAATGCTGCGACCCTTTCATACGGTTCCTCATGTTGTGGTGACCACCCCAACCAGAACATAAATTCTGTTGCTACTTCATCACTGTCATTTTGCTACTGTGATGAATCAGGCCACCCCTGTGAGAAGGACCTTCGAGCCCCACCAGTTGAGAACCACGGCTGTAAATCTTTGTAGAAGAGCCCTGGGGCCGAAGGGGTCAGATGGCAGGCTACTAACCTCAACATCAGCAGCTCCAAGACAAGCTACTCCCCAAAGAAAAACGTGGCTTTATACTCCCATAAAGATCTAGTATCAGAAGCCCACAGGGCAGTTCTACTCTGTGCTCTTTTTGGAGTAAGTCTGATGCCCTGGGCTTGTACACATAACTATAATCCCAGTACTCTTCAATATCATGGGGCACCAGAAGACAAATCCCAGACCTTAGCTGGAACACTGCATTAATAGGCACTGTGATTTAAAAAAATATAACCAAATCAGTAATATAGAAACAATGGTAAATGCGAATTCAAAAACAAGTCCGTGTAGGACTTCATTATTCAGAGCTGTTGTTGTTGTTAAAGGCTGTTGAGTCGTATCTGACTCGCGGTTGTCCAATGTAGCGCAGAATAGAACACTGCCTGGAACAGCACAAAGAAAAAGAGCTGCACCCCCAAATCCCAACAACCTAAAGTGGTTATTTTTATTTGTGACTAGCCATGTTGAACAAAAGTAAGCATACTCATACAATTAATTAGATATCATAAAATTTTCCGATAGAAATGTAAACTTGAGGGGAAAGATATCAAATATTTTAAAAGGCACACCATTCATGCACTCCCTGTTTGCAATATTCTCTACTCTTTCATCAGCTCACATAGCCCTAGATCTTTCGAAACTCACTCTCCAGACAACACAAAACTTCATTCTGGGCTAGATACACAGCCTTTCTTCTTTAAAATCAAGAGCGGTTTCAGAGATGAAAGCTTTCCACACGTTCTCTGGTTTAAGCAGAAGTGAACAATACTGAAGTAGGCACAAGATGCTGCTGCTTAAAGGGAGGCCTAAGCCCCCCACCTACTTGGTGTGTGGCCAAGGACAATAACTTGGTTCACTCACAAACCCCAGATCCGCCACTATGAAGTGAGGGAGCAGTAACAGCCCGCCCGTCATGACAGGGCTTGCTAGCATGGCTTCAGCAAGATGACAAATGCAAAGCCCCAAGCACAGCCTCTGGCTTAACCACTCAGGAAGGGTCAGTTATCATGACCTGCCCTGAGATCTGCCAAATATTGTTTTTCTACAGCTAAAAATCTGTTTTCCATACTTAGAAAACAAACATTTTCTATTTACAATGTGTGGAGTTATTTTTTCCTTTTGTAAATTTGTGGGAAAATGGAACTAAAAGATAATGGGATTTTTTTCCATGAATATTTTGAAAGCCCTTCAGATTTTGGAAGTTACTCCAATCTCCTCTTCTTGGTCCACTTCCTTGGTCTATTTACACCTTACTGACAGGTTCCACTTAAAAGACAACACACCAATTCTCAATTATTCACAATATTGACAAAGCTTCTTCTCTCTTCCATGCTACTGTGACTGAGCGGCAATGAGAAAGAATAAGGAAGCTCTTCGTGTGCTGAGACAAGACTCATCCCCAAGAGAGCAGGTGAAAAGCAAAGCAAAGCTAGGTGAAGTGCAACATCTGCTGCTGCTTTGTTTAGGGGAAAACAAATAGGGGGTGGCGACAGACATCCTCCCCCCCACACACCTCTATCTGTACATGCACAGTGTATTTCTGGAAGAATACAAAATCAACTGGTCATGACAGCTGTTTCCACAAGAGGGACCCTGGTGGCCAGCGGCGGCAATGAGAGGACACTTTCCGTTATAAGCCCTTGGAACTGTCTGACGGAGATACCGCCTAAATAACAAGCCCACGCACAGCTACTCGGCAGTTTAGTCACCCACCACAGCCCACAATTACGATTTGTCATTTATTTCATATTTTTCTCTAATATGAATAACGCTTTTTCAGGAAAATAATTATCTCCCTCTTTCCTGGCTATTTTCTAAAGAATGTTTCAGTATCCCATGTGAAAGATAAATCATTTTTCATAAGTGCTTGTTTAACATCTCACAAAATAAGTTCTCTGATTTCATAGATGCTATGCTATGTGACATTCATGAAGAAGTTGTCCCACATCCCCTCAGAAGGGTCCCAAGGAAGGGATGAGTCAAGGGATGAGTGAAGTATAACACAGATGAAACACACAAGATTCATCTGGTTCCTGGAGGCTCCCTCGCCCCTCACTATCATGACCTCAGTCCTGCCTTTCACCACAGGCCAGGTGTGACACGTTGAATCCAAGTCAGATAAACCCCTCAGGAACAGAAATGAAGTAGCGATACAAGGAGGATTGGAGGAAAGTGGGGAGATGGGGTGGAGTGGAACTGTGGGAGAAAGGATACAGTGGTCAGTTTAATATATGAAATTAATAATACTTATAATTTATCAAGGGGTCATGAGGGTGGGAAGAGGGGAGGGAGAGTAAAAAGAGGAGCTGATACCAAGGGCTCAAACAGAATGTAAATGTTTAGAAAATAATGATGACAACATATGTACAAACATGCTTGATATAACTGATGTGTCATAAGAGCCCAATAAAATGATCTTTAAAAAGTCCCAATAACCATTGCTAAAAGAATCCCTATGAACAAGAAGATCAAATGGTTTCTGGTTCCATCAAAGGATAACGCCGATGAAATGTCACTTTTGATTAGTAGTGTTCTATTGTGTTAGCACCGTTAGAGTTCACATTCTCACTCTAAGGAGCCCCGGTTGACAGGAGTGAAGCATCCAGCTGCACTTGTTCGAAAGCACAAGCCCCTAAGCAGTCTCCTTCTGTCAACACTCAGTGTTGGAAACCCAGGGATTGTTCTCTGTCCCACAGTCACTACGAGTTAGAATCAACTTGGGCACAATGGGAGTGGGAATTCTTACACTGGATTACTTCCTTCCCTCCCACCAACCCTCAGTCAACAAAGACTAAAAGAATATCATAAATTAAACTGGGTATTTTGAAAAGTCACTTTATCCCTATGTTATAGTCACAGAACTTAATGTTTTACCGTTGGGAGCTGGCCCAGGCCTTCTGCTGTAGCCACTGCTCTGTACGTATCCAGCCTTTGGATCCATGAAATAAAGCCTTAGAAAACTTCTACTGCACTTGTACTCTCAAATTCCACCAGTTCTCGCTTCTGATAATGCTGAGCTACCTCTCCTGTCACACATAAACACCTGAGAGGGTTTGAAAAGTTCATGGAGAAATCCCAATACCTTTTCACTGCATTGCCCACATACGCTGAAATCACTAAGCTACAGAGGGCTCATTCATACTTCTAGAGAGGCAAACCATCTGCATGAAGTATTCAACTTTTTCAGACACAATTCCACCCTGCAAGGCTGGCTAGACCAGCGGATGTGCACTGGTACAGATAGGAACTGGAAACACAGGGAATACAGGGTGGATGATCCCTTCAAGACCAGTAGTGTGAGTGGTGATACTGGGAGGGTAGAGGAAAAGTGGGTTGGAAAGAGGGAACCGATTACAAGGATCTACATGTGACCTCCTGCCTGGGGGATGGACAACAGAGAGATGGGTGAGGGAAGACATCAGACAGGGCAAGATATGACATAATAATTTATAAATTATCAAGGGCTCATGAGGGAGAGGGGAGCGGGGAAGGAGGGGAAAAACTGAGCTGATGCCAGGGGCTTAAGCGTAGAGCAAATGTTTTGAGAATGATGAGGGCAATGAATGTACAGATGTGCTTTACACAATGGATGTATGGATGGATTGTAATAGAATTGTATTGAGCCCCTAATAAAATGATTTAGAAAAAAAAGTTCAAAAGCAAAAAACAAAAAAAAACTTTGTAAATACATGTTCTTTGAGAACTTCACAGTAATGTTAACCTGAAAGCGCAGGTTATCAGACCCCTCAACTGAGACCTGTCTCATAAAAAGGTCCGTCTAGTATTTCAGAGACAAAGTGTTGAGAGAATCCAGGATGGCTCCATTTTAAACTGAATCACACTTTACAGTGAACAGCAGGTTGCAGTAAAAGATATTTCCAACTATGTACTGAGAGGTTGTAGTACACTTTGTTGACTACACAAGTAAATTTAGGCAGTGTAAATTTGATACCCTATATTTCACAATAGAAATAGAAAATAAAGTCTTGTTTCAATAATTTTCCCTAAGAGACTAATGATGAATACATCTCAAGCCCAGAATGTGAGAAATCAGTGCCCACAGGGTGAAATAGGAGGCAAGCCAGGAGACTGAGAGAAGGAACCAAACCCCCGGGCCACATAGGACATGGTGCCATGTCTATGCAATGCCCCAGACAGGCAAATCCAGACACAGAAAACAGTCCGGTGCTGAGGGAAAACTACTGCAGTGGTTCTCAACCTGTGAGTCGTGACCCCTTTGGGGTTTGATCAACCTTTTCACAGGGCTTTCCCGATTCATCACAGTAGCAAAATGACAGTGATGAAGGAGCAACGAAAATAATGTTATGGCTGGGGGTCACCACAGCATGAGGAACTGTATGAAAGGGTCATGGCATTAGGAAGGTTGAGACCACTGAACTATTGGATCTGGGTGGGAGATTTTTCTGAAACCAGATAGTGGTGATGACTGTACAACTCTGTAACTAAATATACTAAACACCCCTGAACTGGGCACTTTTACAGTGTGTGAATTGTATCTCAATAAAAAAATTTAAGCATGTAGTTGATATGAGCCTAAGCATCTTCCATTAAACACTTTTTCCCAGGAAATGCTCCTCCCTGCTGCATATCCCTCTGTGGAAAATGCGCAACGCACATAGGAAAAGCGCCAAGAAAACCAGTCGACTGCTGTGAGATTTCCCCTGCCTCCTCGAGCTGGCCTGAGAGCATCCCAGTGCACCCCCGCCCCTGCCAGCCCTGTTCATTATCACTTGGTGGTTCCTGAAAAGCACCAGAAAAGCCTGCTCTCAGTAGCTCACAAAGTTTAAAAAAAAGAGGGGGGGGTGGTCAGAAGAATCCTATTCAGCTCTAGAACTGCAATGCACGTGTAGACTATCAGGAGCACCGGTGAGGCCAGCTGGGATGTGAACTCACGAGGTGCTCTAGAGGAGAAACAGGAGGCAGGCAGCTTCCCTAAAACCTGGCAGCCCTCAAGCCCCAGTCAGCCTTAACGAGCTGCTATGAATTGCAATTAACATGATGGCAGTGGATTTGGTTAGTGAAAGATGAATTTTTAACTGGCTTGTTTTATAAGGTCTAATCTAAAAAATACTTCACATATTTTAAGTGCGTCTTTAATTTCCATTATTATTTATCAAAAACTATAGCCCACATATGTAAACAAACATTTCTATTGTAAATGAGAATTCATTAGAAAATTTACAATCTCCTGCTCACCAGAATAAAGATTTTTAAAGTTCTGTTAGTTTTCTAGAGTCTGACTTGTAACCAAGAAATATTAGAAGTCCAATTTTAATCTATAGCATTTACAAGATAAAATAAAGAGGGATTTAAAGAGGAAAAAAAGCACAATTGTCTATAAATGTATCACTATTTAGAGAGTTAATATACTCTCTCTGCTACCCAGACCAAAAGCGAATGAATGGAGCTAAATGCAACAGCTTGGATCCTGCTCTCAAGCGTACTGGTGTGGGATAAAAGCGCACCATAGAAATCATTCCACCAGCTCACTGGATGTTCAAAAGCAGTTTGCTGTTTGCTTCCTTTTGAGGGATGCAAGGTACTTTACGTTCTGTAAAGAAAAGCAATTGCATGACTGGAAGTAAGCATCAGGAAAGGGGTTCCCTCTGAGGAGAGCGGGCCTTCCAGGGGAATGGTGATGCTCCTTATCTTAAACACTGGGGACACGAAGGGTTCACTGCTCGGAGTTCATATCTAAACCAACCCGAATTCTTGCCATCGAGTCAATTCGTACTCATGGCGACCCTACAGGACAGGGTCAAGCTACTCCTGTGGGTTTCCGAGACTGTAATTCTTTGCAGGAATAGAAAGCCCTGTCTTTCTCCCTTACATCTAAAAGGCATGAAACTTCAAAACTCCCATTACTTACATCACAATATAATTTGTAATCAGTTCTGCAAAGTACAATTTACCTTCCAATTCTGTTGCTTTTTAAGATACATAAGAAAGACAATTATGTAAATATAATTCCTAATACTCCAAACCAACTTTACTATAGCTATACACTGAAGAAGCATACCACTATTAACATACATATACATAATAAGATTAATAACTGGTCACCCCCACCCCCAGATTGGGATAGATATAAACTCTATACCAGAAACCGTGTTTTCCCCACAGAAGCCATTTTAAATTCTGAATGCCACTAAGCAATTTCAACCATTACACTAGTAGTGCATAAGAGCTACCCTAATATTACCTGGAACGAGGTTCAAAGGCAGTCTTCTTGGCGACATTGCTCTAGGATGCTGCTGACTAATTTCTTCATAGACTTGAAGCCTCTCTTCTAAAGTGCCTGTGACCAGGAAACAGGTGTGAGATGCAGAGCACAAAAACTCTATGGATGGCGAGACTTAGATGCATTTAAAATGATCAAGCTGTAAATAAACTGACACAATCAATTAAAAACCCTGTTATCCTAAGAACAACATTAAAGCACTGGTGTGGTAAAATATTATAAACCATCAGTCATCTTTGTTAATCAGTCTCAACTTTTTCATCTCAACAGAGTCTACATCTAACTCAAGATACACACCCGCAGGACAAACTCAAGACTGCTGTCCTTCTCTTACATTCTTTAACACACACCAAATTTTTAAAAAAAGAAATGTTTTATATGTAAAAGATGAAGCAAATTTCTATGGTAGCCAATGAAACTTCAAGAACCGCTATTCAAAGTATAAAACATTTTCTCAATTATGATATAAAATATTCTTCTATTACAAAATTCCATTTTCCCACCTAAATGAACCTAATCTCAGAGCAGCACCAGACTATCTATATAAAAACTGTTACTATACAATAAGGAAGGTATGGGAAAGCAATCCCGAGGGAAATATGACTAAGACTCTATTCCCTAACTCTGAACAGAGGGAATCTAGAAAGCTAGGATTCCACATTAGGAAAGCCACCACTTAGGTAAGTTAGAGAGAAAGTCCAAGTACATTACCCTGCTTTAAATATAACTCCCACAGATTCTCGCCTTACAACTATGCTGCCTTAAAGTGAGCACATGGTTGATTCTGTCTCCCTACAGAAGCAGATATTCTTGTTGGCTCCTCCCGCAGTGGCAACCATCCCCACCTCATGCCTTCTCCCAATGCAGGTAATAGGTTTCCTCACCTATGCGCTCAGGGACTTTAGTGTGGTTCCCACCCACCTGTGACTACTGAATATGCATGGTTTTTGGCTACCTACAAAAGCCCCCTAACAGGAAAGCTGCTCTCTATCCTCCTCCCTCTCTCGGAGCAGACCTGGCTGTTGAGATCACGGCCATCCGGAGCTGAGCATGCTACCATGAAATGTGTCTGACTCCTTTATTTTATCTTCTCTATTTTCTATGACTTTGATCTTAAGATATCGGAACCGTACAATTGCACCGACGAGCCCCATGATTGTTCGAGGCTAGTTTACTCTAACAGGAAGATCTGGGTCTAATTCATTAATTTAAAGAAAAATACTGCAACATTTACAAAGATATACTTATGTGCACTATCTTATACTCACATCAGCAATAAGATAACTTACAGAAGACTTTTAAGAAAATGCAAAACTGAAGTTTTCATTCAGAGTACAGAATTATAATTGTCCCAAGAAGAGCTCCCTTGGAGCCAGCAAGCAATCTCCATAGGAAATATGGTGCTTAGTATCAAAATATAATTAAAGCACTGCCGTTTAAGAGGTAACACTTGACTGTATCTAAACTCTTTCCTTCCCCCAATAATAATGTTTTGGAGCTCCAATGTGGTCATATTTGAAAATCTGGGGTTTGTAAAAAATAATTTCATGGTGTATTATGATTTGGAGACTTCATTAATGACTTATTACACAAAGGCTGTTGTAGAATAAAATATCTTTTTAAAGTCTTCATTACTAATATCTAATCTTAGAGAATGACAAGCTTAAAGTATAAAGAAGTTTCCCACTCCCCCAGTTGTTTTATAAACGTAGTTAAATTGGCATTAAGACAAAACCAAACAATTTCAATGCCCTACGTGAAGTCACATTTGGAGCTCCAGAACTTACCATGGGGGAGAAAAGATCCTAAGGAACCTAAAAAGATAAAGTAGTATAATTAGTTTTGTAATCAAGACATTTTATAACAGCCAAAGATATTGCCACTCACTTACTGAAACATTAAACACCTTTATTATTAATTATAGTATCAGTAACTTAGGCATGACAGGTTTCCTGTTTCTCAGATACAGGCAGTCCATGGGTTATAAACCAGATCTGTTCCTGTGTCTTTTAAGAATTTCTAAGCCAGTCAGGAAAGGTGGGTATTTAGTCTGGACAGTGAGTTTTGGTATAGGGAAGAGCCCTCGCTGGTGCCGCGCGAGTGAAGCACTTAGCTGCTAATCAAAAGGTCAGCAAGTTCAAGCCACCAGAGGCCCCACAAGGGAGAAAGGAGCTAGTATGCATTCTGTAAAGATTTACAACCTTGGAAACCTTATGAGACACTTTTACTCAATCTTGTGGGGTCACTATGAGTCAGAACTGACTAAACAACAGGGGTTGTTTCAGCTTTGGGGTTTAGTGCAAGAAAAGGCTCAGTCTCTGCAGTGATTTAAAAGTGGCAGGTGCTAGTGAAGGTGGTGTGATGAAGACTTTGTTGGGAGTGGTGTACTGGAAGAAGCCCGCATTGTAGTGGTTAAGAGTCGGGCGGCTCACCCCGTGATCAAGAGTTCCAAATGACCAGCCCTCCAAGGGAGAAACACGAGGCTTTCTACCCCAGTACAGAGTTCTGGTCAGAAACCCCCAGAGGAGCGCTACCCTGTGAGTCAGAACTGGCTCGAGGGCCGTGAGTGTTGAGGGTGGGTTTGAAACAGCACGCCCAGGGGCTCAGAGGTGGCAGCCCACCACATGGCTCTGAATGTAGGCAGCTTCCACCATGAGACCTGTATATACTCTCCCCTATCAGACCCTCAAAAGGGCTCACTCCAGATCCCGGTCAGTTTCTGCTCCCGTTCCCTTGACAATAATTCCCTCTGCATAAATTCCGGTCTAGTCCTATCTTCGTTGGTCAAGACAGAACTGGGGGAAGGTCTGCATTAAAGGGCCAGTAGGAGTTGTTCATAAGTCAGTCATAACCCAAGGGACTATCTAGAATGGCCTATCAGTATTATAACTGCTATCATTGTACAGATGGTAACAAAATGTTAATTACATTTTAAACAATGTGTGATACTATATTTTAAATAAAAGCATAAATTCTGACTTAATTTTTAACAGTTATTAGAATACAACAAAAAGTCTTTTCTTACGACTCATACTACTATAAATGAATATGGGTACTCATTTGTACACTTTTCAATGTAAAATTCTGCTGTTTCACTATGCTCAAATGACAGTGTCATAGTTATTTCTGCCATATCATTATTCATGAGCAAATAAAATTTTAGAAAAACTAACTAGTTTTAACAATAGTGAATTAGAAAGATATCAGTGGAGATTTAGATTATAAACTAGACTTTTACACATGGTCAAGTCTATCTACCTTCAAAGGAAGTATATATCATTTTGCTTTATAGAAACGAGTGTGCAATTAAGAGAACAAATTTCATACAGTGGTTATACAATACAGACACTCAGGAAAATATCTTTGCCCCAATTCTTATGTTTTGAGGTTGAGGGCAACAGACCTCTACTTCTTTACAAGTGTTGAAGAATTATGACTTTCTTGGGGGAAAATTTTTTTAAAAGAGGAGAACATTCATTTTATTTCCCCATCTCTCTATTTAGTTAATCTGAATTGGTAAGAGTTTAATTTTACTAGGTCAAGGGATCTAAAACACCTTAAATGTAAATATATAAATTTGACTTCTATGGTTAACCTATAATTTTAAGGAAATGGAAAAACAAATGCTAATACTAAAAAACTTGTCTTCCAGTTACAGTATTACATTTTTATTACATAACTACTCCCTAAGAGAAAGTAGGAGAGAAAAACCTTTACATACTAAGTTGTAGAGCTTTCTCCAAGCCTTCATAATAATACCAGTTTTCTGCATTGCGGTCAATCAAGTTTTTAAACACTTCACTGGCTTCTTTCAATCGTCCTAATTTCAACAGCATTTCCCCTAAAATGAAATTTAAAGTCACATGCATTTTACTAAACATTAAATATGTCTTTGTTCTCATAGATTGTGTTAAGTACCACTAGAGTATGTCTATGAAAGAGAACTCTATCTCTCTGTGGGGCAAGTGGCAATTTATGTAATGAAGTAGAAGTTAACATATAGTTTGCCTTCAGCTATGAACCTGTCCTAACACATTCCACCAACTGATGGACAGTTATCAGACGAACATAGGTCTGGACCCAAGTAGACATGTAACTAATTTGTTAAGCAAAATCTTTGCATTGCACACATTTTAAATACCCTTTAAGATACCATATATACTCGTGTATAAGCCGAGTTTTGCAGCACATTTCTTTTTCTTTTTAAATCATTTTATTGGGGGCCCGTATAATTCTTATCACAATCCATACATACTCCATTGTTGAAAGCATATTTGTTGCCAACATCATTCTCAAAACATTTGCTTTCTGCTTGAGCCCTTGGTATCAGCTCATTTTTCCCCTTCCTCCCCGCTACCTCCTCCCTCATGAACCCTTGATAATTTATAGATTATTATTTTGCCCTATTTTACCCACTCCCTTCACCCATTTTTCTGTTGTCCATCCCCCAGGGAGGTTTTTTTGTTTTGTTTTTAATTTTTTATTCGGGACTCATACAGCTCTTATTACAATCCATACATACATCAATTGTGTAAAGCATATCTGTACATTCTTTGCCCTCATCATTTTCAAAGAACTTGCTCTCCACTTAGGCCCTTTGCATCAGGTCCTCTTATTTCCCCTCCCACCCCTCTCCCCCTCCCTCATGAGCCCTTAATAGTTTATAAATTATTATTTTGTCATATCTTGCCCTGACATCTCCCTTCACCCCCTTTTCTGTTCTCTGTCCCCCAGGGAGGAGGTCACATGTAGATCCTTGTAATGGGTTCCCTCTTTCCAACCCACTCTCCCTCTACCCTCCCAGTATCGCCACTCACACCCCTGGTCCTGAAGGTATCATCCACCCCCCCAAGGGAGGTTTTATGTACATCCTTGTAATCGGTTCCCCCTTTCCACCCCACCCACCCGGTATCGCCACTCTCTGCACTGGTCCTGAAGGGATCATCTGTCCTGGATTCCCTGTCTCCAGTTCCTATCTGTACCAGTGTACATCCTCTGGTCTAGCCAGATTTATGAAGTAGAATTGGGATTATGTTAGTGGCGGGAGGAAGCATTTAGGAAGTAGAGGAAAGTTGTGTTACATCGTTGCTACACTGCACCCTGTCTCATCTCCTCCCTTGACCCTTCTGTAAGGGGATGAAGGGGATGTCCCAGTTGCCTACAGATGGGTCTTGGGTCCCCCTAATCTGCACTCCCCCTAATTCACAATGATTTCATTTTTGTTCTTTGATGCCTGATACTTGACCCCTTCAACACCTCATGACCACACAGGCTGGTGTATTTCTTCCATGTGGACTTGGTTGCTTCTCAGCTAGATGGTCGCTTGTTTAGCATCAAGCCTTTAAGATCCCAGATGCTGTATCTTTTGATAGCCGGGCACCATCAGCTTTCTTCACCACTTTTGCTTATGCACCCATTTGTCTTCAGTGATTGTACTGGGAAGCACACAATATGATCTTTTGTTCTTTGATGTGATACCTGATCCCTTCGGCACCTCATGATAGCACAGGCTGGTGTGCATCTTCCATGTGGGTTTTGTTGATTCTGAGCTAGATGGCCGCTGGTTTACCTTCAAGCCTTTAAGACCCCAGATGCTATATCTTTTGATAGCCGGGCACCATCAGCTTTCTTCGCCCCATTTGCTATGCACCCGCTTTGTCTTCAGCAATCGTGTTGGGAAGGTGAGTATCATGAAATGCCAGTTTAATAGAACAAAGTGTTCTTGCATTGAGGGAGTACTTGTGTGGAGGCCCGATGTCCATCTGCTACCTTAATCCTAACCCTACACATATATGCACATAAATCTATTTTCCCATCCTCATATAAAATATATTTACATATGTATATGCCTTTGTTAAAACCTCTATAAATGCCCTTTGCCTCCTAGTTCTTTCCTCTATTTCCTTTTATTTTCCTCTTGTCTCACTATAATGCTCAGCCTTCATTTGGGTTTCAGTAATTCCTGTTGGTTACATTACCCTTGATCATGCCCTACCAGGCCTCCTACACCCTCCTCAACACAGATTTGGATCACTTGTTCCCTTGTTCCTGGGTTTGTTAACACCACTTCCTTTCCCTCCCACCTCCCTCTCTCCCATGTCACCCCGGAACCGTTGGTCCCGTTGTTTTTTTCTCCATATTGTTCATCCAGCTTATCTTATTTAGACAGACCTGCGGAGATAATAACATGCACAGAAACAAGACAAAACAAAACAACAACAACAAAAAGCCTATAATTAGTTCAAGGACTGTTTGTGGGCCTTTAGAAGTGTTTTCCGGTTGAGTCTGATGGGGTAGCAAGCCCTGTCCCCAAAGTCTATTTTTGGTATCCCTGGGGACTTCGTTGCTCCATTCCCCTTGCTGTTCTGTTCCATACCCTTAATGTTTTCCCTCGGTGTGGTGGGATCAGATCAGGTGCAATTCCCACACTGTGTCTCCAGTGTTGTCCCTTGTAGGGCTATGAGTCAGTGAACGACGTCATGTCTCATAGTGAGGCTGGCCATATGGTCTTCTCTGTGGATTGGCTGTGCTGAGCGGGAATGTCATCTTCAAGGCTTGGTGGGTCAGGATGTGCTCCACTCTCTCTTCTTCCCCCTTCATTGGTGCAGCACATTTTTAATGCAGTTTTTGTGGTAAAATTAGGTGCCTCTGCTGATATTAAGGTCAGCTTATACTCAAGTATATACGGTAGCTAAAATTGTTCTACACAAGAAAATTAGGTCCTAACTCCAATGAATATCTCTACCACCAAGATTAAGATTTTAATATCTTTTCATGATTAACTCATCTACTAACAATTATCGACTCACTTACTTGAAGGCGGCCTGGTGGCACGGTGTGGTAAGCACTGGACTTCTAACACACCAGTCACTCCGTGGGAGAAAGACGAGGCTATCTGCTCCCGAAAAGATTTACAGCTTCTATAAACTGGAGTCAACTTGATGGCAGTGGATTTGGCTGGGGCTTTTTTGCACCTAATTAATTTCATTTCCTTTCCAGGTCATTAAAATTAGAGAATTTTTAGAGACTCAAGGCACCACTTTATAGCAAGAAACCACACAAATCATGCTAATGTGCAGTCACCACTACGGTGCAATCCCTTTGACTAAGCCACACAAAGTGGGAATGGAAACTGGGGATCTAACCTGTCAGATGTAAAAGAAAGCACTCCTAACCCAAGAAAAAGAGTCTCAAAAAGAATATACCTCAACGTCCTGACCCCAAGATTTCCCATTCCTCAAATAATGTAACAAAAAACTCACCGAGAAAGGGCTAAAAGATTAATTGAAATCATGCAACGTGAGTAATTAGCATATGCTATACTATATAGGAAAAGTAAATAAATGCAAAGTTACTTTATAAAGCTTTATAGGTCCTAAAACTATACAGAACTTTAGTTTTAAATAGTTATTATGTAAATTTGAACATTACATTTATAATAACTGGAAAATACAATTTTGCTCAGAAAATGGATAACCAATGAACAAAGCTTCATGAAAAAGTCTGCTTCTCAAAAACCCAGAACAAAACAATCATATCACTGTGAATGAGGGGGAGTGCGGAGTAGGGACCCAAAGCCCATCTGTAGGCAACTGGACATCCCCTTACAGAAGGGCCACGGGGAGATGAGCCAGGGTGCAGTACAGCACCGATGAAACATACAACTTTCTTCAAGTTCTTTAATGCTTCCTCCCTCCACTATCATGATCCCAATTCTACCTTACAAATCTGGCTAGACCAGAACATGTACATGGATACAGGTAAGAGCTGGAAACACAGGGAATCCAGGACAGATAAAACCCTCAGGACCAATATTGAGAGTAGCCACACAGGGAGGGGAAGGGCAAGGGCAAGGGCGGGGAGATAGGGGGAACTGATCACAATGATCTACATATAAACCCCTCCCAGGAGGACAGAAAACAGAAGAGTGGGTGAAGGGACACATCAGTTAGTGTAAGACATGAAAAAATAATAATAACTTATAAATTATCAAGAGTTCATGAGGAAGGGATGTGGGGGGAGGGGAAAACATGAGAAGCTGATACCAAGGGCTCAAGTAGAAAGAAAATGTTTTGAGAATGAGGATGGCAACAAATGTACAAATGTGCTTGACACAATGGATGTATGTATGGATTGTTATAAAAGTTATATGAGCCCCCAATAAAATGATTTAAAGAAAGAAAAATCTGCTTCAGCCTTAATTGATAAACATTGTTCAACATGTTTTGAAGGAATCCTGCCTTCATAATTACACCATAATAAAATGTTCTCAAATCTTGCTTTGATAATTGATCCCAGTGTCATCATTTACTAGCCTCGCAATGTTTTGCTATGTATGGATCTATCCGATATGACGGTGGAACACACTTCTTATATATTTTACATACGGTCTATCCGATATGAAGGTGGAACACACTTCTTATATATTTTACATAGTAAATATGGATCTATCTGATATGACGGTGGAACACACTTCTTAAGGGAATGGAATCTGTAGTCAAAATGCCTGGACTTAAATACCAGCTCTACTTTGTTATGTGTCTTTTGGCAAGTCACTTCCTCAGTCCTTTCTTTACTAAAATGAGTATCTTAATAACTGTGCCATAGTTAACTATGAGAATTAAATTAACGACTTCATAATTAAGTCATCGGGATATAATGCTATAGAATAGCAAATGTTATTGAAATTCTAGGACAGGATTAGGTTTACCATTTGGTTTTACAATTTAGGCTACCTATATACTCGAGTATAAGGCGACCCAAGAATCAGCTGAGGCACCTAATTTTACCACAAAAACTGCATAAAGTGCTGAAAAACCCGGCTTATACAGTATATACGGTATTTAAAAATAAGCAAATCAACTTACCTTTAATTTCATCCACCAAAAGTTTATCACATATTTGTTTCCCATAAGCTTCTATATGTTCCAGTGATTCCTGAAACAGATCTGCCTCTCTCATCACTTGATTTTGATATAATATAAGTTCGCTATATTCATAGTCTATTTTGTTAGGAGGAACCTAGAAAAAAATGGACAATACAATAATGGTTTATAATTACATAAAGTAAATACAAATATCTGATTAAAAGGACCTCCTCAGAAGTATTATCACAGGCTTTTAAAAAACCATGACAAACAGTTAACACTAGAAGAGTAACTAACAAACTTTACAACAACTGATAAGATGGAGCTTCTGGTTGTGGCAAACTGGAGAGGTCTGCAAATTCTACACCCCTAAAACAAGGACAAAGCAGTTAGGATCCTAAGGGATGCATAAAAAATACATAAACTGAACAATACTCAGTTTAGTAAGAGCAATATAAAATTTTTTATAAAACACTTTAATTTCTACATACTAACAATGAACAACCAAAAAGAAATTATGAAAACAGCTTGATTCATAAAAGCATCATACAAAGAAAATGATTAAAACTTAAAGAAGCAACACTTATATATGGGAAAACTACACAACACAGTCAAGAAAAATGAAAGACCTAAATAAGTAAAAAGACATTCATTCCATGTTCACAGGTTAGAAGACACAATATTCTTCAGCTGGCAAGCTTCCCTAAGTTAGTCTATATAGTTGACGCTTTACCAACTCTTAGCAAACCTTTTCGCAGACACTAAAAAGGTGGACGGTGGATGATGACTGGGAACAGTGAACACGATTCTGAGAAGAAATTTTAAAGCATTCAGGACTATAGAGCTATAGTACTCGAGGAAGTGGGGCATGGGCACAAGGCTAACTATACAGATCAATGACACAGGGCACAAGCTTCAAAAATAGCCCCCCACTATGGGCAATTGAATTGTTGACAAAGGTGCCAAGGGGAAAGGGTACTTTTTTCCAACAAGTGATGTTGCAACAATCACACAACCAAATTTCTGAAAGATTGGGGAGGAAAGAACTTAGGGACATATTTTCTATCATATAAAAAAAATGAACTCAAAATGGGCCACACATATGAAAGTGAGAGCTAAAACTAAAAAGGTAGTTTTAAAAGAGGCGAAAATATGTGTGACCTCAGGTTAGGCAAAGGTTTCTTAGCTATGAAGCAAGATCATGACCAATAAAAGGAAAAAATGATAAACTAGAATTAAAACACTTTCGTCAGAATTAAAACATTTTCTCTTGAAAAGATCATTAAAAACATGAAAAAACAATTCACAGCCTGGAACAAATTATTTGCAACTGTGTATCATATTTGCAAATCAAGAAGAACCTGTAACATAAATATTGAATTTGTGTAACTCAGTTCTACCACAAAAACTACAATTTTTGAAAATTTAGGTTGCAAACAATTTCAGGTTGACATTTCACTTAAGAAATAAAAATGTTTAATAGCACATTAAAAATGTTCAACATCATTAGTCATTAAGGAAATGCAAATTAGGACAAATGTCACTACATACCCACTAAGATGGGTAAGCATAAAAAAATAGATAAAAACTATTGGTGGCTATAGAAAATGGAAGCATCATACATTGCCAGTGGGGCTATAAACTGGTTCAGCCAATTTAGAAAATAATTGGACAGTTCCTAAAAAAGCTAAATGTAGACTTACTATGCAGTCCAGCTACTTCATTTCTAGGATCTATCCAAGAGAAATGAAAATAGGTAAGAGGGTTGCAAAAAATTCACAGAAAACTGCAACAGAAAGTCAATGGAATGTTTCCATGAAATTTTTGAAGCCCCCTTGCATGTTCACTCATCAACTATTGTACACGACTGTTCATATAATAGCATTAATCACGTTAGTCAAAACCTGGACATAATCCTTGTGTTCATCAATTGGTAACTAAAGATATGCAGCATGTCCATTTCATGGAACACTGTGTAGCACTGAAGTATAATGATCTGCTGAGACATGATGAATCTCAAAACAACCAGGACACACCATGAGGAAAAAGACTATTTTGAAGGGCTTCAAACATTCGTGACAACTTTCCGGCATCTGTTAAAGCTCCCTCGTATGGCTGACCCACACGGGCTTGAAATGCAGGCCGACATACACAGTTAGTTGTCCTGTTCCTATTGCAGTGAGCTCAGTCCACTTACAAGCCAGGGCGACACTAATCATCGCCATGTAAGCAGCTTGACTATTGCCTGAGAATATCCTTAGAACTCGGCATTGAAGTCATTTCCGGAGGTTGTGTTTCAGCCAAATAAGAGGTTTGACTTACAAAATAATAGCACGCGTGAGGGGCTTAAAAATCATTTGTGGGAAGATGGAATTAAAAGATAAGGAAAATTTTTCATGAAGTTTTAAAAGCCCCCTTACATGAGATCACACGGTTAATATTTACCCTCAAAGGAGAGAAAAGTAGGAAAAGGGAATTACGTCAATAAAAAGACAAAAGCAGAGTGTAAATTCAAAGTATGCAAATACACTGCAAAAAACCAATGGCACAAAACAATTTGTACAGAAATCAATAAAAGGGATGAAAGGAGCACACCAGCCTGTGTGATCACGAGATGTCGAAGGGATCAGGTATCAGGCATCATCAGAACAAAAAAATCTTATCATTGAGGGGAAGTGTGGAGTGGAGACCCAAAGCCCATCTGTAGGCAATTGGACAGCCCCTTACCGAAGGGTCACCGGGAGATGAGCCGGTCAGGGTACAATGTAGCAACGATGAAACATAAAACTTTCCTCTAGTTCCTAAATGCTTCCTTTCCTCCACTGTCATGATCCCAATTCTACCTTACAAATCCGGCTAAACCAGAGGATGTACACTGGTACAGATAGGAACTGGAAACACAGGGAATCCAGAGCAGATGATACGTTCAGGACCAGTGGTGTGAGTGGTGATACCGGGAGGGTGGAGGGAGGGTGGGCTGGAAACGGGAAACAGATTACAAGGATCTACATATAACCTCTTCCCTGTGGAACAGGCAACAGAAAAGTAGGTAAAGGGAGATGTCGGACAGTGCATGATATGAAAAAATATTAATTTATAAATTATAAAGGGCTCATGAAGGAGGGAGGAGTGGGGAAGGAGAGGAAAAAATGAGGAGCTGATGCCAGGGCCTTAAGTGGAGAGCAAATGTTTTGAGAATGATGAGGGCAATGAACGTACAGATGTGCTTTACACAATTGATGTATGAATGAATTGTAATAAGAGTTGTATGAGCCCCTAATGTTTTTTTTTAATCAAGAAAAGGGAATCGAATTTGCTGTGTAAGACTTTCACCTAAGACACAATATTTTTTTTAGCTGCAATGGGTAAAAACAAAATAAGAGTCGTACAGATTTTAACACATTTCTGGAAGATGGAAAAACCAACAAAGAATAAGTGATGAAGGAGGAAGGAGAAAGCCCACGCCAGGCGCTCTTACGGAGAGCACAGAGAGAATCTAATATGTCGTTACTGTTTACAAAGCAGACTCTAGCTGTTATAAACCTTGACCGCGTACAAATACAAAAGACAAACCAAGTGGCCAGGCAGAAAGGACACTCAATGGATAGCTAGCTTCGCATAATGTGGAGAGCAAACAAATCGTTCACACAGCTCATGGCATCAGATACACATATATTCTCCAAAGTCACAACTACTTTAGGTAACACAATGCTGATATAATTATATTAAGGAGGGAAGGTAATAAAAGAGCTAAATTCTAACATATGCAAAAGTTAGTAAAACGTCTAAAATAGAGCAAGATGTGCATCATTTAGGCATACAGAATGTGTACTTCCAATGTTTCTCTAAACCATCTTCTGTACAGCAAGGCAGAGAGAGGTAGAGTACATCTCTATACATCTTCTGTATTGAGAAATTACCTGACATAGGAAAGAAAAACTGTCTAACGCTCTACCAAGGACAATTAGTTTGGTGACTGGTCTCCATCCCCCGAAGAAGGGTCAACGCTTTGCTTTCAAAGTGGTCTATAAAAAGAAAATGTGCTCTTTAGCAAGATAAAAATGGAGGGCGGGAAGCCAAATGGGCAGAGTAAGGCCTCAGAGTACTGGTTTGGCATGGTGACCAGACGCCCCGTTTTTTGGCGGGACAGTCCCGATTGCATCCCGCGGCATATTATTTTAAATTCTGATTTTTGTAAAGAATGCACAACAAGCTAAGGTATACGGTTTTCAGCTGCCCTGTGGCTATTTCGCAGGATATGAGTTTTATCAATGGGTGTCCCACTGGTGTCCCGCTTTACCAATGTTAAAATCTGGTCACCTTAGGTTTGGTAGCATGGGCAATTTTAACACTGGCTGTCTAGAGTAGGGAGAGAGAATGGGGTGGAATGCTGGTTTACATGCTTCTGAGCGTGTTCTTACATTGAGAACAAGGGAGGGGCCGCACTGAACAGAGCCCTCTGGAGGAGATACAGCGGGAGAGGGGCAGAAGATGCCAATCTGGTTACGACTCAACTGTGTCGGCTGTTCACGGGGTTAATTCTGAGAGAGCAACTGTAGCTGTCTTAGTCGTAACTAAGAGGAGATGACTAAGGGGGAGGCACTGCTGGACTGGGATACAGTGGCCACCCAGATGTAAAAGGCTTTGCTATGCTGATACCTGGGGAGGATCCGAGCAAGGAAATACTTCTCTCCTGGTTAAATTTTATTAGTGGTCTGAAAAGGTGAAGCCAGAATGACCACTGGGAAAATCTGACCAAACTAAATGGACCCCTGCAGCCAACCAGAGCAGCTGATAGTTATGGGCCCTCGCACTGGTCATTTCTGCCCTATGGAGTACTCCTCAAAGCCCTGAGGGTGTACCTTTGTCCTAGTGTTCAGGCAGAAAGAATCAGGGAGTGCAGCAGAAGCAGTAGGAAAACAAGCAGAGAGAAAGGAGGCAAGGTACCTAAGAGAACTGTCACCTGAAACAAAGGCAGTAACACTGAAGAAGGCCACAGACCTAGAAAGAGTCCCAACAGAGATGGCAGCTGCAGATCCAGAAGGGGTCTGTGGGCGAGGTGGTAATGACACATGACAGGGCCAATAAGAGCCCAAAATGAGGGGGCTGAGATGAGCCTGTCCTGAGAGACTGATAGAAGGCCTGCAAGGCCAAGAGGTGCGGAGAGAGATGTTCTAAACTGACGGGATCCCAATTTGCAGCCTGTTGTTCCTGGTGCAGAGCTGGAACCTGTCCTTTCCTTACTGTGCTATTTAATTGCGAATGTGGGACTTCTGTGGCCAGTGCAATGCATTACTAAACCCAGTAGGGAATGCCAGGGAGTGACGACTCAGAATTGGTAAAAAGACTGGAGAATGGAGGCGTGTCTGACCTCCACTTCACAGGGGTCAGCTTTGGACTGATCCTGATCATTTCTGGCCAGAAGTTAGACAGGTTCTAACATTACTACTAGCCACACTTTACAATAGTCTCCAGGCAAAGTTTAAAAGGTAGTAACAGTAATTTGAATCCATATTATAAAACCTGAATATGAAACTACATGGGGTCTCAAATTGCCCAAATAAAAAAACTCACTGTCACCAAGTCAATTCTTATTGAAGGCAACGTTACAGAGCAGGGTAGAACTGCCCTTGTGGGTTTCCAAGACTGTAACTCTTTATGAGAGTAGAAAGCTTAATCTTTCTCCCACTACACCACAAGGGCTCCTTAAATAACTAAAACAATCTAGAAAAAGAATAAATTAAGACTCATGCTTCCTTTTATCAAAACATGTTAAACAACCATAGTAATCAAAGTCATGTGGAATTAGTAAATTAACATACAAACCAACAGAAGAGAACTGAGGGTCCACAAACAAACCCATACATGTATCTATGATTAGGAGCCCTGGTGGTATCATGGCTATGCACTTGTGCGGTTAACCATAAGGAGAGCAGTTTGAAACCGTCGGCTGATCTCAGGGAGAAAGAAGAGGCTTTCTACTCCTATAAAGAATTAACCGTCTCGGAAACCCATAGGAGCAATTCTACCTTGTCCCACATGGTCACTGTGAATCAGAACTGACTTGACGGTATGGAGCTTGGTTTTTGAGGTAACTATGACCAACTGATGTGCAACAGGGCAACAGGCCATTCGATGGGGGGGGGGGGGATCATAAAGCAGGACCCATGACTCACGTCCTGCATAAAAATTAACTCAAATGAAGCAATGACCTGAACATAAGACCTGAAGCCATATAAGACTGAGGAAAAAAGGAAAATTCTACGACTTTGCTTTTGAAAATAGATTCTTTTAAAAAAAGAAAAGAAAATAGATTCTTAGGTATGACAACAGAAGC
Organism: Tenrec ecaudatus; assembly: GCF_050624435.1. NCBI lineage: Eukaryota > Metazoa > Chordata > Mammalia > Afrosoricida > Tenrecidae > Tenrec > Tenrec ecaudatus. The sequence goes on along the minus strand of NC_134540.1, from coordinate 46,709,779 downwards.
AACAAATGACAAAATAAACTGGACTTCATAAAACTGTACAAAGAACTTTATCAACAAATGAAAAGACAACATCCAGAATGTGAACAAATATTTGTATATTATCTTAGGTCCAAAATTCAAACTATACAAGAACTCAACAACAAAAAAGACAAATACCCAATGAGAAATGAGCAAAGGAAAAATAGACGTTTTACTAAAAGGAGAAAAGGCTAATCTGAGGAAAAACTCATCAGTACATTAATCATTAGAAATCAACAGGTCTCTCTAGAGGAGGATAAACAATCTGGAGGAGAAAACAACGGGACCGACAGATCCAGGGGAACATGAGAAAAGGGGAGGTGGGGGAAAGGAAGTAGTGTTAACAAACTCAGGGACAAAGGAACAACAAGCAATCCAAAATTGGTGGCGAGGAGGGGTAAGAGGCCAAGTAGGCTTGATCAAGGGCAAAATAACCTAGAGGAATTACTGAAACCCAAATGAAGGCTGAACATGATAGTAGGGCGAGAGGAAAGTAAAGAGAAATAGAGGAAAGAACTAGGAAGCAAAGGGCATTTATAGAGGTCTAATACAGGCATGTACATGTGTAAATATATTTATATGAGGATGGGGAAATAGATCTATGTGCATATATTTATAGGTTTAGGTAGATGAACATTGGTCTTCCACTCAAATACGCCCTCAATGCAAGAACACTTTGTTCTATTAAACTGGTATTCCATGATGCCCACCTTTCCGACATGATCGCTCAAGACAAATGTGCGCATAAACAAATGTGGTGAAGAAAGCTGATGGTGCCCGGCTATCAAAAGATATAGCGTCTGGGGTCTTAAAGGCTTGAAGATAAACTAGCAGCCATCTACCTCGGAAGCAACAAAGCCCACATGGAAGAAGCACACCAGCCTGTGTGATCACGAGGTGTCAAAGAGATCGGGTAGCAAGCATCAAAGAACAAAAAAAATCATATCATTGTGAATGAGGGAGAGAGTGGAGTGGGGACCTAAAGTCCATCTGTAGGCAACTGGACATCCCCTTACAGAAGGGTCAGGGGAAGGAGACAAGCCAGTCAGGGTGCAGTGTAGTAATGATGAAATATACAACTTTCCTCTAGTTCTTTAATGCTTGCTCCCCCCCACTATCATGATCCCAATTCTACTTTACAAATCCGGCTAGACCAGAGAATGTACACTGGTACAGATAAGAACTGGAAACACAGGGAATCCAGGACAGATGAACCCTTCAGGACCAGGGGTAAGAGTGGTGATACCAGGAAGGTGGAGGGTGGAGGGGTAGAAAGGGGCAACTTATTATATGGATCTATGTATAACCCCCTCCCTGGGGGAAGGACAACAGAAAGGTGGGTGAAGGGAGGCATCGGACAGTGTAAGACATGACAAAATAATAATTTATAAATTATCAAGGATTCTTGGGGAGTATAAGACATGACAAAATAATAATTTATAAATTATCAAGAATTCTTGAGCAGAGTGGGGAGGGAGGGGAAAAAATGAGGAGCTGATAGCAAGGGCTTAAGTAGGAAAAAAATGCTTTGAGAATGATGATGGCACCAAATGTACACATGTGCTTGACACAATGGATTTATGTATGGATTGTTATAAAAGTTGTATAAGCCCCCAATACAATGATTTAAAAAATAAAGAAATATTTCACAATAAATGTTAAAAACATAAAAGAAAGAAAATGCAAATCAAAACTAGAATGAAATACTGCTTTACTTCCACGGGGATTACCATTATTATTAAGAATAAAGAAGAGTAGTGCTAGTGAAAATGTAAAGAAATCCAAATTCTTAGTTATTGCTGGTGTGACTGTAAAATGGTGCATCTACTATGGCAACAATTTAGTGGTTCTCATTATCATACGATGCAGCAATTCCACTTCTCGGTATATACCCAAAAGACTTGGAAGAAGGAACTTGAACGGTACTAAAACTCAAACTTGAATATGAATATAATCAAGGAAACACAAGAGAAAAATGAAATATACCTCCTTCACACTCATAAAATTGACAAAAACGACTCTATCTTACACTAAATGGCAAGCATGTATTTGCATAAAATGTAAAATATCTATTAAAGAATCAATTTCCATAGCCCCAAAGGTATTTTCATTTTTTATTACCATTACATATGCTAATGTTTATATCATAAGATGAATTAAAATTTTTATAAGTATTTATTTCCTCAGTTTTAGGCCTAACTTTTTCCAATTCAAAAAATTGTTTTCAAATGTTCTCATAAGTTGAAAAAACTTAATTCCCATATTAGGAGAAGGGCAGCAATTGAGAAAATCAACTCATGGTTTTCAACAGAAGAGAACGTTAAAGTGAAGTTCTTACTTGCTGTGTTTGTCTAAATTCTTCTAATAGCTTCAATGCCATATCATAATCTTTCAGCAAATGGTAGGCAATAGCATATCCAATCCAGGAAGCACGTTGTGTTGGGCGCAACTGAAGAAGCTGATACCTTGTCTCCTTCAAAAATAATAATTTTTTAAGTTGTTTAGCCTTCTTAAAATATTTATATTTCACGAGTTTTAAGAAAACCATTCTATTTACTATTGTTACAGTGAATTCAATGATCAAACTTCACTTCTAGAATAAAATGGAAACACATCGACCAGTCCTTCATTTAAACGGCTTCCACTTCAGAACACCCTGTAATGCTCTTCTTGGAGCCCAGGCCTCTGGGCTCGGATACAATGACATCACAAGAGTTCCCGTGCCAACTAAACATCCTGGAATAGTGGCAAAGGTCTTTCTACAACAGTAATTTGCTATCTGTAAAGATGTATAGGGAATTACAATGTATTTACATTACAATGGACTCCATAGCTGGGGACAAAAGCAGAGAGTAGACACTGCCAGGGGAAACAAAAGAAAACTCTTGTAGGAGAAATACCTGTGCTGTGAAGCCATCTGTTCAAACAGATGCTCACCTGTGATACTAAGAACAAAGCCCAAAACTCGACCCAGGCAATCTCAAATGAATCAAGAAGCATCGCTATGGGGAACAAAGTCCAACCTCCCTACACAGCCTCAACTCCCATAGCTCATTTCAGTCTCCAAATTCTAGAATAGTGTAACTGCTTGAAGGAACAAGATCTCTAGAGAATCGTAACTGCATGTGACACCAAGCTATGCCACTGTCACCCCTGTTGCTTCTGTTCATTCACCTCCTTCATTAAATTTAGTCTTTGGCAGCTGGCTCCGTTTTCTTCTTTCCCAAATCTGGACATGATCCTGGGTAAATGGAACACGAATATGGACCACCTATTTAACACTATCTGTTCAGTTCCAACCTTTCCTCATCCTCAATCTTCTCTTCCACCAGCTATGGCACCCATTCCCACACCTAGACTTTACTGCCACCCAGAAATCACAAATGAAGATACCTCACTCTGACTACAGCACTTATCCTTCCAACAACCTGGGACAGCCCTTACTTCGTGCTGTGACATGACTGGTACCCCTACTTCCTTGGGCTCTTTCCTTCTCACCTTTGTCTCACTGCCTAGCTAGACAGCCACTCCAGCCTTACTGCTTTAATTCCCACCAGTCTATAGGCTGAGGAGCACTGCTGAAGAAAACCTCACAACCCTAAAGAACACAGCCATATTAAGCTCCACGGAGCCCCAGAAGCTGCTGGAATCAGCTAGACATAGGGTATAGAATTTATACGGCAGTAAAAGGCAAAGGAAGAAATAAATGAAAGATTTAATTTAAAAACTGTTAAAGACTGGTGACTGGCAAAATAGGACAATTCCCTTTTGCACATCTTGCAATTAGAAAGCAGAGTGGAGTTAAGAGTAAGTGCTTAGAGATGCTCAGCAGGGAAAGGCAAGTCTGGAGGGGTCTGAACTCCAGAAAGACCCACTTACACATAAATGGTTCTCACTTTTTTAAACATTAACCACCTGGTGAAAAAGTAAGTTACTGTTTACATCCCAGGTGTCCCTGGTTAGGCTATTAACCACAAGACTGGCAGTTCAAACCTACCCAGAGGTGTTTTGGAACAATTCCTGGCACTCACCTTCTGGAAAGTCTTGAAAACCCTATGGAATAAGTTCTCTGAAATCCACGGGGTCCCATGAGGCAGAACCCTAAAGGCTAACTGCTTGGGTTTGGGGGTTCTTGGTGATTACATTTAAGCTTGACTGGTTTGACCAAATTTGCAACTGTCAAATCCTCAAAGACTCTGGTCAGCATTTTGTATCTAACAGAAATCCTTTATTAAATGTTAACACACCCAGTTGTCTTTGTCAACAATCAGTTACAAAGTTCTACACCTATTATTGTAAGGCGGTCCCAGGCAACTTTTCCCTTCTCACACAAACTGTGACACACAATCACCTAGACGTGAGTCCAGCCTATGCTAAACTCACTCGAAATTCAGATGGTTTTCAATTGCATCTCGTGTCTAAGCTTCTAATTTTCAGGCTAAAGTACTTACTCGGTAACCTTCAAGGTCTCTCATCTGAATCTGCAACAAGGAGAGGTCCCTCAGGATTTGCAGATTATCTTTATCTAACTTGAGAGCATTTCGGTAACACTTGATAGCTTCATCGTATTTCTTATCAGAACGCTGCAGGAGTCCATACACATGCCAACCTGACTAAGTTAAGGAAAGAGAGACATTCGCAGACACTAAAATACATTATGCTGAAAATCTACTATAAAATGTAGTGCAGCAATACGGTGCTTTGGGATTTTGTTCAGAATGACCTGGAGGGCAGGAACAAGAAGGCAGGGACAGCGGGGTGGTGGGGGCATTACTAAAGACAAAACAAGATCGTCCTGACTAACAACTGTGTTAAAGCTGGGAAATGACACATGAGGGTTCATTGTTCTCATCTACTTTTTGTTATGCATTTAAAATGTTATTTATTTGAAATTTTTTCCTAATAAACCAGTCTTAGAAAATTCTTGGTAAAAATGCTTCATATTCCTCACCATCTATCCGAGTCACCTCAGCATTTACACAGGAGCCCCGATGACGTCATGCATTATTACATGTTGGGCTGCTAGCCCCCTACTTAGCAGTTCAAACCCACTATCAGCTCCATGGGAGAGAGGTGTGGCTCCTAACAACAGTTACAGTCTTGGTCACTATGAGTTGGAATCAACTCAATGGCAAAAAATTTGGGGTTTTTTTCTTCAGCATTCACTTATTTTTTATCACATATATGAAATAAAATATTGTACAAAAATTGCAATTACCTTTTCAAACAGGAAATGTATATCCAAACAACTCTAAAATCACATGTAGCCCTAATAATTTAACTGGTTAATATTTTAAAAGCTGGCCCACACTGAATTATTTTTATTGTACAGTCTCAGTATTATCTTGAAGCTAATAACAGTAACAATAATAACCTCTCATACTTACATGCCCTGCCTGTGTCTTTACTCTGGAATAAGAGACAAAGAAAAAGTATTTGGTATTTTAAGAGACCCCCCCCCAAAAAAAAGCTAAATGTAAAAATACTACCAAGACTATTCTAAGTAGCTAATATAAAACTTAGTTCAACAAAATAGTACTTTGAGATTTAGTTCAGAATGCCCTGGGGGGCAGGAACAGGGGACAAGTGGTAAGTAAAAGCTGAGTAAACACTCTACCAGCACGAGGGGAAAGCGCTGAAGAACCAGTATGCCATACTTAATATTAAATAAGATGTTGTCGAACAAGTCTCTTCTAAATTTTTATTTTCCAGTATCTAAAAGAAAGTTTAAGGCCCTAAATTTTATTACATAGTTAAATAACTAAAGAGTCGGTACTTGAAACTTTAACAACATCCCACACAGTTCATGAATGTATACAGAAAAAAAAGAAAGGGTTTCAGGCCGTACATACTAAAGTTGCTTTTCTCTCATACTAAGCACAGCGGCAGTAAGCACGCCTCTCTTCGCATAGGGATTTTCCTTACCACACTCCAATCAACACACGAGTGCAGAGGCAACAGAGAGAACAAGTATTACAAAATGTTGATAATTATATCACGGAGTAATAGGTACAAAGTGTTGGTTAAATTCCCTTTCATGTACGTTTGAATTTTTTGCCAGTGAAGATTTTTTTCATTAAATGACGAGAGAAATAAAACTCGTCAACAACTGCAGAAGGATACAGACATGACTCTTGACGTCACTGCGGAGGCCTTTCCGGACAAATTCATAGGCTTCTTCTTTCCTTCCTAAACAGTTCAGTGTTAATCCTTTCATAGCCAAAGTCTCTGGGGGGGAAAAAGAGTCAACATCTAGTCACACAAGACTAATTTTTCTCTTAAATATTTGAGATCTTAAGGATTACTATTGCTTCAGTGCATGTGATTTGTTTTCTATTTTATTTAAAATGCATATAACAAAATATTTCCCATTTCGACTGTTTGCAAATACAGCCAGGTGACGTTAATTACATGCACCACGTTGTGCAACCAGTACCACTATCCATTCTCAAATTTTTCATCACCCTAACAGATACTCCGTGGCCCCCCTTCCCCCCGCCCCCCACGACTTAGGAGAACTTCTTTCCAATTACAAAAAGTGGACGTACATGTATTTGCTTAAAACTTAGCTCAAGTTCTTTCAGAAACATGTTTGAGTGGGATTCAGTTGCTAAAATATTAAGTGTCCTTTCATAGATTCTATTAGAAGACTCGAGATTATTCTACTGACAGAAGAGCTGGCACAGAGTCTGCTGAATGAAACCCAAGTAAGCGGTCCCACAGCTTTCCCTGACATCAGTGCTAGTGAAATCATCTGTGTTACCCCTAAGAACAATGGAGCTCCCTTAAAGACACAAACACAATCTCAAGACATTCACGCTTGGGGCAGATTTCTCTTCTGACAGCAAGTTTTGTCCTCTTAATTGCAGTTTATAGTTCAGGAGTGCATTGACTATGGATGTGACAACCCAAAGGTACGTTAGAATGGTTGAGAACGATGGCTTGGGATGAAATAATGCTCTAAATAATCCACAGCAAGGAAGGAGGAAGGATAAGTAGGCTTTCGAACTCAGCTTTGTAGACTCATGGTTCCTCCAGAAAGCGGTGACCTAGCATCCCCGGTCCTAATAGCCAAACAACTTCTCTCTCTGCTCACATCCCGACTTCTCTCAAGCTTCACATTTGGAAAAGGGGTCTACAACTAAAAAGTTGCACAGGCTGCGATCAGTTTTGTGGGAAAAGGATGTCACAAATACACACTAAGCACCAGTGCTGAAAAGGTAATGCAGAATGCACAACCTAACTGTACGTTAACAGTATCATGCAGCACATTCCTAACCAAAGGTAAACTGTTTTGGCTGTTTCCTCACGCTGTCAGTATTCCCCTGCACATGAACGCTCCTGCATCTTTAAGTGGAATTTGTACAGAAGTCAGAACAGGTACATACAGTTCTTATTTAGCTTGAATTGACAACGATTTAAAAGCTGCAGGAGCAGCAAGTGAAGGTGAGTGTGATTCTAAGTTGCCACACTTGACTGAGGATTGGAATCACGTGGGGAATCTGGTGAACCTAGATCCCTGGGCTCCATATACAATCAAATAAATCAGAATCGGGGGCAGGAGCACAGGGATCAGTAGCTGCACCAGAGCCTCGGCTGATTCCAATTAACCGCTAAATTTGGGAACCTAGGTTGTGATGGGTAATTTGTTGCAAACAGGGACTGCTTCAATAGTTTCAAAGTGAGGGCAACTTTGTATAATATTAAAGAGCATGTAGTAGTTCAATCTGACATTCATAACCAAAGGGCTGTAATTGCAAAAACTGCTCTCATTTGGTAAGTTAGAAACAGGCATAAACTTAAATGATATTCAAACACAAGAAAAACAATGGTATAGGTTTTGCCTGCCATCATAGTGTTCCTATGACACCTTCTATCATCCATTTGCTATTCATTTATAAGAGAAAAATGTTTTGAATGTTCCCAAGTCCAAAAAGAAATTATGAAATCATACCAAATACATAAGCCCTAAAATAACACTATATAGTGTTCACAGGCAAGGTTCAAAGCTAAGAATGCTTGACGCCCAGATGCATCAAGGGGATGCATTAGGGACACTACCATTGTTGTGCCTAAGTTTGTCCTTTAAAAAAAAAAAATCGAAAATCTCGTTTGGATCTATTTTGGTTAGTGAAGCCAGGTACTAATGTAGGTCTTTCAGAAAAGGCGGAGCTGTGTAAAGCTCTCTCGCTCTCTCTGATACATATGTGTATCATCCACTTTAAAATCCAACACATCAGTCAACTGCATCTCACCTAAATGACATTGTACTAACAAAGGTATAAGTAATCTAGAGTAAGACAGAGGAAACATAACTTAAAAAGTTGAACATGTATGCACTCTCAGGGAAGGGTCAAGGTCAGGTCATTTTTCTTTCATTTTCTTTAAATATATCATCTGCAGCCTGTGGGATTAGATTTCCCTCAAACAATTTCTCTCACACAAATGGGACAATACCTCCATGTTCAGCAAATTTTGGGTTCGAAAGAATCATCTTGCAAAACTTGAGGCCATTTTTGTACTGTTTCTGTTCATAACACTTCTGTAAAAAAAATACACGAACAAGAGTTATTATATAAATAAACATGCAAGAAAAAACTTGTCTATTGTAAATTCTAAGTTAAAACTCAAACCAAATTCTTAAAAAGTATGTGTTGGAAAGTTTTCGTGTCGTTTTATATAAGTTAAAATATGAAGGGTACTTTTGTCCCATACTGGCTCACTGCCATCGAATAACGTCTGGCGCCTGGTGAGCCAACAAGACAGAGGAGAGCTGTCTCCGTGGGCTTCTGAAGCTGCAAGTCTTTACTGGAGCGCAAAGTCTCAGCTTTCTCCCGTGGATGCTCTTTATCAAATTATTCTAGATCCGTAAGTAGGTAACAAAATTACATCTAAACACAGGGAAATGTCCAACACTGCCACTGAATACTATAATTCAAAAGCAAAAAACATGGAATAACGATTGATAAAATATAAGAAACGGCATCAAAATGATCCATTCTGCATCCTGCAAGAATCAAACCAAAGCACACAAACTACTGCCATTTTTAAGCAAATACTACATGTTTATACCTCAAAATCCCAAACCCATTGCCAATAAGTAGATCCCAACTCACGGCAACTCTATATACAGTTTCTGAGCACAAACAGCTTCCACGGTCTCTCATGGAAACACTGATGGGTTGAACCACAACTTTGCAACTAGCAGCCCAAGCCCTGATCCACACTCGCTTCAGGGATCCTATGTGCCTGCACAAAACCAGTAACGCTTCAGCCATAGAGGAACTACTAAAGGTAGGTGGCGTTACCTTCACTTTACAGCTGTGAAACCCAAAATTCAGAGTTCATCAAACTTGCCTGTAAGCAGCTTAGCTGAGCTTAGCTGCAAACTCTGCATGCCCATGACCTAGACAAAAGCTCTCCAATAAACACAGTCCAGTAAGAACCAGGCAAATGGTACCAGCAGTGGAGGAGTAAAACGAGAAACAAAACTCACTGCCACCGAGTGAATGCTGACTCATAGCGACCCCCAAGACTGTAACGGTTTACAGGAGCAGAAAGCCGCATTTTTCCCCCGAAGAGCTATAAATGGGTGCAAAAAGAAGAACTAGAAGAGTCTTCATAAAAAATAGTTATGTTTCAATCAAGACCTACTGATTGCCTCTGCATCAAGGAAACAAAACAGGGGGCTGGGAGAAAAAAGTTGGTGTCATGGGTGCTCTCCAACCACTTCCAACGCAGATGCTTTGTACAACAGAATAAGCAAGGGGACGACCGTGCCCGGTCCAGCGTCGTCCTCGCAGTCTGCTCTGTTTGAGGGCATCGTTGCAGTGTGCCATCCATCTGGCTGAGGGCCCTCCTCTTGCTCAGGGCCTCTTTTAAACTTTTTTTTTACCAGGGATGGTGTCCGTGTCTCCAGGCCTGGCCCCTCCTGATAACATTTCCAAAGTAAATGAGACAAAGTCTTATCATCCTTGTTTCGAAGAGCCATCTGGCTGTACTTCTTCCAAGGCAGATTTGTTCGTTCTTCTAGCGGCCCACGGTATTACTGGCCAACACCATAATTCAAATGCATCGATTTCTCATCGTTCTTCCTTATTTACTATCCAGCTTGCCATCCACATGAGGCCAACAATAAGACTATGGCTTGGGTCAGGCACACCTTAATCCTTAAAGTACTATCTTTACTTTTGAACACTTAAAAAACCTTTTGCAGCTGACTTGCCCAGTGCAGTAAGTCATTTTTTAATTTCTTGACTGCTGCTTCCATAGACACTGATTATTGATCAAAGTAAATTAAATCCTTGACAACTGCAATCTTTCTTTTCTTTACCATCATGTTACTTACTGGTCAAGTTGTGAGGGGTTTTGTTTTCTCTATGTTGAGGCATAATGCATATCGAAAGCTGTAGTCTTTGATCTTCATTCGTAAGTCCTCTTTCAATAAGCAAGGTTGTATCAACTGCATATAACAGGCCGTTACTGCATATTCCTCCAATCCTGATGTCATTTTTTTCTTTATAAAGACCAGCTTCTCAGATTTGCTTAGCTTCCAGACTGAGGAAGTATAATTAAAGGATCCAACACTGATACAAACTATTCTTCACATTTTATGCAGCAAGCACGAAGGTCAAAAAGGAATTGGAAGACTTTGATCAACCTCTACAGTCTGAACTTGATTAAGTATGCAGTCAAGATGCACTGAAAATTAGTACTCGTGGTTGGAATGTGAAAGTTGGAAATGAAGAAGGAAGGTCAGCAGTTGGAAAATAAGGCCTTGCTGACAGAAACAGGACCAGGTGATAAAACTTCTCAAAACCAACAACTTATTCGTGCAGCTATCTTTTTTTAACAATGTAAACAGTACAAATTCACATGGACCTCACCATATGGAATACACCTGAATCAAACGGACCCTGGAAAGAGACTAAGGAAAACTCAGTAACATTAGTCAGAGCAAGGCCAGGAGCCGAGTGCAGAACACTCCACCAAATGCTCATACTCAAGTGAAGCTTGATCGAATTAATATGGAACGACTTCAAATACATCATACATGCAGACACCAAAAGGTCATGGTGGCAGTTAGATTTTATGTCAACCTGACCCTGTGTGAAAGTGCGGGGGTAAAGTCCAACCTATCAGTCAGGTCACAGCTTGATGATGAGTGTGTTGCCTTTTAAAGAGAGGTGCTGGGAATTCTTCTTTTGCCCTTCACCTTACTCCTCACTGGGACTATGTGTCTGCCTTCAGGGGAGACCTGTCAGCACCCTGCCATGTTTCCACCGACTTTCAATCCACAGGACTGCACCCACCAGCCTGGGATCTCCTGCTTTCCACTTCACCAGCCTGCAGCTACCTGGGTCTGAAGACTCTGGTACCATCAGGCCCATGGACTTCAGCTGAACTGGGATGGGACGCCTGATACCATATTATTCTTGTTATAAATCTTTTTCTTATACATATATGAGCACCCCGGTTTTGTTTCTTCAGACATGTAACCCAGTCTAACATCATACATGAAGACACCAAAACATCCTTAAAAAGAGATGAGGCCAAAACAGATGACAGAAGAGATTCTGAAGCTGCTCTTGTATGCAGAATAGCTAAAGCAAATGGGGGAAAATGATGACATAAAGGAAGTGAACAAAAGATTTCAAAGATACGTTAGAAAACCAAAAGAGAAGAACAAACTGGGCATTAAGAAAAATCCACGCCTCAAATTGCAATGTCAAAGGATTCTGTAGGAAAACCACTGAACAAGTAACAAATGAAGAAGACGAAAAGAATATAGACTCACAGTGCCAAAAGGAACTGGTCAACATTCAAGCATTTCAAGAGATAGCGTTGTGATCAATAACCAACAACACAGATGCCCAAGCTTCACTAAAAAAAATGGCAAAAACAACCCACAAGGCTCCAGGAATTGACAGAATACCAACTAAATTTTTTAACACACTGATGCAGCACTGGAAATGCTAACTCATCAATGATAAAAAACACACCTGGCGAATCCTAGCCATCAGCCCTATGAGGATCATTTTGAGTAGGCAGCAACTTGATGACGATGGCTTTTAGGTTTGAGGTTTTATCCCTTGAAATAAATCTTTTCCCCGCTCCCTTACTTCCTCTCTGTTGGCTCTGGGGGATGATGCTAGTTTCGTTTCAGCATCTATGGGCACAGCATTCTGGGAAAACTCCTTGGGTTTTAGCCATCAATCTTCCCCTTAATCTAGGGCAGTGGTTCTCAACCTTTCTAATGCCGAGACCCTATAATACAGTTCCTCATATTGTGGTGACCCCTAATCATAACATTATTTTCATTGCTACTTAGTAGCTGTCATTTTGCTACTGTTATGAATCAGGCAACCCCTGTGAAAGGGTCCACAGGTCTAGGAGGTTCTCAGCACAGGAACCCTGGATCTTCTTGCTTGGAGGTAAATGGGGGCTCTCTTTCTCTGCTGCAGTGTTGAAAGACGTTAACTCAAAATCCCAACCTAATCCAATCTAATTCATATAATAAAATAACCTAATTATCATTAACATGGTCCCATTAACATAACAGGGCCATAACCAGAGGCCTAGAGACTGGTATTTACAACACAGAGGCCAGCCACATAATACTGGCAATCATTGGCCTTGGCCTTGTCAAGTTGACACATATTTGGGGTGGTGGTCGGGAGGCACAAGCCAATCCATTCCAGGAACACAGGTTGCTGCTTTTTTAAGTGTTAATGTACGGGAGTCCCAATTCAAACCCATGTAGTACACCTCCAAAGTGCAAGTACTCGGGTTACAAAAGTCAAAGTCCAATGAGGGGGAAGTGCAGAGTAGAGACCCAAAGCCCATTTGCAGGCCACTGAACATTCCCTTACAGAAGGGTTTCGGGGAGATAAGCCAGTCAGGGTGCAATGTAGCAACGATGAAACATACAACTTTCCTCTAGTTCCTAAATGCTCCTCCCCCCGCGCCCGCCCCCCCCATTACCATGATCCCAATTCTACCTTGCAAGTCTGGCTAGACCAGAGGATGTACACTGGTACAGATAGCAAATGGAAACAGGGAATCCAGAGCGGATGATCCCTTCAGGACCAGTGGTGTAAGTGGCAATACGAGGAGGGTAGAGGGAGGGTGGGGTTGGAAAGAGGGAACCGATTACAAGATCTACATATAACCTCCTCCCTGGGAGGCAGACAACATAAAAGTCGGGGAAGGGAGACGTCGGACAGGGCAAGATATGACAAAATAATAATTTATAAATTATCATGGGTTCATGAGGGAGGGGGAGTGGGGAGGGGGAGAAATGAGGAGCTGATGTCAGGGGCTTAAGTGGAGAGCAAATGTTTTGAGAATGATGAGGGCGATGAATGTACAAATGTGCTTTACACAATTAATATATTATGGATTGTGATGGGAGTTGTATGAGCCCCTAATAAAATGATTTAAAAAAAAGTCAAAGTTCAGTAAGGAAGCATGGCAGTTAGTAGATGAGAAAAAATTCAAGTCAACTCTGCTACTGATTCAACTAAGAACCTTAGGCATCTAATTCATTTACAACTCCTGGGTTTTGATTCTTCTCATCTGTAACAGATTATCGAAAACCTCCAAAATTAAAAATAAATAAAAATAAAATGTGATGCTAACAGTCCGCTTAGAAAGTAAGACGAGCAGGTATAAACGATGCAGGGTATGTACCAGCGGACTGGTGACTGTGTGGATGTGTTCAATTATCTTGACAATAGGAAAAAAATTTGGTATTTTGGTCTAACAACCAAACTTATAGTGTAAGATAGGACAAAATAATAATTTATGAATTATCAAGGGTTCATGAGAGATGGGGGAGTGGGGAGGGAGGGGGAAGATGAGGAGCTGATGCCAAGAACTTAAGTGGAGAGCAAATTTTTGGAGAATGATGAGGGCAACGAATGTACAAATGTGCTTTACACAATTGATGTATGTATATGTACGGATTGTGATAAGAGTTGTATGAGCCCCCAATAAAATGATTTTTAAAAATACAGTTTTACTACAGAGACTTGTGTTTACTATGGAATTGGTATGACAATTTTTATCCATAAATTGTTATGAGATGATAACATTTATTGTTGTGCGATGATAACATTATTCACTTTTGCAGAAACCAAAACCAAGCCAATTGCCAACAAGTTGATGCTGACTCAGGCCGACCCAACTGCCCCACAGGGATTCCTAGCCAGTGATCTTTGTTGAAGCAGACAGCTACATCTTGCACCTGCAAAGCAGCTGGAGAATTCAAGGCACCAAACTTTCGGCTAGGTAACTGAATGCTTAACCGCTGTGCCACTAGAGCGCCTTAATTCTGTAGAACCACACCTAAATTCATGCCACTTAGCAATATACGTACCCAACTAAAATGTTTAGTGTTTCTCAATTTATACACATTGGAGGATAAAAATCACTCAAAAGCAGCTTTAACTTTTATTAACTGATGTACACTAAATCGTTAATAAATACATCAAGATTGAAGATAACAGAAATGCTACTTAAACATGATGTGAACTAGAAAGAAAGCATTACAGAGTGAAAATAAAGTTCCATCATCTTTTGGGTTATCATTTTTGGTATAAAGTTCTGAAATCCAATCACTAATTGCTGATTTTTATTAACAATGTTTCAGGTTCCCTAATGGTTACACATGGGCTGCTAACGTTCAAGGTCTGCAGTTTGATAGGACCAGGCTTTCCACTCTGGTAAAGAGTTACATTCTCGGAAACTCCATGACCTATAAGGTGGCTGAGTCGGCATTGACTCAATGGCATTGAGTTTGGTTTTGATATCAAGAACTAAACACACACACACACACACACACGACTGAGGGGGAGGGTCGTTCTCCAATTTCATACTGTTAAAAAAATACGAGGGTGTAATTTTCTGTTATGTTTTTGCCATTCTTATAATCTGTTCAAAATTAAGCACCGTATGAAAGCGGGGCTTAAGTTTTTCATCTCTTATGCATCTTTAAACATTCTGAAGACAAAGTATGACGTTTCCATTGGTCGGCAACAAAACAGAGCCTATGAACGCTTCATCGGTCACTAATACTTAAAACTGCTCTAAATGAATGTTTTCTTTTAGTAAAGTAAATCAGTGGCTCACGACCACATAAAACCCAGTATCATTCAGTTGCTTCCACGAATGTGAATCTTTACCGGGGCAGACAGCCTCACCTCTCTCCCTCCGGCTTCCTTAAGCAGTCCGACTTACCCCGCAGCCCCACCGGAGCGCCTTAGAATGACCATACAGTCAACACAATGCCTGAGATTCACCCTTGAAAACCAAAGGTCTGAAAAGATCAACTAGAAAAGACAACCGGAGGTTAGCAAGATTAGTGTATGGTCTACGGTCTCCAGCGGGCACCGAGAAAAGCAATGGCATGTTGCTTCTCAATTCTCCGAAGGCTGAGCCTGGAAAGCCGAAGCACAACCCACTGAAAACTCGCCGGCACCGTCCTACCGGCCGGCTACTGCCCGTCACTCAGGCTTTTGCTCGAAAGCAAAGCCAACGTTCACCCCAAATGCAAAATCAGGACCTGAAAGCAGCTTTAATTACTCCCAGCCAGGTCGGTGCGGGTTAAAGAAATCAAGGGGCTATGTTTGGATAACTTAGAAGTGCGGCCAAGGCACTCATTCGCTTCCCAAAGACCCAATTAAGGTACTTTGAAAGCATGCAAAACTCGGATCGAGGGTCGAGGGGCCAGCGCAGGCTCCCTGCGGTTACTTTGTTTCTTTTGGCCTAAACCCCACCCCGCTTCCCCTTCTTTAAGCCATAAAGGGGCGCGCACTGAAACCCTAGCGGGGAAGGCTGCGGCTGCCAGCGGCGCGCGAGGATCCGGCGGAGGAGGAGGGCGCGGGTGCCGCCACCAGGCGCCGCTGGGGGCTCGGCGGCCAGGACCGGCCAACGCGGCTCTGCACGGCGGGACTGCGGAGACGCCTGAAGTTTCTGGAAAAGGCGCAGCGGGGCCGGGCCGGGCCGCCGCAGGGCGGGAAGGCGCGGAGGCAAGGCCCGGGCAACCCCTCCCGGCGGACGGGCGGGGAGCCCCGGCGCAGGCCGGCCGAGGCGGTGCCGTCGGGTCCGGCGGGGCTCAGACATCAACAAAGAAGCCGAGTCCGGGCCCTCACGGCCGCCGCCCGCGCCGGGCCACTCACCAAGATACGCTTGAAGAGATTGCTCTCTTTGGGCGTCAGCTGCACGTTCGGCATCGCGGCCGGCGAGGCACGGCGCCCGGGCGCTCCGGGTCGCGCGCGAGGGCGGGCAGCGGGCGGCGGGTCAGGTCATTGGCCCAGAGGGGCGAGGGGGGGCCAGGGCAGGGCTCCCCGGCGGGGCTGCGGATGGGGAGAGGGGGCAGCCTCGGAAGGGCGCTCTCGTTCTGGCCCTTCTTTGGGGAGAGTGGCGCCGGCGGCGACTCCCGCGCGCGGCAAGATGGCAGCCGGGGCCCGCCCCGCCCCCGCCCGCGGAGGGGCGTGCGCATGCGCGTACGCGGCCCCGGCGTCGGCATGGCGTCTGCCCTCAGATTCCGGGCGCGAACTGTCCCCGGATCCTCGCGGCCCCCAGGTATCCTGAACCGCAGACTGACTTTTCCTGTGCTCCGTTGAGGAGGCTTTGGGCCCAAGATCATGTTCGTTCCTTCATACTGAGATTATTTATACATTGCTCCGTCCAAACGAAACCCTTCTTAACACCTTCGCGTTAGACTTTGGATGAAGTCGTTTCTATTCCGTGCAAAGGAAACATTCATCAGGCACGTGAGGCCATGAGCGTTCTAGTGGCGCAGTTGTTGAAGTGCTGGGAGAGTAATGAGAAGTTCTGGAGCTCCCTAACCCTAACCCCAGTGGCTGTGCACCATCTCATAGCTACCCGATGCATCTCAGAATAGATTATGCAGGCACCTCCCTCTGTTTCCCCTGACCCTCAACCAAGCACAATGACCTTTTCCAGGGACTGGTCTCTCCACATAACACGTCCTTTTGATGTGAGACCAGCCTCACTCCTAAGAAACATTATGGATGCACTTCCTTAAAAACAGATTTGTTTGTTTTTCTGTCAACCCATGGTACTTCCAATATTTGCTAACACCGTAATCCAAGTGCATCAATATTTCTCCAGGCCTCTTACTCTTTCTTGTCCAGCTTCCAAATATGCATGGGAGGCAACTGAAACTACCTGAGCTTGGATCAGGCATACCTTAGTCCTCAAAGTGACATCTTTGTTACTTAACACTTTAATTTTTTTAATACTTTTATTGGGGGCTCTTACATCTCTTATCACAAACCATTCATCCAGTGTGTCAAGCACATTTGCTGCCATCATCAATTTCAAAGCATTCTCTTCCCACTTGAGAAACTTAAAGAGGTCCCATGCAGCAGGTTTGCTCCGCACAATACTTCATTAGATCTCTTGCTACTGTATCCCTAAGGGATGACTGTTTATCCAAGTAAAAAACTAAATACCTGACAACTGAAATCTTTTCTCCACTTATTATGTTATCTAGAAGCCCAGTGGTGAGGTCTTTGTTCTTGACACTGGGTTTTAACTCATGCTGAAGGTGGCAGTCGCTGATCTTCAGAACTGAGCGCTTGAGTTCTCTTTGCATTCAGCAAGCAAGGTTGTGTCATTTATAATCAAAGGTAGTTCGTGAGCCTTCCTCTAATGTTCATGCTGATTTCTTCATATAACGTAGCTCCTCACATTATTTCCTTAGCACGCAGATTGAATATGTAGAGTGAAAGGATACAACCCTGAAGCACCCCTTTCCTGAGTTAAAAACCAAGACCATACTCACTGCCATCAAGTTGATGCTGCCGCATAGTGACCTTCTAGAACAGGGTACTACTACCCCTGGGAGTTTCCGAGACTCTTGATGAGAGTAGAAAGCTCCACCTTTCTCCCAAGGAGCAGCTAGTGGTTTTGCACTGCTGACCTTGCAGTTAACAGCCCAATGCATAACCACTATACCACCAGGGCTCCTGATTTAAACCACCCAATAGTCCCTTGTTTTGCTTCTTAGTATATGTACAGATTCTCCATAAGCATAATTAGTGTCCTGGAATTTATAGTCTTCTCATTGGTGTTAGGATCTACACAGTGAAAGGCTTTTGCATATTCCCAAGTAGACATCTTTCTGGTATTCTCTGCTTTCAGCCATGATCCATCTGGCATCAATGGTGATACTTTGTTCCATGTCCTCATCTGAATCCAACTTGACTTTCTGGAAGTTCCTGTCCATGTGTATTAGACAGGGTTCTCTAGAGAGATAAAACCAGATTGCTGATAATTATATTTATAAAGATAGTTAAGATATATAACAAGAAATGAACTGTTAAATTGTATACAGATAGATATAAAATACAGGAAATGAACAGTTAAATTATAAAGCGGCACAAATGGCTCAGTGCAACTCATTCCTGTGAGAGAGTTGGGAGACACTAGCAGTCCAAGTCTTGAGAGCTGCCAGGTAGTCCTCTGTAGAGAGAGAGCTAGGCTGTCCCAGAAAAAGCAGCAAACCGCAAGGCAGGTCACCAACTGTCAGCCAGGTCACCAACTATCAGTCCCCAGCTCCAGAGATGTAAATTTCAATCATGTAGTCTTAAAGGAACCTCAACTTACAGTGACACAGGCTAGGCGTCCCACAGGTAGTGTACCCTTTAAATTGAGGCACAGAACAAGCAAGGCAGCCGCACACTGGTCCGATGATTAAAGAGCGAGAGACAAGAAAGGCGAGGCTCACCGAGCCATTCTCTCTCCAGCTTCAATTAATCCCACTTGTGTTTATCGACCAGGCTGGCACAATAAACTATCTCACCATGTATTGATGTCCATGTTTTTAAATTATCTTCAGCAAGATTTCAATTGCATGTGATATTATAATATTGCTTAATGATTTCTTCATTCTATTGGGTCCTTTTTTTTGGGGGGGAGTCCCTTTTCTTTAGAATGAGCACAGGTGTGGATCTCTTCCAGTCAGTTGGCTAGATAGCTGCTTCCAAATTTTGTAGCATCGACGAGTGAGTGCTTCCAGCTATGCACCAGTTTGTTGAAACGTTTCTATCAGTATTCTGTCAATTCCTGGAGCCCTGTTTAACTCTAATATCTTCAGTGCATATGAAGTTCTTCCTTCAAAATTGATGTTATGATATCTCTTGAAATGGTTGAATGCAGGCCAATTCATTTTGGTATAATGACTCTGAATTCTTTCCATCTTCTTTTGATGCATCCTGCATAGTTCAATATTTTGTCCATAGCCTCAAAACTAAACTCAATGCCATCGAGTCAATGCTGACTCATAGTGACCCACTGTGGGTTTCCAAGACCATAACTGTTTATGATATTAGAAAGCCCAGTCTTTCCCCCTTGGAGCTGCTGCTGGTTTCAAACTGCCAACCATGCAGATCGCAGCCCAACCCGTAACCTGTACAGTGGTGTGCTTTGCCCATAGAATCCTTCAAGATCACAACTCAAGGCTTCACAATGTTCCTCATGTCTTTCAGCTGATTATTTTCTCCTCTTTTGGTTTTCTAACTCCAGGTCTTTGCACATTTATCCTTTGAGCTGCCCTTTGAAATGTTCTTTTGAGCACTTTTACTTTGTCATTTCTTCCATTTGCTTTAGCTACTCTACATCCAAGAGCAAGTTTCAGAGCTGCTTCTGACATCCACTTTGGTCTTTGTTTCTTTCTTGTCTTATTAATGTTGGCATTATTTTAATTTTTATTAAAAGATCATTTTATTAGAGGCTCTTACAACTCATAACATTCCATATATCAATAGTATCAAGCATATTTGTTCATATGTTATCATCCTTTTCCAGACATTTGCTTTCTATTGAGCCCTTGGTATCCGCTCCTCTTTTTTATTTCCCTCCCCCCCTCATGAACCCTTAATAATTCATAAATTATTTTTTTTCATGTCTTACACTGACCCATATCTCCCTTCACCCACTTTTCTGTTGTCCATCCCCCTGGGAGGGGGTTATATGTAGATCATTGTGACCAGTTCCCCTTTTCTCCCCATACCTTCTCCCTACCCTCATGGTATCACTACTCATGTTATTGGTCCTGAGGGGTTTTATCTATCCTGAATTCCCTGTGTTTCCAGTTCTTATTTGCACAAGTGTACATGCTCTGGTCTAGCCAGATTTTTAAGGTGGAATTGGGGTCATGATAGTGGGAGTTGGAGAACATTAAAGAAATAGAGGAAAGTTGTATGTTTTATCAGTGCTATAATTGCACCCTCACTGGCTTGTCTCCTCCTCACGGCCCTACTGGATATCCAGTTGTCTACAGATGGGCTTTGGGTCTCCATTCCACACTCCCACTCATTCACTATGATATGTTTTTTTGTTCTGGGTCTTTAATGCCTGATCCTATCAACATCATGATCACACAGGCTGGTGTGCTTCTTCCACGTGGGCTTTGTTGCTTCTGAACTAGACGGCCATTTGTTTATCTTCTAGCCTTTAAGACCCCAGATGCTATATCTTTTAATAGTCAGGCACCATCAGCTTTCTTCACCATATTTGCTTATGCACCTGCTTTGCGATCATGTCGAGAAGGTGAGCATCATGGAATGCCAGGTTAATAGAACAAAGTGTTCTTGTGTTGCAGGAGTACTTGAGTAGAGGCCCAATGTCCATCTGCTACCTTAATACTAAACCTATAAATCTGTGTACATATATCTATTTCCCTGTTGTCATATATTTACATATGTATATGCCTGTATTTAGACCTCTATAACTTCCCTTTGCCTCCTACTTCTTTCCTCTACTTCCTTTTACTCTCATCTTGTCCCACTATCATGTTCAGCCTTCATCTGGGTTTTAGTAATCCCTCTAGGTTACATTGCCCTTGATCAAGCCCTACCAGGCCTACTACACCCTCCTGGTCATCGATTTTAGATCACTTGTTGTTCCCTTGTCCCTGGGTTTATTAACACCCACTTCCCCTTCTCCTATGTACCCGTGCCCCCTGCCCTCAACTGTCGGTCCCATCGTTTTCTCCTCCAGATTGTTTATCCCGCCTCATCTAGATAGAAATGCAGAGATAATAATATGCACAAAAACAAGACAGAGTGAAACAAAGCAACAAAAAAACAAAACAACAAAAAGAAAAGCCTATAAATAGTTCAAGGACTGTTTATTGATTGACCTTTAGGAATGTTTTCTGGTCGAGTCTGATGGGGTGCCATGCCTGGCTCCAAAGTCTAATTTTGGTTTTCCCCAGGGACTTCATTGCTCTGCTCCCCTTGCTGTTTTGTTGCACACCTGTAAAGTGTTTTGCCTGGGTGTGGTAGGGTCAGATTAGGCACAATTCCCACACTGTGTCTCCAGAGTTGTCCCCCATAGTGCCATGGATCAGTGAGGGATGTCATGTCTCATAGTGGGACTGGTCCTATGGTCCTCTCTGTGCATTGGCTGCTCTGAGCAGGAATATCATCCTCAAGGTTGCTGGGTCAGGATATGTTCCACTCTCTCTCCCTCCCCCTTCATCTGCTCCTGTGTGCTCTGATTAGACATGTTCCTCTCCCTGAACTGTAGCTTCAGTGCTATCCTCTGAAATAAATTCTTCTGGGGGGAGGGGAAGCTGTCCACATAGTTGGGATTGGGGTAAAAAGGTATTTGCAGTGAATAAGTCATTGCTCTTGTGAATTTTTAACTATGATCCCCAGCTTTTTCTATCACCAAGACTACATTTTCCAACTACTATCCTCCCTCTTTATTGTAAACTCTGGCACTTAAGTCACTGTAACTACATAGAAGGCAGTAAATTAATATAATATGTGTGAATCTAAAGAAGACTCAGATATATGTACAGGTGACAAGGAAAACCACCTCTATAGTGTGAGTTAATACTAAGAAGTATATCAGTATTAGGTGTTCCAAGTTATTATATAGGTTCTGGATCTTAATTTATGCATGTGCTTGAAACTATCAGGGTAATTGAAGCATGATTGAGTTTAACTGACTACAATCAGTATCAACTTAGCAAGGGACTTGGTTTAACTGGATTAATCAAAACTGGTGTGGAACTTATTTGATTTTCTTACCTATTGCTTGAGTTCAGGAGCCCTGGCAGTGCCATGGGCTAAGCATTGGGTTGCCAATCAGAAGGCCAGCAGTTCAAACCTACCATTGGCTCCTAAAGAGAAAGATGAGGTTGTCTGTTCCTGTAAAGATTTACAGCCTCAGATAGTCCATGGAACAGGTCTATTCTATAGGGTAGCTATGAGTGAGAATCGACCCATTGGCTCTGGAGGGGATAGCATGACTTGGTTCGTGATGGGAGAAAGCTTCAGGGAGTCTTTTAAATTAAGGAGGTGACTTAATTAAAAGGTTGAGGTCTAAAGAAGGAGCGAGTGGAGGAGCGCTGGTGGCAAAGTGGTTGAGGTGGAGAGGTCAGCAATGAACCCACTCAGAGGAAAAACCCACTCTGAACCCAGCAATGAGCCCACTGTGCAGGAGAAAACTGAGAACAGTGGACAGCCTGGGACACACTGGGGGAGTTCTCCTCTGTCTCACGCGTCGGTAGCTCACAGTCTGAACCACAGCAAGGGGCTGACGGGAGAGAAGGGACAAGGAAAACCAAGCCAACGGGCTCGCTGGAGATCTCATTCTGAACCTTGCCATGTGTAAAGGAAGCAACCGGAAGCACAATCAGAAAGCCTCCATCAGCACTGACTAGGATTTCATGACTGACTTCCTGTTTAGTCTGGAGCAACTCTTATTTTCACCTGGGAACAGAAAAATGGCATGATAATAACATAATTTTTATCTGTTTCACAGCCCAGTTGTGAAAATTTAATGCCCAGTCATTTTAAAGCCCTTGGGCAAAAAATTTAAAGCCCGAGCTGTGTACAACTGAGCTCATTTCTCCTGACCGTGGTGAAAGCTGCCTCTCAGGAGGCTGTAGCCTCTTGGGCCTGACGGGCGTCCTCCACAATGTTCCTTCCTGATGACTCAGGCAGCCTTGTACCTTCTGCAAAATCACACCCAGAGTGATCTCACAGTAACATCATCTGTACAGTCCTTACTAGCTCCCAAAGCACTACTGATGTGCATGATATGGTCCCGTGATTCTCTTGCTGAGCTTTGTAGAGCCAAGGGGAAAAGAGTTTAGGAAGGGCTTTATCCACCCATGTCCACAGAACATCTTAAACAGCCAGCTGGCAGAGTTTGCTGCTAGTTCTACAACCAATTTAACCACATAACTAAAGGCTGATGGGAAAGAATTGAGATTTCTGACTGCATCACGCCTCAGGCCTGGTCGTATTCCTGCTCTCTCCTACCTTCCTTGCTCCCAGTTTTGAAGAACAAATGACACCCCACTCCCCCAATTGTAGTCTTGATCCCACCCCCTCCTGCTTTCCAGAGCACTTCCTCATTGGAAATGTATTATGCTCTGCTATTTGCATTCTCTCTCTCTTTTAGGTAGCTTACATTCTCATGGGAGGATGCAAACCAGAAACATACAAGGAAACTCAAAAAGTTGCTGCTAAATCAGAGAAACCTTTGTTGTTGTTGTTGGTGGTGGTGGTGGTGGTGGTGATGGTGGTGGTGGAGGTGGTGGTGGTAGAGGTGGTAGGTGGTGGTGGTGGTGGTAGTAGGTGCTGCTGAGTCAGTTCTAACTCATATCAACCTGCCCCGTCCTGCACCATCCTCACAATTGTTCTTATGTTTGAATCCATTGCTGTAGTCACTACATCAATCCATCTCATCTAGGCCCCTCCTCTTTTTCCTGCCCCTCTACCGTACCAAGCCTGATCTCCTTCTGCAGGGACCGGTCTCTCCTGAAAACAAGTCCAGAGTATGTACCTCTAAGGAGCTTTCTGATGGTCCTTCTTCCAAAACAGGTTTGTTTGTTTGTTTGGCAATTCATGGTACTTCCAATGCCCTAATTCAAATGTATAGATCCTAGTTCAGTCTTCCTTACTCAGTGTCCAACGTTCACATGCATCTGAGGAAACTGAAAAAGCATGGGTAGGTCTGGCACACTTTAGCCCTCAAAAAACACCCCTGCTTTTCAACACAGAGCTTATGCCATAGGTTCACCCAATACAGTGCGGCAGGTGATCTCTTGACTGCTGCTTCTCTGAGCACCGATGGTGGATCCAAGTAAGACAAAACCCATGGAAACGTCAATCTTTTCTCCATTCATGAGGCTGCTGGTTTTGTAGCAGCCCAACTTGTAACCACTATGCCACCAAGACTTCTATGAAAACTTTATTAAACAAAAATTTCAAAATGTGAAGTTATTGTGTCTCAACATGCCCTCCATTAGATCTGTATACTTTTCCAGTGCTTCCAGCTCTCTCACCCTTCGCTGGAGAATTCTACCCTCTTGGATTTACACCACATCAAAACCGCCGTTTGGGCCTCCCCAAGGTTCAAACTGTGTACCTTTTCAATGCTGTTTGAATTCAGGGAACATAAAGACGTCTAAAGGAATACTACCTAGGCTGTATGGTGGGTGAGATATGGTTTATCAAGTTTAATTCTTGTAGGATGGGGTACAGTTTGCCAGTGTAAGTCTTGTAGGATGGGGTCTGGTTTGCCAGTGTGAGTCTTGCAGGATGGGGTCTGGTTTGCTTGTGTGAGTCTTGTAGGATAGGGTCTGGTTTGCCAGTATGAGTCTTGCAGGATGGGGTCCGGTTTGCCAGTGTGAGTCTTGCAGGATGGGGTCTGGTTTGCCAGTGTGAGTCTTGCAGGAAGGGGTACAGTTTGCCAGTGTGAGTCTTACAGGATGGGGTCTGGTTTGCCAGTGTGAGTCTTGTAGGATGGGGTCTGGTTTGCTTGTGTGAGTCTTGTAGGATAGGGTCTGGTTTGCCAGTATGAGTCTTGCAGGATGGGGTCTGGTTTGCCAGTGTGAGTCTTGCAGGATGGGGTCTGGTTTGCCAGTGTGAGTCTTGCAGGAAGGGGTACAGTTTGCCAGTGTGAGTCTTACAGGATGGGGTCTGGTTTGCCAGTGTGAGTCTTGTAGGATGGGGTCTGGTTTGCCAGTGTGAGTCTTGTAGGATGGGGTCTGGTTTGCCAGTGTGAGTCTTGCAGGACAGTCTTGGCTGCCCCAGAAAATGAGCAGATCCCTTGTCAAGATGGGGGGGATTTCCTTGGCACAACTATCTTGGCCTGTTTCTCATGAATATAATGTTCCATTTTCTTCTGAAAACTTGTAATACTTTTATTAGCACTTAATCCACATATCATACAATTCAATAGTTCAATCATGTCAACAGATTTCTTCATAATAAGCCCCAATCATCATCCTGGGCCCTTCATTAAATCTATCAGGATGATCCCTTTGGGTTCCCCAGTAAGTCAGTAGAAGCTGCTGAACTGATCTCTCAGCCCTTGAAAGGAACAGGCCCCGCTGGTGTTCTTGGTGGCCACCATTTGGACTGTACTTTTTCAAGGCAGGAAAGGAGACAAGTGCATAACTGAAAGAACATGTCTGCAGCACCCACTAGTCACAGAGGCATGTGTGAACATGTTTGGTTTGAAACAAGCGCCTCCATGTATAAATGAGAAACTTAGTAGCAGTACTTTTTTACTGACCCTTATATACACAAATGAGGAGAGGTCCTTTCAGAGCATGGTGAATCTTTTTTTTAAATCATTTTATTAGGGGCTCATGCAACTCTTTATCACAATCCACACATACATCAATTGTGTAAAGCACATTTGTACATTCATTGCCCTCATCATTCTCAAAACATTTGCTCTCCACTTAAGACCCTGGCATCAGCTCCTCATTTTTGCCCCTCCCTCCCCATTCCCCCCTCCCTCATGAACCCTTGATAATTTATAAATTATTATTTTGTCAGATCTTGCCCTATCCGACGTCTCCCTTCACCCACTTTTCTATTGTCTGTCCTCCAGGGAGGAGATCACATGTAGATCCTTGCAATCAGTTACCCCTTTCCAACCCACCCTCTGTCTATGCTCCCAGTATTGCCACTCACACCACTGGTCCTGAAGGGATCATCCACCCTGGATTCCCTCTGTTTCTGGTTCCTATCTGTACCAGTGTACATCCTCTGGTCTAGCCAGACTTGCAAGGTAGAATTGGGATCATGATAGTGGGGGGGGGGGAGCATTTAAGAACTAGAGGAAAGTTGTATTTTTCATCATTGTTATGACACATCCTCTCTGGCTCATCTCCTCCCCGAGACCCTTCTGTAAGGGAATGTCCAGTGGCCTACAAATGGGCTTTGGGTCTCCATTCCGCACTCCCCCACTCATTCACTATGGTAAGATTTTTTATTCTGATGATGCCTGTTACTTGACCCCTTCAACACCTCATGATCACACAGGCTGGTGTGCTTCTTCCATATGGGCTTTGTTGCTTCTGAGCTAGATGGCCGCTTGTTTACTTTCAAGCCTTTAAGACCCCAGACGCTATAGCTTTTGATAGCCAGGCAACATCAGCTTTATTCACCACATTTGCTTATTCACCCGTTTGTCTTGAGTGATCATATCATGAAGTGAGCACACAATGTTATGATTTTTTGTTCTAATGATGCCTGATAACTGATCCCTTCGGCACCTCATGATCACACAGGCTGGTGTGCTTCTTCCATGTGGGCTTTGTTGATTCTGAGCTAGATGGTCACTTGTTTACCTTCAAGTCTTTAAGACCCCAGATGCTATATCTTTTGATAGTCAGGCACCATCAGCTTTCTTCACCACATTTTCTTATTCACCCGCTTTGTCTTCAGCAGTTGTGTTGGGAAGGTGAGCATCATAGAATGCCAATTTAATAGAAGAAAGTATTCTTGCATTGAGGGAGTACTTGAGTGGAGGCCCAATGTCCTTTTGCTACCTTAATACTAAACCTATAAATAAATATATGCACATAGATCTATTTCCCTATCCTCATATATAAATTTATTTGCATATATACATGTATTTATCTAGACCTCTATAAATGCCCTTTGCCTCCCAGCTCTTTCCTCTATTTCCCTGACTTTCCTCCTATCCCACTATCTTGCTAAGTCCCCACCTGGGTTTCAGCAATTTCTCTTGGTTATAATACCCTTGATCATGCCCTACCAGGCCTCCCATACCCTCCTCACCACCAATTTGGATCACTTGTTGTTCCCTTGTCCCTGGGTTTGTTAACACCACTACCTTTCCCCCCACTTCCCCCTCTCCCATGTCCCCCCAGAACTGTTGGTCCCATTGTTTTCTCCTCCAGATTGAGCATCCAGACTATCTTATTTAGACAGACCTGCGGAGGTAATAACATGCACAAAAACAAGACAGAACAAAACCAAGCAACAATATACAACAAAACAACAACAAACCAATGACAAAGAATAAAACACAACAAGAAAGAAAAGCTTGTAGTTAGTTCAAAGATCGTTTGTTGGCCTTTAGGAGTGTTTTCCAGTCCAGTCTGTTGGGGCACCATGCCCTGGCCCCAAAGTCCACCTTCAGCATTCCCTGGGGACCTTGCCACTCCATTCCCTTGCTGTTCTGTTGCATCCCCTTAGTGTTTTGTCTCAGTGTGGCAGGATCAGATCGGGTGCAATTCCCACACTGTGTCTCCAGTGTTGTCCCCTGTAGAGCAATGGGGAAGTGAGGGGCACCATGTCTCATAGTGGGGCTGGCTATGTGGTCCTCAGCATGGTGGATCTTATAAAAGAAATCAAGCAAGGCCGTGAGGAGAGTGGGGTGATAGGACAGCTTTAAACCAAGTGCTCAGACAGATTAGCACTTCCCCTGTGAGGATGTCAGGCTGTGTGCAGAGAGCCTGGGAGCA
This sequence comes from Tenrec ecaudatus, assembly GCF_050624435.1. Lineage (NCBI taxonomy): Eukaryota > Metazoa > Chordata > Mammalia > Afrosoricida > Tenrecidae > Tenrec > Tenrec ecaudatus. Next base: position 46,681,977 of record NC_134540.1, on the reverse strand, counting down.
GGAAAAGAGCTCACCAGGTAAAGGGGGTGGGGGGGTGGCCCGTTCTGGGAAAGAGATTCAAACCTCCATTGACATCACATTCTGACACAGAGCAACCCCATAGGTCAGAACAGAACTGCCCCATAGATTTCCCAAGGCTGTCTGTCATCTTGATGTCACAGACCACCACCTCTTTCTCCCATGGAGCTGCTGGTGACTCTGAAGCACCAACCTGCCCGTTGATAGCCAAGTGCTTAACCACTGTGCCACCAAAGCTCCTTAGGAAAAGGGAAGCAAATGCAAAGGTACTGACTGGTGCAGAACAAGCTTGGCCTCGTCAAAGGGTAAAAGGGACAGGCAAGAGCTGCAGGTTCGAGTATGGCTGGGGTACAGTGCTGTGCAGCCTTGTTGAAAAGATAGGCCGGGTTGTGCACAGCTTGTCAGTCTTAGCTAAATGCTTAGATTACTTTTATTCCATGTTCAGTGGGAAGCTATTGAGACATCATAAGCAAGGAAGTGACATGGTTTATTTTCCTTTTTTTAAGCTCACTCTGACTGTGAGTGGGCAGAATGAGAGATAATTTAGTTTCTTCCCTGGTGGTTAAGCGCAAGTACAGTAGTTCAAAACTACCAGCCACTCCTTGGAAGTTAAAAATGAGGCTGGGGACAGGGGGTGGCTTTAGAACTGACTGTAATTATACACCTCATTTTAAAGACAATTTAACCATAGAAGTATATGATATGTGAATACTATCTCAAGACAACCATGAAAAAAAAAAAAAACAAGCCAAACTTGACCGTGGTTACCATAGGTGAAGGGGAAAGAGTTTTTGAATAGGGGACATTGGGTTTATGTCAATGGAGGTAGAAGGATAGCAGTAGCGACAATACAGCATGCCCAAAGAGTATGATCAATGACACTGAATTATACAAGTAGAAGTTGTGGAATTGGAGAATGTTATCTCGTGTATATTTTTGCCACAGTTAGAAAAAATAATAATACATGAATAATAACAAGAAAGAAGAAAATGTCCTAGAATTGAATATGGTGACAATTGTACCACTCTTCTTGATATGCTTGAATTATTTATTAAATTGTATGACATGGATAAAGTGCTAATAAAACTTAAAAAATGAGACTGCTTTCATAAAGAGTTACTGTCTGTACAACTCTTCTTGATATGATTGAACTATTAGAGTTGGATGATATGTGAAGTATATGCTAATAAAGCTTAAAATATTAATGGAAATATATTACATAAACAACATGACAAAATAATTCAACTGTAATTTAAGATTTTTATTTTAAAAGCCTTACAGTCTGGGAAACTCACAGGGGCAGCTGTCCCCTGTCCTACAGGCTCAGAGTCGGCATGGACTGAAGGCAGTGAGGGAGTCAAGGAAAGAATCAACTACTTGTTCCCGAAGATTCCGCTTCTGCCAGAGGTTCTCTGACAGTGTTCTCTGGAACAGCACCATTCATCTGTTCAATATTTATTATTGAACTCCACGAAGTAACAGTCTTCTTTATTTATTATCATTTTATTGGGAGCACCTACAGGTAGCATAACATTCCATACTTCAATCACATCAAGCAGTATTGTGCAATTGCTAGCATAATCAGTTTCAAAACATTTTGTTTTTTCATGAACTTGATATCAACTCCCCTTTGTCCCCTCCCTCCCCCACCATACCTCCTAGGAACCCCTAGTCTTTTTTGTGTGTGTGCCATATCTTACACAATCCACTCTCTCCAGTCACATGCAATTCTGTCACTCAATCCCATCAAGCGGAGCTGCGCAGTCATCAATGCTATAAGCTCCCCTTTATGCCCCCTCCTCCAGGCAGTCTTCTCGCGGATGGAAACACCTTCCTCCGCGGAGCTTGCAGGTTAAGCACCGCCACAGCCAGAGCGCTTCCCCATCCACGGTCTCCTTTAACTCGCAGCCGCACTTCACATTCGCATGGAGCACCCTCTCCTCCTTAACTTTCCCTCCTTAGGTCTCCGAGGACCCTGAAGAACGCAGGGATTCTGCCAGTGCCTCCTAGTCCTTGCCTGGATCTTCCATGGATACTTGCTCTTCCTCCTAAAAGCGGGTTTTCTAGATGATTCTTTCGGCTTCTGCATCAACAGCAAGGAGGCATATTCACTCACCACTTGCTGTGTGCTAGGCAGCAGTTTCAGAATTAACAAATGCTCCTGCTCCTGTCCCTGCCGTTATTAACACCAAGCAGGGGATTCCAAACCCGCCTCCAGTATCAAGCCCGATTTCGAGCCTGCATTCTGTCTGTTGGGTAAATACCTCACTCTGGATGTCCTGTTAGTATTTCCTGTTTGAACAGTGCCTCCCTGTCTCAGAGAGAGCCCTGGTGGAGTAGAGAGCTATTCATTAGGTCAGCAGTTTGAACCCAGCAACCTCTCCATGGGGGAAAGATGAGGCTTTCTCTCCTGCGAAGAGTCCCGGCCTGAACAACCCACAGGGGTAGTTAGTTCTACTCTGTTCTGCAGTGTTGCTGTGAGTCGCATCGACTTGATGGCAATGAGTTCGTTTCTTAATGATACTGTAACAGACCTAGCATACTTAAGTGGCTTGAAAAACCAGAAATTTCTTTTCAGCATGTTATTATTTGCTGTCAAGTCATGATGATCCCATGTGTGCTCCATGCTGTTGTCAAGGCCTTTCAGGAGATTTCCAGGTATGTTTTCTGAAATGCCTCAAGGTGGCAGAAGAGAGTAGCAGCAGCAGAACCAAGCGTCATAGCTGAGACAAAACAGTGGTCTTCCCTGCCCACAGAGCAAGTGAAGCTGTGTGTCTTCTGACAGGAGGCTGGCTTGTGGAGTGGGGTGACTCCAGACACTCAATTGTGAGAGTTAGGTTTGCTATACACAGAATTATAGTTGAGTACCCGAGGACGGAGGCTTATAGCAGAGTGATGTGCCCTTTGGGCATTTATTGGCAGCCCTAAGAGAGCTGTTCCAGAGACCCTTAAGAAAACCCAAAAGAATTTCGCAGAACTAAAGATCAAACGCCTAAGAAAGACGTTTGCCCCAAAGATGCTTCAAAAGGCAAGGAGGAAGCTTATCTATGAGAAAGCTAAGCACTATCACAAGGAACACAGGCAGATGGACAGAACTGAAATCTGAATGGCTCAGATGGCAAGAAAAGCTGGCAGCTTCTATGTGCCCGGAGAGCCCACGCTGGCGTTTGTTATCAGGATCAGAGGTATCAATGGTGTGAGCCCAAAGGTTTGAAAAGTGTAAGCTTCTCCGCCTTCGCCAGATTTTCAATGGCACCTTTGTTAAGCTTAACAAGGCTTCAATTAACCTGCTGAGGATTGTGGGACCATACATTGCATGGGGTCCCCAAACCTGAAGTCGGTGAATGAACTCATCTACAAGCGTGGTGATGGCAAAATCAATAAGAAGCGTATTGCTGTCCGTCTCCCAGGGAGGCGGGCACATGTGGATCCTTGTCATCAGTTCCCCCTTTCCAACCCACTCACTCTCCACTCTCCCAGCATCGCCCCTTACACCCCTGGTCCTGAGATGGATGGCAGAGAAGGTGGGGAAGGAAGACTCGGGATAGGGCAAGATATGACAAAATAACAATGTATAAATTACCAAGGGCACATGAGGGAGGGAGGAGCGGGGAGGGAGGGGGAAAAAAAGAGAACCTGATGCAAAGGGCTTAAGTGGAGAGCAAATGAGAATGATTGGGGCAGGGAATGTGCAGATGTGCTTTATACAATTGATGTAGGTATATGTGTGGATTGTGATGAGTTGTATGAGCCCCTAATAAAATGTAAAAAAAACAATAAAGTATGCTTTCATTGACTAGTGTTTATATTTCAGGAATTATATGTATTTGATCAAACTGACAATAATAACTTTTTTTTCTTAGTGATTAATGGGGTTTAATAGGGAAATTAGCAAGTTTGCCACAAGTAAGGGTCAGTTTCTCAGCCAGTAGTCAAGTCTCTCCGAACCTAGCCTCTCAGCCCCATATTCTTACGACCTCTGCTTGGTTCTGAGGGCCTACGGTTTGTGGTCTCAATGCTGCTGCTCTGCTCTACCGCACAGTCTGTCAGGCTCCGCTGCTCTGTGTGGTAAGATCTTGGCGTGATGTGTCCTCTGGTGTCTGGGCCAGTTCGGGAGGGTTCTCTCACACATGCTCCTCTGGGAGCCTTGCTGGATGATTGTGCAATTTCCTCCCTTCATGCTCTTTAGCTGGCTCACCCATACTCAGAGGAATGGCAAAACTGACCAGTCCCTGAGTTACAGTCCTCTACCCCTGACAATAATAACTTTATGAAGCACAGATGTGAACGTTTTTAAGGGTTAGAAAGAAAAGGGGAATGAAACAATATGGACAGAGGTGATAGGAATGGTGATACAATGTGAAGTATGTAACCAATGCCATTGAAATGTATATGTACAAACTGCTGAAAGTTCATCTTTGTACAAGCCCCCAATAGAATCACTTATTTTTAAAGTGTCTTTGCTGTGCATATTCCCACCAAAAATAAATAGAAAATTGTAATAAAAAAAGAAGAAGCGTATTGCACAGTTTTTGGTAAATATGGCATCATCTGCATGGAGGATCGGATTCATGAGATCTATACTGTTGGGAAACGTTTCAAAGAAGCAAATAACTTTCCGTGGCCCTTCAAATTATCTTCTCTATGAGGTGGGATGAAGAAAAAGACCACCCATGTCCTAGAAGGTAGGGATGCAGGCAGCAGGGAAGACCAGATCCACAGACCTATTAGAAGGATGAACTAAGGTATCCGTCTGCCATGATTATTTTTGTGATCTGGTCTCTTAATAAAACAGTGACTGCTTTCAAATGGGGAAAAAAAAGAGAAGGTAAGGCCACAGGCTTGGTCAGGAAATAAGCTAAGCAAATAAAGTATCTGTGACCTACTAAATAAATGAGTGTGTGTGGCCTGCTGAGAAGGGGTTACTTCATTTGTGTCCTCCCTGCCTCTGGAAAGGGCTGTGTTTTAAAATCGACAAGGAGTTCTGTATATGTGCAGCCAAGCAGTTTGAAAGCACTAGCCACCCCACAGGAGACAGAAGGCTCGCTACTCCAGGAGGGGTGAGTCTCAGGAACTCACAGGGGTAATTCTGCCCTGAACTATAGGGTCCCTGTGAGTCAGAATTGACTCCAAGGTAATGGGTCTTGGTTTGGTTTACGTCATCTCATTACAAAGAACGGGGATTCTAGAGCACGTGATTGTGCTCCTGCAGAACCTGGACATAGACCAAGGGGCAGTCATTCAAACAGGACAAGGGGATTTGAATCAGGACAAATGTTGAGAATACACACAGCAAAATGCACCAAGTCAGTAGTTTCTACATGCTCAATGCAGTGATCCATCTATAATTTCTGACTACAGAAACTCCCAACTAGATTCTTTTTTTGAGAATAGCCCATGTTATAATGACAGTCTCTTATCCTTCTTTCAAGAAGCATCTGTTGACCCCTGATTAAGTGCCATCTACTCTTTGAGATGCCTGAGGTCCCAGCTAGCTGACTCATGGTCCTAACCGTCTTCCTCGCCTGGTCTACTCTTCAACTGCATCTGGCCTGCCAGTTTCCGAGGGCACTTTTTCTCCTTATATCTTCCTTTGTTCGATGCACATTTGTCAAGTAACCATCTATATCTACCCTCTGGGCATAGCACGTCTTCGTCCTTTCTCCCATCACCCATTGCATGTGCACAACTAGTTCCTCCAGCCGTGCTGAGGGAGAGAGGAGGTTTTCTACTTCCATCAGCAGTTCCTTTCAGAAACCCACAGGCACAGTCCTATGGGAACATTCTGAGATGGGATCAACTCTGTGGCCGTGAGTTTGAGGTTTGGGGGGTTGTGCTTAGGAAGAAATACCTGCCTGGTGTCTGGGTGATGCAAACCATCAATATACTTGGTTGCTACACAAAAGGTTGGAGGCTCAAATCCACTGGGGGCACCTCAGAAGAAAGACCTGGCAATCTACTGCCCCCCAAAATTCATCACTAAAAATCATGGGAATGTATCGGGGAAGTTAACAGGTTACCACAAATCAGGATCAGAAAACATTAAGGAAAAAGAAAACCTTAAGGACATAGTCCTTTTGACCCAGCAGTGCCTCTTCTCAGCCACCCCAGGAGTCGCGTCTCTGGTGCTGAGCTGCTCAGCCACGGAGCACCTCGGCCTCGTCTCTGCTGCAGCAAGTGTAAAATGCTCCTCTAGTGCTGACAATGGCCCACAAGGTGTTCCTCTCTACCAGCCAGCCTCCTGCCCATAGTCTCTCAGCTTCGCTCTCTCGGTGGACCAGGAAACCTGCTGCTCTGCCTTATGGTCTTGGCTGCTGCCTTATGATCTTGGCTACTTCTTTGTGATCTCTCCTGCCATTGATTCTCCTTGCACGGTCCTGGCCAAGTGTGATTCCCCCTTCTGCTCATCATGGGATTCTCTATCCCTGCTGCTGAGATGGCCTACTGCATACCCAGAGGAATGGCAAGACTGACCGGTCCCTGGCTGTCGAAATAGGGTAAGGAAAGATGGATGATAGATGTCTAACTTCTACCTCATAGGGATCATCTTTGGGCAGATGTGGAGTTGGACTCTCCTTCCCCCTTGTGTAGCTGGATGGGTCAGATCTGGTCCCCACGCCATCTCTTCACTATGGACATGGGTGTAGAGTTAGCATCCTCTGCACCTTATATCCATGCTCCTGCCCATCCTTCGGTGGGAGTTACAAAGACTGTCAAGAAGAGCCATCCTCAGTGATTTCATGTCACTGCAAATAGACCTCAGAGATAGACTCGCGCCCATTCAGTCAAGTGATGTGTGAAAGTCCAGTGTCACACAAAGACAGTCCAATGGTGGAGGAACAGGCTTTTCAACCAACGGGGCTGGAAAAATAGGGCACCCAGATTCAAAATCATGAACCCCTCAAAATAGATCATAAGACAGATCGTTCATCAATGACGTGGAAGTGGCTAACAAACATCTGAACAACCACAATCACTAGCCATCCAAGAGATGCAAATCAAAGCAACATTGAGGTTTCACCTCACACTGACGATCCAATTCACAGAACCAGGAAACAAATGTTGGACAGGGTGTGGCGAGATTGGAACTCTTTTACATGGCTAGTGGGTCTGTAAATATGTACCATCATTAGGGAACATGATATGGTGTTACCCAGAATAACTGGGAATAGAAATTCCCTGAGATCCAGCTGGGTCCACACCCTAAAGAAGGCAGAACCATAACGCACACAGACAGATGTACTCCCAGGTTCATCACAGCACTGTTTACCGAGGCACGAAGGTAGAAACAGCCCAGAGGCCCTCGGAGAAGAATGGATAAAGAAAGTTTGGTACATACACACATGGCATCCTATGCCTCCATAAAAAACAATGAGCAAACACCACATGACATGCATGGATTTAGGAAACAAGCTGAGTGAAGTTAGTCAGTCACAAAAGGACAAACATTGTATGAGACCACTACTCTAAGGAGAAACGCCAGGACAAAGTCTTGGAAACCACAGGGACTAGATTTTGGAGGTTCCCAAGGGAGGGAGGACCAGGGTGGAAGATGAAGCAAAGGACCAGAAAATTGACCGCTGTTGGTTTGTGTGAAAGGGAGGATGGAAGACCGTAAGAGGGAGATGAGAAATCAGTGGGGGTAGCATGGCATAGAAGAGTTGGGGGGGGGGGGGTGTGATTCTAACTGCTGGATGCAGATTTGATGGTCTGAAATATAAAGCCCTCACCTAATTGACAGCAACAGGCTACTTTTTTAATGGATCATAAGGATACATACAAAATGCAAAACTACAATTTCGGGAGGGTCACCTTAGGAGAAAATCTAGAAAAGTTGCTTTAGGTAGTGTACTTTTAAATGTGTCATCAAGAGCATGATCTGCCAAAGAAAAATTTAAAAAGTCTACACTGAGGAACATTTAAAAAATGATAAATTCTGTAAGTCAGTAACTAAAGGAGAATATCATATGATCCCATTTACGTGAAATATCTGGAATCGGAATCTGGATAGAACCAATGTGCATTAGTGGTTACTGGGGGCCCAGAAGGAAGGGGAAATGAACCTTAATGTGAATGATAGTTAATAACGGAGCCGTGCTGGTATAGAGGTTACAAGAGGACTGCTAACCTCATGGTCAGCAGTTTGAAATCCCCAGCACTCCATGGGAGAAAGACAAGGTTTTCTATTCTTGTACAGGAAACCCGGGGGGCAAGTCTAGCTGTTCTACAGGTTCATTATGAGTCGGCATCCATTCAGTAGCAGTGAGTTTGAGTTTGGTTTGGTGGCGGCGTGGTTATACATTTGGGTTGCTAACCACAAGGCCAGCAGTTTGATACCACAAGCTGCTCCTCAGGGGGAAAAAAAATGCGACTTTTTACTTGTGCAAAGACATAGTCTCAGAAACTCACTGGGGCCTTTCAATCGAGTCTTATAAAGGCTAGCTACAAGTCAGAATTGATTCAATGCCAGTGAGGTGCATGTGCGTGTGTGTGTATGAGAGAGAGAGAGAGACCCCCATGGGCAGGTCTACCCTGCCTTATAGTGTCACTGTGAGCTGGCATCCACTCCATGGCAAATTTTCCGTAAACCCAAAACTGCTCTAAAAAATAGGCTCGTGACTTTTCTTTGTTTGCTTTTAAAGCAAGACCTGTCTCTCTTGGGTACCTGCCCCCATCATCTTTTCCTAAGACAAATTTTACTATTTTTTTAAGTAGTATAAATAGGCACCATGGTGGTGCTGAACACTAGACAGCAAGGTCTGAGGTTCAAACTCCCCAGCTGCTCTGCATGAAAAAGATGAGGCTGTCTGCCCTTGTAAAAATTGGCAGCCTCATCAAAAGATAGAGCGTCTGGGGTCTTAGAGGTTTGAAGATACACAGGCGACCATCTAGCTAAGAAACAACAAAGCCCACATGGAGGAAGCACACCAGCCTACTCTGACATGAACACTGAAGACAAAGTGGGTGCATAAGGAAATGTGGTGAAGAAAGCTGACGGTGCCCGGCTGTCAAAAAGATATAGAATCTGATCTTTCAATTGTATTTGCAGCTGCTGCAGCACCGTTGTTGCTCTCTAATGCCAGCGCTGCCTGTAGCTCGCCGAGCTCCAGCTGAAGGAGAAGGGGGTTAAGTGAGGCTGAGTCGCTCCCAACAAGCAGACTGCCTGCAAATCAACCGGTGGTAAAGCACCCAGGAAGCAGCTGGCTACAAAGGCCTCCCTCTACCGGAGGGGTGAAGCCTCATCGTTACAGGCCTGGTACGGTGGCACTTCGTGAAATTAGACGCTATCAGAAGCCCACTGAACTTCTGATTCGCAAACTCCCCTTCCAGCGTCTGGTGAGAGAAATTGCTGAGGACTTCAAAACAGATCTGCGCTTCCCGAGTACAGCTATTGGTGCTTTGCAGGAGGCGAGTGGGGCCTGTCTGGTTGGCCTTTTGGAAGACACCAACCTGTGTGCTATCCATGCCAAACGTGTAACAACTATACCAAAAGACATCCAGCTAGCATGTCACATACGTGGAGAGCATGCTTAAGAATCCACTATGATGGGAAACATTTCATTCTTTAAAGAAAAAAAATTATCTTCCTGTTACTGGTAGTTCTGAACATTAGGTTTTTCATTTTTGTTTTTTCCCATGGGGTCAAAAGGTACCTAAGTATATAATTGCGAATGGAAAAAATAGGGGACAGAAATCAGGTATTGGCAGGTTTTCATTTTCATTTGTGTGTGAATTTTTAATATAATGCGGGGACATAAAGCATTAATGCAACTCAAAAATGTTTCAGTGAGCAGGTTTCAGCAGTTCAACTTTATAACAATTATAAATAAACCTGTTAAATTTTTCTGGACAATGCCAGCATTTGGATTTTTTTAAAACACGTAAATTTCTTATTGATGGCAACTAAATGGTGTTTGTAGCATTTTTATCATACAGTAGATTCCATCCATTCACTATAATTTTCTAAGCTGTCCTGCATGCGCAAGTACATGTTTTTAATGTTGTCTGTCTTCTGTGCTGTTCCTCTAAGCTTGCTTTTAAAATGCATTACGCTTTTAAAAAAAGATATAGAATCTGGGGTCCTATAGGCTTGAAGATAAACAAGGGGCTATCTAACTGAGAAACAACAAAGTCCACATGGAAGAAACACACCAGCCTGTGAGATCACAAGGCGTCGAAGAGAACAGGTATCAGGCATCAAAGACAAAAAAAAAAATGAAATCATAGCATTGTGAATGAGGGGGAGTGTGGAGTGGGAACCCAGGGCCCATCCGTGGGAAATTGAACATCCTCTTGCAGAAGGGCTGTGGGGAGAAGATGAGCCAGTCAGGGTGCTGTGTACCAACGATGAAATATATAATTTTCCTCTAGTTCTTGAATGCTTCCTCCCCCCGATTGTCATGATCCTAATTCTACCTTACTTATCTGACTGGACCAGAAGGTGTACACTGGCACAGATAGGAAATGGAAACACAGGGAATCCAGGACAGATGAACCCCTCAGGACCAGTGGTGAGAGTGGCGATACTGGGAGGGTGGAGGGAGGGTGGAGGGAAGGTGAGGGAGAAAGAAGGAACAGATTACAAGGTCTACATATAAACTTCCCTGGGGGACGGACAGTGGAGAAGTGGATGAGGGGAGATGTCGGATGGTGTAAGATATGACAAAATACTAATAATTTATAAATTTTCAAGGGTTCATGAGGGAGGGGGAAGTGGGGAGGGAAGGGGAAAACGAGGAGCTGATATCAAGGGCTCAAGTAGAAAACAGGTGCTTTGAGAATGATGATGGCAACATATGTACAAATGTGCTTGACACAATTGATATATGTATGGATTGTGATAAGAATTGTATGAGCCCCTAATAAAATAAAAAGATTGACAGCCTCAGAAACCCTGAAAAGCATTGCTGTGCGTCACTCTGGACTCAGAGACAGTGGGTTTTACAGTTCGATTCCATTGTCTCGGCGTGACCACTTCAGATCTCAATTAGAAACACTTTAGTACTGCTTACAGATTATTGTCATACTTACATACTTTGATGTCAACTTGAAGATATATAAAAGTGTAGGGGTGGAGTTTAGCTGACACCTTGTGGACGTGGTCTTCTTATAAGGAGGGTCCTGGGAACCTCCCTACCTCTCTCTGCCTTCACTTGCCTGTTGGCTGGCACTGCTTGCTGCCTGACCCCTGGAGATGTGTCCACGGCCATTGGATACGCAGACTTTACCCCCACTGGCGGTGGTCTTCCTGCATTCTGCATCATTGCACTTGGCTGAGAGTCTGAAGAGGGACTATGGACTAGTGTCAGACTTACAGACTTGAGTTGGACTGGGCTGTTTTCTCAGTATATAACTTCTTGTTATAAAGTTCTTTATTTTTATTAAATACTTTCATTGGGGGAAATTCTAAACTAAAGTAAATGATTCAAGAAAATATTTAGTATAATATTTAGGGGGATGGAGATGGAATGTCTAAGCCAAAGAAAAACAAAAGCAAACATTCACTGCCATGGTTCAACTATGACTCATAGCAGCCCCTCTAGGATGGGGTAGAAATGCCCTTGTGTACTTCTGAAGCTGTTTTCAGAAACACAGCTGCCTCTTGCTCTTGCAGAGAGACTGGTGCAGCAGTTAGCAGCCCTACATGTGACCACTCCCGATGCCACCAGGGCTCCTAAGGAGAAGGCAATGCTAAATAGCTTGTGAGCAAAGCTGAGTCCAACCCAGGGGAAGGGGCCAATGAGGAGCTTTAGTAGCAATGGGTTGCCTTGGGCTGTGAACCACAAGGTGGGAGGGTGAACATCACGAATGGTGAGGTTTTCTGCTCCAGTAAAGATTTTACAGCCTCAGAAAACACAGGAGGGCAGTTCTCTGCTTTACAGGGTCACTCGGAGCCAGTGGCTGTTCAAGAGCAGTGAGTTGGGGGGGGGGGGTGTTTGGAGCAGGCATTTTTTGGAGTTTAGCTTTTCAAGGTTTCTTAAATTTAACTGGTTCTGAAAATCAGGGTCACTGGTGAAAGGAGTCCTGGGGTACAGTGACGAAGCGCTCACCCTCCAAGGGACAGGTTTCTTGCCACTGCACCAGAAAGGAGATGTGGCTTCGGCTGGCTTCCGCTTCTGCAAAGATTCCACAGCCCTGGGAACTGCAGGACAGCTCTGGGAACTGCATGACAGCCCTGGGAACAGCATGAGGCATTCCCTCTGCCTGGGGGCCTCGTGCCTTGAGGTTTGGGTCTTCAGAGTTGGAAATGACAGGTTTGATATGGTTTGGTCTCAGAGTTTCATACTACCAGCAGATGGCACATTTCTCCGTTTTCTGGTTTTTGTTTTTTTAAGCTTAGAAAAAATTCGGAGCCAAATTGAAAAGTTCCATTTAGAAAAAGTTGCTTTTTCACCCTTCCTGCCCAGCTTCTCCATGGGAGAAGAGTTTGTAAGAACACAAGTAGAATAACCTTTGTTTCGCTGTTGCATTACCAACAGTGGATTTGTCATCTTAAATTGCTAAATAATTCTTTGGTTTCTGGGTTTTGTTCCCTATAGTACATATGCCTGTTTAAAATCTCAGCCCATTTCCAATCCTCTCAATGAAGACAGCCTCAAGAATCTGAAGCCTACTGGATGAGATCAAAGTGCCTTCACCACAGGGAACCGGAAAGCAGGCAGATGGATCTTCCAAGAATCAAAGTGTTGCCAGCTATCCTCTGTTATTGATTTGTGTGCTGGGATTTGCTTCTTGGTGTTTCTGAACATTTTCAGAAGAGATCAATGACTCCAGCTTTGGCTGAAACCAATCTCTTCTCCCGAGACTATCCAGGGTTGAGGAGGCCATGGTTCTCTGATTCTTTCAGGAAAAGCCAAGTAGAAACTTGATTTATTTGTACTGTTCAACTAGATCTTTGGATCAAAGGACACCATATGAAGTATAACTTGACCTAAATATTTTGTACAATGAAAACGACTTTAAATAATCTCAGCATGCATTTCTTTTCTTTTTAAATCATTTTATTGGGGGCTCATACAACTCTTATCACAATCCATCCATCCATTGTGTCAAGCACATTTGTACACTCAGTGTGTACTCTTCTAACTCAGGCTGGCTAAAATAGTGATTTTTTTATGGGCAAGCAGCGAAAACCTTGTTATATGGCATGGGTTCAAAAATTAGAGCTAGATTTGTAAGGTAGAACTGGGGTCATGACAGCAGGGGGGGCATTAAGGAACCAGACTAGAGGAATGTTGTATGTGTCATTGGTGTTATACTGCACCCTGGCTCATCCCTTCCTTGTGACCCTTCTGTGAAGGGATTTCCACTTATCTACAGATGGCCTTTGAGTCTCCGCTCCACCCTCCCCCTCATTCACATAGATATGGTTGTTTTGGGTCTTCTGATGCCTGATACCTATTCCTGTGGACACCTCATGATTACACAGGTTGGTGTGCTTCTTCCATGTGGGCTTTGTTGCTTCCAAGCTAGATGGCAGCTTGTTTATTTATCCTCAGGCCTTTAAGACCCCAGATACTATATCTGTGGGAAACAGAAAAGTTACTCCCCAGGTTGTCTCCCCATAATAATGCCAAACCTAAAGTGCTGTTTACAAGCACATGGTTACTGATATTGTAGGTCATCTGCTTAAAGGTTATCTGCCTGAATGTTTTCAGCCATCTAAGGCAATCAGGGCCTATTGTCTGTCCTATCCTAAGGGGAGCCCACTCCTACTGATAAGGATAATGGCTTTCTCCTGAAGGAGAGCCCAGAGACTCCTAAGGTCAAGCCAACTCAGGGATAACCAAGGTTAGGTTGCCATCTTGACTCTAGAGCCCGCCTATCTTGGTACATGCATGCCTTCCTGTCACTCGGATGCCTATTGTACAACCCCTTCCTGTTATGCATGTGGTTACCTATAATTAGGGGGACTAGCATGCCCCTAGGGTGTACATAAGTCTTGGTTGGAAATAGGGTCTCTCTGCGTGGATCTGGCTCCTGAAGCCATGATGGTCCCGGAGGTGAGTGCTTACATGCTTTATCTTGTCTGATGTCTTTTTAATTTTACCCCTCAATTATACAACTGCTTTGGGCCTGTTGAATTGTGGAGGCTGGTACCCCATCTGTATATTTTGATAGCTGGGCACCATCAGTTTTTTTTACATTGTTTATGCACCCATTTTGTCTTCAGCAATCCTGTTGGGAAGGTATCGCAGCGTGTCAGGTTATTGCACTGAGGGAGTGCTTGAGTAGAGACCCAATGCTGTCTGCTACCTTAATACTTACCATATAAATATATGTACATAGAGCTATGTCACTGTAGTTATACATAAAGATATTTACATATGTATGTGACTTTATGGCTAGACCAGACCATGTACACTGGTAGAGATAAGAGCTCTCAATATACAGACCCAGGACAGATAAACCTCCCAGGAACAATAACGGGAATAGCAATATCATAAGGTGGTGGGGAGGAAAGGATAACTGATTGTAATAATCAATGTGAAAGGATACAGCAGACAGTGTAAGATATGAAAATAATAATAATTTATAAATTATCAAGGGTTCTGAGGGTGGGAGGGTGGGGTAGAGGGCAGGAAAGAATTGAGTTGATACCAAGGGCTCAAGTAGAAAGGAAATGCTTTGAAAAGGATGATGGCAACATATGTACAAATGTGCTTGACACAATGTATGTATGAATGGTCGTAAGAGCCCACAATAAAATGAAAATAATAGAATTAAAAAGTGGAAGACAAAAAAATTAGAGCTGATAGGGGAAAACTGGTGCCATTTTTTTTAATCAGCAGGTCAAATGTGGCCAGAAACCAGTCCAACCTTTAAGACACCAAAATGTGTGTTAGCCAATGTCATTGAGTCTGACTGCCCAGGCCTGTCATTTGCCAGTTCTTCTACCTTGGACAGGTCACTTAATCTTTGTGTCTTAGTTTTCTTTTCTGCAAATAGGATTGTTGCATAAATGGATTAAGAGATGTAAGGCATTTAAGATAGTTTCTGGGATGTGATAAGTAGGTATTAAATGTTAACTATTATTTTGCACTTAGAGCTAACTCCTAAATATGTGGCCGCAATTTACTAAGATATCCCTGGGAAGTTCATAATATGGGATACTTCACATAAAATATTGTCAATCTTGATCTCGTCACCAGAATTACAGAGAAATCCTCTTTGGGGTTCCCAGTATTGTGGAAGCCCACGGTGCACCGCCTTTTGGAGGCGGGAGTGCTTGACGCCTGCCTGGGATAAACTACATCTCCCAGGATTCCTGGCGGCAGCGCCAGGGGATGGTAGTCCATCTCATTCTCCCATCACCACGCACGGGGGCGCCTGGGAGCCGGGACGAGTTCTCTGGAGGCCGGTTGCGAGCCGGGACCGAGTGTGACACCGGAAGGAGTGAACCAGGAAGTGAAAGTGACTGTGGATCTGTCGGCCTGAAATGGGAGCGGGTCACACAGACGGTTCCGTGTCAGTAAGCACCCCTAACGTCCTTTCTTCGTTTCTCGTAGCTACTGAAAGTGCTTAAAACAGAAAACCACCACAAAGCGTCCTTTCCCCAGTTTTATTCTTGTGGCCCGATAGCCTTCCTCAGGAATCAAGGATCCTCGGTAGTGCGGTGGGTCAGGCATCGGGCGCTCACGAAGACTCGGGCTCCGCGGGAGAGAGGTGAGGCAGTCCATTTCCAGAAAGATCGGCAGTCCTGTCGTCCGGAGCCGTTCTACGCTGCCCGGTCGGGGCGCTACGACTCGGAATCCACTGCAGGGCAGTGGGTCAGGGGATCGGGTCATCCGCTCTTCTGCTGAAATTCTCAGAATAGGTAACCCGTGCTGCTCCTGTGGGGCAGCGCGCGCTTGCTGTCAGTCTGACGCGTGGAGGCCGAGTCGCTCTGGGTAATTGTGTTACTGTTTGCCTTCCATTTACTTTGTTATTGTCCCAGGCGCTGCAGCCCCTAGGGCAGTGTAAGAGATTTGTGGGATTTGCTGCGTTCTTCCACTGTTCTTTCTGAATGTGATTTCCGTATTTTAAAGTTGATCGGAAGAACCCTGCAATTTTCGACTATTTTGGAGACCATTCTGAATATTCTATTTCCTCGAGGATAATTCGGGTTCTAGTGCTGTCCACTCCCTGGCAACCGGACAGAACTGGATAAAACTTCAACTAAGGGTTTCCGAGACTGTAACTCTGCAGAAATAGCCTCTTCTTTTTCCCGAGAAGTGACTGGAGTTTTCGAGCTGCTGGCCTTGTTGTAAGTGTAACCACTTCACCACCATGGCTAAATAAGTTAGTAGATTTATGATGATCAAATGTACTAATAATAAATGATTAGTGTACTATGAACACTGGTGAATATAAATATTGATTCTGATCAATTTTGGCCCTCACTTCTACTTTAAACTTCTGCGTTTTAGGAGAAAGGCAATTTTCTTAGAGCAACTTGTCTTTTCCCTTTTTTCTCAGTAATATTATGTATTTCAGTTTGATTTTGATTATCTCTATTGAAGTGGAAGAGAACAGTTAAATACACAGCCTATTTGACTTAACCTGTAATTTTTTTTAAGTAACCCATTTTTTTGTTTAGAAAAGAATGTGTGTTCTATGTGTTGAAGACTTGGAATACACTGAAAAATAAATCAAGCAAAAGCATAACAATATAACCCAGAGATCATTTTATTAGTGTTTTGGTACTTTTCTGTGTTATATATCATGTTTAGGACTCTATATACCTTTTAAGGAGCCCTGTTAGCATAGTGGTTACGCATTGGCCCTCTAACTGCAAGATCAGCAGTTTGAAACCACCAGTTGCTCCCCAGGGACAAAGAGGGGCTTTCTACTCCCTAAAGAGTTCTACCCTGTCTTATGAGGTCACTGTGAGTCGGCATTGACTCAGCAACAGTGAGTTTGGTTTTGGGGGGTACCTTTTAAGGAACCTTGATGGTGCAGTAAGTTAAGCATTCGACTGCTAACCAGATGATCAGCAGTTAAAATAACAGCAGGACTCTGGACTGAAGATGTGACAGTCTGCTTCTGGAAAGGTTCATAACACAGTTGTGTTCTGTGTATAACCAAGAAAATCCACTCCCATGGAGTTGGTTCCAGCTCATAGTGATTTGGTTATATACCTTTTTACATGTATACTAGATATTATAGGATTTAAAAGAAAACCTAAGGATCATTTTTAGGAGTTGTACTTTCTCACTTAATGTCATTATCACACTATCCTGTTTCCATGAGGTCTTTTACTTCCTTGACCTGTTACTATTTAGAGTTTCCGTCCCTGATGCTATCTACTAAACGGGCAGCACTTGAGGGGTGATTGCTGAGAGATCCTGAAATTTCGGCTGAGCCCTTTATAAGTGACTGCATTCTGATACCGGCTCAGCTTCTGTTCAGCTGAATAAATGAGCATGTGCATGATTGACTTTCCTCACTTCTTTGGACCTAAACTGAAAGAATTAGGCGAGGGAATGATCAGTTTTTCTTTCATGCATTAGACATCTATAGATATGTGAATGATCCAAATTTGCTAAATTGTTTCATACTTTTGCTAAATTGTTTTCATACTTTTGCTAAATTGTTTCATACTTGTTCACATACTTAAGTGTAGATCAGGGACACTTTCTAGAAAATAGCTGCTACAACGTATCGTCTGAATAAATTTGTTAGTTACATTACCACTTATTTGCCCTCGTAATTTATATATGTTGGGACGTTAAAGAAATAATGCTGTCTCTTATTTAATATCTGATTACTCAGAGGATTGAAGAGAGGTATTTTCTTTTGTGACTCTTTTTGGAGTTGGCTCAGGCAGTGGACTGAATGTGATTTCTTGAAATTCCGTCCAGCTTTTTATACCATATGCCTATAGATTTAATCTTTATTAGATTGTGTTCTTTATATTTCAGATGCTGAGATGAACCGTCATCTATGTGTTTGGCTTTTTAAATCTCCTCTTAATGGTTACCACCAATGGCACACCCAGATCCCTTGTAAACTGTTTAGACAGATACATCTTAACACAAGAATGTGGATTTTTAGACAAAACGGGAATCCCGTCCTCTATTCTCTGTTAAATAAGATTTGGCCCAGAAGATATTGGCATCAAGACACCAGAATACTGTGGAAGCATAAAGCATTCCAGAAATATATGGAGGATCTCAACCAAGAGTACCAAACACTGGATCAGTGTTTACAGCATAACTCTGTGAATGAAGGTGATCGAAGGTCCTGGAACCAAAGACATGAGGAGTTAGCACCACTAGCAGCCATTTATCAAGAAATCCAGGAGGCCAAACGTGCAATTGAAGAATTAGAGTCAATGTGTAAAAGTAGGTAAAAGATACACACTGCTCACTCATCAGCTGTCTCATGACTGGACATCTCACATTTAAAAATCTACCCCACTGTTTGGACCACTAGCGATGCTTGTCTGGCAGAATAAATTCCAAGGCGCACACGAGCGTAAAGTTGGCTATGAGGGTGAAGGTTGTGTGTCAGGTTGGAAGGGCCATGATGCTCAGCGGTTTAGCAGATATGTAATGATGTAATTTGGCCATTATATAATAATATAGTACTCCTCCACTGAGTGATATGATATGGTCATCCCCCATTTTTTGCTTCACAACAACTTTCACAGTATGATCTGTTCTTTGGAGCCTAACTATGTCACTAAGTGAGGGGTGGGTGTATGTAGGTACAAATACAATATTGCCTTTTTAATTTGAGTTTATTGAACAGAGTTTTTTAAAAGCTTACAAATAATAAGCTATACACTTCAAAAGGATAAAGATCAACTGCTCAAGATCAACTACTATGTGACTGGCCGCCCAGTAATGCTTGCTAAGAAGTTCTAAAGAGGCTTCAAAACTCAATATTATCTATTTAGAAGCTTTAATTTCAACCAGGGACACAAAAATATAGTTACTGCCTGCCAAAGGGTTTGCACAATCAGAGAGATTATATTTTGAAAATACTTACAGTATGATGCATGCTCATTAGAGAAAGGCATGGTCGCAGAAGCAAACATGAGCGAGGCTTCAACCAAGTAGGCTGAGTCAGACACCCGGATGACACTGCTCCTCAGCTGAGTAACAAAGCTTTGTGCTTCGGGTTCTGTGTCTTAAAGCTTTCTCTCAATAATTTCTATTCCAAGTGTAGTAACAGAATTTGTCAACATTTTCTGTTTAATGTATGAAGATATTTCAAGGACAGAGAATTGAGAGATTTCTTAGACCTGTGGAATTATATATTGTAATGATTATCAAACAGTAAGCCTAAGGATATGCATTATTAGTTCACTTTAAACACCTAGGCATCTCCACTCAGGCCCATTAGCTAGAGTTTATGCTCTATCAACCTGGTGTTCAGGAAAACCAATTTCACCTTTATTTTCAGATCTTGAACCTTTAATATCCAGAGAGCCTATGAGCAAGAAGATATTGTTTTAATCATTGAATTTTTT